>NC_141693.1:920450426-921650426 GCF_964263255.1 Lissotriton vulgaris
CGTTAAACATGGTGGAAGAAGGTTGTTCTGCAGTCAGATGAAGTGTGGTAATGAAAGGGCAGTTGAAACAGTAGGAGTTTCTAAAGAAAAAAAACTGTGGATTTACAATGCTAATGATTCATTAGCAGTGATTGGTGCATTTCCATTTCTGAAAACAGAAAGTTAGGGTGCATGGATGTGTTCTTTGAAAGATGTAATTTGAATGGTCAAGGAAGAAACATTTAATGAAAGATTGCACTGGATACGCAGGTGCACTGAGAGTTCAGAGTTCAATTGAAACATTGTTGTGTGAATTTGCAAACATGAGAGGTCTTCCAGGAGGTGGTTGCTATGGAAACAAGGCAGACAGGGCAGAGGGGGGAAGGGTTTTGATTTGAAAAAAGTGAGGGAAGAGGTATGATTGGCTAATATGAGAGATATGTGAAAAGAATATCTGTATTTCTGTGCTTTCAATAGCTGCAGCCTTTGGAGTGCATCCTTTTTCTTCTGCTGAAGACAATTTGGTGTATTTCTGAGACTGTTTTCAAAACTCAAAAAATATTTGCTAAGGTGAGAAAAGATTTATTTAATTTAGATAGAGAATAGTATGATTTAAGGAGAAAATGATGAAGAAAGCTGTGTTTTTAAAATGTGGTTTTGTCTCTAGTGATATACTAATAGAATTAGTTTCAAAGAGAAATTATAATTGCATATTTGGTGTAACATTCTGGCATGCAGTTACACAAGATATTGTAATACATGGAGGCCATTTCATGGTCTGTTATGTAAGCTGAAACAGATATGTTGCTTTTAAAAACGATTTAAGAAATCAATTACATTTCTAGATATGTACTGCTAGAGCTTCATAGGTTGTTTTGGGCCATATTTATAAGGTATTTGAGTGTCTAAGATGTTGTGTTCGCCTTTTAAAATGTAAAGTGTTCCTCATGGGACAAGTGTCTTGTAAATACGCTCCCACTTGTGCTTGGCAAATTTAGATTTTGATTATGGGAGTTACCTAGCCATGTTAATAGTGTCCCAAAAATGGTGCTAGGGCATTCCAGAAAAACACTTTCATGTGTCTCAAGGACATTTTTAGTCATTTCTTCATGAATGCAGGTATACAATTGATTTATATGCTGTGTTTAAAAACGAATTTTGAAATGAATTAAATTTCAGGATATGTACTGTTAGAGCTTCATAGGTTGTTTGGGGTCATATTTAGAAGGCATTTTAGTGTCTTTGAAGTTATTTTTCCCTTTTTAAATGGAAAGCGTTCCTCATGGGGCCCTGAGCAGTTCTTAGCCATGTTATTTAATAGGAAGTGGATAACATGGCTAAGAGCATTTGCTGGGAAATGCATGAATATCGCTGATTTTTCTGCTATATTCATGCATTGTGGCCGTTTTTTTTCACATTGCTTCATAGGTTGTTTGGGTTCATATTTAGAAGGCATTTTAGTGTCTTTGATGTTATTTTTCCCTTTTTAAATGGAAAGCGTTCCTCATGGGGCCCTGAGCAGTTCTTAGCCATGTTATTTAATAGGAAGTGGATCACATGGCTAAGAGCATTTGCTGGAAAATGCATGAATATCGCTGATTTTTTCTGCTATATTCATGCATTGTGGCCGTTTTTTTCACATTGCTTCATAGGTTGTTTGGGTTCATATTTAGAAGGTATTTTAGTGTCTTTGATGTTATTTTTCCCTTTTTAAATGGAAAGCGTTCCTCATGGGGCCCTGAGCAGTTCTTAGCCATGTTATTTAATTGGAAGTGGATAACATGGCTAAGAGCATTTGCTGGAAAATGCATGAATATCGCTGATTTTTCTGCTATATTCATGCATTGCGGCAGTTTTTTTTTCACATTGCTTCATAGGTTGTTTGGGTTCATATTTAGAAGGCATTTTAGTGTCTTTGATGTTATTTTTCCCTTTTTAATGGAAAGCGTTCCTCATGGTGCCCTGAGCAGTTCTTAGCCATGTTATTTAATAGGAAGTGGATAACATGGCTAAGAGCATTTGTTGGAAAATGCATGAATATCGCTGATTTTTCTGCGTTATTCATGCATTGCAGGCCTTTTTTTATCACATTTGCAAGCACTTCTTAGCCATGTTATCCAATGGGAGGTGGATAACATGGCTAAGAGCATTTGCTTCAAAGGTTGTTTGGGGTTATATACCATTTTTGGGAAATTATTAACATGCCTATCTAACTCCCATAATCAAAATCTAAATTTGCCAACCGCAGGTGGGAGCGTATTTACAATAAATTTGCACCATGAAGAATGTAAAATAGCATACTAGATACTCAAATAACTTATAAATATGATCCAAAACATCTTATGAAGCACTAGTAGTGCATATTTCCAGAAATGTATTGGTTTTCATTTAATGATTTACTTCATTGGTAGGCCTTCACATGTTTTTTTACCTTGGTTTTTTTTCAGTGAAAATCTTATCTGCAACCATGTGTTGGCCTCACCTCAAATAAACAAAACAGGTGATGGACTGAATGTGGATCAATGACACACATTCACCCCAGTCCAAAGATCTGGGCCTAAACAAACCTTTAGATAGGCTACATCTTATCGTCATCCTGAATTAATGATTTAAAATATTAGGGAGTGATTTATGAGTGTTGTATGCCTGTTTTGTACCATTGAGTGTCATTTTTGTGATGCAGTGCTGGTGGAAAATATTTGCTATGTTAAATAATTAGTACAGCATTAAGTTTTAGATGACTGTTATTTATTTACTGTTTGGTAATAGTGGTTAATAACATTTTATATTATATTTTTTCACAGATTCAACTGCAGATTCTTTCATAGTTTGGAAAATGCCTTCCAGAAGTCGAATACGAAAGGCTAGAAAACGTCAAAGACAGCAGGATGATGTTTTATTGCAGCAGTCCTCTTCCCCAAATACTTGTCAAAACACCAAGAAAGGTCCGGGTAAGAGCACGAAATCATTCTTAAGAAATATTTGTAGTAAAAAAAATTTTGCTCAAAAAAATGTGTCTCTTAACAAAAAGAGAAGTAATTTAAATGGAAAGGAGAGACCCATCACAAATGTTACTGGTAGAGGAAGAGATAACTCTGTGCATGATAGTAGAAGGAAACAACAGTTTAGGGACATTCGACAACGAATGTTCCGTAATAGGATATTAGTTAATTTATTGAAAAATATTAAAAAGAAAGGCCAACAGAAAGCGGCATTTTATAGGAAGAAGAAAAATGTAGAGAAAATTATTGATCATGCTTTTGAAATCAAGCGAAAGTTGTTTATTTTGGTAATCAATAGAATTAGGAAACTAAGCAAGGTAATTTCTGATTTCAAAACAAAAAGTAGATGGAAGAGAGTAGTAAATCGTACTAACTTTTGTGAAGTTTTTTCTGGAGAATGGATGCATAGTTCAAGTTCTGAGGCATTTTTTAATGAGGAGACTTATTTTCAGGATAATGATTTGGTGCATGCAGTTGACATCAGTGGTCGAGCTTATGAAGTGAAGGATGGTTGTCCAGTTGAAAAAGAACAACTTGTGACAACAGAGACAGAAGAGGCGCTAAGTGATGAGGTTTTAGGAAGACGTCCTAAGGGTCCTGTGTACATTTGGAAGTGTAGTTCTATTTGCAGTGTGCGACAGGTTTCCATCAATTTGCTATGTGATTTTATACGGACATTTAATAAGAAAAGTTTGAAGCAGAAAATGAAGTTGTTGCAAGATTTAGATCCTTGCAGAGTGAGACAAATGACAGGTTTGCGTGGTCATTCACTGGCTTGTCTTTCCAGGAGAGTATGCCAGAGTGTTTTTCATCATTTCAGGATGCTAGCAGTGCATCATAATAAAGTGAGAAAATTAGTGAGAATGTTGTATTATGCTAAGAGTCCCAGCAATTATGCTTAAACAGTTATGTGCTGCTCTTTTGCATGGTTCTGAAATAGATGTGAAGAATCTTTGTGAAGAAATTGAGTTTTGTTACTTTGGTAGTAAAGATGAGAATGTTCAAATTGACCCTGAAGTAGAGGGTAATGTGGAAGATAATGTACAGGTTTCCAGTACAGATAATTTTCAGAAGGAAATTGCCACGTTTCAGATGAAATCAAGTGAGAGGCCTAATTTCACTTGTGTATGTTGTCGACGCACTTATTATAAGAATCAGACTAAGGTAGTGGATTTATATGCAAAAAGTGAAAGGGAAAATAATAGTGAATGGAAGGATTTAGCCACATACTTGATGGTAGAAAATTATTTTGATTTGGGATCGGATCAACGTGTGTGTACTTATTGTTGTAATAAATTAAACCAAAACCAGATGCCTGCTAGGGCAGTTCATAATAATCTGGAATTGGTTGAGATTCCTTCTGAATTGAAGGATTTAAATACTTATGAATCTATTTTGATTCAAAGTATCCATCCCTTTCAGGCTATTGTAAGAATGGAGCCAAAGACAGGGAAATTGCCTCCAGCAGATTTACAGAGAGGATTAAAGGGAAGAGTGTTTATTTGCCTCTAGATTTGAACAAAAACATTAACACAATTGGAATAGAAAAAGTGGAAGAGGAACCTCTGGTTATCTTGGTTAATGGGGTTCCGACAAAGAATAAGAAAATATGGCAAGATTTAGTGGATGTTAGGAAAGTCAAAAAGGCAACAGTGTATTTGAAGAAAAATAATAAGTACTATAAGAATGTATATGTTGCAGAAGAGGAAGTAAGTGATGAAGAGGATAGCGATTTGTGTGCTGGCCAAATTGAGAAAGTAGAGGCCTCTAAAAGTGAAGAAATATATGAACATTATAGTGTTCATCCTTTGCATTCCAAGGAAGTGATGGGGAATGCTATTGAGTTGTTTCAAATGAAACAAGCCAAAGGGAGTCCCATTAGTGTTTGGGAGGAAAGTTTGGAAGCTCGGTGTTTCCCACAGCTATTTCCCACAGGTCAAGGAGGAAGATATGATGAGCGACCTCGTGAAATTCCTGCGTCTGAATACCGGACTTTACGATTGTATGCAGAAGATCCTAGGTTTCGGCAATGCATTCCCTATTTGTTTCATCTCCTGTTTGAAAGCGATCTGTCTGGACTGTCATATGCAGTGAACCACATCTTAAAAAGTGGTATACAGATGCGAAACATCTCGGCAAGTGACTTTATGCATAAAGTCAATGTCCAAGACAGTATTTTGGATTCTCACTTAATTAATCTCATGGCGTGTCAGCGTGGTACTAATGAGTACTGGTACCGTCGTCATGGTGACTTAAAATGTATGCTGAGGAACTTAGGAACTCCGACATGGTTCCTCACTCTGAGCTGTGCCGAGTATGGCTGGGATGACTTACTTGAATTTCTACGAGAGGCAAATGGAAATATTGAAAACATTGAATTCAAGACACCTGGAGAACTGTGTTCTTTGGATCCTGTGAATGTATGCAGGTACTTCAATCAATAGATTTGAAGCTATGATGTCTTTCATCACAAATAAAAAGAATCCACCTCTTGGAGAGGTGTTGGATTTCTTCTGGAGAAAGGAGTACCAAGCAAGAGGTGCCCCTCATATACATATGTTGCTGTGGATCAAGGATGCACCTAAATTTGGAACAGATCCGGATGACTTAGTGATGAATTTCATCGAACAGTATTCTACGTGTGCTGTTCCAAACGCAACGGAGAAGAAAAGTCTAGAGAACAAGTTCTACGTTTCCAAAGCCATCGTTGTGGAAAGTACTGTCGTCGTAAATTCAGAAACAAGGACAAGTTCTACACCAAATGTCGTTTCAACTTTCCACGACCGGTGATTTCTAAAGGAAGAGTGAACAGTTTGATGTCTTCGCTGCGACATAATGTGACGAGGAAATCACCCAAGAATACATACAATTTGAAAAGGAAACGAAGAGTCCAAGTACATCAATGACTACAACCCAGTGATTTTGTCCATGTGGAATGCCAACATGGATATACAGTTTGTGGCTGACAACTGTATGGCTGTGGCTCGGTATGTGACATCTTACATCACCAAAAAAGAAAAGACCGAACTGAAGGATATGTGGGAGGACATTTCCCATGAAAAGAGCCTCAGCAAGAAGTTGTACAGTTTCAGTCTGAAGATGTTGTCGCATCGAGAAATCGGAGCTTACGAATGTTCTGATCGATTGTCTTCAGCAAGTCTCTATGCCAAATCCAGGAGTCTCGTTTGGGCGAGTCTTGGTCTTGCTGCAACGCGAAATCGAGTTCTAAAACCTGTTCGGGAAATTGAGTATTTGGCAGAAAAGGAACCAAACAGTACCGACATTTTGAAGACCAACATGTTGGATACATATTATCCAAATCGAAGCAGTCACCTTGAGAATATTTGTCTATATGAGGTTCTCCAAAATTATATATTCAAGAGGAAACATCAAAGAAGATATTGAGAAAGGAGTGTATGCTGTAATTGGAAGTGAGGGATGCCTGGTCAAGCAAAGAAAATGCCAATTAGTAAACCATCGAAAATTAAGTGGCGAATCTCCAGAAAAAAAGGAGTTTTTCTATTTAGCACTTTTGCAACTTTTCAAGCCTTGGCGTGCAGAAGAGGAACTGCTTGGAGATTTCCTCTGTTACGAAGACTCTTTCAATGCAGCCAAGGAGTCCATAGAATGTCCTGCTTTTTCTAAATATCAAAGAAATGCTAACTTTGGAAATTGAGCAGGAAGCAACGATTGCAGCCGAGATTGCCAGAGACAGTTCTCAGGACAGTCAGAGTTCTGTTTCATTGAGTCAAGATCCACTTGGAGGACCTATTATCGAAAATGAAGCTGCCACTGCTATGAATGAAGTAGAAAGAGCCATGGCACATGCTCAGGAGGATTCAGTTAACTTACAAGACTTGGAAAAACAACTCAACGTTGAGCAGAGGAAAATATATGATGAAGTTACCAAGGAAATTGAGCACGGATTAAGTCATGAGAAGAAAGAGTGCTCGTGTACGTCGTTGAAGCCTGTCCGACTGTACGTGAGTGGAGAAGCGGGAACTGGAAAAAGTTTCCTCATTAAAGCAATCTCTTGTTATTTGCAGGAAAGGACTGAGTCATCGCTGTCTTGTGTTGTCACCGCTCCTACTGGACTGGCAGCACATAATATTAAAGGTATTACTTTGCATCGTCTATTGATGCTGCCGGTGGAGCATGACAACAAATTACAATACAACAAGTTATCTGGAGATGCTTGCTGTGAAGTTTCAAGAGTTTTGAGGAAAATGAAACTACTTATCATTGACGAAGTAAGCATGGTTTCCAATGTCATGCTTGCCTTTGTGCATTTGAGAATGCAAGAAGTACTTAAAACTGAAATATGATGTCTTATTTGGTGGGAAAACACATTATTGTTTTCGGAGATCTTCTACAGCTGACACCAGTAAAAGGTCAACCTGTGTTCAAAATACTCACGCATGAAGATACCAGGAAGTGCCTAGGGAGCATTGGCAACGTCAATATATGGTTAAACTTCAATTATGCAGAACTGCATCAAAATATGCGTCAGGCAAAGGATGAAGATTACAAGAATATTCTACAAGATATTAGAATTGGAAAAGTGACCGAGCATGGGAAAGAAGCTTTAAATGCACGGTTACTGTCAAATTTGTATCCCAAACAAGATATTGTGCCTGAGAATATTTTTCAGAAAAATTACTGAGAAGAAATCCGGGATATGTCTCATGCCAACTCTTGCAGAATGTGCCATCTTCAACAACAAAATGTTGAATTTAGAAAAGCAAGAGATTGTGAAACTTGAAGCTATCGACAAATTAGAGCATATGGGATCAACAATTATTTTGTCAGACAATTTGAAATCAAAATTGGATTCATTAGAGAAGACTATATCTAAAACAGCGGGTTTTGAAAAGACTTTGAATGTGTGTTTAAATTGCCGAATTATTTTGAGAAGGAATTTACATGTAGAAAGAGGTCTGGTAAATGGATCAATGGGTAATGTTGTTGATTTTGAGAAATACAGAAATAGAGATGGAATAGAATTTTTAAAAATTAAATTTGATGGCATTGAGGAAGTACAGCAAATTGGTCGTTGTTCTGCTAGGTTTTTGCTTGTTAAAGATTTATATGTTCGCCGTAAACAGTTTCCTGTTTGCTTGGCATATGCGGTGACAATCCATAAATCGCAAGGTTTAAGTGTAGACTGTGCATTGGTGAATATTGGCAGTTCTGTGTTCAAGGAGGGTATGGCATATGTGGCATTGTCACGAGTTAGAACTTTATCGGGATTGTACTTGATTGACTGTGATGTCACAAACATTTGTGCGGATCTAGATTGTGTTAAGGAATACAATAGGTTAAGAAGAGAGTATGCGCCACATTTGCCTCAATATCCTTTGTTTGAGAAACGTGTGGTAGGCCGCAAACGTAGAAATAGCAGTAATAGTAGGGAGGTTGTTGCAAAAAGACTAAAAGTCAATGAACCGAAAATTGTTAGCAGAAAGAAAGTGGATTCTGTTGAAGATGTTGTCGGTTTTCAATTTGAAAACAGTTCTGGTGTCAACTGCTATGCAAATGTAGTGGTTAATGTTCTCTTTTCACTAGAGAGTTTAAAAGAACAGATTCTGTTGAATTCTGAACAAATTTTATGCTGTTTGTTGAATTCTGTTTTCGAGAAATGTAGCAGTGATCGAACAAAAGTAGAAAGTGTGTCTGAAGTTCGTTATCTGTTAGATGAATGTTCAGGTCAAACAGACTTCTCTGAAAATAATCAGCAAGATTGTCAGGAGTTTTTAATGTATATGCTTGATATATTGCAAGTTGAGGGTGTAGATGTAGATCACCTGTTTGGGCTTTCTTATCAATGGCAGCATGACTGCGAGAACTGTATGGTATCAAGTACTACTAGTGTAGACTCAGAAAGATTTATATATTTAACTTTGCCAGACAGTAAATCAGTCTCCTTTAATAAGCTAGTAAATGCAGCGGATCACAACATGGAGTGTAGCCAATGTAAATGTGATATGATGTCAACATTATTTATACGTAGATATGGCCAGTATGTCATTTTAATGATGCAACGATGTAGGCCTGATGGAACAAAATTGTCAACTTTAATAAAAAATTTTGTGGCTTCTCAGCTGTCAATATCAGGGAGGACTTTTGTTACTGTAGCAATTATCTATCACGATGGTCCATCAACAACATCAGGACATTATACAGCTTACTTAAAGTCTGGAAACGGCTGGTCATTCTGTAATGATTCTGTTGTAACGTTCAAAAAAAAATTGCCGTTTGACCTTAAAAATTCTTACCTGGTGTTTTTAAAACCAAAATTTTAAGTAGAGGGAATGTAAGTCTGCAATGCTGTCTCGATTAAAAAATTCAACTATATAAACCTAATGCAAGTAAGTCTGCTTCATAGTAAGCAGTATCAGTGTCATAGGAAAAGGAGAACATGACTGACAAAGAAGAGTAAGATATTAGTAGTCCAGGATTGTGAAAATAATCTCAAATATTTTATTTTTGAAAGTTGCGAAAATAGAAAATGTCGGGATTTGATTGGAAGAATTACAAGATTTGCGAATCGCGGCAACATGATTTGGCCTAGTGGAAACATGTGATATAATGAGAGAAGTTTTTTTTCTATGTAACATATTTCACGTATCGATGGAGGTTTTCTTTCAGAAAGTGGCGGGCTGAAAATATTTAAAGCACAACAGAGTGGATGCTGTTTATAGGAGATCCTTCGACGTCATTGAAAGTAAGTTAATTTTAAGAAGTTTTGAAATCAGATTTCTTAGGTTGTATGGGTTTTTTAAACACAGTCATTTTGATTGTGTTTTTTTTTCCCCCGCTGTTACATGATGAATACCTTCAAGTCACTGATTTAAGTGAAATTTGATACATTCTGAGAACAGCAAAAATAAACCATTTAACATGTATAATTAATGTTATGCTTTTTGTCCTTATGATATACATTTAGAAATGTGTGGTACATATGGGTAAGGTGAGTTCTGTAAATATCAATTTTAATGCTTAGAGTGCTGTACTTCTGGGTAGTGTTTTTTTTTTATAAAAAAAAGAGGCCTCACCTCAAAAGAAAGCTCTTGAAAGCACACATCTTATTTGCATCCTAAAACAATCATTTACAATGTTAGACACAATTTTATTATGACTTTACATCTTTTTTTGCGCTGCTATTGCATCACTATTGTGAGACATTAGCAGTGCAAGAAAAACATCATGTTTCAAAATAGGCCTCAGTTCAGCAATATCAAGATACAGTTTCTTTCGAATATATATCTTTAGGATTGTGTAGGGAACGTAGAGAAGCAGAGACTTCTGTAAATGTCAAAGTTGTTGAAAAACTGTTTGTTTTTGAACCTTTTCCCTTGTCTTTTCTAATTTTTAAATACATGTTTTAATATTTTTTGAAATGTTTGTTCTTTGTTTTACAGATTGAAAGTATGAAAAAATATTTAAAAAAGGTAACAAGAATTATAAGGTAAATGTTTTCCACTCTTTTTACCCGCAATGCACTGCTGATGATGTCATTGACAGTATCTCTCATTTACTCTCTCTAGCTGTCTTTCTTTTTACATTATTCTCTGTTTACTTCCCTTATACTAACTCTTCTTTTTTTTTAAAAAAATATTTTTTTTAGTTCGCTTAAAGTTCGCGAACCGGTCAGCGAACTTGAAGCGAACCAAAAGAAATAGAGCTTGCCAGAGTGATAAACATTCTAGCAATTTTGTTTGAAAGGGGAGGTAGTTCTGAAAAGAACTGTTTTTTTTTGTTTTTGTTGTTTTATGTTTTTTTTGTAATTTTTTGAACATTTTTTGATTTTTTTGTATTTTTAGAACTGTTTTATGTTTTTTTTGTGTTTTTTAAGGAGGGGAGACAACAAAAAACAGGCTTTCAAAACGGCTCAACTGGAGCAAAAAAAAAGAAAATTACTTTTTGGGTGCATTAGGGCACTTATGATTTTCATATGCAATGTTCATGAGGTTGACACTCATGTTGCCATATGACAGCATAGCACCACAGTAAATACAAGACAACTTCATGTGCTGGAAGTTAGGTTGGATGTTTGGCACAGTCTCTTGTGCCTCTCTTCCCGTCAAAGACAATGTGGATGTAGATCTTGCCACAGGAGTTGCCGTCGGATTGTCTTCAAGATCCCTCAACTCAGCCCGGCTGTAGTTCAAGGGATGCCACCTGCTCATGTGACGGTGCATTGTATAGTTCCCCATACTGTACTTCTTTTCTGTGCCTCTCGACAATCTGTAGTCACAGATGAGGCAGGTGGCATATTTTGCATTCACTTTCTTGGTTCCAGGAGGGATGGTGAAAAACTGCCAGATGAAACTGGTTTTTCGTTTAGAAACCCGGGGCAACTCATCAACAAATTGTTGTCCCTCTCTCTCCTCTTCTTCTTCTTCCTCATCTTCCTCCTCTCTGTTAGTCATAATTTGACTGGGTGGTCCTCTCTTCTTATGGGGAGGTGGAGGTGGTGGTGGGGGTGCACCAGCTGCAGCAACAATGGAAGCCATTGTGGATCTTCAGATAAATGGTCTTTCTCTCACCAAGATGAAAGTCAGAGTGAGGAAATAAGGAGGGGTTTACTTGATTTGGGGAAAACAAAAGTTCTGAGCCAATGAAAAGTGTTATTTTTAGGTCACATGACCTAGTCATACATCATTTGGAAACCAAAAGTGAAATGAACCAATGAGAAGTTTGATAAACAAGTCACATGACCTGTTCCGCTTACGTTACGCGGCGCGCGCCGCGTCCCAGATCGCTTCCGGTTCGCGGTCCGGAGCACTTCCGGGAGCGCTAACGCGGCGCGTCATTAGACGCATTACGCGATAACGTGATACGTCGCGCTTCCGCGGCGCGTCACTGTTCCGCTAACGTAACGTTGACCGGTTCGCGGACTAGATCGCGGCATCAAGATGAGCTAACGGAAAGCTTCCCGGTTCGCGAACTAGAAGCGAAGAAAAAAAATATTAAAAAAAAAATTATCAATAAACATCTAAATATATTTTGGGATTTAAAGAATAATACATTTTACAGCTACAGATGTTAGCTTTTAAAAAACCAATGAAATTCACTGAAAAAACCATAGGTTATAGACCATATATAGTTAGAAATTTGCATTTAAAAAACCATTGAAATTCAATGAAAAAACCATAGGTTATAGACCATATATAGTTAGGAATTCGCATTTACAAAACCTTATTTTACTCGCATAAAACCATTGAAATTCCATATATAGTTAGTTGCGCTAACTATATATCGCGCACCCGCAATCCACTGCTGATGATGTCACATATTACATCATTCATGACATGGTCAGTGACATCACTGATGACATCACTGATGACATCTCAAATGACATCACTGATGACAACATCCAGTGACTGTATGTTTCTGTGAAGTTAAAATATGTCTTACATATTGAAGAATGAGTGGATGTATAAGTGTCTGGATGAAGGATTTAGTAGGTGCATGACTGACTGTATGAGTGAGTGATTAAATGTGTCTCACTGAGTGCATGGGTTAGTGACTAAACTGTCTTAATTTGTGCATCATTATGTCTGTTGTTCTGTAAACTGTTGCATGTGTTGATAAGTAGCTATATGAGTAACTATATGGGTTATTGATTGGTTACCTTAGTATTTGTATGGGAGACTGAGTGTGTGTGTGGGTGGCTGGGAGGTGTATGACTCTGTGCATAGATGTGTGAGCAGTTGATTCACTAGAGGTATGGTTTCAAAAGTGCATGTGGTAACAGCTGTATGGGCGGTTGACTGTGTGCATGAGTGTATTGGTGAGTGAATGGATATCTCAGTGCTACATGTCAAAGTAAGTACATATGTAAAACACAGTACATGTGAGAGTTGACATATATAAATAACTGTGCATAAGAGCCAGTGAATGTGTGAGTGGCTGTATGGATCATTGTGAACTTGTATCAGGGATTGTATAAGAGAGTAAATATGTGTTAGTATATGTTTGAATAAGTAAAGTTTGTATAACTGTATAGTTGAGGAAATGGAGGTGTGATTGATTCTTTGCATGACTGACTAGGTGTGTGAGTAACTCCATGGATGAGTGACAGTCTGTGAGTGTCTGTTTACACTGATTGTATCTAAGGTTATATTAGAGTCTGAAGAGGTTCATCGTATTATCACATGAATGATATCATCAGTGATGTGATCAGTAATGTCAAATGAGATGTCATCAGTGATGTCATCAGTGATGTCATTTGAGATGTCATCAGTGATGTCATCAGTGATGTCACTGACCATGTCATGAATGATGTAATATGTGACATCATCAGCAGTGGATTGCGGGTGCGCGATATATAGTTAGCGCAACTAACTATATATGGAATTTCAATGGTTTTATGCGAGTAAAATAAGGTTTTGTAAATGCGAATTCCTAACTATATATGGTCTATAACCTATGGTTTTTTCATTGAATATATATATATATATATATATATATATATATATATATATATATATATAACATTTCTATGGCAAAATGAAACCCCTCATTTTGTTCCTTTTCAAATTAAATGTATTAAGTGTTACCACTTTATTCCAATCAAGATGACTTCAGGTGTACAATACGTTTGTCATAAGTAAGACTGTTAGCGTTCTAGTTGTTCTTTAGAACACTCTGGGACATTCTGTCATTGGGCTATAGTTGGGCTACATCTGGCTGATATTTGGGCTACATTTGTTTTTTTTGTCTCTGGTGGCCATCTTTGGGCTAAATTGGGCTACATTGGGCTACATTTGGCCTCCAACATATATATAGCCCAATGTTGCCCAATATATATTTTTTCAAAGTAAATTTTCGTAAAAACCACTGGAGCATATATCTTGAGACATAGCAAAGGCACATCGGGCTACCAGTACTTACTATTTTGCGTTTGGTGGAAATCCATTCAGCCGTTCGGGCTAAAAGTGAGGTCGACCGCCCTATGGAAATTAGCATGGGGAAAACATGTTGTGGGACCCCCCTTTTATCTCGGCCCCCGCTTGACGAATCCCCCCCAAACTTTCAGGGAAGGACCGGAGCGCCGCGAGGCAAATATGAGGAGATTTTCAGGCAGATTCCGCAACCGGCGCCAAAGTTATTTCCAATAGAATGTTGAGATTTTGCATTAAAAAAATCCTTACTATAACTACCTACTGGCGACCGCCAGTAGGTAATATATATATATTTATATATATATATATATATATATATATATATATATATATATATATATATATATATATATATATATATATATATATATATATATATATATATATATATATATATATATATATATATATATATTCACTGAAAAAACCATAGGCTATAGACCATATATAGTTAGGAATTCGGATTTACAAAACCTTATTTTACTCACACAAAACCATTAAAATTCGCATATATAGTTAGTTGCACTAACTATATATCGCGCACCCGCAATCCACTGCTGATGATGTCACATATTACATCATTCATGACATGGTTAGTGACATCACTGATGACATCACTGATGACATCACTGATGACATCACTGATGACATCACTGATGACAACATCCAGTGACTGTATGTTTCTGTAAAGTTAAAATATGTCTTACATATTGAAGAATGAGTGGATGTATAAGTGTCTGGATGACGGATTTAGTAGGTGCATGACTGACTGTATGAGTGAGTGATTAAATGTGTCTCACTGAGTGCATGGGTTAGTGACTAAACTGTTTTAATTTGTGCATCATTATATCTGTTGTTCTACAAACTGCTGCATATATTGATCAGTAGCTATATGAGTAACTGCATGGGTTATTTATTGGTTGTCCAAGTATTTGTATGGGAAACTGAGTGTGTGTGTATGGGTGGCTGGGAGGTGTGTGACTCTGTACATAGATGTGTGAGTAGTTGATTCACTATATGTATGGGTTCAAAAGTGCATGTGGAAACAGCTGTATGTGCGGTTGACTGTGCATGAGTGTATTAGTGAGTGAATGGATATCTCAGTGCTACATGTCAAAGTAAGTACATATGTAAAACACAGTACATGTGAGAGTTGACATATATAAATAACTGTGCATAAGAGCCAGTGAATGTGTGAGTGGCTGTATGGATCATTGTGAACATGTATCAGGGATTGCATAAGAGAGTAAATATGTGTTAGTATATGTTTGAATAAGTAAGGTGTGTATAACTGTATAATTGAGAAAATGGAGGTGTGATTGATTTTTTGCATAACTGACTAGGTGTGTGAGTAACTCCATGGATGAGTGACAGTCTGTGACTGTCTGTTTACACTGATTGTATCTAAGGTTATATTAGAGTCTGAAGAGGTTCATGGTATTATCACATGAATGATATCATCAGTGATGTGATCAGTCATGTCAAATGAGATGTTATCAGTGATTTTATCAGTGATGTCATTTGAGATGTCATCAGTGATGTCATTTGAGATGTCATCAGTGATGTCATTTGAGATGTCATCAGTGATGTCATCAGTGATGTCACTAACCATGTCATGAATGATGTAATATGTGACATCATCAGCAGTGGATTGCGGGTGCGCGATATATAGTTAGTGCAACTAACTATATATGCGAATTTCAATGGTTTTGTGTGAGTAAAATAAGGTTTTGTAAATGCGAATTCCTAACTATATATGGTCTATAACCTATGGTTTTTTCAGTGAATTTTCAAGGTTTTGTAAATGCAAATTCCTAACTATATATGGCCTAAAACCTATGGTTTTTTCTGTGAATTTCAATGGTTTTTTAATAGCAAATATCAAAAGCTGTCAAATGTCAAGTACGTGATAGGTAAAAACTTTTTCGTGTTTATGCACGCTGATGTGCTTTGAACGCTGCCCCCCCCCTCTTTTCTCTTAGTAGTACTCTCTCTTTGCAGATAGTGAAGAGTAGTTAACGCAGACCTTTACCCCCGTTGTAATCCGTCGTGCCTGCTTGTCTCTCCATTTGATTGATTGTTATCCAAGCATTTACTGTTTTACAATTGATTCTCTTTGGTTCATTCTCTATTTACAAACAAGCACAAAGTTGCAATACTCTGTTTAGTCTTTGCAGATAGTGAAAAATCGTGAAAAATCGTGTAAAAAAATAAAATTAATCGAGCAAAATCAGTAGGCCACTAATTGGATCTCTTTTTGACCTCGCTAAAATAGAAATATTAGGAACAACCCTTCATGAGAAATACGAAAATAGTGAGATGAACTGAGCTCCACACCATGAGGGCTGCAAGACAGCTCGGCTCCGTCACCCACCCCGCCCAAAATAACGACAAACCCTATGCAAATATTAAAAATATATACAACACACCAGCAAAGAAACAGGGTAAAACATTTTATTAAATAACTATTTACATAACTATTTTATACTTTTTGTTGCCCAATCCGGCTAGCTCAATCGATCGAGCATGAAACTCATGCACTCTGATAGCAAGCGTTGCTACTGATGCTATGCAGACCAAAACTGGTTTTCAGTTTGTACATTTTTCTAGATTTTTCCATCCAAGGTTGGTTGAGTTTGTAGAACGATGGCTTCAGATTTTCAACATACGGTGTGGTGGCGCGGACTGGGAGGGGGCGGTTCGCTCCTGCCCCCTCCCCAAGTAAGATTTTCATACGTGAAAGTACGTTAATGGTTTTGGTCCCTGAGTTGCTTCGATGTCACTGCCATTCTCAAATGGCATAAGTTCTGGATGTTGGGTGCCATAGTTCAGAGTTCTGAGCAGCGCTTGTAACACTGTCTGAAGCTTATTTCCACCTACTGCAGCTTCACTATTCTCAAAGTAAGTGAGGGTCGTTTGTGGACCTGACTGCATTTGAAAACAATGTGATATGGTACCTCCCTAAACCGCTTGACGGAGGCCCCCGAGGGGCGGTGTGATGGCACGGACTCAGAGAAGACGCTTGGCTCCGACCCCCTCCCCAAGTCTTATAGCACCGGTTTAGCCTGAGATCGCCCCCGACATAGGCGGCCGGCTCCCGGGGTCCGGCGGAACTTTTTGCCTTTTGATGACTCTTCTATTCTGGACCTTGTCCCACAATCCGTTTGACCTGAAGACACGCTGTAGTGGGGCGCCCCTTTACCGTTTTAGTTGCCATTCCGCCCGCTTTTGCTACACTGTGCCTCTTCCGCCATTCAGCTGTTTACCGCCCGCTCTTGCGACTACAGCGTCTCGCTCACCATGTAGTTGAGTTGCTCCCGCTCTTGCGATGCAACGATAAGCGACTGCCACAGAACTCTCAAAATGGCGGCCGGCTCTTCAGATTTGGGCGTGGTCCACTAAAATGGCCCTGGGACACCTTGGAACTCGGACCCTTCCCTGATAGGGCTTGGGTCCCATTCTCGAAAGCGTCCCCTCAGCCGTGAAGATTCTACAAAAGTCTTGGGGGCCCCCGACTCCCGCAGGCTTCTGGTGGGGAGCGGCTGCCATGTTTGCTCGTGGAATGGCCACGACGGACCTACGAGATGGTAGTGCTCTCATGCTGATGCCAGCTTTAGTCTGAAACATCCAGAAACACTGTAGACTACCAATTCGATCAGTTCCGGTATAGCCCCAACATGACCCGGTAGAGAAGAACTTGCCCTCCCCTCTTTGACTGATGGTTCTTGTTGCCTGTCCCCTCTGTTGTCATTTAACAGAACTTTTTGGACTGCTGAAAGGGGTTGTGTTCCGAACGCTGGTTGGTGGAGACATTTTGACTATATTCTTGACCTACGTTGTCGCGTAATGCGTTATATGACACGCCGCGTTAGCGCACCCGGAAGTGATCCGGGGCGCGGGGCGCGGCGCGCAGCGCGTAACGTAAGCATAACAGGTCATATGACTTCTTAATAAAACTTTTTATTGGTTCATTTTACTTTTGTTATTTTAATAATGAAAAGCTTGGTCATATGACCTAAAAAATACGCTTTTTATTGATTTCGAACTTTTTTTTTTTAAACATATATATTATAATATTCCAGGCTAATGTACTTTCCCGGAAAATTTACAACTGTCCTGCAAGTAAAATATATTCCTTTTTCGAGAAAAAGGGCGTTTCTTCGTTCCATGACGGAGCCGTTGAGTAAAAGAGACTCGGCCTGCTGTCTTAGTCGCCGATACGCCTGATTATCAGATTCTTATCGATCACTTTATGTTGCAGGAGTGGAAAACACAACTGCCCTTGACCATTTATCTTTACTGCGTTCCTACGTATTATACCTTTTATCCGTCATGTAATTGGACTGCTTTATTTCACTTGCCTTTTACTGATTCGAAAACAGTGACTTAAAGTAAAAACTTTACCAATGTAAATACTACTACCATGTTTTGTTTTAAAAACCTTTATTGTGAAAATGTCAGTATACAAATACGGGCCTATAACCACGTGGGCCGGCCACGGAGCAAACTGGAATCGTATATGATGAGGAGACATTTACATTATAGAGGAACGTAACGAGCGGGCCATTAGGTTGCAAGAACTAAAGTGTTAACAGTTGCGGAATCGGTGGACGTACATTTTGTAATTAAATTACGACAGGGCCACTTACAAAAAAATCATCTAGATATACATTTGCGGGCAAGTACCATGGGTGACGTTAATTCGAACTTTCAATACTACAGTAATCAATAACACATCAGAACTTAATATCAATAGGGATGTCAAAATATTCAATCAATTCTCGTCCCCGCCCGCCATGAGCATCAAAACTGCATTCATATCTCGTGATATCAAAGTTGTTCAACCAGTACACAACAAGGAGTTACGAGTCCCATTTATACCGGCGCCATTTAGGGCGAGGCCGGGCAGGTCCAAGATATAGTCAAAATGTCTCCACCAACCATCGGCCAGACCAGAACCCATTTCGGCCCTTTATGCTACAAGATGGTGTCTTCCATTCAGAAAATATTGTTGGCAGCATTTTGAAAGGAAAGATAAACAGCCGTTCTCCTAGTGAGTCTCACATTGTTACATTTAGGAAGAATGTTGAAGAGTAGTATGAGGAAAATCTGAAGCCATTTTTCTACAAACTCTCAATCAGCCTTGGATGGAAAAAAAAATCCTGAAGAATGTACAAACTGAAAACCAATTTTTGTCTGTATAGCATCAACAGCAACGCTTGAGTCAGCTTTGTGTGAAGCCGCCATTTTGATTCAATCAATAACATCCCCCTGCACACATTCAGGGACCTGGTCGTGTCTTCAGTTGAAACGGATTGTGGGACAAGAAGCAAAAAGGAAAAGGAAAAAAGTTCCGCCGGACCTCGGGAGCCGGCCGCCTATGTCATGTGCGATCTTTGGCCACACCAGGGCAATAGTGAAGCTGCAGCAGGTGCAAATAAGCTTCAGACAGTCTTACAAGCACTGCTCAGAACTCTCAGCTATGGCACTCAACATCCAGGACTTGCCATTCGGAATTTGGTGCCTTGTGCTGGTTCCGACCTATTCACACATCGGTCCACTACTGACATCACCTCATAAGCCAACGGGGCACCCCACGCCGACTTTCGGCGCAGCATTGTAGGATGGCCACACCAGTGCGGCAACCTCGGTGCCATCCGGATCTCGGCGCGTTCGAGTCACTGTACCGCAAGAGCGGGAGAAACTCAGCTGGACACGCCGTCTTTCGGCGCAGCATTGTAGGATGGCCACACCAGTGCGGCAATTTGCTGGACACCACCTCGGTGCCATCCGGATCTCTGCGCGTTCGAGTCACTGTACCGCAAGAGTGACCGCAACTCAGCTGGACACGCCGTCTTTCGGCGCAGCATTGTAGGATGGCCACACCAGTGCGGCAACTTGCTGGACACCACCTTGGTGCCATCCGGATCTCGGCGCGTTGTGCTGCCTTCGGCCTACTGTAGCCGCAAGTGCGGACGCAACTCAGTTGGACGGCGAGTGAAAAGATAAGGGGCGCCCCACTGCAGCCGAGGAGCCTCCATCTTGGGGGAGACGCACAGCCCCCACTGACTGACGCGACCTCACAGGCCAATGGGGCGCCCCACGCCGACTTTCGGCGCAGCATTGTAGGATAGCCACACCAGTGCAGCAACTTGCTGGACACTAACTAGGTGCCATCCGGATCTCGGCGCGTTGTGCTGCCTTCGGCCTATTCGCACATCGGTCCGCTACTGACGCCGCCTCACGTGCCAACGGATTTTCTACGCTTTTTGTAGCCCTATGCCGCATAACAGGTCATGTGACTTGTTTATAAAACTTTTCATTGGTTCATTTTACGTTTGGTTTCCTAAAGATGGAAGGCTTGGTCATATGACCTAAAAATAACACTTTTCATTGGTTTAGAACATTTTTTTTCCCAAACGATGAAAGCCCCACCTTGTTTCTGGATGTTTCAGACTGAAGCTGGCGTCAGCATGAGAGCACCACCATCTCGTGGCTCCGTCGTGGTCATTCCGCGAGCAATCATGGCAGCCGCTCCCCACCGGAAGCCTGCAGGAGTCGAGGGCCCCCAAGACTTTTGTAGAATCTTCACAGCTGAGGGGACGCTTTCGAGAATGGAGCCCAAGCCCTAGCAGGCAAGCGTCCGAGTTCCAAGGTGTCCCAGGGCCATTTTAGTGGACCAGGCCCAAAACCGAAGAGCCGTCCGCCATTTTAAGAGTCCTGTGGCAGCCGCCTATCGCTGCACTGCAAGAGTGGGCGGAAGTCAACTACATGGTGAGCGAGACGCTGTAGCCGCAAGAGCGGGCGCAACTCAGATGGATGGCCGCCACCTGGGGAGGCCCGTTCACGCCGCCTCCCCCACGCCCCCCCCCCCGGGCCGCCCCACGCCAATTTTCGGAGCAGCATTGTAGGATACCAAAACCAGTGCGGCAGTTTACTGGACATCACCTGGGTGCCATCCACATCTCAGCGCGTTCTGCTGCCTTGGGACTATTCGCACAACAGACCGCTACTGACGAGGCCTCCCCCCGCACCACCCGGGACGCCCCACGCTGTTTTTCTGAGCTGCATTGTAGGAAACCAAAAACCAGTGCGGCACCCAGGTGACATCACCTGGGTGCCGTCCAGAACTCAGCACGTTGTGCTGCCTTGGGACTATTCGCACAAAAGACAGCTTCTGACCATTGTTGCTTTTTTTTGTCAAAAAATGTTTAAATGTATTTACAGTTTTTGTTGCGTTCGTTATATTTAAAAGTTAATAAAGTTTTATAATCCTACTTTGTTGGAGTGCTATATATTTTTAAAAAATCGGGTGAATGGGGCCTTGAATCGAGTTATTGTCATGTGTGGGCTTTGCAAGTGTACTCCTACAGGATCGGACATTTCAAACTCAAATGCACGTTCTTTTTCTTACCTTTCCGAAGCATGGAGCGCAATAGCAGGCAGAGAAAGGGTGATGCAAGTGTTGAACACTGCCTGGCCTGGCAAGTTGCTGGCAGTGCCCCCCCCCCCGCCCGCTCCTGAAAGAGGACACACACACACCGCCGCCCCGAGTACTTCACAGATCTTTAAAAGACCATGCGCTTGTTCATGAGGCTTAAATGGTTTATCACCCCTTCTAGAACCCCTGCATCGACCCTCTGACGTTTCCTGGAAGAATTACCACGTAACACAATACCAAGCCCTGTCACCTGAAACCCCCGAGGAATCGTGGGGCATATTATCAAGGGGGTTTATCTCCGCTTTTTTGGCTTTAAAAGCCAAGAAAGCGGAGATAAAATTATCTCCCTATTACCAAGCTGTCGCTAACACCAGTTAGTGACAGCTAAAAGGAGATAGCGACCATCTTGGGCCCCGCTTTGCATGTCAGTGATATTTATCACTAATGACATGCAAAGTGGGCGTGCTAAGATGGTAGCGACTGGAAACAGTCCCTAACATCGCTATCTCCTATTACCAACTTTTGGAGATATTCGCGCTAAGCGCGAATATCTCCAAAAGCTAACACCTGCCCTGAGCAGTTCTTAGCCATGTTATCCAATGGGAGGTGGATAACATGGCTAAGAGCATTTGCTCGATAATGCATGAATATTGCTGACTTTTCAGCGATATTCATGCATTGCGGCCGTTTTTTATCGCATTTGCGATAAACCTTGCTAATAGCAAGGTTTATCTGCGATAAAAATCGCCGATGTGCGGCGATAATTTTTGTCTCTAAACAAGTTAGAGACAAAAATTATCGCTAGTTGTTGGTAATATGCCCCCGGGTTTTTGCTTGCAGAAATCGGGAGGCGGGAGACTAGCACTGAAATCAGTAGTCTCACGCCTGAATCGGGAGGGTTGGCATGTCTGGATTCTCTACAGCTGGGGCCATAAACTATATCCGCAGGGCTAGGTGATAGCCTGGGACCGGCCTGGCATCTAAAATGGCTGCCGTGCACGACAAAATTGTGGCATTGGAAAAAAGGCAAGATGGCGCAGACAATGTTTATCAATAAGGATTCATTTATAACAAAATATTTTATCGCACTGACAAATTGGCGGTCAACACTTCCTGATTTCCATCGAATCGAACGTTAACAGACGTCACGCAGCAAAAAAAAAAAAAGCTCACGCACAGCCGCTGGAAGACATGTATCAACATATAGGAGCCTCCTCAGCCACCCGGGAAGCGCTTCTACCGTGAAAAATCATTTTTTTTTCCCCACGGGACCCTTTAATAACCCCAACATCATTCCTAGGGGGTCAAGAGGGGAATACCTTGCCCCCTTTCATTAAATTCCCCCTTCGTTTTTCACCTCTTCTTCTCTCTCGATCCTACCGAGAGACAAGATGGCGCACGCACAGCCGCTGGTAGACATATATCAACATATATGAGCCTCCTCAGCCACCCTCAGAAAACATAAGGGATTAGGATACGTCTCCCGCACCCCCTTATACCTAGTAATTTAATTAAAACGAAGCACAAAATGGCGAATTCCCGTTTCGCTACCAGTTTGCGGCCCAGTTCGCGGCCCGGGAAGCGCTTCTACCGTGAAAAATAATTTTTTTTTTATTTTCCCCACGGGACCCTTTAATAACCCCAACAACATTCCTAAGGGGTCAAGAGGGGTATACCTTGCCCCCTTTCATTAAATTCCCCCTTCGTTTTTCACCTCTTCTTCTCTCTCGATCCTACCGAGAGATAAGATGGCGGCCGCTCCGG
Organism: Lissotriton vulgaris; assembly: GCF_964263255.1. Lineage (NCBI taxonomy): Eukaryota > Metazoa > Chordata > Amphibia > Caudata > Salamandridae > Lissotriton > Lissotriton vulgaris. The sequence continues at coordinate 920,473,523 of NC_141693.1, forward strand.
ACTGTTTAGAATGTTGACAGACACCGGGGAGCCAATCAGCTTCGCATCGCAAAGTTCCGTTTCGCGAAAAGTAAGCGGACCGGAGCGCAGCCCGGAGCGCTGTTACAGATATATATCTTGTTTTGAACGTTAATTTCTCAAAATCCACTGGAGCACATATATTGAGACCTAGCAAAGGCACATCGGGCTAACAGTCCCTACAATTTTGCCAAGTTTCGTGCAAATCCATTCAGCCGTTCGAGCTAAAAGTGAGGCCAACCGCCCTATGGAAATTAACATGGGGAAAACGCGTTTTGGGACCCCCCTTTTTTCTCGGCCCCCCCCTTGAGGAAACCCCCCAAATTTTCAGGGGCTGCTCAGAAACAAAATGTGCCATTTTCCTGAAAATTTCAGCCGATTCCGTCCACAAACGCCTAAGTTATTAGACATAGAATTTTCAAAAATCCCATAGGGAAAAAATCCTAACTATATATACCTACTGGCGACACGCCAGTAGGTAATATATATATATATATATATATATATATATATATATATATATATATATATATATATATATATATATATATATATATATATATATATATATATATATATATATATATATTAATATATATATATTAATATATATATATAAAACGGAGGGGAAAAATGACTATTCCCACCCCACGAGTGCAACTGTACGGAAAGTGTTGGATAGTGGAGGGGTAAAAATTACTGATCCCAGTCAAACAATTAAAACAAAAATAAAAAAAGATTCAAAATTATTTACAGAATCATAAAAATAAATAAACAATATTTAGAAATGAAAACATTAAATATATAAAATGCATAAAATGAATAAATATTATAATATTAGTTTAAAAAAAATGATGGCAGAAGAATGGGAAAAGGAGCGCGAGGAGGCAGCACTGGACATCTTTAGGGACAAGGATGAGGAAGTAACAGAACCATCGACTAGAAAAAGAACAACCGAGGGGGGTGACATCAAAAGACTCCTGAATGAACTTGAGAAACTACGCAAACACGAAGTAGCGAAAAGGTGGGAATGCACCTCCCTCAAAAGGTACCTGGAAGTAGGGAGAATACCCAGAGGGCTGAGAACTCGTGGCCCCAACCTACGAGAACCCAGACCCCGCCATGCTCCAGAATTGGGTGGACAACAGTGCGGAATTGTCTTGCAATATGTTATGCATCTTAATGAAATATGCAAGCACAGACAGGGAGAAACTACTCCTGGAGATTGACTGTATCATGGCAGAGCTGGGCAAACTACAAAATCAAGATGAAGTGAATAAAGGATTATCCGAAATCAAAACACGGGTCCAGAAACATGAGAACACTATCAAAGAAAGGAAGGCGGAGAAATTCCAGCTGGATCAGAATGACTACCTGTAATGTAATGTAATGTGTCTTGTAAAGCGCACTGCTGCCCTGAGGCGTCGTGGCGCTGTAGACCGCTGGGGAACCCGTCCTGGCTATCCCTGTGAGATGGTCCCTACTGGGTATCTCCAAGGTGAAACCAGGCATCCCCGGCGAATGTGGGGGGCCGTTGTAGAGATGAGGCAAGCTAATGCCCAGAGTTGCCGAGTGTGATCCCTGGTTAGAGTAGGCACCGAGGCGAGAATTATCGAGTCTGATGACCCTGGTCCACGACCCTGCCGCGTCGGGAATTGAACCTTGGTCCCGGGCCGTTCTCTGCTTCCCGGTCTGCCGCCTCTAACCAGTGAGCCACACGACTCCAGAAAATTTGAAAAAATCCGCTGCCTGCAGCTCTCAGCAACCGGCAGCTCCCTGCCATGCCCTCAAGAATTGAGTGAGTCAGAAATCAGCTCAGGAGCAGATTCTGACCCTAAAGCAGGTACAAATCCAAACCAACGCAAGACAGTGCGTACTCCAGTAGACGAGTTTGCTTTTTCACAGGTAGAACGTCGCATGATCCTAAGACCAAGAACGCAAAGACAAGACCAAACACCAGGCAAAACCAACCTTTAAAACGCAGAAGGAGGAAGAACAGATGCTGGGGCAGACATGGCACAAAGAACCAAACCCACCTACAGACGAAACAGTAGGAGATGATAAAACCCATGATAACAAACAACACTGTCCTAAATCTAACTACCATGGAATTAACGACTGAAGAACAAGAGACATTGGTTCTGGAACTCTCTTTTTGCAAAGAGACAAATTTTAACTACACTGAGACCAGAATTAACTTTTACCATTTCACTCAAAAGCTAAAACTAAACAAGTACTTTTCCACCTTGAAAGACAAACCCCTGGACAAACAAGCTGCACCAGAAACTACACTAATCACAACCTCATTGAGTGTAGCAGATTTGGTATTCCTTAAAGAAATGACAAAGATGGAACTGAACATAAAAGAGGGGAGTCTCAGCAACACCCAAATGGGAGCCCTTGCCAACCTCACGGTATACGCCTCCGAAAAGACCCCATTCAAACCCAAGTCTACATTCTACCCACCCATGCCCAGAGATAACATTGACACGTTTGCTGATAGAGTCACAAAGGACCTGAAGGAGTTAGCCCTCTCCAGTAGCATATCTTTCAACAAAAACTCTAATGACTATAAAACCAAGTACTGCAAAGTGATGGAAAAGATCAAACAGCATCCAGACATAGTAGTTTGCTCTGCGGACAAAGTAGGGAACATAGTGCTATGGCCGATGGAGATGTATGATAAGGAAGCCATGTCTCAATTACAGGACAATGCCACATCAGGACCAGCAACACAAACATAACGAATATCAAAGAAAGATATCATACTTGCCTGTATGATTGGAGGGGGAAAGGCTTAATCACCAAACCTGAACTGGACTTCCTCAAGAAGGACTATCCCATCACCCCCCAGCAATACTTAATCCCCAAGGTCCACAAAAACCCACCCGGCAGACCTATAATCTTGTCTATAGGAAGCCTATATGAAAACACCAGCAAGTATATTGACTATTTTCTCTAGCCACTAGTAAGAACACTACCTGCTTTCCTACAAGACACTGGGGACTTCCTGATGCATATTTCTGACTCTTTTTGGCATAATGATTTCATATTTGTCACACTGGATGTACAGAGCCTGTACACGAGTATCAGACATATAGACGGACTAAATGCAATGAGGCACTACTTAAGCACTAGGGACATCAGTCTACACCAACACACTATGATGCTTCTACAGATGACAGAGTGGTGCCTAGATAACAAAACATTCTCCTACAACAAACTTCTGTACAAACAGTCACAGGGCACAGCCATTGGTACTTGCTTCGCCCCCAGCTATGCGAATTTGCATATGGGCTGGTGGGAGGAGCAAGTACTCATGGTCCAACACTACCACGCAGTCATCAACAACATAGTGCTGTACAAGCGCTATATAGATGACATTTTCATGGTATGGCGTGAATCAGAGGAAAGCGCACTAGAATTCGCCACAGTCATAAACAACAACAGCCTCAATCTCAAGGTAACCTGCAACACCATCGTAGACAAAATAGTATTCTTAGATCTAGAGGTCTTTCAAGTGGGGGGCAAGTAGAAACATGAACACACAGAAAGGAGACCGCAGGAAACGCCATCTTACACGCCACAAGTTTCCACCCGAGCAGCCTGAAAGAGAGCATACCTTACTAGAGCCTTAGGATGAAAAGAAACTGCAGTCTAGAAAATGATTTGCTATCCAGTACAGAAAGCGTTTTTGACAGACTCAGGGACAGAGGTTACCACCAAAAGACTCTAAGTAAGGCCAGAGAAAAAAGCAACAGCCTCAACAGGTCGGATTTGTTACATAAAAAAACAAAAGCCAACACTGAACACTCAATCACCAAACCAACCATGGCTCCCAGGCTGATAACAGGATACAATAAATACCACACCAACCTTAGCAAAATCCTGTACAGACCCTGGGCCCTACTTGTGCGAAGTTACCACAGTTAACCTTCCATAGGGCCACCTCCATGAGGCAGGAGTTAGTCAACAACGCGCCAACCCTGCCAAATAACAAAACGTGGTTTCAAGCACAAACAGGCTTCTTTAAATGCACAAAATGCAGGGCATGCAAGCCCAAAGTAAACACAAAGACTGTTCAGTTTCCATTCAGACAATCGCCCTATGTGATCAAAGAGCATTACACATGCAAAACCGATTTTGCAGTTTACATGCCAAGCTGCACCTGCAGTAAAGTCTACGACGGCAGCACAATCCATCCAGTGCACCTCAGGATCTTACAACATCTCTGAGCCATTTCCAATGATGATCCCTCATATCCAGTGGCCAGACACATAAACGCCCACCACAACGGCAAAGCTGAGGATCTCTCATACTTTGTGATCGACAGTGTGGCACAAAAACCCAGGGAGGGAATAGGCAACAATCACTTAGAAGACTAGAATCGAAATATATCATCCAACTAGATTGCAAAATCCCCAATGGGCACAACGCAGATGAAGCCCTTAGCGCACATCTGTAAAGCTGAACTCCCGAAATCCCTCCGACAAGCCTCCTCGCGCAGCTCAAGCAACCCATGCTTTCGAGAACATCTTGCTTCACCATCTTTTTTAACTTACTTACAGCACAAGACACTGTAAATAGTAACTACTCACTCACCGCACTTCACAAACACTTTATCCAGGTTAGGCTACAAGATCACTCACCTAGTCACAGAAACCTACACTAGAGCAACGTGATGTCTGACTGAATAAGCAGAAGCAGTCCATATCTTCGCTTCCGTCAATCAAGCCTTTCTGGGAGTCAGTTCCGGGGAAACAGACCCAGACTTTCCAGACTAACGTCTTGAGGGATTCCGAGTAAATGTTATTAGGACACTCTTTAGGTATCCCATCACATTAGGAGGGATACATTTTTTGCAGTAAACCTAGTAAGATTAGTGCTGGCCTGGCCCTGTTTGCTTAAGAAACACCCGATTCCTATGCTCTGGTGGCACGAATTTGTGAACACTGGTTTTCTGGAAATATCCGTACTTGATAATGATGAACATATGGGCAGGCTAAGGAGAATCTAGGACTCAATGAGGGGTTGTTGAGCCGTTTTTGGACTATTCAGGGTTGGTCATGACCTATTACTATCCTCAATCAGCTCAAGTATTTTCTTTCTCTCATTAGACTATGTTGCATGCTTTAATGATCAGTTGCACCTTGCATTATATTTATTGCTTATTGGCTGCAGTACGTCCCTTGGCTTGAGTATTTTTTCCAGTTCTATTCAACTGTGTGATGAGATATTTATACCTTCTATGTAGTTATAATTTGTTTCAAATTATGAAAAAAAAAAAAAGATGCCATTTCAGGATCTTATTACTCGTGTTATGTAATTTTTGCATTACTTCTTTATTTTGTTGTATTGAGGTAGAAATGTGTATTATATCAAACAGGGAAGTATTTTAGTTAATATCATTTAAATTCAGGACTATTCTGTTCGTTAGTCTGCAATAAAAAGAAGACAAAAGTACAAAATCAATAAGAATGTAGAATTTTGGAGAAAAAAAACATGCTTTCCTTTTTAAAGAACATATTCTGTGTGAACCATGGAGATATTTTGAAGCTGTTCCCTGCAAGGTGCGGCTAGCAATATAAACTGGGATTATAACGTTTAAATTGTGTTTGCCCTTCATGACTAGAATGAAGCAGATGTTGATTTAACAGTAATGGAAATTGATAAAATAGTGCAGTGTTTTGTGGCTATCATAATGATATAATTCCCGTGACATATTGTAATATTTCATTTATACCCCAAATATGGACTTCTGTACTACTGCACTGTGCGCATTACAAGCAGTTAAATACTTCACTAGCAGTTTCAACGAAATAGCTCCATTTCAGAACAGTTTTATGTAACTACCAGACTTTCCTTGTGCTCAGCACAGCAATTTCATGCAAAAAGAATGATTTCAAATGCATCATTGTGTTGGAAGCAAGTGGCCCTTAGCTTTCTCATTCTTCCATTCACAGGCTGCCCTTTACAGAGCCAAGAACCATACATAGGATGCTTAAGGAAACGACTTTTTCTTTAATAATATTTGCATTGCATTCCACCACGTCCAGAGCATTTATAAAGGAATACCATCAAACTATCACGTGGCTGTTTTTAAGAGACATGCCACCAGAAAAACGTTGCAAAAATTAATTGCTACTGAATGGACTGCAGCCTTATTGCACAAAGTAAAGTCGTGATCAGCTTGTTTAACCATTGAAATGTTACCCATGCTTTGATCTTTAAATGTACTCATTAAATTGAACTCCTTAGTACACCCTGTCATCCAATTCTTTAGTTTATATTTTAATGACTGTCTTAATTTGGCACACTCGGTCTCCTACATTAGGAAACACAACCTTTGATCACATAAGTCTTTCATGCAGTGACTTTCTATGGAATTTCAAGGGACATGTTTTAGTGTTCAGATACCATCTTAACGCACGGGGAAACGCTTTTAGTTTTTGGAATTTTCTCTATTTAACAGGTTTTTTCGGATTCGGCTTTACAAGCTGTTATTTAATGTTTTATTTATTTATCAAGAACTGAAACCCCAGTGCTTGAAACTGCCTTAAAATGGTGTTTACGAATTACTACCCGGACCATTTTGCAGTTGAATCTAGCAATCCCGTACATGGTAGTATATTCAAGATATTTTCTATTTAATGCATCCACTATGAAAAGATCTATCTAAATATGTATGCTCGCATGCAGAGGTCACCAATTATTGTACATATCACAAGATTAACTTTTTGTCTTATAATAACTGCAACTCTTCCATGCACCTTACGAATTTTTTTCGAAGGAGCAAAGTTGGCTGTGGGCTCTGTGTGTGCATGTGAGTGAGCATGTGTGTGTTTTTGTGGTTGTTGTATATGCGAATGTAGGGGCATATTATCAAGGACAGGCGATACATTATCGCTGCTTTTATCGGCAGGAAACTGCCGATAAAGCGGCGATAATGGCCTTGATAATATGCTCTATGAATTCCAATCGAAGCCCATGTTAGATGTGTTCACATCTAACATGGGCTTCGATTGGAATTCATAGAGCATATTATCAAGGCCATTATCGCCGCTTTATCGGCAGTTTCCTGCCGATAAAAGCAGCGATAATGTATCGCCTGTCCTTGATAATATGCCCCGTAGTTTGCTGCAAAGGAACACTTTTTGAGTCTAATTTTTGCTTCATAGCAATGCCCAATACTGTAATGGTTAGCGTTCCTGTGGTTGTGACTAGCCAGAACCTGTACCAATGTCATCCGAGGGCCAGGGGTGGCCTGCGGGGTTCAATAAAAGGCAAGAGTCCGCTCGGGGCGTTCTTCCGGCACCATCTAACTGTGCTTATAGTAATGGTCCCCTAATACTAATAAGAGGCCTCACCTCTTCCGTAGATCTAAAGAAGTTCAGCACCACCATGAGGGAGAAATATGGCTCAGCACAAAGGAGGAGCCCAGAGACTGCGACAGTGACTGCAGGAGGCTGTTGAGGACTTGGCACGAAGAGTCTTAGCTGGACAGCCCACCCTAGGAAGACTGAGGGGACACTACCCACCGCCCCCCAGCACAGGGGAGGAAAGGAAGGAAAAAAAGTCAAAGAGAAGAAAAAAGATAAAACAACGGACAAACTGTAGGAAAAGGAAAATAGAGGGCAGAAACATAAAGGCAAATACAACAGAAGGGGCAGAGTTGAACAGCAGCATTTCTACCACTCCACACAGAGACAAAAAAAGAGACATTGGCACAGAGGCACCAAACACAGGCCCCAGCCGCACGGAAGGAGGCTAAGCATGAAGAAGGGTGAGATGAGGCACCTACTCACAGGAAAATTGGAGCATAAAGACCAACTGCATGCTCTACCCAGACTCCCAATTCAATATGCACTTAAAGGGGTACTTCCACCGTTTAGCGAACTAGAAGATCCAGCCACAGCGTCTCCGAGGATGAAGATCTGGATTGAACACCTGAATAACTATTTCATTGCCACTAGGGAGACCAATGGGGCAGTGAAAAGGTCGTTACTCCTCCACTATGCCAGAGACAAAATATTCAAGTTGTTTCAGCACCTGCCGAATAAAGGCATTGCCACGGATTACGACGCTGCAGTGGCGCCATTAGATGCACATTTTGACCCCCAGCTCAACCCAGACTTTGAACGTTTCAAATTGCGCCAAACCCGCCAAAGAGAAGGGGAGTCATTTATTGTGTTTTACGCCCACCTACATGAACTGGCCAGCACTTGCATTGCGGCTGATCAGGAAAAGGCGATAAGGGCCCAGTTAGTACAGGGGTGCCGGGACAAGACACTCAGAGGCCTCATCCTGCGCCAGTCAAAGATCGCTCTAGAGAACATACTTATACTAGCGAGGACCCATGATCTGTCGGCAGCCAGGGCCACCGAAATGGACCAGGCCCTCACCAAGCCACAAGGAAGACCAGAGAACATTAAGATGGAGCAGGCGGATGCCCTACGAACGAAACCACAAAATTACACTCCCAGAAAGGCAAGGCCCAAAGCACCCAAGACACGATGTGGGTACTTCGGCATGAGCCGCATACAGGTAAAGATTGCCCCGTGCAAGGAAAAACCTGTGTTAACCGCGGGATCCCCAACCACTTTGCGGCAGTGTGCAGGAGACGGAACCGAGGCCGCGACACCCGAGGACAAAGCCCGCCATCTCGGACAGTATGGCAACTGTCCCTAGCTGACTCGGCGCAGAAAGAGGATCCACAAAGAACAAGCCGGGGGTATCAAGGACCAGAAGATAAAGGGGAAATCTACCTGATCTCGTTTGCGCGAGAACTGAAATGGCACCGAAGGCCCCAACCTACCTGCACGGTCAGAATCGCAGGCACAGAAGAAAAGGTGATAATTGACACAGGAGCATCAGCGAACGTGATGGCGTCCCAGCAATATCGGCACCTCCGCCCTCACGCGCCAGTCACCCCATCCCAGACCAAGATATTCGCTTACAGGAGCCAAATCCTCCTACCGCTTAGAGGTAAAATATCTGACCTGATCAGGTTAAACGACCAGGAAGTCACAGACATCATTCACGTCATAGACCGCGAAGCAGATGGTACACAGACAAAATATCGATTTTTAAATATCGATATGCAAAAATATCGAAGTTTAAATATCGATATACAAAAATATCGAAGGTAAGTAATATCGACAGTCTAAATATCGATATTGGTATGATATCAGTAATATCGAAGTTGTAAATATCGATGTTAATAATATCGAAATTAATAACTTTGATGTTACTAATATCAATTTTTAAATAAATTTAGTGTATATTATATTGTATTTATTATGTTTTATTATTTATTTTTAATGTTATTTTATTAAATATTGTTTTTTACTACTGTAGCGGGTTGTGGGTTAATAGGGGAATAGGGTGGGAAGTAATTTAATTATGTTAAATTAATTATTAATTAGTAGGAATTATTAATTAATTAATTGAGAATTAATTTTAAATAATTTTTAATTAATTTATTAATTGATAAATATGTTCTGTAGCGGGTTATGGGTTTATAGGGGAATAGGGTGGGAAGTAATTTAATAATAATTAATGAATTGATATATGTTTGTACATATTTTAAATAATTAATTGGTAATTAATTTTTATTAATTAGTTAATTAATTATTATAATTTTTTTCATATTTATAATTATTAATTAGTTGGTAATTAATTATTAATAATTATTTAATTAAATTAATTAAAGTAATTTTTATATATATTATTTATTGTTATTCTTAATTAATTAATTGTGCAAAATAATATTAATTATTAAATTAAATTAATTACAGCAAATGTGCTAATATATTTACTTTATTGTTATTGTTAATTAATAATTAATTGGTAATTAAATAATATTAATTAATTTTGGGTACAGGGGTATTTTTAGGGTTCAGGGTCAGTTTTCAGTTCATGGGTACAGGGGTATTTTTAGGGTTCAGGGTCAGTTTTCAGTTCATGGGTAAAGGGGTATTTTTAGGGTTCAGGGTCAGTTTTCAGTTCATGGGTAAAGGGGTATTTTTAGGGTTCAGGGTCAGTTTTCAGTTCATGGGTAAAGGGGTATTTTTAGGGTTCAGGGTCAGTTTTCAGTTTTTGGGTAAAGGGGTATTTTTAGGGTTCAGGGTCAGTTTTCAGTTCATGGGTAAAGGGGTATTTTTAGGGTTCAGGGTCAGTTTTCAGTTTTTGGGTAAAGGGGTATTTTTAGGGTTCAGGGTCAGTTTTCAGTTTTTGGGTAAAGGGGTATTTTTAGGGTTCTGGGTCAGTTTTCAGTTCATGGGTAAAGGGGTATTTTTAGGGTTCAGGGTCAGTTTTCAGTTTGTGGGTAAAGGGGTATTTTTAGGGTTCAGGGTCAGTTTTCAGTTCATGGGTAAAGGGGTATTTTTAGGGTTCAGGGTCAGTTTTCAGTTTGTGGGTAAAGGGGTATTTTTAGGGTTCAGGGTCAGTTTTCAGTTCATGGGTAAAGGGGTATTTTTAGGGTTCTGGGTCAGTTTTCAGTTCATGGGTAAAGGGGTATTTTTAGGGTTCAGTGTCAGTTTTCAGTATTTGGGTAAAGGGGTATTTTTAGGGTTCTGGGTCAGTTTTGGGTTTTTGGGGTACAGTCGTACAGGGTAAAAATTAAATAAATTTAAATTAAATCAATTAAATGAAATTACAAAATATAAAATTACATTAAATTATTACGTTTTTAATTTATTTTAAATGTATATGTATTAGTTTTAATTTTTAAATTATGTTTTAATCTTTTTATTTAATATTTGTAACATTATATGTATTTTATAATTATTTTAACATTATTATTAATACATTTAAAAAAACGATATTTTTAATTTCGATATTTTTGTACTACGATATTATTTTTTCGATATTTTTGTACTTACCTTGTTAGGGATAGGATTCCGATATTTTTGACTTCGATATTTTTGTCCCGATATTTTTGTATGTCGATATTTTTGATTTCGATATTTAGTCAGACATTCGAAGCAGATACCCTACTAAGCAGCCACACTGCAGAGGACCAGGGTCTGGTTCCTTTTGCCAGGAGTGTCCAAGCCCATCAGGTAGATGAGCTACTCAACCAATTCCTGGAACTCTTTCCAAGGTCTCGGACGCATCAAGTGTGACCCAATCAAGCTACACATCAACAAGTCAGTCACCCCAGTCGCACTGTGACACAGATGAATCCCCTTCCACCTGAGGCTGGTGGTCGAGAAAGAACTGGAAGTCCTTGAAAAACAAGGAGTAATTGAGAAAGTCTCGGGACCGACGCGCTATGCATCAACATGAGGCTACCCAACCAGGCCATCAAATGAGAATGCCATCTTACCCCAACCATGGACGACATAATTGCGGACATCAACGGGTCAAGGTGGTACTCTAAAATCGATCTGAACGCAGGGTAATAGCAGCTGCCGTTAGCGGAAGAAAGCCGCTACATCACAATGTTAGGTACCCACCTGGGGCTGCTTCGTTACAAATGACTGATCTTCGGAATATCCTCGGCGGCATAGGTATTCCGGAACACCATACGTGAGATGCTGTCAGGGCTACCAGGGGTGATAAACGTCAGCGACGACATCCTGATCCACTCTGCCCCGGCAGCTGACCATCACAAACATCTGAGAAGCATGCTAATGCACCTTAGCGAACATGGGGTGACGCTCCACAGACAAAAGTGTCTCTTCTTCCAGCCTTCTCTAGAATTCTTCGGGTATGTGTTTAACCAGGAGGACATCCAGGTAGCTCATAAAGAAGTTGCATGCCATCTGAAATGCTCCAGCTCCAACTACACCTACCGAACTGAGGAGTTTCCTGGGCATGCCTACTTATTGCGGGAGATTCATCCCTGATCTAGTGACCCATGCGGAACCATTGAGAGCCCTCACGAGAACAGACACCATGTGGCAATGGGGACAGTGGGAAGAGGAGGCATTCCAGAGTATCAAGAACGCGCTCCTGGGGGTGGCCACTCTTGCTTACTACGATCCGGCGAAATTGACAGAACTACTAGCAGACACCAGTCTGGTGGGGCTAGGAGCAGTGCTGACCCAGGAACAGGAGCCGGGCAGATGGACAGCATTGTTGTTTGCCAGCAAGTCGCTCATCCCCACTGTAGCCACGTACGCCCAGATCGAGAGAGAGGCCCTCGCTATAAAGTGGGCCAGTTATCACTTCTACCTGTACCTGACAGGCCAGCCATTCACTGTGGTCACCGACCATCAGCCCCTGGTTTCTATCTTCAAGGGATCAGATCCCTCATCTGCGATGGGCTGTACAACTTCAGTCATACCAAATGGAAGTTGTGTATGGACCAGTGGTGAAGAATGCTGTGGATTTTTTATCCCGACATCCAGCACTTCAGAAAGAGGTGGGTGACGCCGAAGGGACGAAATAGTACATCAACATGATCTCTGCGGCGGCATTTCCCCAGGTGATGACACTTGAGGAGATCAAGGAAGCTGCTGAGAATGACGCTGTGTACACTCGGACCCTCCAAGCCGTCCAAGAAGGGTCATGGAGGACTACCTTCAGCAGACCAACGCATGGGCACAGGAGGACCGAGAGGGGCTGACGAAGAAATGGAGAGTGAGGAGCGTGCCGAGTGCCACAGAAGATGGAATAATATTCAGAGGCTAGAGGCTCGTGATACCACAAGCGCTGAAAAACAGAGCAACCCAGCTAACCCAAGGAGGCTATCAAGGGATAACCAAAATGAAGGCGAGAATGAGGGAGAAAGTCTGGTTCCCGAAACTTGAAGAAATGGTTGAAGACCAAGTTCGCTGTTGCCCAGCCTTCCAACTGACCAGTGCTCCCGAGAGCTATACCCTGTGATCACAGAAGAGGCCCGCACCCTCCCTTGGTCGAAGGAGAGCATGGACTTTGGGAACTTCCCTGTAGGGAAACACTCGCTTGTCCTCGTGGATGCCTTCTTGAAGTATCCCACAGTAGAACCAGCCGTGTCAACCGCCTTCGCTCATGTGGGCCCCATCCTGGAGAAAGTATTTGCCATGCTAGGATTTCCCCTGGAGATTCGGAGTGACAATGGGTCCCCATTCCATGGGACAGAGTTCGCTACCTTCCTGCATCAGTGAGGGATCCGCCACCGCCGTGTCACGCCTCAATGGCCTCAAGCCAACAGAGACATTGAGCGCTTCATGCAGACTTTAAACAAAATGCAATGCATCGCCACAGGGGAGCAAGCGAACCCAAACAGCATCTCCACAAATTCCTTAGGGAGTACCGGAGCACTCCACACTTCACCACACTGAGGAGCCCGGGGACCCTCATGCTAAAGGGCCCAAGGAGAGATCTGATCCCTAAGTGTCCTGGATGGACACCTTCACTCCCGGATGCCCAAGAAACTCAAGCAAGGAGGGAACCGCAGAACAACCGAGCCAGTGCTCGACGCCATGCTGTACCGCGCTCACTCCGAGCCGGTGCCACCGTCCTACTCAAAGACTGCTGGCCAGGAGACAAGTTTTAGACTATCCATGAACCAGGTACCTGGACAGTCGTGGGCAGCAACTGGACCGGGAAACATCCTTTACCACAAAACTTTTACAACGCGGTACCATGACCACGCAGGTTTTACTACAACGCGGTACCATGACCACGCAGGTTTTACAACGAAAGTCGTTACAATGACTTTCGCTGGAAGGCGCTCTAGGATAGGGAATAGTTTAATTTACTATCCAACCCCTTCCCTACTATCCACGGGGACTGGAGTTGGAATAGTAAATTAAACTATTCACAATCCAGCGCCCCCCAATGCAAGACGTTGTAACGACTTGCGTTTTAAAACCTGCGTCGTAACAGTATGCGTTGTAAAAGCACGCTTTGTACTGTCATACATACGGTGGTGAAAGCCAGGAGAGGGAGTGAGGAGATATCGTGAAGCATCTCATGGTTCAAGGAAGTCCCCTCCAAAGCCCCAGCCGAGCCCTCGGTGTCTGATCCCTGGCTCCCGCTGACCCGAACTGATGCGCCCAGGTTATGGAAGCAGAAGAAGGGGTCAATACAACAGAACCCGATCCCCAAAACAGGCTGCCTTCCAGTTCGCCTTCCAATAGACCAACACCCGAGGAGTCACCTCTAAGAAGCCAACCACATTGTTACAGCCTACAGTCCTTGCCCTTACCATTGGCTACAGGATTTTGCACGCTAAGTCTGTAGAGACTGATGCCACTGAACTGTGTATATTTTATTAGACATTCAGCAGTTGAATTTTCAAGAACCAAGTTTAGAGGGATGTAATGGTTAGCATTCCTGTGGTTGTGACCCCGCTAGCCAGAACCTGTACCCACGTCATCCGTGGGCCAGTCGTGGCCTGCAAGATTCAATAAAAGGGAGGAGCCTGCTCGGGCGTTCTTCCGGCACATCTAACTGTGTGTCACTGTGTGCTTATTGAAATGGTCCCCTAATACTAATAAGAGACCTCACCTCTGCAATAGATCTAATCAAGTCAGCACAAATACTTCAGATATGTGGAGCATGGAGACAAATGATGCAATATGGATAGGCCAAAAAATGTGGGAAGGGAAAAATGAAAAGAGTAAAGGCTTGCAAACAAGCAAAACTGAAAACAGACAATTATAACATAAAGTCTTTCAGCTGTCCTAAGGATTTGGGGCCGCAATAAACGTATGATTTCTTGCTTTTGAAATCACTTCAAAATATGTTCCTAAACTAGGATGCTACGGATGTAAGAGGGGAGATTATGGAAACTGCATAGCCAATAGGTCTCGCCTTTTGGATGCCAATTCAGACCTAATAGTTTTGCCATTGTTATTTTGCCATACCAAGTTACTCTGGCAGGGGCCACCATGTAAGAAGGAGGTCTGGTTGTATATATGGATTATGTATCACTAAGAGAGTTTTTAACGGTTGTTAATTACACAAACGAGTGTGAGATTGCACCGCATTGGCATTGGCTCAACATTCTAGGCAAATCATTTAATCTCTCCATGTGCTATTGTAAAGCACTTGAGTACCTTTGGGTTGAGATCGCACTATATAATGGTGTGGCCATGATGGAGACAGACAGCACACGGCAATGCAAACACGGAAACAAAAGAAAGACATGACTGCCAATTACATCACATGATATGCATACTGAAACAGATAAAGAACAAGTGAATACTTTTCTGATGAAGTTATCATCAATATCATTCATGAATATTTACATTCTTGCGTGTTATCATAATTTAAACCTCACATAATCTTTACAGCAGTATATTCTAATGAGACATGTTTATCTTTTGATGTCCAGTCACTTAAATTAGCAATATATTATGTTGTCCATATAATCTGACTATCTCCCAAGGTAATAACTGAGGAGAGGATGTAGTGTAATAGCCAGAGCTGTCATTTTCTGATCTAAGGGAACCAAGTTCAAGTTCAAGTTCAGGAATTTATATAGCGCACTACTCACCCAGAAGGTCTCAAGGCGCTTGGGGAAGGGAGGTTCAATTTTTGTCAAATAGCCAGGTTTTAAGTTCTTTTCTGAAGGAGATGTGGTCTTGAGTAAGGCGGAGGTGAGTGGGGAGTGAGTTCCAGGTCTTGGCTGCCAGGAAGAAGAAGGATCTGCCACCCATAGTGGATTTTCGGATGCGCGGGACTGCGGCGAGGGCTTGATTGGACGATCTAAGTTGGCGGGTGGGTGTGTAGAAGGACAGTCGAGTGTTGAGGCATTCAGGTCCTAGTTTGTAGAGGGCCTTGTGTGCGTGGGTGAGAAGACGGAATGTAATTCTCTTGTTGACGGGAAGCCAGTGGAGGTCTTTTAGGTGTCCGGTGATGTGATCTTGGCGAGGGATGTCCAATATGAGTCTCGCTGATGCGTTTTGGATGCGTTGGAGTTTTTTCTGTAATTTTGCTGTGATTCCGGCGTATAGTGTGTTACCATAATCCAGTCGACTCGTGACCAGTGCGTGGGTGACAGTCTTTCTTGTTTTGAGGGGGATCCAGCGGAAGATCTTTTTGAGAATACGAAGTACGTTGAAGCAGGAGGATGAGACTGCGTTGACTTGTCTGGACATCGAGAGAGAGGAGTCTAGGATGAAGCCCAGGTTGCATGCGTGGTCTGTGGGTGTGGGTGCTGTGCCCAGAGCGGAAGGCCACCAAGAGTCGTCCCAGGCAGAGGGGGAGGATCCAAGGATGAGCACCCCCGTTTTGTCTGAGTTGAGTTTTAGGCGGCTATGTTTCATCCATTCGCTACTTCTTTCATGCCTTCGTGAAGATTGGTTTTGGCGGTGTTAGGGTCTTTGGTGAGGGAAAGGATTAACTGGGTGTCATCGGCGTAAGAGATGATGTTAAGGTTGTGTTGACGCACGATGGAGGCGAGTGGACTCATGTAAACGTTGAAGAGGGTGGGACTGAGTGATGATCCTTGTGGTACTCCACAGATGACTTCAGTGGCCTCTGAGTTGAATGGGGGAAGTCAGGCTCTTTGAGTTCTCCCAGCGAGGAATGAGATGATCCAGTCCAAGGCTTTTCCTTGTATGCCCATGTTGCTGAGGCGTTGTATAAGGGTGCTGTGGCAGACTGTGTCGAAAGTGGCCGAGAGGTCGAGTAGAATGAGGGCCGCAGTTTCTCCGTTATCCAGTCATGTTCTGATGTCGTCTGTTGCTGCCGTGAGGGCAGTTTCAGTGCTGTGTTTGGCTCGAAATCCGGACTGAGAGGGATCGAGGGAGTTGTTGGATTCAAGGAAGGCAGCGAGTTGGCTGTTGACGGCTTTCTCAATGACTTTGGCGGGGAAGGGGAGGAGGGATATGGGTCGGTAGTTTTAAGTTCAGAGGAGTCTGCTGTGGGTTTCTTCAAGAGGGCGCTGAGTTCGGCGTGTTTCCAGCTTTCTGGGAAGGTGGCAGAGTTGAACGAGCAGTTGATGACATCACAGAGATGGGGTGCGATGATGGAGTCAGCTTTGTTGAAGATGTGGTGGGGGCAGGGGTTGGTTGGCGAGCCAGAGTGGATTGAGTTCATTAGGCGGATGGTGTCTTCGGTGGTGATTGGGTTCCAGGCGCTGAGGTTGTTAGTTGGCGGTGTGGGATCTGAGGAGGGTGGGGAGGGTTGTTCACAGGGAGTGTTCTCGAAGCTGTTGTGAATGTCGGCAATTTTGTTGTAAAAGAAGGAGGATAACGCATCGCAGAGGTCTTGGGAGGGAATGATGTCGTTAGATGCTGCGGCGGGGTTGGTGAATTCTTTGACGATGTTGACAAGTTCCTTGCTGTTGTGGGCGTTGTTGTCGAGACGATCCTTGAAAGCTGATTTCTTGGTGGATCGAATCAGTTGGTGGTGAGTTTCAAGTTTCAAAGTTTATTTATTATGATAAGGAACTCTTTATGAGGTCCACATAAAACAGCATATACATACAAAGCACAAATACTTAAAAAAAGAAAAAAAGATATTTTCATCACAATCACATGAGATATCTTAATACAGGTCCAAAAAACATTTTAAAAAGTTGTACAGTTTAAAAACAAACATTTCATTAGGAGGGTTAATCAAGGCTGCCTTAAACGAAGACGCTGATAATATGTTAAGTTGTAGGCAGATTGATCTTAACCATCTACGCCTGCAAGGCATCAGTGTAGGGCAAACGAACATCACGTGATCTAGATCCTGATCATGTAATTGGCAAAGATCACAGCGTGCCGAACAACCAAACCAGCTGGCTTGTAAAACTTTTAGCAGAAGCAAATTATGTCTTAATAAGTACACCAGGCGTCTCACGCCATGGGAGATGTTCCAGTACATATATGGTTGTGCTTTCCGCAGGGTATAAGATTCAATAACAGGCGTACAACCTTTTTTCGCTAGACAGAAGTCTCTATCAAGGCAAAACCCCAATTCCCAAGAGGCTGACTTCAAAACTGTTTTTAATTGATGAGAGGACAGTGAAAATAAAGTCTCCTCATCCAATTTCAATTGTAACACAGCAAGTCTAAAGTTTTTTACAATTGATGAGAAGTCATTAAAAGATCCTAGTAATTCATTTTTTATAAGGTCTCTTAAGGTATTGGGTTCACCTTTAGATAAAGCTACTACCCAGCGTATGATACTAGCAAGACCTTGAACCCTGCTGCTACGTAAACCCAATTCCTGTCGCAAGGAAGCAGTCGAGTTTGCGGTGCCTACAGACATTAAACTCCGAAGAATTTTTCCTTCCGCAGAGTTTAGAAAACTCCATTTTTTTAGATCAACTAATTCAATTCCATATAACAGGGAGGCTGGAACTTTCGCTCTAAAAACATCTAAGAGAATAGAAAAATGCCTTCTACCTGTGGCTTTATATAGGGAAACTAAGCTCTTTCCTTCCGGGAATTATTGTCTATGTGTGATTTGTCACTTAGATTGTGAGTGACAATTTTACCTAAAAAGGTATAAGATTTCACACATTCTAGTTTTTCCCCCCCCACAACCCATGGAAAGTTAGAACATTTAGGCTTCTTTCTACCAGAAAAACAAATCACCTTGCTTTTTGCCGTATTTATTGATAAAAAATGACTTTCAGCATATTCAAAAAGTGCATGCAACCGATTATTTAGGCCCTTTGGGGTGAGATCCAAAATTAGGATGTCGTCTGCATACATAAGGCATGCAATTGGAACACCCCCCAAGGATGGGGCAATACCGGCGCAGGCAGAAAGAGTGATGGGTAAATCAACAGTATATAATGAAAATAGCAACGGAGCCAAAAGGCAACCTTGCTTCAACCCATTAGATGTTGGGATTAATTTGGATACGCCGCGATCACCTCCAAGTAAAACTCTGCACCAAGTGTCAGAATATAGGGCACGAATTAACTTAATAAGGGAAGCAGGCATACCAAGGTTAACTAACTTTCTCCACAGCAAATTTCTATCTACTTTGTCAAAAGCGGTGGAGAAGTCAATAAAGGCGCCGTATACCTGACCACCCCGAACTTTCACATATTTTTCATTGATGACTTGCAATGCGGTCAGGTTATCTAAGGTTCCATGATTTTGTCTGAAACCTGTTTGCTCCAGGGGAAGGATATTATGTTCAGATACCCAATCGTTAATTAAAGAAAGCACACATTTTGCAAACACCTTACCAATGGCGTCAAGCAAGGCAATTTGGCGATAATTTTGTGGTAGATCTCTTGCCCCTTTTTTATACAAAGGGACAATGATGCTTCCTTTCCAGGAGGGGGGGACTGTTCCACTTAAAAAACAGAATTTAAACACTGGAAAGAGTATTTTACTCCAAAGTTCACTCTGGTTTTTTACTACTAAAATTGGGATTTTATCAGGACCCATCGCACCAGAGGAACGCATATTCTTAATGGCACATTCAATTTCCTTTTCTGTTGGACAGTCAAGTGTAACAGCAGCATTATCGAATTCAACATTAATACCATGAGAATTATTATTACTGTACAACTTCTCAATATAGTGAACCCACACCTGTTCCTCAATGGCAATGGGCGTAGGACTGGCTCTAGTACCGCAGCCTTTGCCAATTAAGGACCAAAAGGTCTTAGTTTGGTGGTTAAAAGAAGCTTCCCTCAATTGAATCCAGAGGGCGTCTTCCTTAGAGCGTTTTAAACGAGCCTTAAGCCTAACTCTCCTTCTTTTCAGGATGGACAACTTAGACTTAGCTTCTTGGGTAAAACATAAAAATTGCCCCCTTACAACTTTATTTATTTCTCTATTTATAGCCCGCAAAGGGTAAGGGGCAACAAAGGACTGTTTCACACCTGATTTCTCCTTTGCACAAGCGGTTACAGAATCTAAAAAATTAACAAAACAAGACAGCTCTCTCCCCTCCCAGAGAGGAAGATTCTCGACAGTAACACACAAAAGAGGCGCTAGGTTTTCCACAGTACTGAGGTTCCAAAAACATTTCCCTGAGCTGGAATCAAAATTCACAGAATCTATATCCAGCCTCCATGGAACCACTTTCTGAAGACTAATGGAAACAGAAAGCGTCAATACATTATGGTCACTAAGATTCGATTCAATGACCTTCATATCCTTTAATAGGTGAAAACCGGCATAATCTATCATGATAAAATCAATAATAGATTTTCCCTTATTAGATTTACGAGTAAAAGCTGCCGGGATATCAGACGGAAGCCTCCCATTTACAATTAAGCAATCCGCTTTAAGTAAACCATCTAAAATAAGTTTACCTCTTTTGTTAGTTTTTATGTTGGGGGGAAACTGGGCTGAAGGTATATTCATGTTTGCAGGTGGCTGCCTTGAGGGTGGCCATGTTGTCGGTGGTTGTGTTTTTTCTCCATGTTTTCTCTAGGGTGCAGCATAGCTTCTTGGATTTTTTAAGGTCATCATTGAACCAGGGAGCCTTTTTGCTGTCTAAATAGATCTGGTGCTTTTTCAGGGCTGCTAATTCGTCAGCGCTGTGGGTGATCCATTGCTTGAGTTTGGTGGCCGCTTGGTTTGGGTCCAATGAGAGGGTGGGAGGGTTTTGGTTGATTGATGTGAGGAGTTGGTCGGAGGTAATTTTGTTCCAGTTTCTCCGAGGAATAGGTTGTGGGCGGTTGTGGGTCAAGGTGGTTTTGTAGCTCAAGTGAACACAGCTGTGGTCCGTCCAATGGAGAGCTGTGGTGCGGTCGAAGGAAATGTGCTTGCTGGAGGTGAAGATAGGGTCGAGCGTGTGTCCGGCTACATGGGTGGGGGTGTCCACAAGTTGTTTGAGTCCGAGATTGACCAGGTTGTCCAGAAGGGAGTTGGTGTGGCTGTCGTGTTTCTTTTCAAGGTGGAAGTTGAGGTCTCCTAATAGAATGTAGTTCTCGGAGGCGAGGGCATGTGGGCTGACGAAGTCAGTGATGTCATCGCTGAATTGAGTGCGGGTTCCTGGAGGCCTGTAGATGAGGGTGCCTCTAAGTGTGGTCCTAGGGTCGGTGTGGATCTGGAGGTGGAGATGTTTGGCGGTTGCAAGATTATCATCGATGCTGGTCGTGATTTTGATGGTGTTCCTGTGGATGATGGCGATGCCTCCTCCTGTTTGGTTGGTGCGGTCTTTTCGGATGATCTTGTAAGCGTCCGGTATGGCTATAGCGATGTCGGGTGCTGATGATGTGTACATCCATGTTTCTGTAAGGAAGGCGATGTCCGGTGATGCAGTGTCGAGTAGGTCCCAGAGTTCAGTTGCGTGTCTGTGGACCGAGCGGGTGTTCAGCAGGATGCACTTCAGGTGGTTAGTGTCGGAGCAATGTTTGGAGGAAGTGGATTTGGTGAGGGTCCTGAAGCAGGTGAACTTGCAGGTGTGACAGGCGAATGGGCCGTGGGTACGTCCTGGGGTGGCTTCGCAGCATTGTGGTGTGCGCCCGGGGTTGAGGGCGAGGAGAGTTGCGGCATCATATGTGAGTCTAGTGGGCTGGGTACGGCGGGGGCCAGGGGGTCTGGCGCTGGGCGCGGTCCAGGCGCGGACGGGCGTAGACGGGCTTACCTTTGGCGCACCTTCGGCGCGCATGGGGAGCGTCCGCAGCGCGTGAACGCTGCGCGTGGACTGTTCTGACATAAGTGAAGAGAGGAGGGGGCGGAGCGTGGGAGGAGCAGCTGGGAGGCGGCTGCGGGGTGGAGAGGACAGGCTCTGAGGCAGGACAACAACTAACAAAATGGAAGGAAACAATAACAACACCGAATCAGGTTGGGGCACAAAGCGCTATGGAGCAATGGGGAGTGAAAGCGCTAGTAAAGTCCAATGCACACAATGAGAAATCGAGCAGGCAACGATAATGCAGCAGAGATAAAATAACAGTAAAGCGCTGTTTAAATTAAATTGCACACGCTGTTATGATTGAGCAGGCAGGTGTCTAGGCAGGTAGCAATTCGAACTGTAAGCAGGCAATGAAAGTAAGTTCCAACAATACCCAGGCAGGACAGGGAGCGTGGGAAGCGACCGCTTCCGATGGTATCAGGACGGTCACAGCGCAAATGAGGGCGTGGAGAGCCTTAGAAGTCCATGGGTGGGAGGAGCAGCTGGGAGGCGGGTGCGGGGTGGAGAGGACGGGCTCTGAGGCAGGACAACAACCAACAAAATGGAAGGCAACAATAACAACACCGAGTCAGGTTGGGGCACAAAGCGCTATGGAGCAATGGGGAGTGAAAGCGCTAGCAAAGTCCAATGCACACAATGAGAAATCGAGCAGGCAACGATAATGCAGCAGAGATAAAATAACAGTAAAGTGCTGTTTAAATTAAATTGCACATGCTGTTATGATTGAGCAGGAAGCGGTCTAGGCAGGTAGCAATTCGAACTTAAAGCAGGCAATGAAAGTAAGTTCCAACGATACCCAGGCAGGACAGGGAGCGGTGGGAGCGACCGCTTCCGATGGTATCAGGACGGTCACAGCGCAAATGAGGGCGTGGAGAGCCTTAGAAGTCCGTGGGTGGGAGGAGCAGCTAGGAGGCGGGTGCGGGGTGGAGAGGACGGGCCCTGAGGCAGGACAACAACCAACAAAATGGAAGGCAACAATAACAACACCGAATCAGGTTGGGGCACAAAGCGCTATGGAGCAATGGGGAGTGAAAGCGCTAGCAAAGTCCAATGCACACAATGAGAAATCGAGCAGGCAACGATAATGCAGCAGAGATAAAATAACAGTAAAGCGCTGTTTAAATTAAATTGCACACGCTGTTATGATTGAGCAGGCAGCGGTCTAGGCAGGTAGCAATTCGAACTGTAAGCAGGCAATGAAAGTAAGTTCCAACGATACCCAGGCAGGACAGGGAGCGTGGGGAGCGACCGCTTCTGATGGTATCAGTCTCAGCGTTGGCTCAACCTTCTTGGCAAATCATTTAATCTCTCTGTGCGCTCATGTAAAGCGCTTAAATACCTTCAGGTCGACATCACGCTATATAATGATGTGCGTTCGGGTCTCGGCATTAGCTCAACATTATGAGCAAACCATTTCATCTCCTCGTGCACTCATGTAAAGCACTTGATAACCTTTGGGTCGTGATCATGGTATATAATGATATGGTCATGATGGTGACACATGAAAGCAGGCAAAAAAGCATTGAAAAGATCAAGCACTTGTGTGCAGTGCTCTTGAACCAAGAAAATTGATAAAATGGGACAAGAGTACTAGGGCACTGCTCTGGCAAAAAGGTGGGCCATAGAGGAGACGTTAACCATAGAGAAGGAAGGATGTTTAACCTGTTCCGTGTTATGGATGAAACAATTTCATCCACAGCCATGGTGCTCATGTGCTGAGGATGGAATCGTTCCGTCCTTGCACCCGCCTATAGGGGATGAGCTGGCGCTCTGCCCGTGGGCCACCCAACAATAGACACCCACTTGGGATGGCAGCAGAAGCGTTTCTGCTGCCACCACTACCCACCCCCCTTAACAATCTGCTGAAATCAGCATGCCCATGACACACAACAACATTACATGCTGCCGGGGGGCAAGCTAGAAGCCATTTGCTTCCAGCGCATTCAAGGAGAGAAGGTTTGTGCAGGTACATCCTTCTCCTGAGTTTTTTTTTACATTATAGACGCACGGAGAAGCAAAGACGTTTTCCTTTCTCTTTGACTGTTTAGAGTGGATTCCTGCTCCACGATCGGTGTTGGGCCATGACCCTGGTGCAGAAATCCACACCACTAGACCAGCAGGGGTTTTTGGGTGATTGCTGTGGGAATTACCACTTAGGCAAGGGTCCTTCCCCTGGGGCATATTTTATCCGTTTTTCAGCCCTGTGAAGGCTGATTAGGTCATTTTTGAGCTAAGTAGCCTCCCAGGGGGCCGAAACCCCCTAGAAGCTAGAGGATAACTTACATTTAGGATTACAGGGAGCGAACCCTTGGTCAAGGGTCGCTCCCATTGGGGGCATTTGGTTAGTAATTTCATCCCACTCAAAGAACAAATCAGCAATTTCTAGGGTGATTTTCCATCTAGGTAGGGAAGAGCCCACTAGACAACAGGGATTGCATTTTTCACATGTCATGGAGAGACCCCTTGGGCAAGGGTTGCTCCCTTTTAGTGGGGCAATGTTTGCCCCTTTCTGCTCCTCCTGGGGGCAGATCAGTCATATTTTTATGCCCATCTGCCCCACAGGGCAGAAAGCCACTAGACACCAGGGATGTTTTCATTTACATGTCATGCAGTGGCCCCTTGGGCAAGGTTCACTCCTTTTTTTATTTGGACAATATTTTGTCCATCTACTGCCCCTGATGGAAGATCAGCTATATTTCTAGGCCCATCTTCCCCCAGAGGAGGCAGAAAGCCACAGGTCACCAGGAATTGTGTTTATATATATGTCATGGAGAATCCCCTTTGGTAAGGGTAGTTCCCCCTTTTTGGGGCATGTTTTTTGGGTATTTCAGCCATATTTGTAGGCCCATCTGTTGTGTCGTTCCTATACACCTATATAGGATCTACGCATTTAGACAACATACACTGCAGGCTTGGTGTCCAAACTGATTTTGGACACCCCACCAAGTGTGTCAGCCTGTATACCAGCTAGCTCACAGTGCCACTAGAAACCCATCGTACCAAGGAGCTTACAGTTTCTGGCAACTATCGAACATGACAACTCTGTCCCATTAGAGATCGTGGAAACAATGCTACTTTTAGCTCAAACACTTGTGCTCACATTTTCTCAATAAGTATTTATTAAACCAGCGTCATTCTAGTGTAAAATAGGTGCGCTGAAACAACGATTAGATAGTAACAGATATATAATTATGAGCACTAACAGAGTAAAAGGATGGTAGATTTCTACCATAGTGCTTAAACGATAAATACAGGCAAGTATAAAAATACATGACTGTTAGACCTGGGTGTCACTAGTTGGTTGAGGTAGGTACTTTAGGCCAAATAGGTACCCTTGCTTCTAGTAAGGGAAAGGAGGGACACACTCTTAGATAACCCCTGCTCACCCTCCGGTAGCTTGGCATGAGCAGCCAGTCCTATCTCCAAGGCAATCTGAAAGTATTTGCAACCACATACCCAGTAACACAGTGATAACACTACAAATGGACACCATACTGATTTAGGAAAATAGCGTAGACATACAAGAAGACCATACGATAAAAATATCCAGCAAATGCGTATTCATAATATTTCACTGGGCCGGTTATTAGGCCAACAATCACTTGTAATTTCTTGCGGTATTAATGAGCAGTTCATGATGATCTAATGCAGTCCTAATGCAATGCCATGCAGTTTGTAATGTAGAAATAAGACAGTCCTTAATGCAAGTGCTTATGCAGTTTGTAACACAGGAATAATGCGGTTCGTAGTGCAAGAATAACGCAGTTCTAAGTGACTCAGCCCGTCTAAGGCTAAGCAGCGGGAGAGAGATCGGAGCACTCCTGTACTCCTCCTGCACTTCTCCCCAGGCCACTCACGCTTGCACAGCTCCCGACCGGAGTCCAAACCTTACCTGGGGGAGGGGTGCGGTGCCTCTCTCTCTCTCTCTCTCTCCCTCTCTCTCTCTTTCTCTCTCAGCGGTCGTCAGACGTCCTGCTGGGTGGTCTCGATGACATTGCAGCGCCGGTGCTTGGCGATGCTGTAAGCGGACGGGTTACGCCTCTGCTTTCTCCTTCATTGATGATCTTGGGCAGATTCCACTTGGCGAACAACGATCACGATCCCTTTCACCTTGCAGCTTCCTTATCTTCCAGAAATCCTTTAGCATGTTGCGGCCGGGGCCGGCGGCGGCGATCCTTACTCACAGCCTCAGTTACGATGACGGCTCGGGCCACAAACAGCAATGCAGCAGCACGGATGAAGTTTCACCCTGCGGGGGCAATGCGGTTACAGGGCACCTCGTAAACAGTACCACAGACCACACGGCAGTCTCAGGCGTGCAAAAGCACCATGCACCAAGTGCTGCTGAGACAAGGTTGGAAACTTTGATTTTCCTGGTTTCCACAACAAAAGACTAGCTCTCCTCCGGCCCCTGGAGACAAGTTACTTTAGGTCACAGCACACAGCAAAGTCCTTTAAAGCAGGGGGACACAGCACACAGAAAAGCCCATGTCCTTTCCTTAGTCAAATCAGCAAACTGCAGGCCACCTCCAGAACACATAGTAAGGGCAGTCCTACTCTTCAGTCTCTTCAGCAGTTCTTCTTTGGCAGAGGTTGCTCTTGATCACGAAGTAGTTTCAATCCTTTTTCTGTTCAGGGGCTCGCCTCTGAGCCCGATACAAACCAAGCCTGGGTGTCTTCCTGCCAGTGCACACCCTCTTCCTTTGATAGTGAGGGCCTGGGCCCCAGATGATACGCGGGAGATGGATCCATCCTTTTGTGGCAGCAACACAGCCATCTTCACATCCAGGGGACTACTCCTACCCCTAATCAAATGCAGGCCAGCCTGTTGCTATCTCACCTACTCCTCTCTGCGGTCAGGACACTTCTCAAACCCTGTCACACCCAAACCCAAACACTCAATACACAACCAGGCAGAGGCACGCAGGATGGTTAGGACAAGAAACCAGACATTTCTAAAAGCGCGGTTTCTAAACACACAATTCAAAAACCATCTTCTCAAAAAAGATGTGTAATTAAATTCTAAGTTAGAGCACACTAAACTCCACCTCTCCATCTTATGCCTATGGGAAGATATGCTGGAAACATGTGACACAGCATTCCCCATTCTGTCCTACGGGCAAGGTGGCTTTGCAACAGTGAAAAATGAATTTGGCAGTATTTCACTGTCAGGACATTGTACACACCTCAATACATGTCCTACATTTCACATACAGTGCACCCTGCCCAGGAGGGTACCTTGGGCCTACTATAGGGGTGTCTGATGTGCATAAAAAGGGAAGGGTAAAACCTGGCAAGTGGGTGCACTTGTCAGGACAACAAGGCAGTTAACAAACTGCATGCAGGCACTGCAGTGGCAAGCCTGAGATCTCTTTTTAGGGCTATTTGTGTGGGTGGCACAACTAGTGCTGCAGGCCCTCTCGTAGAATTTGCATTCCCAGCCCTGGCACACATACTGCACTTTACTAGGGACTTTACTAGTAAGACAAACATAGCAATTATGGACAACCAATTACCATAACACTTTATACAGTGAACACTTGCACGTTGACACTGATCAGCAGTGGCAAAGTGCCTAAAGCATCTAAGCCATCACAACGCAATCCATCACAGCATCAAAAATAGAGGAGGTAGAGGCAAAAAGTCAGGGGTACCCATGACAAGAAATGCCAGGTCTAAAATGACAGTTATAAAAGCATACTCCTACATTGCATCCCTAACTAGATGTAGCTGAATGTACCTAGCACAGATGTAGGTGTAAAGCCAAAAATCTCTCTAGGATAAAGTCGACCCCATGATGTGAAGTGAGAGACTGTGGGACCCCGTTCTGGTCTTGAGGTAGACACCCCGCAAGGGATGTCAGACTAATGCGTGCTGGAGTGTCTGCGTACAGGAGCCTCAGCGTCTCGCGTCAGTGTGTCGGCATGGAAGTCCTTTCTCCTCTCCCTACCTTCGCAAGAGAGGGTGCACATTTACACCCAAAGTGATACCCCCTGCGGATATACCTTGCTGTGTCATGTCAAACTAGGATGATGGAAGTAATGACCTGTGTACATAGTTTTTATGCAGAAGATGTTTGGCCTAGCTGTCCAGCTATGATTCCAAGAATCCTCATGCATAATGAATGAGGCTTAGGCCTTTCGGAGAAATCTCCAGGTTCTCTAGTCATTACCTCAATTAGTTAAAAGGTCAGTCCTAAGAACCATTATGTAGTGCAATATGAGGGCAATGTAGGTTAAAGGTACATGTATTTCCTGAGCCGATATTGTGGTACCTATATGGAACATAACACCCACTACTCACACGACCGGACAACATACTAAAAATCAAATGCATTGCTAAATATAGTAAAGAAAATAAGTCTATAAAAGTAGTCCTTTAAAATTTTTAAAACTCCAAGAGATGTTGAAAAAAAATGTATTACAGGCAATAGAAATCTCAAGTATGTTTGAGGATATAGTTTGAACCTAGAGTGACTGAAAACCATGCAGCTTAGACTAAAGTGTCTTTTTTAAAATTCCAAATGTATTTTTTTGCAAAAAAAGGTGAATTTTCACACTACACGATGAAACAAATGTTTTATGGGTTCTGGCTGGGAGACGCAACATTACTGTTGCCTGCATTCACTGATGACGATTCCTGCAACACCTCACAGATCAGGTCAATGGAACACAGATTTTCCTCCATATTCACCACAGCTGTTGCTGGTGAGGCACTAGTGTCATCCGAGGCCTGAGTGTTTGTTAAAGAGTCTGAATCTTTCCTAACAGGAGCTGAAGCATCCCGTGGAGGCTCTAAGAATGCAGACATCAACATTGGATTACGCTGTGGACACTGCAGTACATGGGCCATTATTGGATCCAGTAAAGCATCAATGTCCAATGGCGTAATTGTTGGAAGTATTAGACAGAGATCCAACATGCATTCTTGTCCACAGAACAGGCATCTGAGGAAAGGTAGAATACAGTCCATCCAGACTGGTCTAAAAGTACAAGAACCAAGACTTGCTTACTTCTCGAAGACAAGGTGTGCCCAGATGGATTACCATGCAATCACGGTATCAGCGCTCCCAAAGCATGCATTCCATCTCCTTGGTGACTGGGACGTCCATTACGCAGCTGAAAAAGGCCAATCTGGATACCTACTATTAGAAACAGTATCAGCGGAAACCCTCCAAAAATGCTCCCGAAAACAGAGCGTATAAA
This sequence comes from Lissotriton vulgaris, assembly GCF_964263255.1. NCBI lineage: Eukaryota > Metazoa > Chordata > Amphibia > Caudata > Salamandridae > Lissotriton > Lissotriton vulgaris. The sequence goes on from NC_141693.1 coordinate 920,502,232, forward strand.
GTTGGGAACAACTCAGAGCATTGTCTGAAAGGTGCTTTACAGTCCAAAACCTATGGTCTTCAATAGGTGGACAATGCCCATCGTATCGGACATTTTAAAGATACGTTGTACCATTTCTGTGAAACGGAAAGGGCACTTTGTTCATATCAGTGCCTGTATCTAAGCTGAGGACCTTACAACCTGATGATCATAAGTTTCTTGGGCGGAGGTTAAGGGCACGGTTTGTTGTCAGGCATTTCTTTTATTCTGCTCAGAGTATCAAAGCATATAAAGGAAACATTCAACGAAGGCCATAATGGCACCTACCTGATTGTGTGGGTCGGTGGAAACAATACTCGCATACAGCAAGTAACCCTGGAGTTTAGAATGACAAGTTAGGTGATACGCGGGAGCATCCCACAAAAACCTTGATCATTCAGGACTAAGTAACTCCCAATTGAGAGTAACTCAAATATTGGATTAATCATGGCAGCCGGGGTCCCTTTCAAGTGACAAGATACGTTTGCAACTGAACCATTACAGGCCACGTGAAGAATAATATCCTGGCATATGAGAGAGCCACCTAATGCACTTTTACTGTTAGTATTGCTAAGAAACACTTCTGTCTCCCCATTCCAGCCTCAAAATCTGTACTTAAATTCCCAAGCTTCCTTGATGAATTCCATACCCATTCCTTCATATCTGCCTGCCTGTCATTGTTCTAGGCAATATTGAAACTGTAAAGTGGCGACCAGTAGTGTTCTATGGCCATGAATTAACCATTCTGTGGACGGTAACTCTGCCACAGTAAAAGGTAACTCGTCAAGTTTTTCAATACTCAGCATTTGATATTTTGCTCCCCTTTAATCCATCTGTTTTACAGTCAGATTGTATGCTGAAAATAGAGACGTACTGTTTATAAATAGCCAAGGTACACAACCAGCGTGCAATGATTGCAGCATCCAGCTTAACAACATAATAGAACATAGCTGTGATTGTCCGTGCTGTAGAATGAACAGGTCTTGTTCTAGTATATCAATAGCAGAAACAACAATGCTTCCCAGTGGATAAATCCTGGATGTTAATGTAGTCATACCATTGTCAACTACAGGTAATGCTTTTTCTAGATTAATTCTATCTATCTCACAGAGTCTCTCTGCCGGTTCTTGTTGAGATATTTTCCATATTTCATTATATACAGCATAATAGAAACATTGGTGAAGTGGCTTTCGAAGTCCTAACAAAACATCCCTTAAATCCACCTCATCTGAGATTAAGGATAAGTGCTGTTTCAAATCAAGGCACAACTTCCCTACACTTCCCTACACTGTATGACATCACTACCTCCAGATGTTCTCTTTGTACATATCATGGGTTTGGCCTATTGATACTAAAACTTTCAGTTGTACCCCTAAATCTAGGCTGACATCTGTTTGTGTCTGTGGACTGAACTAACCAACCCTTCCAATTGTGGTCTGATGTGTTGTACTGCATGATGTCATCTATTGTATCCCCTCCACTTGATGTAAAATGTATGTGTGAAGGTGTGGGAAACCGTGTTGTATTCAAATCCTTGTTCTTGGCTAGTCCAAGACAGGAGGTATGTTGCACAGTTTCATTCAGAAATATCATTTGTTGTGGGATGAGGCACGCTCTAAATAGTGCTTCTGCTCACTGAACTTTCCAATCCTTAGAACCCCAGACGGATTTCGCATCTATTGTGTCTTTCCATAAGTCGAAACTCTTTTCAGACAGTTGGGCAATAAAGGATACAGAGCAAATTTGTATGGTGTTAGTCAGCATTTTTTTCAGGGCAGGTGTATGTGCAACCTTATAGTAAAATGAGGTCTGGTCAGAAGTGTTAAACCCTGAAAAATATGACAATTTCTGTGCAAAAGTTTTCGAACTACCTTTCAGTAGTGTTGGAAAATGTTCCCATTGATGGTATGTGTAAATATTTCTAGGGATACTTGATATGTGTAAAAATAATGACCATAATGATGCTAACTGCACATATTATCAAAATCAGATGGGTCTTCTAACATTTCATTGCTTGAAAATGCACCAGATTTTTCTAAATCAGAAAACATATTATTGACAGTTTCAAAATCCCATTCGTAAGAGAATGTACTGGAGGTAATGATATCGTTTGAAAAGACACTTTAAATAAATGTGGCATTTTTAAAAGTTCAGTTGGGCCAAATACAACATAACTCTGTCCCAAACAATACCATCACACATTGGTACAGCTGTAATGTGAACGGAAAACAAGTATCTTTGTTCACGATGAGATGAAGTATGTGGTTTCAGGACCAAGTACACATTGGGTACTGCAGAACGTTGTGGGACATAATTTCCATTCACTAGTAAGCAGAAAACAGTCACTAGGCCAATCCAGAACAGAAAACACAATAATGCAGATTTTATCTAGAGATGGAGATGAGGTGATACTAAGTAAGTCTTTTTCAGAAAAGTGTAGAACTTACACATTTGTTGCTTACGGGAAACTGGAGCTGGCGTTGTCTCAGATTCGCTGGGATCAAGAGAGAAGGTATCAAAATCGATGAAGTAGCCAGATGCAGTTTGATCTAACTTTGGTAGCTCAGCAGCTGCTGTTGAACTGGCAGGTGTCTTTATGAGGCATATTGATGTAGATATCGGTATTTGGTTGAATTGATATTTGTGTTTCACTTGAGTTCCAGTTCATTGTTGGAAATTCCTTTTCTTGTATTGTAGATTCTACGAATGTTATGAGTCTTTCAGTCTGAAATTCCTGTATGGTAGCAAGAGGAGAGCGTTGGCTACCCAGGAGCCCAAGAGGCCTACTATTCAGTACCAGCCACATAGTGTGGTTTGATCAGATCAATGGAGACAAATCTCTTTTCATTTTTGCCGGCAATAGGTGGAAGAAGTACTGTTCTTGTTCCTTCAACAGCCAGGACAGGTACAGGCATTCTGTAGGATGGCCCAAATTCTTTCTTGTCCTCAATATTTTCTCTGAACAGATCCACGACTTTTGGGACCCAGACAGGTTTTGCCGTGACTGATTTGACTTGCTTTTGACCTGCATGCTCATGTGTAGTGCTCTGCATTCATTCAGATCCTGTAAAACAGCCAAACATGTGTTGATGTCAAATGTTATTCATTTGCCAATGTGCCTTCACAATCGAGATCAGGTACCAAATAGGACTTCATAAGGAGTGACTTCTTGGCTTATTGTTGAGGGCATGTTGTATCCCATAAAGGTGATTGACCCAACTACCACTGAACCTAATACCATAGATATTAAAGACTGCTTTAAGTCACAGTTTTTCCTCTCTAAGTCCACATTTCACTCAGTATGGTACGGAGAGGAGTAGCGCAGTGCTATACCCAAGCTTTCCATTACTTCCTTGTAAGTCCTAGAGCTAAACGCAGGGCCACGGTAAGATTATAATGTGCCAACTGCGTATGTCCCTATAAAGACACACAAGTAACAGTTCGAGCGCCAGCCGAGCGCTGAAGCCACACCCATAGGAATCTTGAGCATGAATCCACTGTCAACAAGATATACTTGTAAGCCCCATCCGAATGTAACGGACCACAGTGGTCCAGATAGACACACATGAGTGCTCTGTCTGATATTGGTAAAGGTGTCTGTGCTGGATGTGCCATGGTGGAACCCTTCATCTGCTGACAGGTGTCATATTTTAAGATAAAAATATTTGCCTGTTTTATTAAACCAGGCCTCCAATTGCGTGGTTTCAATAATGAAACAGTTGCCGTTATTCCTACATGTGCAGAATCTAGACCCTTGTGTGCAGCAAGAATTAAACCTAATCTGTGATCCATATTTGTTATTACTCTAGCCCCCACTAGAGAAATCTGAGCATATGGAATGTTGTTTGCATCTAACTTGTAGGAGTATTTGAGTGGAAATGTTTTCAGTACAGCTGAGTTATTGCGTATAGCAATGACAGCAACCATAATATCACAGTCTATTCTCGTTTTTGAATGAGTGATTGCAGCTACAAAAGCTGTGCGTACAGCCCCTTTTACTGCTTCATCCGCCAATGAATTCCCTGCAAAGTGAACACCTTCAAACTGATGACTCAGCGTGTGAATCATGTGAGCTCTCGGTATTTCGTTTTTTAACTCAGCTACCTGTTCCCATAGCATTTTGTGCTTAATTGTACCACCTTTTGTGTCCTTAAACCATTTGTGACCCCAGTAATGAAGATATGCATTGTATTACTGGACACAGTAAAATGAGTTGCACACTATGAGTGTGGGGAATTCCCAATCAGTATTTATAAGTGCCAGTAAAAGGGCTTTTAATTCTGCCAGCTGAGCTGTGCAGTCTCCTAGAGACTGTGTTTTTGTATCAATGGGATGTAACTTTCCAACCCGCATACGTCCTTTTACAATGGACAAGTTGCATTGTATCTATGTTTACTTCCTACGGACGGCTGAGCAGATCCGTCAGTGTAAATAACAAATTCATACTGATCTAGAGGCATGATTTCATTTGGGAGACGATATTCTTGTTCATACTGCAGGATTGCTTGTATTTTCAACCTTGGGTTATATCTGTAGTCTACATCTGTTGCAATGAGAGAATTAGCCTATTGTATCCATCTTGGATGTAAAGCTTTAGCATTAGGAATGCTAGCCTTTGTAACAGCCTCTAAAGCTGGTACTGGAGTTGTGACAATTATGCGTTTCCCCTGAGCCAGTGGTCTTTCACTCGCTACAGCGGTCTAGGTTTGAGATATCTAGTGTGTTTTGTATTTTTTCTGCACAATGTTATTCATTGTGCATTCTGTAATGCAAATGTTTAACTGCATGTGTTAACATGTCTATAATCTAAATCTAGACGGTATGAATGATCTAGTTTCATTACGGGAAACAAAGGATTATTCATTGAGGATGTGCCAGTTTCTATTACACCCTGGAATTCAAGTTGCTCTAAGATCTCCTGACCTAGTACTGGAGCAAGGGCTACTGCCCACTCTTGTGGGTATGTATGTTTTAAGGAAACTGGGACATGGTCGGAAAAATATGGTAAAATTACAGTTTCTCCCTTTGGGCAATCAATAACAATTGCAGGAGGCCAATCTTGTTCAGCTAAAAGTATAAATAGTATTATCCTAAGCACTCCGTACACTTTTTCAACCAAATTAACTTTAAAGTTCCTGGTGGGTGCCCACGTCGTCGCACGTAGCCTGAACGTGCCTTAGAAAATCAAGCGAATATTGAGGTTAGGGACGCTAGCCTCTAGACTGGGCTCTCCAATAATAACGAAAACACAGTTTTCTCATTAGATTGTTCAAGATTTATTCCAATTCGAACACTTCATATCTGTTCATTTGAACGTAGTATTTGTTACTCTTGTCAACATAATAGACATCTTATGCTGAATAGTACATCCTTATGTTAATCCATGTTTTCAAAATACCCAATGCATTTCGGGTCCAACAACAGCCATGACCCTTCGTCAGGGGTCTAAAGAAAGGGAATCAAACAGGACCACATTAGTCACCCAACATAGTAACCAACAGTTAATAAAATAACCATGTTTCTTTGCTAATAAACTCACAGTGTGAGAAAGAAAAGTGAAAACAACGGAAAAAATCGTGAAGAAATGAGAACCCAAATGTACCAGAACAAGAATACATAGCACTGGTCAAGGATGCATACACGAGCAGTAGAGTGCCCAACCCTCATACTGTGCAAGAGTTCATAGCGCTAGTCACTGCCACTCGATCGAGAAAATCAGCGTTAAAACACAAGTCACAATGATCAGGAAACTTACATGCTTGAATACGCGTTCGCGCTTCCATGGATTTTGGCAAGTTTACAACCAACCAACTAACCTCGTTCTCATAGGCTAATGCAGGTGTCACGTGATCGCGGTTGCAACCAATCGCGTTGCGGGGCCGCGGTCATGTGAGAAGAGTATGCTGGCTTCAAAATAAGGAAGCAATGACACGGGAATATCGGAGCTTAACCACAATGATGTCAATGTAAACACCCCAACAATGGTGAGCATGAATGGTGATAAATGGTATGATACACTTGGGAACTCTGATAAATAAAGACTAAAATGCACAAGATTAAATGAAACGTGACGGATAATAAACCTTACTGCATGCAAAATCTTCACATTGAATATGAACACATATTAAGGGGAACAGGACCTTGGCACAAGTCAATGCAGGTTAGGTGAGTCATAAGACCCACGCATACTCAATGCGATCGTTCAAGCCCATAGGCTGGGAAGAGTTCAGTTTTTTAATCCATTGGAACTCTGCTTTAAGTCTTTGCTTCATGGGATCCATGTCTGGGCGCTGATGGATGACCTCGATTACCATAAATTTTAGCTGGGATATTTGGTGATTCATTTCTTTCCAATGGCACGCTATAGCTGACTTGAGATTACTGAGTCTGATATTGCTTTTATGTTCCGTAATGCGGATTTTCACTTTGCGTTCAGTTTGCCCGACGTATACCTTACCACATGGGCACTTTATCAAATATATACAATTTGCTGTGTCGCAATTACCGGAATACTCCAATTTGATGGGAAAGCCTTTGGTTGGATGCATCATAGTGTTTCCACAGATGACGTTGTTGCAATGGATGCAATTAAAACATTTGGACATTCCTTTCCAAACTTTTTTCTCTTTACTTGGAGTGTTCAACACTTCTTTCAAATTTTTTGATCTTTGATATGCAAAGGTCACATGGTCATTATATATGTCTTTCAAATCAGGCTCATTTTGTACCAGGTGCCAGTGTTTCTTAATGATTCTTTTGATTTTCTCTGAATCTGACGAATATTTAAGTACACATACCGTTTTTTGGGTGGTAGGTTTAATTGAGGGTCTCAATAAATCAATCCTCTTAATTTTGTCAACTTTAGCTATGGCTTGTATCAGAATATCATCCGGATACCCTCTTTGTTTGTACTTTACAGTTTGTTGAAGGATTGATCTTGTAGCTTGTTCTTCATCCGATGTTATTCTCTTCAGTCGTGTGTATTGCGAGAAAGGCAAATGTTTTTTCAATGGCTCAGGATGGAAACTTTGAAAGAGCAGACTTGAGTTTCTATCCGTGGGTTTCTGGAACACTTTGGTGCTAATCTCATAATTGGCAATATTGATTTGTACATCAAGGAAAGATATCGAATCTTTAGATACAGTGTGTGTGAATTTGATCCTTTCGTTTTGACCATTGAGTGTCTTGATGTTGTCTTCCAATTTTTCTCTAGAACCGCACCAAATTAAAAAAATATCATCAATGTATCTCTTAAACATGGTGAGACCTTCAGTCCATGTTCGGTTGCCAAGTATATGATCTATTTCGAATTTCTGCATAAAAATATTCGCATATGAGGGAGCCCCCCCAAAGCCCATTGATGTTCCGTTAGATTGATTATAAAATTCTCCATTCCATTCGAAATAGCTGTGATACAGTGCGTATTGCATAAGTTCCAAAATTAAAATTTTTTGATGTTCTTCTAGATCACTGTGCATTAAACTCCATTCGAGAGCCTCATTGCCCTCCTTATGTGGGATAGAAGTGTACAATGCCACGACGTCAATCGTGCATAACCAGTATGTTTCATTGTGTGACAGTTTCACGCTGTTTAGCATATTCAGAAAGGATGAGGTATCCTTAATGTATGTGTCACTTTTCTGAACAAGCGGTTGTAGAAATTTATCGACAAACTTGCCAATGGGTTCCGAGATGGATCCACAGGCCGAGACAATGGGTCTGAATGGTGGTCTGATAGGGTCCTTATGTATTTTGGGCAACATGTAAAGCTGCGGTCTCCTAGGATATTTGAGGTGGAAGAAAGCGTGTGTTTTCTGGCTTATCCATTTCATGTTCAAAGCATGATCTACAATCTGATACAAGATTTTTTGATACTCTGCTGTCGGATCTGTGGTTAGTGGTAAATAGATCTCGTGGTTTTGAACGTGATTATTAACACTGGATATGTAGAATTCTGTGTCCATTACTATTAAGGCGCCACCTTTGTCAGCTTTTTGGAAGGTTAGATCTTTATCTTTACTGAGGTTTTGTAGAGTGTTCCATTCTGTGATGCTTAAATTGGGTCTCTTGGGTTTGCTGAAGGCGATTTTTTGGATTTCAGACATAACAGATCTTTCAAATGCCTCTATGGTTTTGTGCGTAGTTGGAGCACAGAACGTGCTCGGTGGTTTGAAGTCTTGATCCCAAGTCGGGATGAGGTTGGTTTGGCTTGTGTCTTTGAAGAAATACTTCAATTTCAGATTTCTAAAAAACTTGAATAAGGAAATTTCAGTCTCTCCAATGTTAGACCTATATGTGGGTACAAACGTGGTTCCTTTGTTCAGTACTGTCAGCTGCATGGGAGTTAGTGATTTCTCAGAGATGTTAATCACTAAGTTGTTTTCTGCACTTGGCTCCGTGTTCGCTTTGCGATTTCTTCTGCTGTTTCTTTTCCTTTTTGCCCTTCTTGTTGCGATGTGATAGGCGGAGCGTTTGCTGCTGGACTTATATCTAAAAAAGTCGGTTGTTGAACGTTTAATTGGCTGGTTGATGATGCCTCTGTTTGTTTGGTGGTTTTTGTTAACGGTGGTCTGTTCTGCGCAATATCTGTATCGGATACCACGCTTTCTTGTGAAGATGTGGTTGCTGATTGTTTTTGTTGGGGTTGTGGTTGCCATTTCCTTTTGTTGTATATTTCAGCCCAAGAGTAAACCTCTTCCAATTTGTAATCTAATGTATCACGACGATACTTTCGGATTTTCCTTTCGTTCACCTCCTTCGCGTATCTGTCTAGTTTCAAATTGACCTCCTCCAGTAGTTTGTCTAAATCAGGAATATTATTCAGTTCTTCTTTCACAGTTTTAATCTCTTCTTCTATTTCTACCAACACCTTTGACAGTTCCTCCACTATCAGCAGTATCAGGTCAAGGGAACACTTGTTCAGAATTTGATACCACTTTTCCAAGAATTTTTTGTTATTGGAGCAAAGCATTGGCTTGAGCGCTATTCTGAGTCCACTAGGAATCCTCTGGTTTTTGTGATAGTGTATTAAAGTGGTTGCATGCAACCGTTGATTTATTTCCTTTTTACTTATGTATTCAAATTGCCTGAGAATTTGCGCAGTGGTAGTTTTTTGAGGGGTGATGCGTCTGGTCTCCTGGATGAGCCCATATATTTCTTTCGCAGCTTCAGTTGTATAGACTAACGTTTCCGCTCTATTTGTAGTAGAGAGAGCTATACCATCCAATTGCATTTTTCAAGATTGGTGCTCAAGGATATTTGAGGCTGTAATACTGAAAAAACAAATAGTATTATCCTAAGCACTCCGTACACTTTTTCAACCAAATTAACTTTAAAGTTCCTGGTGGGTGCCCACGTCGTCGCACGTAGCCTGAACGTGCCTTAGAAAATCAAGCGAATATTGAGGTTAGGGACGCTAGCCTCTAGACTGGGCTCTCCAATAATAACGAAAACACAGTTTTCTCATTAGATTGTTCAAGATTTATTCCAATTCGAACACTTCATATCTGTTCATTTGAACGTAGTATTTGTTACTCTTGTCAACATAATAGACATCTTATGCTGAATAGTACATCCTTATGTTAATCCATGTTTTCAAAATACCCAATGCATTTCGGGTCCAACAACAGCCATGACCCTTCGTCAGGGGTCTAAAGAAAGGGAATCAAACAGGACCACATTAGTCACCCAACATAGTGACCAACAGTTAATAAAATAACCATGTTTCTTTGCTAATAAACTCACAGTGTGAGAAAGAAAAGTGAAAACAACGGAAAAAATCGTGAAGAAATGAGAACCCAAATGTACCAGAACAAGAATACATAGCACTGGTCAAGGATGCATACACGAGCAGTAGAGTGCCCAACCCTCATACTGTGCAAGAGTTCATAGCGCTAGTCACTGCCACTCGATCGAGAAAATCAGCGTTAAAACACAAGTCACAATGATCAGGAAACTTACATGCTTGAATACGCGTTCGCGCTTCCATGGATTTCGGCAAGTTTACAACCAACCAACTAACCTCGTTCTCATAGGCTAATGCAGGTGTCACATGATCGCGGTTGCAACCAATCGCGTTGCGGGGCCGCGGTCACGTGAGAAGAGTATGCTGGCTTCAAAATAAGGAAGCAATGACACGGGAATATCGGAGCTTAACCACAATGATGTCAATGTAAACACACCAAACTGTAAAGTACAAACAAAGAGGGTATCCGGATGATATTCTGATACAAGCCATAGCTAAAGTTGACAAAATTAAGAGGATTGATTTATTGAGACCCTCAATTAAACCTACCACCCAAAAAACGGTATGTGTACTTAAATATTCGTCAGATTCAGAGAAAATCAAAAGAATCATTAAGAAACACTGGCACCTGGTACAAAATGAGCCTGATTTGAAAGACATATATAATGACCATGTGACCTTTGCATATCAAAGATCAAAAAATTTGAAAGAAGTGTTGAACACTCCAAGTAAAGAGAAAAAAGTTTGGAAAGGAATGTCCAAATGTTTTAATTGCATCCATTGCAACAACGTCATCTGTGGAAACACTATGATGCATCCAACCAAAGGCTTTCCCATCAAATTGGAGTATTCCGGTAATTGCGACACAGCAAATTGTATATATTTGATAAAGTGCCCATGTGGTAAGGTATACGTCGGGCAAACTGAACGCAAAGTGAAAATCCGCATTACGGAACATAAAAGCAATATCAGACTCAGTAATCTCAAGTCAGCTATAGCGTGCCATTGGAAAGAAATGAATCACCAAATATCCCAGCTAAAATTTATGGTAATCGAGGTCATCCATCAGCGCCCAGACATGGATCCCATGAAGCAAAGACTTAAAGCAGAGTTCCAATGGATTAAAAAACTGAACTCTTCCCAGCCTATGGGCTTGAACGATCGCATTGAGTATGCGTGGGTCTTATGACTCACCTAACCTGCATTGACTTGTGCCAAGGTCCTGTTCCCCTTAATATGTGTTCATATTCAATGTGAAGATTTTGCATGCAGTAAGGTTTATTATCCGTCACGTTTCATTTAATCTTGTGCATTTTAGTCTTTATTTATCAGAGTTCCCAAGTGTATCATACCATTTATCACCATTCATGCTCACCATTGTTGGGGTGTTTACATTGACATCATTGTGGTTAAGCTCCGATATTCCCGTGTCATTGCTTCCTTATTTTGAAGCCAGCATACTCTTCTCACGTGACCGCGGCCCCGCAACGCGATTGGTTGCAACCGCGATCACGTGACACCTGCATTAGCCTATGAGAACGAGGTTAGTTGGTTGGTTGTAAACTTGCCGAAATCCATGGAAGCGCGAACGCGTATTCAAGCATGTAAGTTTCCTGATCATTGTGACTTGTGTTTTAACGCTGATTTTCTCGATCGAGTGGCAGTGACTAGCGCTATGAACTCTTGCACAGTATGAGGGTTGGGCACTCTACTGCTCGTGTATGCATCCTTGACCAGTGCTATGTATTCTTGTTCTGGTACATTTGGGTTCTCATTTCTTCACGATTTTTTCCGTTGTTTTCACTTTTCTTTCTCACACTGTGAGTTTATTAGCAAAGAAACATGGTTATTTTATTAACTGTTGGTCACTATGTTGGGTGACTAATGTGGTCCTGTTTGATTCCCTTTCTTTAGACCCCTGACGAAGGGTCATGGCTGTTGTTGGACCCGAAATGCATTGGGTATTTTGAAAACATGGATTAACATAAGGATGTACTATTCAGCATAAGATGTCTATTATGTTGACAAGAGTAACAAATACTACGTTCAAATGAACAGATATGAAGTGTTCGAATTGGAATAAATCTTGAACAATCTAATGAGAAAACTGTGTTTTCGTTATTATTGGAGAGCCCAGTCTAAAGGCTAGCGTCCCTAACCTCAATATTCGCTTGATTTTCTAAGGCACGTTCAGGCTACGTGCGACGACGTGGGCACCCACCAGGAACTTTAAAGTTAATTTGGTTGAAAAAGTGTACGGAGTGCTTAGGATAATACTATTTGTTGTTTCAGTATTACAGCCTCAAATATCCTTGAGCACCAATCTTGAAAAATGCAATTGGATGATATAGCTCTCTCTACTACAAATAGAGCGGAAACGTTAGTCTATACAACTGAAGCTGCGAAAGAAATATATGGGCTCATCCAGGAGACCAGACGCATCACCCCTCAAAAAACTACCACTGCGCAAATTCTCAGGCAATTTGAATACATAAGTAAAAAGGAAATAAATCAACGGTTGCATGCAACCACTTTAATACACTATCACAAAAACCAGAGGATTCCTAGGGGACTCAGAATAGCGCTCAAGCCAATGCTTTGCTCCAATAACAAAAAATTCTTGGAAAAGTGGTATCAAATTCTGAACAAGTGTTCCCTTGACCTGATACTGCTGATACTGGAGGAACTGTCAAAGGTGTTGGTAGAAATAGAAGAAGAGATTAAAACTGTGAAAGAAGAACTGAATAATATTCCTGATTTAGACAAACTACTGGCGGAGGTCAATTTGAAACTAGACAGATACGCGAAGGAGGTGAACGAAAGGAAAATCCGAAAGTATCGTCGTGATACATTAGATTACAAATTGGAAGAGGTTTACTCTTGGGCTGAAATATACAACAAAAGGAAATGGCAACCACAACCCCAACAAAAACAATCAGCAACCACATCTTCACAAGAAAGCGTGGTATCCGATACAGATATTGCGCAGAACAGACCACCGTTAACAAAAACCACCAAACAAACAGAGGCATCATCAACCAGCCAATTAAACGTTCAACAACCGACTTTTTTAGATATAAGTCCAGCAGCAAACGCTCCGCCTATCACATCGCAACAAGAAGGGCAAAAAGGAAAAGAAACAGCAGAAGAAATCGCAAAGCGAACACGGAGCCAAGTGCAGAAAACAACTTAGTGATTAACATCTCTGAGAAATCACTAACTCCCATGCAGCTGACAGTACTGAACAAAGGAACCACGTTTGTACCCACATATAGGTCTAACATTGGAGAGACTGAAATTTCCTTATTCAAGTTTTTTAGAAATCTGAAATTGAAGTATTTCTTCAAAGACACAAGCCAAACCAACCTCATCCCGACTTGGGATCAAGACTTCAAACCACCGAGTACGTTCTGTGCTCCAACTACGCACAAAACCATAGAGGCATTTGAAAGATCTGTTATGTCTGAAATCCAAAAAATCGCCTTCAGCAAACCCAAGAGACCCAATTTAAGCATCACAGAATGGAACACTCTACAAAACCTCAGTAAAGATAAAGATCTAACCTTCCAAAAAGCTGACAAAGGTGGCGCCTTAATAGTAATGGACACAGAATTCTACATATCCAGTGTTAATAATCACGTTCAAAACCACGAGATCTATTTACCACTAACCACAGATCCGACAGCAGAGTATCAAAAAATCTTGTATCAGATTGTAGATCATGCTTTGAACATGAAATGGATAAGCCAGAAAACACACGCTTTCTTCCACCTCAAATATCCTAGGAGACCGCAGCTTTACATGTTGCCCAAAATACATAAGGACCCTATCAGACCACCATTCAGACCCATTGTCTCGGCCTGTGGATCCATCTCGGAACCCATTGGCAAGTTTGTCGATAAATTTCTACAACCGCTTGTTCAGAAAAGTGACACATACATTAAGGATACCTCATCCTTTCTGAATATGCTAAACAGCGTGAAACTGTCACACAATGAAACATACTGGTTATGCACGATTGACGTCGTGGCATTGTACACTTCTATCCCACATAAGGAGGGCATTGAGGCTCTCGAATGGAGTTTAATGCACAGTGATCTAGAAGAACATCAAAAAATTTTCATTTTGGAACTTATGCAATACGCACTGTATCACAGCTATTTCGAATGGAATGGAGAATTTTATAATCAATCTAACGGAACATCAATGGGCTTTGGGGGGGCTCCCTCATATGCGAATATTTTTATGCAGAAATTCGAAATAGATCATATACTTGGCAACCGAACATGGACTGAAGGTCTCACCATGTTTAAGAGATACATTGATGATATTTTTTTAATTTGGTGCGGTTCTAGAGAAAAATTGGAAGACAACATCAAGACACTCAATGGTCAAAACGAAAGGATCAAATTCACACACACTGTATCTAAAGATTCGATATCTTTCCTTGATGTACAAATCAATATTGCCAATTATGAGATTAGCACCAAAGTGTTCCAGAAACCCACGGATAGAAACTCAAGTCTGCTCTTTCAAAGTTTCCATCCTGAGCCATTGAAAAAACATTTGCCTTTCTCGCAATACACACGACTGAAGAGAATAACATCGGATGAAGAACAAGCTACAAGATCAATCCTTCAACAAACTGTAAAGTACAAACAAAGAGGGTATCCGGATGATATTCTGATACAAGCCATAGCTAAAGTTGACAAAATTAAGAGGATTGATTTATTGAGACCCTCAATTAAACCTACCACCCAAAAAACGGTATGTGTACTTAAATATTCGTCAGATTCAGAGAAAATCAAAAGAATCATTAAGAAACACTGGCACCTGGTACAAAATGAGCCTGATTTGAAAGACATATATAATGACCATGTGACCTTTGCATATCAAAGATCAAAAAATTTGAAAGAAGTGTTGAACACTCCAAGTAAAGAGAAAAAAGTTTGGAAAGGAATGTCCAAATGTTTTAATTGCATCCATTGCAACAACGTCATCTGTGGAAACACTATGATGCATCCAACCAAAGGCTTTCCCATCAAATTGGAGTATTCCGGTAATTGCGACACAGCAAATTGTATATATTTGATAAAGTGCCCATGTGGTAAGGTATACGTCGGGCAAACTGAACGCAAAGTGAAAATCCGCATTACGGAACATAAAAGCAATATCAGACTCAGTAATCTCAAGTCAGCTATAGCGTGCCATTGGAAAGAAATGAATCACCAAATATCCCAGCTAAAATTTATGGTAATCGAGGTCATCCATCAGCGCCCAGACATGGATCCCATGAAGCAAAGACTTAAAGCAGAGTTCCAATGGATTAAAAAACTGAACTCTTCCCAGCCTATGGGCTTGAACGATCGCATTGAGTATGCGTGGGTCTTATGACTCACCTAACCTGCATTGACTTGTGCCAAGGTCCTGTTCCCCTTAATATGTGTTCATATTCAATGTGAAGATTTTGCATGCAGTAAGGTTTATTATCCGTCACGTTTCATTTAATCTTGTGCATTTTAGTCTTTATTTATCAGAGTTCCCAAGTGTATCATACCATTTATCACCATTCATGCTCACCATTGTTGGGGTGTTTACATTGACATCATTGTGGTTAAGCTCCGATATTCCCGTGTCATTGCTTCCTTATTTTGAAGCCAGCATACTCTTCTCACGTGACCGCGGCCCCGCAACGCGATTGGTTGCAACCGCGATCACGTGACACCTGCATTAGCCTATGAGAACGAGGTTAGTTGGTTGGTTGTAAACTTGCCAAAATCCATGGAAGCGCGAACGCGTATTCAAGCATGTAAGTTTCCTGATCATTGTGACTTGTGTTTTAACGCTGATTTTCTCGATCGAGTGGCAGTGACTAGCGCTATGAACTCTTGCACAGTATGAGGGTTGGGCACTCTACTGCTCGTGTATGCATCCTTGACCAGTGCTATGTATTCTTGTTCTGGTACATTTGGGTTCTCATTTCTTCACGATTTTTTCCGTTGTTTTCACTTTTCTTTCTCACACTGTGAGTTTATTAGCAAAGAAACATGGTTATTTTATTAACTGTTGGTCACTATGTTGGGTGACTAATGTGGTCCTGTTTGATTCCCTTTCTTTAGACCCCTGACGAAGGGTCATGGCTGTTGTTGGACCCGAAATGCATTGGGTATTTTGAAAACATGGATTAACATAAGGATGTACTATTCAGCATAAGATGTCTATTATGTTGACAAGAGTAACAAATACTACGTTCAAATGAACAGATATGAAGTGTTCGAATTCGAATAAATCTTGAACAATCTAATGAGAAAACTGTGTTTTCGTTATTATTGGAGAGCCCAGTCTAGAGGCTAGCGTCCCTAACCTCAATATTCAGCTAAAAGTATGCCATAGCCGAAAGTCAAGTTCTCCCAACAGAGACCTTTAACTTTTCTGGGTTTGTCCCCTTCCATTTGGAGTTTTATCTCATGTAACATATGTGGGACACTTACGATCAGATCAGGTGTTTCCACTGTGATGTGCTGATTCAACTCCATTGTCACCAGAAATTCCATCAGGGTCCTGCGAGCTATTGTTACTTCTAATGCACAGGCTAGCATCGTCAGAGCCCATTCCCCGTTCAATAGTTGTCCTTAGAATTCTGGGCATGTCTAACTTTGACACCTGCTACTTTCTTCTTTTTAAATTGAGGTTAAGATTGTGGCTTGTCTTCTTTTTGCAGAAGTGTAGCTTGAATGGCGTGGCATGTCTCTTGACTTCTACGCTCATCTTGTCTGTGTTCTGCCCGTTCTTCTCTCTCAGAGTTTCTTGGTAAACCATGAAAGGAACGAGAGGAACGTGTATCAGTATCCTGATTCTGGTCAGGTTTTTTAATGTTATCCCATTTCCTAAGGTTGTATTTCATTTCGGAGTGCTACTGTTGAGGAGACCCACTCCTAGACTGAGATCTGTTCTGGATCTTAATCCAGGTAAAATAAATTATGATTACCAGAGTTGCCATCCCTGCTTTTTGACTTAGTCACTCCAACGTCTAATGCATCACATATTAACACTTTCCAGACCTTATTGTTCTGCTATTTATAGACTAAAATGGCCTGGCAATCAGATATTTTAATGCCTGGTGTCATGCACTAATTTACCAGCAACAAAAGCAATAGAGTCCAGTACGATCTCCAGTACACTCAAAGGTGGAGATTTAGGACAATTTTGCGCTGTGTTTGCATAACAAAAGTGACGCAAATCAGCGCTAATTCTTTTTTTCCAATTACCTTTACAGCACTAAACTTCTTTAGTGCTGGAAATAACAGAAAAGTAATACAAAGCAGCGCCCATGCTTTGCTTTACATTACTTAGCGCCATTGGGTGTGCCAAGGGTGGAGCATGGGCATTCCCATGCAACCACCCAAGGTTTCTCATGCTAAACCAAATTTACTAAATAAAGTAGATTGGGTTTGCTGTGAGAAAACTGCACTCTTTTAAAGTAGGTGCAAGGAAGGAGCAATGCTTTCATTTCTCTTTCCTTTTCTGACTTTGCATGCGTGCTGCACTGTGCAGCACGCATACGAAGTGTGAAAAGCTTTGCACCTTGTTTAGGCATGGTATTTTGTACAGGAAGGGTACCCCTCCTGTACAAAACCTATGCTAGACTCGCACACACACCCTAGCGCTATGGCGCACAGCAGCTGTAATCAGTGCTGGCGCAGGGGAAAGAGGAAGAGAGCCATATCTTTGAAGATATGGCGCTCTCCCGCTCCCTTCCTGTCGCACAATGCAGCACATCCTTGCAGGGGGCTGTGCTGCGTTGCATGATGTTTTAGTAAATCTCCCCCAAAAAGTATTGTATCCCTTTAACACATCAAGCAGCCATGTTATCAACATATTGTTCTGCCCTAAATAAAATACTGAATGTATTCATGTAATGTAAACCTGATCAAAATCTCTCAAACATTCACTACCACGTGTAAGCTAATGATACAAAATTGTATCTGAAAATTTCTTTACCCGAAGACATCAAACTGCTCATATGTACCCCATTGAAAATGCAAAAATGGCTGACCCACAATCAGCTCATGCTTAATACCCTAAAAACTGAATTCCTCCTGAACCCCCCTGCAATCCATACTGATCGATTCCACTGGGTGTCTAGACAAATAACTGAATATGCAAGACAATATTAGTGCCAATTACCATCTAAATACACTGAGGTAAATCAAACCGTTCTGCCTCCTGATGACTTTCAATTAGCTGTCCAATTTCTGGTCATCTCCCATTTAGACTATGGGAACGCTACTCTCGCAGGCCTACCCAGAATGAGACTGGCCCCACTATGGGCCTCATTGAACTCAGCTGCTAGGCTCATCACAGGATCCAGGAGATTCGACCACATTATCCCTGACCTCAGCCATCTAAAATGGCTCCCATTTGAAGCTAGAATCTAGTTGAAGATAGCTTGCATGACTCATGAGGCCTTTCACAATAATACATCCTTCTACCTGTCCAAAAAACTTGAACAATCAGGAGGCAGTTGCTCCCCAAGAGGCTCTAACAATCTGCCGCTGAATCCACAGAAGTTCAACAAACAGAAGACTTACAACTGCCTTGTCTAGCCCCAAGAATATGGAGCGCACTGCCCCCAGAAATTACGACAAATCCCTCCTCTACCTTCTTCAAAAACGAAGCTAGAAATATTATATTAAATGGATTTCTCCACTAGTTAACTTTAGTAACTCAGCTCGATCATTTTCATGTGGACTCATCGGGATCATGGATCCACCAAGCCGTTGTGGTATACTATATCTGTTACTGTGTTTTGCATTGCTCCCTACATTGTTTGCACTTTATAAAACTCTGCCTATAAATAGATAAATATGCCTTTTCCCTCAGTACAACAAAAGGCATCCATCTTAGATTGGCTCGAATGCAACATAAGTCTTTCCTAAATGTAAATTATAGTCATGGGTATGACTGCACCAATCAATACTTCTTCTAGCTCACTGCTATTTGCCCTTTAAACAACCTACATATCTTTAGAGGCATTTTCTATTCCCATAGTGTAGCATGACCTGGGTCACACTAACACTAACACTTAACAAGCATGGGCTTTATGGTATGAGCTTATTTAACAATGCTGGCAAGCCAAAACTACCCTCTTCAGCCAAATGTCAAGTGTAGCAGTTAATTTTTTTGGGGCATCGTTTCTATTTAATCAAAGAATACCCTTTTAGCCTTGAGTGAGAGTGAATGGAACATATGTTGGGCAGTACGTTAAACCAGTTCTGTGATATTGTGGTGATGATTGAGCACAAAAATCAGATCACGTGACTCCAGTGATCCCTGGGCACGCAAATAATCCAATTTTGTCACAAGAACGTCTTGCATCTAGATGGATTCCCTCCCAAATATCATGTGTTTAGCCTGATAAAATCCATAGCCTGAGAATTTTTTTTGCTGTATGGTACTGGACCCTTTGAAACATTCAGCTGCTTTGTCTGTTAGGCCAGCACAGGTCACATAGAGTAGTCTTGTCATGAGAGAGTTAGCACAAGGACCAGTGCAATTTGGAGTGGTGCGGCCAATAAGGGGAGACACTAGTGATGTGAAAACACTCTTGAAAACATTGGCTTGAATGTCAGTTTGAACTACGTTTTGTATTTCATTCAATCAATCAATCAACAGCCACTTATAGTGTGCAGCTACCTCTAAAGAGGTGTCCTGGCACTAATAAAAGCAGACCAGAGGGACTGAAAAGCTCCATATATAACTCCCCCTGCCTAAAGAGCCAGGTTTTTCAATCCTTCCGGAATTCCTGTTCCGTATGTAACATGCGCAGGTGGCTGGGAAAGGGGTTCCACAGTTTGGCAGTGCTTACTGTGAAGGGCCTGACACCTTGTCACATTTTTTGTGAAATGAGGGACATTGAGGAGATACTGATGATTAGCTCTCAATGTCTGTTCCTAACGATATGGCCTAAGTCTTGACCTAAGGTATCCTGGGCATTTGCCATGATAGGCTAGAAAAGCCAGGGTTAGTGCCGTAAACTAAATTCTCCTGGCCACAGGAAGCCAGTGAAGCTGTCTCAGATGAGGAGAAATGTGCTGGCGAAAAGGGACGCTACGGATTAGCCTTGAAGCCACGTTCTGTAGCGTATGTAGCCTGTGGGTCAGATAGCTGGAGAAAATCTGGCGTCTCTTCCATAGTGATACAGACTAAGAGCAGTTCAGTCTGCTCTATCTAGTTATCATAAACACATAAAAATGTCATGGAAAACGTACATAACATCTCAGCTAGCTGAGGCTGGCAATTCCTCCAAAACTCTGCACCAAATTCTTCAATCCATTGTCAATCCCAGAGCCTGTGAAAGCCTAGAGGCCCCCTCCCAATCACTATGTAATGACACTGCTCTTTACCTTGCTCAAAAGATAGAGCTTATTTATGAAAAAATCACTGGAGCAGGATGTATGTCACAGACCCAGATGGTTACAGATCAGCTTAATCTTACTGAGCCTCAGATGTTAGAGAACTTCCCTGCAATTTTGTTAATGGAGGTTGAATTGTTAATTATTAAAATTAAGTCTGGTTCCCCAGCTGATCACATTCCTGCAAAAATTCTTCCTTCCCTGCTAAAAATCTGTCTCCTTCTATGCAATCTCTCCCTAAAAGATGGACATGTGCATCTAGAGTGGAAAGTCGCTCAAGTCAGGCCAATCCGTAAGAATGCAAAACTCCCATGGGCGGATCTTTCTAACCTCCACCCTATCTCACTCCTTCCATTTACAAGCAAACTAATGGAAAAACATGTAAATACCCATCTCTCCAATTTTGTCGAACAAACTAGATGTCTAGTTTCCTCCCAGTCCTGTTTTAGGCCCAAATACAGCACGAATCAGCATTACTAGCGGTCACGGATAACATCAGGATGGCCCTAGATAATGGCCATTCTATGATTCTGGTGCTGTTGGACCTAGCCGCAGCGTTTGACACAGTCTCCCATAACATCTTGACTAAAAGATTGGAAGAGGTTGGGCTAAGAAAAACGGCCTTGCAATGGATGAGGAGCTTTCTATCCGATCGCTCTCTGATTGTCAACCTAGGCTCGTACCGATCGGCCCCCATACAATTGTCTACAGGAGTACCTCAGGGATCATGCTTGAGCCCTACATTATTTAACATCTATGGGCCAGATGTAGGTAGCACTTTACCGATCGCAATCGGCCGAAAATACTGATTTTCGGCCGTTTCCGACCGGTAAAGGGCTATGGAGATGTAGGGGCACCAAAAATGGACATATTCGGTAATTTTACCGAATCGGTATTTTTACCGAATCTGTAAAATTACAGAATCAGTAAATTTAACGATTCTGTAAATTTTACCGATTCGGTAAATTTACCATTCGGTAAAAATACCGAATATGTAATTTGAGATGTAGGTAGCATGTCTAACAGTGCTACAGGGCATTAAGAATTCGGTATTTACCATGCAATACAATTGCATGGTGAATTACGAATTCATGTGTACATGCACATATGTGCATGTACACCTGTGCCATGTGGCACAGAGACATGCCCTAAGGGCATGTCTGTGTGCCACATGGCGCAAAAGCCAGTTACAGGGGTGCAACAGGGTGTCAAAGTGACACCCTGTCCCCCTTAGCAATTCGGTATTTTTAGCGATTCGGTAAATACCGAATCGGTATTTGCTATTGAATCCTATGGGCTTCAAGGCCCATAGGGTTCAATAGCAAATACCGATCCGGTATTTACTGAATCGGTAAATACGAATCTTACCGATTCGGTAAAAAATACAGAATTTTTCCCTACATGTCATTTACCGATTTTTGAATTCCGAATCGGTAAAATTTGGTATTTAAAAATCGGTAATTGACATTTACCTACTTCTGGCCCTATATTACTCCCTTGGCCAATCTCCTGAGGTCCCATAGGTTCATCCCCATATCATATGCCGATGACACCCAATTACTTTTCCCATTCAACAAGTTCACCCCACCAGTACCGGCAGCCTTCTCCAATGGGATGAGAGCAATATCACACTGGATGAGGAATAATTTCCTCCATCTGTTGGTGGTGTCGCGAGTAAGAAGAGCAAGACTAGGAGGAAGGGCTTTCTCTCATCTTGGCTCCCGCTACTGGAATGAGCTGCCTCTACCTCTGAGATAGTGTTTAGACCATCTACTATTCAGAAAGCTGCTCAAAACCACTCTTTTCCGCACTTGCTAACATGCTGGAGCCACAATTTACCCTCATGTTCCATTTAAGCGCAGAGATACCCCTTTGGGGGTCGATTCTAGCGCAATATAAGCAAGTAAATAAATACATAAATAAATAAATAGCCAGAAAACCCCAGGTCGAGACAATTGTCATAATCTAGTTGGGAAGTAACCAATGCATCGGCCTTGATCCTATAGCTCTTTTCAGATAGGAAATGTAGAAATTTCCCGAAAGTTTTCATTTTCCCAAAGCAGGTCGGGGAAATATGCCAGACTAGTGCCACAAGGGTGAGATCGTTCTTCCACCTAACTCCAAGATTTTAACCTAGTCAAATGCGTATGACCAGGTTCGTGGAATTATCATGCGTCAACAAGTAGTTAGTAGTTAGCAGGTCTGACTGCAAAGGTTGGAGAATAGAGGTATGTTTCAGAAACCAGCAGGTAGAAGAATATGTAGGTTGTAACAGCATGAAGCGGTTATATACGCTGGGTATAATCAGGGATGTAAGTCCTCCCAAAATGTATAAATCCCAAAAAAGACTGAAGCTTCTTCAGTGTAGACAGAGGTTGCAATTGTGCACATCTCTCCAGAAAGTGGGGGGCTAACCCCCTACCTTCATTATTGAGCTTGTAGCCCAGAAAGAGCACAGCAAAACAAGCGACGTGTGATTTAGCTAAATTAAATTTGTATCCATAGTCCGCAAACAACAGAATAATTTGTTCGACTCGGACAAGATACGGTATCAGTTAGTTATAAATATAATCTACGTACAAGAACGCATCTGGGTCTATGCTGTGTAACAGAGACACAACATGTGCAGCAAAGGCCCCAGAAATGTTCTTATACCCCATAGGCAAATGCGTAAATCTCTTTGATTTCCGACGGAGCTAAATGCTGTCAAGTCATGGCTCTCAGGAGTGAATTTGTGACTGTAGAAACCATTGTATATATCCAGTGTTGATTTGTATTTTTTGCGAACAATGCTGTTTACTATCGCAGAGCTGTGAGTGTGCTGTACCGCAAATGTACGACAATGACTATTCAAATATCGATAATCTAATACAATGCGAAATGAACCGTCCGGCTTTGATATCGGAAAACGAGGATTATTCATTGGTGATACACCTTGATATTCCAATTCAGTCAGAATGCCACAAACGGGAGCTATAGCCTCTCGTCTGATTGGATATTGCGGTTGTGGCTGTAGGATAGACCGTAATGGTATCTCACGCACCGGCAAACCTCTCTCCCCGCCCACTTGATTACGATACACCACAGGGGCAAGGGCCAATGTCCACTAAGATGAGTAAGCCTGTTTAGCTCCCTCTGGGATGTAAGGTGAAAAACTCAGAAGTATCACGTCCTCCCATCTAGAAGCAGCCAGAACAAATGTTGGAGGCCAATCCGCCTCCGCCAATAAAATGTCATACGAGGTAGTGAGATTTGCACAGAAGACCGCAGTAATTGTAAGCTGTACGTTACCCTCAATTTGGAAGTTAAATTTATATAGTCTATCCGGGGGAGCAACCAGAGTATCTGCTGTTTCAACTGTAATAAATATGTCAGTTGCTATCGCCTACAGACAGGGATACAGTGCCTCCTGCACTACGGTAACCTCTGCCACGCTGTCGATCAGAGTCACTGCCCATGTCCAATCTAGGAGTAGTGTTCTTACCATCTGAGGCATACTTCCCTGTTAAAGCAGCAAACTTCTTCTTTTGATCTGGGGGTCGAAAATGAGGCAGCCCCTCATGTTTGGCTTTTACGTCAAACTATCAAGGTTGATTCCATCCCTGTTGAATGATCATACCTTTGCCACGGTCCTGGTGCTCCGCACCACCGACTTGAGAGTTCGATGTGTCCTGCAAAGAACATAGAGAGTGCTGATCCAGGACCTGTAATCTATAAGGAGTCTTCATTTTCACGCAGTCGCACGAATCATACGTACGCTCAGAAAAATCAGGTATCGGTGAACCAGCATGCGAACCTTGCTTCTATTGTTGCTGCCCCTTTTTTTTATTTCTCCAGTTCTTTTTAGGAAAGAACGGGCGTCCATCCTTATCAGTTTGGGCGTTTTGTTAAGGTGGGGGTTATTCCCAGATTATTGCGCCCTAAGTTTTTATAAGTTTAGCAATAATCTTTGGTAATTTCCAATGTTTGTCTGCGTCAGCAACAGCCTGCTAGCGTTGCACCACTTGTAAGCTAACAGTTTCACCCTTCACATTAGCAAAGAACCTATTGCAAACAATGTCGAACACTCCCACCAGACTCATTCCCAACTCCATGGCAGCGTCCGCCCCATGTTCATCCTGAACACGGAAGGGAGAATGGTCATTGAGGGGATGTCGAAACACATTGAATATACTTCTGCAAACACTGTGCCCCAAGTGTCACAATCAGTTAACTCTGGAACAAGGCCTTTAGGTAAGCTCATGGTCAGAATCCTGTGGTGTGGTATTTGGAAAAACAGATTTGAGTTGCCCAAATTTTTGAGCAAGCCAATAAGGAAACTCATACGTATTTTGCGGATGCTTGCCCATCATTGCATTTATCATGACAGGACTGAAAACTATACCATCGGGTCCCGGTGGTTGTGCAGCAACTCCAGGTGTTCCCACCTGTATGTTGCACAACATGAACTGTATAACAGCTCTATGTACACGTATTAATAAAATATTTAATACGCATAGCTCTGCAACTTGAACATTAAGATAAGTTAGATGCAAGGTATACCCAGCCAAAACAAGACACGTAGCCCTATCGACTGATAAGAGGCCTAAATAGACCTCTGTCACAGGGTATGGAAGGGCACCATTAAACTATATGGTGTGTTGCCAACCGTTAACGGAACTTCAAGAGATCGATGAGACCGATAATCCCACAGAAGCGCAGTGGCAGTATATTCGTGAAAGAAATTATCATTTCCATCCACTGCCAGAATGGTGATCCAAGAACTCCTGGAGTCATGCCCAACCAAGTGGGGTCTCCCCCTTAGGTGATAAATCACTGTTGTTGAAATGTGGGCCCTAGGGGCAAAGACTAGTATATTTGCTGCCTGGATCATCCTACCAACTACTGCTTCAAATGGCTCTGAAGAGAGAATGAATGCTCCTTGAGAAATGAGAGCATGCTAGTAGCATTATAGTATAAGAACAGAGTTTGACTGGTCAAGTGTAAAAATGCCCTGTAAAACAAGTTTCTCACATTGTGATGAGATGAATCCTTTCTTGAAAAATACTAGGGCTGGGCGTAGTTTGCGAAGTAGAGCTATGCGAAGCTACGCAAAGTGCACTTCGCACTACGCGAGCTACGCGTAGCACTACGCGAACTAGGTAGTACCCTGGTCGCACTGTGCAAGATGCCACTTTCAATGATTGCACAGTGCAGACAAGCATCCGGCACTGTGCAATCATTGAAAACAGCATCTTGCACAGTGCGAGCTGTAGTTTTGTCCCGCTCGAGTGGATTTTTACTCGAGCTGCAGCTTTCTCAACGTGGACTAGTAGTTTCTCATCGCGAGCGGTCGTGAGCATACGCGACCATTCGCAACGAGAAACCTGACCTCCCCCCGTTGAGAATCTCGCCGGGAGGTTTATTTTCCACGCTCGCGATCGGCAACTTGATGTTACTGATTGCGAACGAGGAAAAAGTCTCGCTGGGATGTCATTTTATTTGCTCGCGGTCCCAACTTGACGTTGAAGACCGCAAGCAAGCAAATAATGACCGCTGCACTATGCGACTCTACGCATGTTTGCACTGTGCTACGTGTAGTTCGCGTAGTGCAAAGTAGCGCAAACTTAGCAAATTACGCAAGCATTGTGTAGTGCTTTGCCCAGGTTTAAAAAATACCTTGGGCAAAGAGTTTATGTTCCCATATTAAATTGTTGACTGAAACAGGGTACCAAGTGAGTACCTGATGACAACTGTAATAGGGACCAACAGCACCACTCATGGAAAAATCCTCTTTGAGTATGTTCAGACTTCTGATATCTAGGTGTGTTTAAGGTTGTTTAGACCACATCAAGGTTAACATTCTCCTCTGTAGTAAGCCTTTCTGTCTTCTGTGGTCAGAGCAGCGCAGGTGCTAAATGCCATTAGGGCCTGTCATTTTCTTTAGAGCATACACATTTCTTGGAGGCTGAATAAGTTAAGTTGCTTTTTCACAAGCAAGTGTATTATTCAAAACAACTTTCTGATAACAAATTCATTTTATATTTCATTTTAGATCATCATCTTCACAAAGATAGTATATCATTTTGCATAACAGTCTCCTTCTTCAGTTGAAAAGAAAACTTTCAAATCATTGGATTTTCATCATGTTTCGAGTTATTCGTCATTTTCTATTTCTACTGATTCCAACAATCACCTTAGAGTAGTGATTTGACATCAACCTCAACCATGTTTCGCAGAGTTTATTTCAGAGCCAAATGCACCTATAGGGGTGATTTTAAATAGCTAATGGGACATTATAAATTATGCAATGTAAAGATGAGAAGCAAAGAGAAAAATGGTATTTAAGTAATAAATAGATCACAATGAATTGCCATGATCCAAAAGTATATAAGACCAATAAATGTGTTCAAAAACTCTCCGTAAATGTGAAAAGTGTGCTTCTACTTTTGCATGAATGCTTTCTTTAACTATATATATAGAGAGACTTTTCCTCCTAAACCCAACTCTGCAGCTGGACGTCTGCCCAAAAAGTTCTTTACTCAGTGTTTGGACAAAATATTGAGTTGTAAATATAGGGAGACTGAAATATCAGAAATAAAATATTGTGATGTATAAATAAAATGCTGCAAGAGTATTGTTAACAAGAATATTATTTTGCTAAAGTAATATTGTTTAAAAATTATCAATGTTTTTAAATATTAGTTTCAATAATATAGTGGGTGAAATATCGTTTTTTATTTATTTTAATGTGTTTTAGTTGATACACATATTTCATGTGTTACTATTGTTTATGTAAATGTTTTAATTAAAAAAATATAGCATGTAATGTTCAAGTGATTTAGACTTTTTAAAATAATTTTTAATAAGTACGCTTTAGCAGGTTATTGGAATTGTAGGGGGTTCGGTGGGAAGTTAATTGGGTAATAATTAATTAACAATTATTTATTACTCTGTAATTATTTAATTGCTTTTTAATTATATAATTAATGGAATACTTATTAGTTTATTTATATTTTAGTTGAGGGTTGCCATGTTTTTAGAGGTCTTGGGTGGGAATTTAATTAAGAAATAATTCATTAACAATGTATTATTTTTTGTTGAATTGTTTAATGGAATTTTAAATATAACAATTATGTAATATTTATTTTAATTATACTTCAATTGTCTGCTGCTAGGTGTGTAGGGCTAGAAGGTGGGAAGTTAATAATGGTAAATTAGGAATACTTTTCTTTGCTATATTTTAGGTGCAGTCTACTAGGTTTGTAGGGGTAAAGAGAGGGAAGGTAATTAAGTAACAATTGAATACCAATTATATATCAATTGATAATAATTGAATAGCAATAATAATCACTTTTAATTTTAAGCATATGTGTATATGTTCACAGTAAAAAACAAAGCTTACAGGGATGTTGTGGTTTGGAAACAGAATTTTAAAAACCGTAGGAATTCACTAAACAAACACACACACAAAACCATAGAAATGCAGTGGGTATAGTTAAAATTATCCCAAGTAACTATAACTTTTGCCTTAACGTAACTATAACTCATGCCTCCACATGCCCAATTTTTTTATCTATAATTTCACTGCAAATGTTGCAGTGATATTATCAATGATGTCAAAGAAGATGTTATGAGTGATGGAATATGTGGGTTAATTAGCAGCGCATGGTGACTGTGTGAGTTATAGTTACCTTAGGGCATGAGATATAGTTACTTGAGATAGCTCTAACTACTGAATTTCTATGGTTAAGCGAACTTCACGTAGCACTACGCGAGCTGCGTAGTAGCATGTTCGCACTGTGCAAGAAGTGTTTTCAATGATTGCACAGTGCGGACAAGCATCCGGCACTGTGCAATCATTGAAAACGGCATCTTGCACAGTGCGAGCTGTATTTTTCTGCTGCTCGAGTAGCCTAATACTCGAGCTGCAGCTTTCTCAACGCGAACTGGTAGTTTCTCATTGAGAGCGGTCGCGAGCATGCGCAACCACTCACAATGAGAAACCTTACCTCCTCGCGTTGAGAATCTTGCCAGGATGTCATTTTGCTTGCTCGCGGTCGCGAACATGAGGTTTAGGACCGCAAACAAGCAAAAAAATGAGCTCTGCACTACGCTACGCTGCACTACGCGTGTTCACACTGTGCTACGTGCAGCTCACTTAGTGCGAAGTTGCGCAAACTTCGCAAACTCCGCGAGCGTAGCGTAGTGCTTCGCCCAGGCCTAGTTCTTAGACTCAATAGTTTACATATCATTGGCAAAATAGATTTTATAGCATTATTTGTTTTGTATATTTTACACTATTTGTTTTTTTTTCAATGTATTTGAATGTTTATAGCATTTTTAGCAAATATGTTTTTGGGGTTTAAATTTGTAATATTTTAGTAAATATATGTTTTGTTATTGAACTGGTTATATACTAATGGCTTGTATTGAGTATGTGGTTTGTATAGAAATATATATATGTATGTGATATATCTCAAAATGTGATTTGAGACGTCATTAGTGATGCCATCAGTGATGTCCCTGAATATGTCATGAGTGATGTAATATGTGAGGTCATAAGCAGTGCATTGCTGGGGCGTAAGTTATAGTTAGTTAACTGCCGAATTTCACTGGTTTTGTACAAGTGAAATCTGAGCCTAACTATAATGTCCTATAACATTTGCTTTTTCAGTGAATTTTTAAGGTTTTTCAAATTATTTTTCTTAACAATAATGTTCCTTTAACCACGTTTAAAGAGTGGTGGACAAAGAGGACGGGGCTTCTGACCAACTCTCTGGAATCCTACTATGTCGACTTACAGAAGGTATCAAGAGGGCTTCTGGGTCCCCAAGAACGCTCAACAATCAAAAGGACTTCCTCCCCAACCAGCAGTGCACTAGGAGACATGTTTGCAGAGTGGTGGAGAGATGAGGGTGTCCTCCAAACACATCTTAGCAATTTTGCTGTGTGGGACTTACTGCAGGTAAAAGGAGGGCTTGTTAGCACCCAAGGACACTCTAGAGCCAAGGAGACTTCATCCCCCAACCATCAGTGTGCCAGGTGGTGTGTTTGCACAGTGGTGGAGAAAGGGGGTCTGTCCTCTGAAGTTCATTTAGCAGTCACAATCTGTGGGACTTACTGGAGGTAATAGGAGTGATTGTTGGCCACCAAGGACCCTTTGGAGCCAAGGGAACTTCATCCCCTAACCTGCAGTGCACCATGAGGCCCCTTTGCAGAGTGATGAAGAATAAGGGCAAGACCTTCGAAGTCATCTTAGCAATCACATTATGTGGGACTTACTGGAGATCACAAAAGTACTTGTTGGGCCTCAAGGACCCTGTGGAGCAAGAAAGATGTCATTCCCCCACCAGACGTGTACCAGGAGTTGTGTTTGGAGAGTGGTGGAGAAAGGGGGCGTGTCCTCCAAAGTCCTCCCAGAAATCACACTGTATAGGACATAATGGAGGTAACAGGAAGGCTTGTTGGCCCCAAATGACCCTCTGGAGCCAAGGGGACTCTGTCCCACATCCAGAAGTGCACCATGAGGCCCCTTTGCAGCAAGATGGTATAAGAGGGCGGGCCTTCTGCGACTTGCCGGTCCATTTTAAAAATGTTTTTTAATATTAGGGAAAGGGGGCCACAAGGCCCCTCTTCCCTCAGCCCATTTTGGCCCCAGGGACGCCATACCTGGGAGCCAGCCTTTTTTTACATGTATTTTTTATTAAAGAGGGGGACTGAGCGGCTCCACTCCTGGGATCCCAGACCCATGGCCTAGCCTTATCCTTACTTTTTTTTTAACCCCTTCGATGCTGGTGACGGAACCATTCCGTCATCAGTCACGGTTGAGCTGTGCTGATGACGGAATGGTTCCGTCATGACCACACCCAGTTAAGGGAAGTCAAGCAGCAGGGGGGAATCGGGGGCAGCCATGTGGTTAAACAAGGGAAGGGGGCTATACCACCCCCCTCCAGGGCCAATTCAGGCCTTGAGAGCCACATCCCCAGGGCCTGGCCTCTAGTGTGTGTGCCCATGTCCCACCCAGGGCACCCACATTATAGAGCTGGGGACCATGGGATGGCCCAAAGGCCCCCGCTCTCCCTGCCGGATCTCTGACTCATGCGGGATCCAGCTTAGCTTTGACAGAGAGGGAGCAGCTAACATGTAGTTCCCACTCTGTCAAAGCAATTGTGATCACTTTCGGCAAGCAAGAGCATTTCAATGCTCTTGCTTGCTGAAAGCGAGCACAGTTTGCTATGGCTTGCAGGAGCAATAAAGCTCTCACCAAGCAATAGCAAACAGCTACCTCCCAAGGGGGGGCACCTCAGGAGGTAGAAGGAGCCAGCCCTGGGTGGAGGCGGTCCGCAGACCGTCTATGGCTCCAAGCGGGGGCCATGCAGCACCCCTCCATTACAGGACACAGCTGCTGGGAGGTGGTGATCCCCAGGGCTGTGGGGGACCATGTGCCCCCACTTTAATTATAGCCGTTTCCCCTGGGAAGTTGGCTGTCCCTGGGCCTGCAGGGGGCTGGAGCCCCCTGCATTTATATTCCATTTAGTCCAGGGGAAGTGGCAATCCCTGGGGTTGCGGAGGGGCTATGTTGCTCCTCACATTTGTCATATTTAGCCCCAGGGAGGTGGTGGTCCTCAGGGCTGCATAGGGGATGGGCAGGCTCCCTGCTTTCATACATTTGCCCTGGGTAGGTGGTTGTCCCCAGGGTATGCCTGCATACATCACACACTATGCCCTGGGGAGGTGGCAGTACCGAGGCTTTAAAGCTTCTAGGATCAGGTTCAGTGTGCCTCCTCCCACGTATTTTCGACATGCCACTGGGAGCTGGCCCACCCGGGGTTGATTTGAAGGGAAGCATGGGGGCCCACACCTCATTTTTTTTATTTTTTGGGGCCGGGATTCACAGATCAAGTGTGACTCCTGGCAACAATTTTTTTTTCAGTGGAACTGAGAGGGTCGGGTGGCTTTTTACCCTTCCCTCTTTCTTTATTTATGTTTTTTTTGTGACATGGTTTACCTGAGTCACAATATGACTGCCAACACTTTGTGGTTTGAAGTGTTGGCAGCCAATCAGATCTCAGCAGAAATTCTTGGGGGGAGTTACGGTTCTTCTGTGTCCCCAGTTGCATAGCTTAAAAACATTTACATTTTTCCACAACTACTGAACAGATTTACACCATTTAACACAAATGGTGCTTTCTGGACCAACAGCTATCTTTCTGCCAATTTTGGTGCAATTTCATTCAGTAGTTCCGGCTGTCGGTATCTAAAGTTTCCTCTGAAAATTAACATGGGGAAAAAGCATTTGCGGCTCCCACCCCCTTTTCTCTAGCCCTGCTTGATGGATCACCTCAAAATTTTCAAGACATCAGCTCAAGTGAGCGTCAAACTAGTTTTGAACATTTTGTGAGGATTCATCGAATGATGCCGAAAAACACTCTTTCTATGGAATATGTTCCTAACTGCAACTATAACTTTATATTACCTACTACTGGTTGCCAGTAGGTAGTTATTGCTAGGACCTAGTTTCCATAGGAACGCGTTTTTTGACTTGCTTATGACTTTGGGGCCATTTGACAGATATTCATGAAATTTGCCAGAAAAAGGGTCATCCTCTGTCTAGTTGTGCATGGAAAGTTTCAAGGAGATCTGTCGTACGATGGGCAAGAAAACAAGGGAGTCAATAAAAGTGAGTTTCCAATGTTTATTCCCATAGAGGTTTTAGACAAATTTGGCAGAAAGGTAGCTCATGGTACTCAAAGAGCCCATTTTGCCATGCGGTGTAAATTCATTCAGTTGTTTTGGGAAAATAAAGAAAAAACAAATGTGCATATCTAGAGGCATGAACCCTCAGCAAATGCTATATATCTCATGCAGAGATGTAAATGGCTGCCAGACACTTCAAAAAGGAAGTGTTGGCAGCCACTCGGTCTTAGCCAAGTCCTAAATGGAAAGCTACAAAAAAAGTAAAGGGCAGGGTAGGAATACCTTAACCCCCTAGTCTTGTGGCTGGACCCCACCAGGGTAAAAAAGCATTTTTTCCAATTTTGCCACAGGTTCGTGAACTAACTGCAAAATTGAAAAAGAAAACAGACATGTTCTCCTGCGCTTTCTTCTAGCTGATCCCACTGGTGGGCCAGGTCCCGGGTGCTTATTATTATAAATAATAAATATTATGTGGAGGGGCTTAGGTCCCCTCCCCCTTTGGGGAAATCTTGGCCCCGGGGCCCACAACCTCCATTGGGCAGGCTGTTTCTTATTTTAATTGTAGGGGGCTTTATAAATGTAATGGAGGGGGGGGGGCGCATGGACCTCAATCCTTAGCCATAACTGAGCCTCATGGACAAATACATTCACTTGGCTTCACTACTTAATTGGAGGGGGATAGTGAGGACCCCCCCCCTTGGTCCTGTAGGGCACCACCTCCTTGCGCCCAAATCAGGGGAAACATTGTGAGGGGAACTGTGCAGCCTCCCTCCCGGGCTGAATTTGGCCCCAGAGATCACCACCCTCCAGGGCAGCACCTAAAAGAACAAAGGAGGAGGGTTGCACGGCCCCTCTCCTGGAGCCATTAATAGCCCTGGGGACTGCGGCCTGCTCGGCTTGCTCCCCATGTTCTGGGTGCCCGCCCCTGGGACATAGCTGTTAGCTCTCACTTTGCGGGAGCTTTGGCAGCTTCCACCAAGCATGTGCAAACAGTAACTCCACTCCCAGTTATTGAGAGCTGTCAAAGTTCTCCTGATTGTAGGGAACAGAGTTTTCATATGTTTCCCTGCGTGCTGTCATGCGTGCATGGAAACAGATGAAATATTGCTCTGGCATGCAGGGAGCTGATTATTTAGCAACTCCCTGTGTGCCGGCTCCCGCAGGACGCAGGGACCAGGCTCGAACCACAGGGACATTAATTCACCCCCTGCACACCTCAACCCTGTAGACTGGGTGCCCTGGGTAAGCTCTAGGGCACCCAGCACGAAAGGACCATGCCCTGGTGAATGGGGTCCCTGAGATGGGCCATGCGTTCCCATTGTTTTTTGGCCAGGTGGCAGAGATGGGGTCCCCGGGGAAAAATCAGCTCCGTGAGGGGGACCACACAGCCCCCCTCACCTTGATAAACAATTAAAAAACAGAGACCATGTCTTTCCCTTTTAATTACCTTTAATTTAATGCCTAAAATCATCCTCAAGATCAGCACAATTGCCCTCCTCTATTTGCCTTACTAGTATGCAAAGGTATTCCCGCCTTTTACCACATTGGTGGACAGCTTACCAAAAGGCCCCTAAGCCCATTTCCCACCAATTTTGATAATGCATCTTGATGCAGAGGAATACAAGGCTATCTCCACCAAACAAACAGGCATTTACTTCATTAAGTTAGGAGGAAGTACCCTTGTTTGGTGGAGATTTACCTCTCTGTAGTCTCGTTGTCTTCTCTTGACAAGGATTCATGTTATCACAGATTTGTGGATGAAGACGCTGGAGGAACAATGACTTTGCCGAGATGACAGGCATACAAGGACACTGGAGACTTTGCCTTGGGGTCCTTTACACAGCTGTAGTGTAGAATAAGCACTAGACATTTACACAATGAGGTAGCACGTTCTAATTATCAGCTGAAAATACTCCAGTTGGGTAGGCATTTTCTGAAAAACTGTGGATTCTTCTTGGAAAAACGAATTTACTTTATGATGCTCATTTCAAGAAATTAAATCTCAACAGGAAGTACTTACAAATATTAATGTAGTATGTGCCCCAGTTGAAGCTTCACTTCTGTAAATCACAAATTATCCTAACTTCTAGAGCCAGACGCACACAGGCACTAACACAACTACTCACAGACCAACTAAGGCACTCTCAGACGGGAAACGTTGTTTACGACGCAACTTTTAGCACGCAGTGCTATTACAACGCAGACTTTAAAACGCATTCCAATACAACGAATCACACTGGGGGGCGCTCTAGGATAGGGAATTGTTTTAATTTACTGTCCAACACCTTCCCTAGTGTCCACGGGGCCTGGTGTTGGAATAGTAAATTAAAATATTCACTATCCAACACCCCTTAGTGTAATGCGTTGTCATGGGATGCGTTCTAAAACGTGCGTTGTTACAGCATGCGTGCTAAAAGCATGCGTTGTAACAACGTACATCCCAGTCCCATTCACACATCCACATAGGCACTCTGACAGGCACACACAGGTAATCACAGACCTACTCAGGCACTAACAGACCCACACAGGTTCTCACACACCCCTCACAGACTTGGACAGGTACTCACATGCCCACTCACGGACCCAGAGACACACTCACATACCCAGTAAGGCACTCACATACCTACTCACAGACCAATACAGACACTCATACATCCACATACAGACCCATAAAGCCACTCACACACCCACTCACATAACCATACAGCCACTCACACACCGACTCACCAACCCATGAAGCCACTCACACACCCACTTACACATCCCCCAAAACACTGACACACTCCCTCATAGACCCATGCAGCCACACACACAGCTACTCACTGACCTTTGCAGCCACTCACATGCCAACTTGTTAAGGTGACAGGTGGCAGTTAGGATATAAAATTTAAAACAACATGGAAATTCACTGAAAGAACCAAAGGATGCAGATACTTTAATCAATCAATCAATCAATCAATCAGAACATTTGTAAAGCGCACTACTTACCCGTGAGGGTCTCAAAGCGCTTGAGGGGGGAATGCTGCTACTGCTTGAAAAGCCAGGTTTTTAGGAGTTTTCTGAAGGTCTTGGGTTTGCCTTATGGGGGTGGGGAGGATGTTCCAGGTCTTGGCAGCGAGGTGGGAGAATGATCTGGTGTCGGAGGTCGCTCTTCGGATGCAGGGGACTGTGGCGTGAGCGAGGTTGGCGGAGCAAAGCTGGTGATTCCAGGTGTAGAAGCTGAGTCGTCTTTTGAGGTATGCTGGTCCGGTGTTGTGGCGTGCCTTGTGTGCGTGGGTGAGGAGCTTGAAGGTGATCCTATTGTTGATGGGGAGCCAGTGCAGGTCTCTCAGGTGGGGTGTGATATGGCTGCGGCAAGGGATGTCGAGGATCAGGCATGCAGAGGCGTTCTGAATGCATTGATATTATTCCAGGAGTTTGGCCGAGGCTCCTGCATAGAGGGCATTTCCGTAGTCCAACCTGCTGCTGACGAGGGCTTGGGTTATCGTTCTTCTCGTTTTGGTGGGGATCCACCTGTAGATCTTGCGGAGAATGTGGAGGGTGTTGAAGCAGGAGGATGAGACGGCGTTGACCTGCTTTGTCATGGAGAGGGTAGAGTCGAGGATGAACCCTAGGTTTGTGCGTGGTCAGTGGGTGTTGGAGCTATTCCCAGTGTGGGCAGCCACCAGGAGTCTTCCAAGGCCGATTGGGTGGATCCAAAGATGAGGACTTCCATCTTGTCTGAGTTCAGCTTCAGTCAGCTGTTCTTCATCCACTTGGTGACGGCTTTCATTCCTTCGTGGAGGTTGGTTTTGGCGGTGTGGGGCTCTTTGGTGAGGGAGAGTATCAGCTGGTTGCCCTCGGTGTAGGAGATGATGTTGAGATCATGCAGTCAGGTGATGTGGGCGAGCGGTGCCATATAGATGTTGAACAGTGTTGTGCTGAGGGATGAGCCCTGGGGTTCGCCGCAGATGATCTCGGTGGCTTCGGAGTCAGACGCTCTGGGTTCTGCCGGAGACGAAGGGGGTGGTCCAGTCCAGGGTCTTTTCTTAGAGCCCAGCGCCGTGGAGGTGGTACGTAGGGTGTGGTGGCAGACCATGTGGAAAGCAGCTGACAGGGCCAGGAGGATGAGGGCTGCGGGTTCTCCATTGTCTTACAGGGCCCTGATGTCATTAGTGGCAGCGATGAAGGCAGTTTCGGTGCTTTGGTTGCTGCGGAACCCGGACTGGGACGGGTCCAGGATATGTTCTCCCCGAGGTAGCGGGTCAGTTGTTTTTTGACGGTCTTCTCAATGACGTTCACCAAGAACAGGAGCAGGGAGGTGGCCCAAAATTTCTTAAGGTCCTTGGGGTCAGCCTTGTTTTTTTTTAGTAAGGCGTTGGTTTCGGCCTGCTTCCAGCTCTCCGGGAAGGCTACTGTCTCGAAGGAGATGTTGATGGCTTTTCTGAGATGGTGTGCGATGGTGGTGCTGGCTTTGTTGAAGATGTGGTGTGGGCATGGGTCTGACGGAGATCCGGAGTGGATGGTGTTCATGATTTTGATGGTCTCGTTGGTGTTTATGTTGGTCCAGGAGAGGAGGGGGTTTGTGCAGATGGCGGTCATGGGGGCGGAGGTCTCAGTGGTTGTCGGGGTGGTTATGGCGTGGAAGCTGTCATGGATGCATGCAAGGGAATCACACTGGTCTTGCGAAGGTGGGATGTCATTGGTGTTAGAGCTGGGGTTGGAGAGTTCCTTCACGATGTTGAAGAGCTCTTTGCTATTCTGTGCATTGTTGTCTAGGCAGTCTTCGAAGGAGGCCCTTTTGGTGGATCTGATGAGGTGATGATGTCTGCGGGTGCCGTTCTTGTGGGCTGCGTAGCTGTCCGATGTTCGTTCATCGTGCCATTTCTTCTCTAGCTTTCAGCAGGTTTGCTTGGAGGCCTGGAGATCTTCAGTAAACCAGCTGGCTTTCTTGCTGGTGTGACTGTTGGAGGGTTTCTTGATCGGGGCGACAGTGTTGGCACAGTCGTCGATCCACTGTCTGAGTTTGCGGGTGGCAATGTCCGGGTCGCTGGGGTCGGCGGGTGGGCTCCGGGCGAGGGTGGTGGTTAGCTGGTGTTCGGTGACTGCTCCAGCAGCGGCAGGGGATCTGTTGGGTCCAGTGGTGGGTTTCCAGAAGGTGAAGTGGATGCAGCGATGGTCAGTCCAGTGGAGTTTGGTGGGTGTGGTTGAAGGAGATGTGGGAGCTTGCGGAGAAGATGGGGTCAAGCGTGTGGCCGGCGGAGTGGGTGGATGTTGTCACGAGTTGTTGGAGTCCGAGGTTGGCGAGGTTGGCGATCAGGGTGGTGGGGTTGGTGTTGTTATTGTTCTTGAGGTGGAAGTTCAGGTCCCCGAAGAGAATGTAGTCCATAGTGGCGAGGGCGTGTGTGCTGATGAAGTCGGAGATGGAGTCACTGAACTGTGATCTGGCACCGGGGGGTGTGTAGATGAGGGTTCCTCTGAGGGTGGTGTTGGGATCAGTGTGGATCTGGAAGTGCAGGTGTTCGGCGGTGCTGAGGGGCATTGCGGTGATGGACGAGACTGAGTGTGTTCCTGTGGATGATGGCAATTCCTACTCCTAATCCGTTGGTGCGGTCCCTGCAGGAGATCTTGTAGCTGTCGAGGTTGGCTATGGCATTGTTGGGTACCAAGGAGGGATCAGCCAGGTCTCGGTCAGAAAGGCGACGTCTGGGGAGGTTCAGTTAAGTAGGTTCCAGATTTCAACGGCGTGTTTGCTGGCGTAGAATGCATCTGAGGTAGTTGGGTTCTTTCCTGGTGGGTGGGTTGGTGGGTCAGATGCTGTTGAAGCTGCAGTTCTGGCAGGTGAAGGGTCCTTGGGTGCGCTTCGGGGCGTCCAGGAAGCAGGTGTGTGATCATCCGGTGTTGAATGCATGGAGGGTGCTTGCTTCGTAGCGGAGACGGGCGTTGTGGTGTTCGCGGGGGCCAGGGGTTCTGGCGCTGGCCCCGGTCCAGGCACGGATGGGCACAGATAGGCTTGCCTTAGGCGTGACAGCAGCACACCCGCTGCGCGCGGCCACGCAGCAGCCGCCATAAGAAGGGGAGGTGGGAGGGAGGAGGCAGCTGGGAGGAGGGAGTGGACAAATGGGTGAGCGGGGGGCGGGCCGCAGGGGTGCAGCGGCAGGAAAACAGGGGCAGGAACAGCGAAGTAAACAGAAGGCAAAGGGGCACAGGGCACAGAATAACAGGGAACAAGGCGGAAGACACGCTAAACAAATAAGGCAGTACAAATACAATTACGAGGAAACAGAGGCAAATGGCAAGGGGCACATAATAAAAAATGGGCAACAAGGAGAAAGAAATGCTAAACAAATAAGGCAGTACAAATAGAATTACGAGGAAACAGGCAAAAAGGGCAAGGGGCAAAGAATAAAAACAGGCAGCAAGGAGGAAGAAACACTAAACAAATAAGGCAATTACAGTTACAAAAATAAATGGGAAGCAATATGAATACAGCGAGACAAAACCTACCTACTGCCTACTACTGCCCACCAGGGATGAGGCGCAGGTAGCAGAGGGCCTCGAACTCAGCTCAGCAGCGACAGCTGGAAATCACTTTTAATTCACTGAAAAAAATGGTCACAGGGACATTACAGTTAGGGAATAGAATTTAAAAAACCTTAGGAATTCACTGAAAAAATAAAGGTTACAGGGACTTTATAGTTAGACTCAGATTTCACTTGTTCAAAACCAGTGAAATTCGCAAGTTATAGTTACCGGAGCTAACTATAACTTACACCCTCGCAATGCACTGCTTATGACCACACATATTACATTACTCATGACATGGTTGTGACATCGCTGATAACATTACTGATAACATTATTGATAACGGAGTTATGAAACTGAAGCAAACATTTAAAAAAGCAAGTGCAATCTCTTGCGCAAAGTTTAAATGAAGCTCCCTGGGGGTCCAGGTCCCGGTGGCATAAATACTTTATAAAAAATAATGGAGGGGGCTCATGTGGTCCCCCTCCGAAGGCATTTTTATTGACACAGGAACCACCATCTCCATCTCCTCGGGGCCATATATCCATATGGGGAGTCCCTGAGGACTACCAACTCCCAAGGGGCATATTTTAAAAAGGAGGGGGCTGCACCAACCCTCCTCCTAGGGCTTTTATAAGGCCCAAGGACCACCATCTCCCAGGTGATAAAATAAACGATATAAAAGAGTTCTATGTGGACCTTCGGCCCGGGGACCACCACCTCCCCGGGGTCAAATCCAAACTTTAAACATGGAGGGGGGCCCTCCTGGGCCATAACAACTCCCTGGGACCAGCCCATGCAGAACAAAGGAGTCGGGCTGCATGCCCCCCCTCCTGGAGCTATATATGGCCCTGAGGACTGTCACCCCTCAAGGCCGGCTCTTGTAATCTCCTGGGGTGTCCACCCTTGGGAGATAGCTGTTTGCTCTAGCTTGACGCGAGCTGACAACACCTACCAAGCAAAAGCAAGCACTCACTTTCACAAAGCGGTAGATGTCAAAGTGCTCCTTCTTGCTGGAGGCGGAGTTTTCATCTCTTTCCATACCCGCTGTCATGCAGCAGGGAAGAAATGAAAATATTGCTCTCACATGCAGTGAGCTGCATTTCCAGCAGCTAACTGTGTGCAAGAGCAATGCCGGCTCCCAACGGAAGCAGGGAGATGGCTGGAATAATGGGGGCCTTGAGGCTCCCACTGCGGTCCCCAGAATGCACACTGGGTGCCCTGGGTGGGTCCAGGGCACTCAAGGAGATGTGTCTGAACGCCAGGGGGATGGGGTCCCTAAGGCTGAAAGTGGCCAGGGAAGATATGCTGAGCAGGCCATCTCCCCCATTGAATTGAGGCTGGACCCCAGAGGATGGGGTCCCCAGGGCCAAAATCAGCCCAGAGAAGGGGTCTGTATGGCTCTTTCCCCCATGAATTGTGGTTCAGCCCCAGGGGATGGGGTCCCTGGGGTTAAAATCAACCCGAGGAGGGGGGCCATATAGCCCTCCTCCACGTTTTACTTAGTAGTATCCAAAGTCTTCCTGCCTTTCTCAACATTGAAGGGCAGCTTAATAAAAGGTCCAGAGCGCGTTTCCAGCTGTTTTTGAGATGCGTAATTGTTGCAGATGATTATGAGAGAATCTCCAACAAAGAAAGAAACACTTATTTCATTTAGTCATGAGGAAGTACCCCTTTTTGGTGGAGATCCACCTCTTTGTAGTCTTGTCATCTTCTCTTGACAAGTATTCCATTTTTAAAGATTTATGGATGAAGACGCTTGAGAAACAATCACATTATTGAAATTACATGTACACAACGTGACTGGAGACCTCCGACTCCTATTATGCTGCAACTGCAGGTCAGATGGTGAGGCGGCAGGTTAGGAGCAGGGCAGACAGAGCCCGCTGGTGCATGCAGAAGGTCCTTGCGACCTCCTTGTTCTGAATGTAACATGGCATGTGTGCTCATGCATCAATAAAGGCATGGATACTAGGGAATTGGGTACTGAAATGTAGGAAGGCAAGCCCAACCATTGTCTTGAATCTCATTGGGAATGAGGGAAACCCCCTAAATGGGCATCTTAAGTGTTGGTATCCTAGCGTGCTCGCAACAATACAGAAATCATAAGCATGGCCACTAGAAAGTCGCAGCTGTTATTTCTGCCTCTCACGAGGAAGGTGACTCACACACCCCTTCACAGTCATTCCTGGGGTCAATTTTGCATTTGAAGTCATATGCAAATTTCTCTTGGAACAGGGTGGTGAAGGAAGGCACTTTGAAAAAGGAAATTGTGTGCTTTAAAAAGATGGTAAAATAGAAGCATTATGTTATACCCTATTCTGAACTGGGAAAATTAGGCTTTGCTGGTAAAATCATCAGAGGGATTTCCACAGCCTGGTGGTAATTCTATTTCCCCTAGGAAACATTACTGACTGATTCTCCTGCAAGACTCTGCATAAGCAATGATAGTGTCATAAAAATAATGTATGTTCTAATCTGAACTCTGTGGAGAGTAGCCAATGTAGGACATAGGTGATTCCTTTCCTGCAGATACCTAAACAGGCGTACTGCCACTTTCTGAAGTCTCTGCAGTCTTTTCACCAGGAATTCATGTAAGGCAATATAGATGCAGTTAGCGTAGTTCAATCCGGTTGTCACCAGTGTCATGACTGGCTGAACCATATGCAGGAAATTAAACAAAAAGAAATCAGGCAATACTTATATGGTGAGAGAAATTCACTTGGACTACTTTTAACATTGAGTTTTCTCTCCAG
Source organism: Lissotriton vulgaris (assembly GCF_964263255.1). NCBI lineage: Eukaryota > Metazoa > Chordata > Amphibia > Caudata > Salamandridae > Lissotriton > Lissotriton vulgaris. The sequence continues at coordinate 920,543,349 of NC_141693.1, forward strand.
AACCTAATATGTTTTTCAAGCCAGTCACTGGTCGCCTAACACTGCCAGTTAACGTGCTTTGCCTGCATATGGCCACAGCCCCCATAATCACAGTGATCTTTGGATTCATTTTCCATTGGTTCTTGCACATTGTACTTTATATTTTCCCAAGATCTTTTGGAAATACCCCTCCACTCCAGATTTGCGGGTTACAAATTAAAGATAAGATAAATATCATCTATATATTTTTAAAACATCACCACATAAAATTGTCTCAACCTGGTCTGTGGCACAATATTACTATTAAATAACAATGGCTCACCCTTGTGGTTGTCATTTTTCCAAATTCACTAACAGGAAGTGATAATATGGACTACAGGGCAGGTTTGAGCAACATCCTGGGTAGGCAAAAAGTTGGGCTTCATTACCATGGTTACATTAAACAGACCCTCTAATCACTTGGGATGCAAGACCTCTGGGTATATACTTCTGCCATCACATCCTACCCCATTAAAAAGTTGAAATCTCTCTATTGGGAACATGAGGAGATAAAGCCGATTAACCAGCCAAATCTGAGGTACTATAGCAATTGCCTCATAATGTTCAAGGCATATCCGACATTTGAGGCCTCTATGGACCAGATTGATCCACCCTCCACTAAAGCCCTTTATATAAGGCTTAGATTAGGAACTCTTCCCCTAGCCTCATTCATGTCCGAAAGTAAAAGTGGCCTGGGGGAAGAAATCTCTGTCCAGTATGCAATGGATGAGAGGAAACTGATGACCATCTGCTGTTTTCTTCACCTTTCTACTACAAGCAGTGAAAGGGCTGAATCGTCCCTCTTCTACCCTTGCTAGGAGTGCACCAGTACAGGGTCACACTTAGAATTTGCAGGGCCGAAACCTCACCCAGCATTGTGTTCTCAGTTGCTAAGTTTCTAGAGAGTGTTTGGCCGATTCAGCGCAACATTACCTCACACTAACCCTTTACTGGCTGCAAGAAACTTTCTGTCACAACCCTGTCATTTTGAGTAATACATCTTGGATGTTGAGTGCTTTAATTTTAGCATACATGTAAATCATTTATGTGATCTTAATGTCAAATTTTATTTTATGTAATATATGTTTTTTATCACTATTTTAAGTTATGGTTTTATGATTTTATGGCATTTGACTTGTTGTTACCCAAGTGAGACCACATTGTATTTTAATAGTCAAGCTTCATTAATATACATTTTTTTTAACTGGGCTTATGCACTGTATTTTTTATTTGTGATTTTTATGGTCTTTGACAGAAATAAAGTTTGACTGACTGATAACATGGATTGCTCAGTGCATGTTAGATCTATCATCCTTAGGGTGGTCTTGTCCCAAACTGTTTGCCTGCAATCTCCCATTTTTGCTGGCCCTAGGACACTGTGCACTTTACCACTAATGACCAGTGCTAAAGTGCCTGTGCTGTCCCCTTTAAACATGGTCAAATTAGCTTCTACCCAATTGTCACATGTAATTTAATTAAAAGTCCCCAGGAAAATGGTACACCATGTACAGAGGACCAGTAAATTAAATACTACCAGTGGGCCTCCAGGACCCCTAGTGCCACCCACCAAAATAGCCCTCCAAACATGTCTTGCAATACATGCATCCTTTCGCAGCCTGTGTGTTCAATTTTAAACTGCCATGTTGACCTGGCAAAATAAACATTTTGCTAGGCCTAAACCTTCCTTTTTAATACAAATAAGTCACCCCTAGGCAGGGCCCTAAACAACCCATAAGGCTGGGTGCAGTGTATTCAAACAGTGGGATGTACTCTTTTTACTTTGCCATGTCCTGTTCGTGAAAAACTCTTACATTTGTTTTTCCCTCCAGCAAGACCTGCCCCTCCCATGGGAAAATATTGGGTTATCTTAGTACATTTAATAAATTATAACTTCCAATTGGGAGCAGGTAGGAATATGGAGTTTGGTGTCCACAAATGTGTAATTTAAAACCCTATTTAGTGGTCAAGTCAAACTTTCAGTCACAATTCTGAAAATATCTGCACCTTGAACCCATGACCACCAGAGTGACTCCAAGGGCTAGTTGACTAGCGTGCTGATCAGAGCCTATGGGACAGAAACGGCCTCAGCCATCCTGAACCCTGCTTCTGGGCTCTGCCTGCTGTCAGTCTTACCCCTCAAGTGGTGCCCCTCCAGTCCTGGACCCTTGAAGGGGGTGGCAAAAAGTGCTCTGCTAGCCCAGCTGTGGTCTCATCAGAACTGATGTAGTGTGAGACAAACCCAATGCAGCTCTTTTCAGTGCCTCACTAGAACTGACGCAAAGCTGCCCCAATGCTAGCCTGCTTCACAGTCTGCGCTGATCATAGAAACCGCCGCTGCATGATGCATCCTCGACCTACACCTCACAGCTTATCATCGGTAACCAACGCAGCATGACACAGGCTCGACGCTAGCCCACATCGCAGCCCCATATACAGCCAACGCCCCATCATGGTCGGTCTGAACTGTGACTTGTCTGCGCTTTGTGCTTTTAAGCACTGTTTAAGCCTAAACCTTTAAAATTGCATATCTGGTTCTACTAATTTGGGATTTTTCTTGTGTTGTGTTTTCACTTTGTTGCTGTTTGTGTGCTGCATAAATGCTTTACAAATTGCTTCTAGGTTAAGCCTAACTATTTTTGTATCAAGCTACAAGAGGTACCACAGGTTAATTTAGTGAGTTCATTAATTCACACCCCCTCTATCCAACAACCCAATTTCTCATAGCACACAACATTTGTTAGCAATACTTATTGTCTGACAGTTATTCATTTTTATAATGCATAGTGAAACTCGCAAGGATCAAAGTGCCTGGACGAATTAGGTACTCGCTTGGAGAAATTGCAACTTGAGGGCCGAGTCCAGTCACATCTAAAACTCACTAGAGATTTTAACTGTCACATGTGTCCTAATTTGAGGGTGATGGATTGTGACTGGCAGACCTGTACATAAAAAAGGGGCCACACATGGAACACTCCAGTTAGGACAGGAGTTGGGTGGGCTCCTAAATACCTTTGGCCTAACCTATACAATGGATCTGATTGCCCATCATCCATATATAACTGTGCCCCTTACTTATAAGGGCAGAGTATGTGCATCATTTATTGATTTTATTTTTGTTTCTCACAAAGTTAGGAGGTTCAATACCTCTTTTAATACCTGGAATAGTACATTTACTGATCATAATCCTGTAATTATATCCCTGGTGGCCCCCCAATATCACCCGGCATTGTATAGTCTGACGGGAGGACAGATTTCAGCAACCAATCAAGGCAGGTGGTTGCGTTGGGCACAGATTGATATTTTGGCTTTTAATAATTCCCTTTTTACCAGAGGCAAGCAAGAGATACAGAAGTGTTTAGACCCAGAATTACAGGGCGTTGAGCTAGTTCAGACTTTTACAGATACTGTGCAATTAGTGAATAGCCTTCTAAAAGCACCTGCACACTCATGCTCTAAGGACGTGCCAAGATGATTTGATGGGCAATGTTTGGACGCCCTTAGAGCTTTGAAGAGGGCCCTTAAAAAATCACCCAGAGACAGGGGATGGATTGCATCCTGCAGCAAAGGGTATAAACAAACAAGCAGTCAGGACACGGAAGCGCCAACTCCAAATGAAGGCATGGGAGGATCTAGAAGAGGCTGCTGAGCTAAAGAACTCTACTCATTTTTGGAAGGTCATCAACAGCCCATGTTTTAAAGATTGTAATACTCCAAGCCTGGCCCATAACATTTTATCCGAGCAGTGGCAGGCTCATTTTGAGGGACTCTACAATCAGCCCTTAAGAGTGGACGAGCCACAAACATTATCCTTTGAATAGAGCAGGGTCACTATCTCTCTTACTTTAGAAGAGGTAAGACTTGGAATAGACTGTCTTACGTGGAATAAAGCCCCGGGACCAGATGGGATTCCACCTGATCTATTTGAAAGTAATTCAGAGGTATGGGTGCCGATTCTGGTAAGGGTATTAAATGCTGCAATTGCAACAGAAATGCCTACCTCATGGTCCACGTCCACCATTGTCCAGATATTTAGGAAAGGGGATAGGGACAGTCCACATTGCTATCGCCCAATATCGCTTATCGATGTGACATCAAAAGTCTTGGGCCGAGTGGTACTGAAGAGGTTGGCAGAATGGGCTGAGACCCAAGGCATTATTGCGGATGTGCAATATGGGTTCTGTGCGGGAAAATCTATTGTTCAACAATGTTAAATCTCTATCTTTTTACTGCAAAGGATACAATAGTCAAGGCTGGGATGCTTTACATAGCCTTTATGGACCTTAGCAGTTTATAATAATCCACATTTGTAAAGCGCACAATCACCCGTTGCGGTCTCTAGGCGCTGGGGGCCATCAGGAAGATTAAGCAAGCTATTGCCCAGAGTCACATGGTGCTGGACTAATCTGCCGCCGGTACCAGGGATCGAACCGTGATCCCCAGCTTCCAGAGTCAGTCGCCCTAGCCGCAGCGCCACACCTCTTCGTAGCTTTTGACCGTGTTAATCGTAGTAAACTTTGGAACAATGGGATCACTAAGGGTGGATCCGGCTTTAATTAACATCCTAAGGGCATTACATTTAAACACTTCTGCTGCAGTAAGATATATGCAAGAGGGGAAGAAGACCACAGACTATTTTAAGTGTCTGTGTGGGGTCAGACAGGGATGTATTTTAGCCCCTAGGCCCAAGATCAGTCCATGTTCTACTTTATGCGGACGATGCTGTCCAAATCTTACATAATGGAATTAGGGAAGAAGAGCAGGAAGCCAAATGCCTATAAAGTTGGCACACATACTCTTGGGAAAGTATCGGCTTTCTCAAACATAGGCATCATGTTCGATGACAAACTGAGTTTTAAACAGTTATCAGAGAGCAAGTGTCTCGGTCTGAAAAACTCTACTGGAGCGATTACGAGCTTTGCTCACAGATTAGGTAGATGGTCGCCGGGGACAATTTTTTAATTGTATAACTCCATTTGTAGTTCTAAAGTCTTATATGGAAGTGAGGTCTGGGTGTTTGTGAGGACAAACAAACTCCAAAACGAAGAAAACAGTTATCTTAGACGTTTGTTGAACTTCCCCCAGAGTACCCCTGCTTTTATTGTACATCAGGAGTTGGGGTCTAAATATATTTCTGACCTGGTGGCAGTGAAACCTCTTTTGTGTTGGGTAAACAAATGGTCAAATGAGGAGACAGGTTTTAACAGGTAAATAATCCAGGACTGTATCTCTTTGGATCATACGTTGAAAATCCTGTTGCTGAAATATGTAAAAGACACCTTCACCAAGCTTGGCAGATCAGATTTGTTCTCCCATCCAGATACGGTGTGTGCACAGAATAAAGCACTTAATAAAGATCTATTTTTTAAATACACTGTGGCCTAAAGGGAGGACACCAAACTGAAACAACCCACGGTTAGAAATGATATTTTCGTTGTGTTAACACAAAGTATAGAACCGTACCTAACCCTCATAGCCAGTGCACATAATAGATTTTTATTTACAAGGTTTAGGTAGAATCTGTTTCATCATTTACTGGGTGTACCTGCTAGGTATTCGGCACAGCCTGAACAAAAGGGGCCCTGTGGCTGCGACACTAGGTCTCCACAGGATGTCCGAGAAAAGTGTTCCTCAAGGGGCTTTTAAGGAAACTCAGATTCAAGCAGGCCCATGTGGCCCTGCTGTTTTTAAAAACTGTCCCCAGACATTTTTACCCTATTCTGTGTCTCGAACTTTTTAAGATCTGCTTCAAAACTAAGAAACACCAGGGCATCATAAAAGCAGAAGACCTCCTATCGAAACTGTGTATTTATTCGGATTGTTGGTAGAGTCTTTTAATGCTTTCTAGCAACCATTGAGGACTGTTTTTACTGTATTATCTTGCCCTGAGAGCTTTTTCTTTTTTTACCCTTATAATCACTGTTTTTATAATGATGTGTTGGTGAAATTGTATCTTTTATGGTCATATTTTCTTATATGCTGAATAAAGATTATTATTATTATTATTATTATTATTATTATTATTATTATTATTATTATTATTATCATACCATCTTGCTGGCTAAGCCCCCACTTCTTTCCTCCTCAAAATGTTTGTACCCCTGCACACTGATCTGAAGCCCGATCCTGCCCATGCAGAGAATGGATGCTGCATCTCCAGAGATTTGAAAAATTTTTGGTAGCAAAGCATGGACAGCAGTCACCTTTAACAATGCATATGGATCAATATTTACAATTTGTTATACTGATTGAATTCCCTAGTTATTAATTATGAAGTTATTATGTAGATGTCGAAATGAATGCAAGTGATAATTGATTTAGTCTTAAATAGAGGGTTCAAAGATGCCAATCATGTGAATTAGAAATTAATTGTTTATTTAATTGCACTAACTAATAATACATGCATAGTACAGTGATATTAATAGATTTTTATAAAACTCAGGTAAATTAAGATTTCTGCCATTATTTGCAGTTTGCAGAGATATAATTAAAGTACTTCCAAAATTTATAATTTCCACTGGTGTCTCAGAATGTGTATTCATTTTCTCCTGGTAGACATTGTTTTCATTGCAAATGTGATAAGCAGGGTCCAATACTGAAAATAGGGACAGCGTAGCAAGATGTGTTTTGGGTCTAAATCACATAAGAGTACCAAAAACTGCTGTCTGTTCTCCCATAGAATGCCTGCCCTTGCATCTATCCACTCACAGCCTACAGGGAAATCGTACAGTGCTAGAAGGACTGGTCTGATAGGGTGGGTGTGGTCATGATTTTTGGTCTGTATGTACTGTATTTATGGTCTATGTGATAGATTTTACTGGTGATTTTCCTGATATTCCCACAAACATTTCCTGCAGTAAGCACACATGCATGCAGTCTCCCTAACCGAGGAAAACACCTAGGCAGCTTTTACATGTTTAAAACTTCCCCAACTATTTTCTGTCCCATTCTGACCTGGCACTTATTTATGCATTTGGCAAAACCTTGCAAATCCCCATGTGACCTTGTCTGGTAGCAGGGCCTGCATTGGACACACAATAATCAGGCATATTACTACCAAAGGCAATAGGACCATATTGAGCAGGCTTCTCTAATGAGTCCCTCGTGATCTACTGGTGGCTCTCCAGCTACCTGTGAGTAACACTCTCTGTGAAGCCCATCCCCCTAAATTAGAAACGTTTGCATTGTGAATTATTATGTATGACCACATTTTTAAAATGTGTATCCTAGACAAAAATGTGTGTATTTTCAGAACTGATGATGCTTGGAGAAGAATGGTTGCATTTCCAAAATGTGTTTAAGCTGACTTGTGGCATTGAGAAGACTGATTTCTAATACTATTAACTTGCTGCCACTATAAATACAGGTATGGCTGTTATATATTGCCTATGTAAGGGATTCCGAATTGACAAAGCCTTTTTTACAATACTACTGGCAATCCTGCCTGATCAGTGAGGTGATCACTGCTGATAATCTTCCATAGGGTGACTATTAATGGAATCGTGTCTGACATAGTCACTATTACCACACTAATATTAATTAATCAGGTAGTAGCTTTGGATAATTTTCATTTAACATAAGTAGCTCTCATTATAGAAAAGTTTGTAGATCTCTGATATCGAGCATACCCCTTTTATTTTCCGCAGTTCATGCAGATCCACTTCCTCCCCAGGGTGAACAATCTTTGGTTACCTTTTTGAAAATGTTAGTGCTGACACGTGACAGCCACATTCTATAAACAATAAATTGCATTAAATTGGTGACAATCGATTCATTCAATATGATGGATGAGGATGTGGCCTAACGGCTGCAGCAGTCAACATCGAAGCTGGGGATCCAGGTTTGAGTCGCAGAAGGGAGGCTCAACATCCAATGATTCTGGTCAAATCACCTAATCTCCCAGTGCCTAACAAAATGAATGTGTATATCTGTAACTCAACTGGTGCTCATGTAAAGCGCTCTGATACCTTTGGGTCGAGATATCGCTATTTAAAACTCACAGAAAAAATAATAATATCAAATATGTTTAAAACTCCCAGTTCTTCCAGCAGTCCTAAACCGCATAGACACTGAATGGCAATGCTGGAGTATATTGATAGAGCGTTTGACATTCAGTTACCCAAGAACCCCGGGAATGCTGATATTTATTGGGCATGCAATAAAAGGATGGTAGATCCCACCAATCATTACTCTGTAAACAATTAGAAATGTCAACCTTCACAGCGCTGACAGCAATCCTCGCTATGTGGGTATAATGGAAGGTACCCACATTAACTCATTGGTTGACAAGAGTCTAGGAAATACTTAAGATCGACAAGGTCACACAGTCAATAGAACACAATCCGAAACATCTGACATTGGGAAGAGGATGTAGCCTGATGGTTAAAGCGGTCGACCTCGAAGCTGGGGAACCAGGTTCGAGTATCAGCTCAACATCCTTTGATTCTGGGCAAATCACTTAATCTCCTCATGCCTAACAATCAATCAATCAATCATGTATTTGTTAAGCGCGACTACTCACCCGTAAAGGTCTCAAGGCGCTGGGTAGGAGGGAGGGTGCAGGTTCCAGTCCATCAAGGAGGGGCTGTCTATGGAAGAGCCAAGGTTTGAAGTTTCTCGTGAAGATGGTGATTGATGTTGTCTGTTTGAGGTGGAGCGGTAGGGCGTTCCAGGCTCTGGCTGTGAGGAAAAAGAAGTAGCGGCCTCCCGATCTGGTCTTTCTGGCACAGAGGACCATGACGAAGGAGAACTGGGCTGATTGTAGGGTCCTTTGGGGTGGGTGGAATTCGAGTCAGCTGCTCAGGTATGCTGGTCTGGTGTTGTGGAGTGCTTTGTGAGCATGAGTGAGAATCTTGAAGGTTATTCTAGCCTCAATGGGTAGCCAGTGGAGTGTGAGCATGTGCTGGGAGACATTGCAGTGTCTTGGCAGGTTGAGGATGAGGACCAGTCTTGCGGCGGCGTTTTGGATGTTTTGTAGCTTGCAGGTGAGGTTTTTGTGTATTCCGGCATAGAGTACGTTGTGGTAGTCGAGTCTGCTATTGACGAGGGCGTGAGTGACGGTCTTTCTGTGCTCGAGGGAGATCAATTTGAAGGTCTTACGTAGGAGGTGGAGGGTGTGGAATAAGCCTGGGCGGTAAATTTCGTTCCGTTAGCAGAATTTGGGTAATTTTGCTTTCCGCGGAGAACACAAAATTGGCCAAAATTCTGCATTCCGCGACTTCGCGACATTTTTTGCTTGTTCCCGTTCTCAAATGCGTGTTCGCAAAATATTTCCCCTCGAGCACGTAAACAGTGATTAAGAACAGTAAAAAAGGATCGTGAACAAGCAATTCCGCGTGTTCGCGGAATTTCTGCATGGTCGTGGAGATTTTTTACAGTTTTGCAGAAATTTGCATAACGCGATTACGCAAATTCTGCCCACCCCTAATGTGGAAGCAGGAGGATGCAACAGAGTTGATCTGGTGGTCCATTTTTTACTCAGTGTCCAGATGATTCCAAGGTTGCCTGTGTGGGTGGCCTTGCGAGGTAGTGGGGCCACCACGTGTCGTTCCAGGAGTCAGGGTGTGGGCCCATGATGAGTACTTCTGTTTTGTCAGTGTTGAGTTGTAGGCAGCTGCTTTTCATCCATTTGGCGACAGCTTCCATGCCTTCTTGAAAGCTGTGTTTGGCTGCGTTGGTTTTATTGGATAGGGAGAGGATGAGTTGGGTTTCGCCTGTGCATGAAATAATGTTGAGTCCATGGGTTCTGATAATGGGGGTGAGCGGAGCCATGTAGAAGAGCGTGGGGCTGAGGGAGGACCCCTGGGGGATTACGCAGGTGGTTGGTGTAGGGTCCGAGAGGAAAGGAGGTGGTCTGACCAGCTGCATTCTGCTGGGGAGAAAAGAGAGGATCCAGTCAAGGGCCTTATCCTGGATCCCTGCGTCGTGGAGTCTGCGTGTCAGGGTGCAGTGGGAGACTGTGTCGAAGGCTGCTGAGAAGTCAAGGAGGATGAGGGCTCCTGTTTCTCCTCTGTCAAGGAGGGAGCGGATGTCGTCTGTTGCAGTGAGGAGGGCGGTTTCTGTGCTATGGTTTTTTCTGAAGCCGGATTGGGAGCGGTCGAGGATGTTGTGTTCTTCGATGAAGGTGGGAAGTTGGTTGTTGATGGCTTTCTCACTGACTTTCACTGGGAACGGGAGCAGGGAGATGGGTCTGTAGTTTTTTAGGTGAGTGGGGTCCGCTGAGGGCTTATTCAGGAAGGGGTTGATCTCAGCGTATTTCCAGTTGTCGGGGAAGGAGGTGTTCTCCAAGGAGCGCGTAATGTTGTGGCGAAGCATGGGTATGATGGTGTTGGCAGCTCTGTTGAAGATGTGGTGTGCCAGGAGTCAGTGGGGGCCCCGGAATGGATTGATTTTATCATCTTCAGTGTGTCTACGGTGGTGGGGGCTGTCAAGCTGTTAATCGTTGGCTTCAGGCTGTCGAGGTGGCGGGTGAGGGTTCAGTGTGTTGGTTGTCTTCATCGAAGTTGTTGTAAATGTTCTTGATTTTGTGGTGGAAGAAGGTGCTGAGTTTGTTGCATAGGTCTTGTGAGGGTGGGATGTCAGTAGACTCACTGGTGGGTTGGGCGAACTCCGTGATGATGCTGAAGAGTTCTTTGCTGTTGTGCGTGTGTGTGGAGATTTTGCCTTTGATCACTGTTTTTCTCATATTTCTGATGAGTTGGTGGTGGGCGTTGGTGGCGGCTCTGAAGTTGTTGTGGGCTTCTGTGGATTTGGAGTTCCTCCAGGCTTTTTGGAGGCGGCGGCATGTGCGTCTGGACTCTCAAAGTTTAGTGGTAAACCATCTGGCTTTCTTGGTGTGTGTGTTGTTGTTCTTCTTGAGGGGGGCTATGGTGTTGGCGCTGTCGGAAATCCATCTGTGCAGAGTTCGGGCTGCTGTATTGGGGTCATCGTCTTCCACGCTATTTGGGGTGGAGTTGCCGAGTGAGGAGGTGAGCTGGTCATCGGTCATTTTGGTCCAGTTTCTTTGTGGGATAAGGTGCTGGTGTCTGTGGATGGTGGGTGTTCCAAAGGTGAAGTGAATGCATCGATGGTCTGTCCACGGGATTTCGGTGGTGTGGCTGAAAGTGATGGAGTTTCCAATTGTGAAGAGAGGGTCAAGGGTGTGTCCTGCTGAGTGTGTGGGTTCGGTCACAATCTGACAGATTCCAATTTTGTAGAGGTTGTCCAGGAGGGATGTGGTGTTGGGGTCTAGTTGGTTGTCAAGGTGGAAGTTGAGGTCTCCCAGCAGGGTGTAGTTGGTAGATCTGATGGCTTGCAAGGAGATGATGTCCGTGATGGAGTTGGTGAAAGGTCCAGGGGGTCAGTAGATGATAGTTCCTCTGAGGTTGGTGGTAGGGCTGGCCAGTATCTTGAAGTGTATGTGTTCCATCAGATCTGTGGGCTCATTGGAGAGTGTGCTCAGCCGGAGGGTGGATTTGTGGACAATGGCGATTCCTCCTCCCGGGTGTTTGGGGCGGTCCTTCCGGGATATCTTGTATCCTTGGTGAATGGCAATGGCGATGTCTGGTCCCGAGGTGGTGTTGGTCCAGCTTTCAGTGAAGAATACTACGTCTGAGGTGGTGCTGTCGAGGAGGTCCTAGATTTCTCTGGCATGTTTGTGGAGTGATCAGACTTTGAGGAGGATGCATTACAATGTCTTCAGTACAGTTGTGTTCTTGCGGGCGGGTTATGCTGGATCGTGTTCCTGGCAGTGCTGCAGGTGTACCAGCAGTGGTGACAGCTGAAGGTTCCGTGGGTATTGGCTGGTGATGCTAGCTTGTAGTTGTTGTTGCGGCCAGGGTTGAGTGCGTGGAGTGCCGCTGGGTTGTAGCGTTGGCGGTGCAGAGGTCCAGGCTTCCTGGTGCTGGTCGCAGACAGGCTTGCCTTTGGTGCGCCTTTGTCATACCCGCTGCGCGTGGCCATGCAGCGGCCAAGATTAAGTAAGGGTCGGGGAGGGCTGGATTGCTGGGAGGCGGGAGCGGGGAGGGGAACTGGCTCGGGTTGGTTGCCCTGGGTGGGAGGGGCCATGGGGTGGCAGCAGCGGGAAAAACAGGGGAAAGCAAGCAATAAAAGAAGAGGAAAAATTTAAAGAGTAAGAGGGTGAAAACAGAAAAAAAAAATATAAAGAGTAATAAGGTGAAAAGAATAAAGGGTGAAACAGAGTAGAAAGAAGAAGAAAAGTGCTACAAAGAGAGAAAGGCTGAAAAAGCTAAAGGGTTAAAAATGGAGCATAAAGGAGAGGATGAAGGGGGCTGAAAGCGGAGCAAGAGAAAGGAGTCAGAGGTCCACTAGATCACCAGGGATGAGGCGCAGGTATAACCTGTGGGTGGAGGAGGGCCTCGAATACCAACACTATGAGAGTACAGGGGCTCAGGAGAGGCCTCACTTAATGCTTGAGCTGCGAGGGTGGAAGAGCAATTTCACTGACAATGAGTCAGTGGTCACAAAGTGAATGTGTACGGCTGTAACGCAACTGGTGCTCTAAAGTGCTCTGATACCTCTGGGTCGAGGTCGAGCTATGTAAAACTCACAGAAAAAAAAATGTATAAATATGTTTAAAAATCCAAGCTCTCGCAGCACTCAGGGAAAGGCCGCACATCAAGGCAGATTACATATTATTGTCTATGACACCTTCGGAGGGGTGCAGCCTAGTAGAGATGGATAAACCTTCTAACAACAGTTATTTCCAAGGGGTCAACCAAGTAACGGCAATACAACATCCCTAAAAGAAAGGTGTGGTGAAAGGGGAGACCGACTGTGTTACAAAAAAACTTTAAATAAAAGTGTGGCCAAGAAGATGGAAAATTCATATTTTGAAACTCCTTATTGCATTACGATAAACGTTTGCCCTATTTTTCAGCATCTTGTAATTAACTCCCTCGCAAAATCTATTATTCACCAAAATCCCCAAATATAGCATATTGTAGTTTGATGCCGTTATTATATCACTCTTTCCACGTGTTCACTTTCCTTAAAACAGATCGCCTGTTTTAAATATCTTTACTGTTCAACGCAGCACCACAACTATGGTCTCATTCGTTTTCTGGTTATAAACTGATGTTGTACTCAGATTATAGATAAAACGGTTTAGGTTTAAGTGTGACACTTTCATATCATTCCCAATCGTACACCTCAAAATTTTAGAGAAACTAAAAAGACCATGGGGCATATTTTCTAAATTATGGCGTAACACAGAGAAACAAGCAGAATTACTGTTCTGTATTGTGCTAGGAGGGAGTGCAGCGCAGAGCCATATTTACGAAATACTGCCTGTGCTGTTCTGTTCCCCTGCACTGGTGCACAAACAGGCTGCACCACACGGACACCTTTGCACCACAGCAAGAGCGGTCAGCACAGATCGGGGATGGTAGGGCGATGGCAGGGCAGGGTGTGAGGGGGGGGGGGGTAAGGGGATTATAACAATAGGAAAAAAAAGCCCCTTACAGCTGCATCTCTCCGTCCTCTCTCCACAGGATTTGAATAGGAAGCAGGCCACCAGGCTCCCCTGACCAATCACAAAACTGCAATGCAGAGTTGTGATTGGTCTGAGCGCTGTGGTTCGGTGCTGGCCAGGGACTGGGGCCCTGGGCATGTTTTTCACGCAGGTGGTATGCAGCTTGCATGGAGAACATGCAAAGTTTGTGTGAATGATTTCCGAGAGGACCCGCCAAAGAGACATTGCGCACTTAGGAGGGTACTACCACTCCCCCCCTGCTCTGTGAGCAGAGCAGCCCCGCCTCATTACAAAGCTGCAGCAGCAGGACAAAATACAATTATAATAACATTGCACTATTATCATTTTTTTTCCTTTCTTTCACTGCTTCAAAGCAGTGAGGCGACGCTCCTCTGCCCAAGAGGAGGAGCCGCCACAGCACCACAGTACAACGCTGTGTACATAATGTCTAGCATAGAATCATACTAGAAGTGTACACTTTCAAACCAAAATCCTATGCCTAGACAAATTTTAATACAGATTGGAATGGGCGTGTGCTGTACAGTGCAGCACACATGCAATGTGTGAAATGTTTGGAAAAATAGAAAGATTTCTCCAACTTTGCGCATGGTTCTAGGAGATGTGTTATAAACATTTTATATACATACACTTTCTAAAAACCTGTCTTGATAACATCATTTTATAAAGTCTTGTTACGTAAAAAAGTTGATTAAAATGACAAAATTACGAACCCTTTGAAAGCAAGTTGTCATATAATGGCATGGAGAACGTCAATATAATGTACTGTGCTTTTTTCCATACAAAAAAAAACCTGTCAGAAACGACACAAAACCTGACAAATCGAAAAGTGTGTTCCGTAATTTAAGCGCATCATGATTAGATTGTCATTAGATCTAAATGATGCATTTAAAAGCCTGCTCCAAGCTAAATATAACTGGTATTGCTTTGTTAGTCATCATTTCATCAAAACATACATATCTCATCTGTGACCCAGAACGTAATTTGTCATTCATTATATACTAGAGTCACACTGAAAGCCACGCATATGGGGCGATTAATGAACACAGGCTCATTACGATCCTATATTTCAAAGCATCCATTATGTTTCATATGCATATCGAAATCCCTATCTTTAAAGTGGTTTGACTAACACTTTTCAAGACTTTTTAATTAGTATGTGTCAAATTTCTGTTACCTTAAATTATCCTATTTTGTCCTTTTCGCAGACAAATTGCATGATATCAAAATGTATGGCAGTCTCATTTTGCTGGGATTTTCAAACACATCCGTGAAGGGTAAAAAAGAATGCATTATAATGAATGAATGGAATGGATGGAAATATTGAGTTAAACAGCTAGCTGCTCATTTGATGTTTGAGCGAAAGGAATATGTCTGGCTTTCCTCTACTGCTAGTCACTAGATGGCTTCACCTAGCCTCTTGAGCTGTGGCTACAGAATTATTAATTGACTGGCCGTGAATATCTGAGGTCATTTGCATGTGAAAAGAATAGGTGACATTCTGTCAATTTCATGTGGCAGCATGGCTGCAGGTAAATGGTGCTGGGAGTTTGTGAGCAGCTATTAGGTCTTCAAGATCAGGGCTGGATTGTCCGTACCGGGCACTAGGCATTTCCCCGGTGGGCCGCCAGGATGGGGTCCGGTTTTGGGTCCCTGGGGAGCCATTTTTGTTACAGAGTGTGGCAATATCGGCCCCTTTAACAAAAGCATCAGAAACCGTCCATAGCAAACAGCTGAACTTCACCCCCGCCCCCTCTCCTCCGGGGACTGGCCAAGCAGTTTGCCAGGGCCACTTTTGGTTCCCAGTCCAGCCCTGATCAAGTTAGGCCTGAATGGACTGAGACGAGGAAAATGTCTCTTTTCCTGACAGGATATTTGAAAGCTCAGGGCCTCAAGCACATCTGACTTTCCACGGACCCCCGTTAAGGGGCATAACCAAGATCTGGTCAGCAAACCACAATGTTGTGGAAGGCATGCTTGAAGTAATCCCAGCCACTCCTGTTGTTGGGAGCCACCGCCCAATTATTCATGTTTCACCTTTGTGCCACTATAGTCAGAGACCAGTAATATGCAAATCAGCCTTGGCTTTGCTCCAATAGGAACACCTGCCCAAACTGCCTGGCCAGGATAAATCCTTCAAACCAGGAACAGGAACAACTACAGATGCATCTCAGCTTACTCACATCTCAAGTGTTAGGTATAGATTGAGTTATGAGGCATGGTGTGATGAGCAGAGGACAAAACAACAATAGAGCAGAACAGGTCTGGAAATGGTGTGTACCTAAACCAGTGACTATGAAACCACAGGATGCACGAGCGAACCAATGCCGTTGGAAAATATTGGAAACCGCATGGCTGGTACAAGACCCATCAGACCACCCTTACGGTGGAGTTTACGTCACGTGGGAATTGCTGATCAAACCAACCCACATCAAGCCATTCAGTGCCGGTGTGGGAAAGGGTGTCAGAATCCAGCCATGATGTTTACCATGGAGTGGACTTAATAATGTGCAGTGCTTAAGTGGTAGTGGTGAATAAAATTGGCTACACAGATACTGACGGAACGTGTATTCAGAAATCTATGTGTCAAGGTTTAAAAACACGCCTGGTAGTAAGACTACCTCATGGCGCAGTGCAGATTGGTCGACATGTTTCAGCTAGCGGGGAATTACCCCAGCTTTCTTCAGGACCTTAAGTGTAAACTAGCTACTGCAACTATGACTACTAGGTGGTATATTAGGTGAAAAACGATAATAAGTATTACTAATAGATAGATTCATAGATACATATCTACCAGAAACCTCTGTGCTTGAACGTCCACTGGCGGGAAAGAAGAAAGTCTTCTCCCTGTCAAAAAACAAAGATAATTGTACAACAACACTAGTTCACGCATACATCACCATAAGCGTCCAGAGAGACCGTAAGGTAAAACACACCTGCATGAATATTTGACATTCTGCATGTATAGAAAAAGCATAATAGCTTAATCACTTTGAGGCATTTCCTCCCAGTGATACTCACCCAGCCTTGTGTGGGTGAAGACCTCACCTCACCCGGCAACCGCTCGGGAGTATGAGGCCCCGCTCTATGGTGTAGAAAAAAGGGAACAGTGAGAAGCTCTACCATGCCCAAGCCAATTGCTCTACACACATAACCCAAAAAACGTATGGAGGAGCCCGTCTGTCAAGGCAACAACCACACACACCATCCTATATGGCACATAACATGTTTAATGTCTAACCTCATATAACAAAGTCTGAATATTTGAGAGTACAGGCAAAAAGAAGTGCCTCTAGGTAGTCTAATATAAGGTTTTCATTCAGTTGTATAGAACATAGGATACTTCTACCTCCGTGTTTATCCATCGGCGGTTATTTAAGCATAAAAGGCGGTTCCACATTCACCTCCACTTCCGCTCGGCCAACGACCAGGGGCACCGACGGACAGGTGAGTGTCCAGTGGGACTCTCTTCGTTTCCGCAGTTCCGTCAGATTTGTTAATACCAGTCAGCTAGAGCTGACTACACACCATCAGAGGTGGCTGGGATGGGTCTGTAGTGCTGACACGTTGTGTCACAAGAGGAGACTCTGTTGTTTAGCATTCTTTGACAGTGAATTACTTTTCCCACCTATACCCTTCCTCTGACTGGGTTGGATAGTATCCTATGTTCTATACAACTGAATGAAAACCTTATATTAGACTACCTAGAGGCACTTCTTTTTGCCTGTACTCTCAAATATTCAGACTTTGTTATATGAGGTTAGACATTAAACATGTTATGTGTCATATAGGATGGTGTGTGTGGTTGTTGCCTTGACAGACGGGCTCCTCCATACGGTTTTTGGGTTATGTGTGTAGAGCAATTGGCTTGGGCATGGTAGAGCTTCTCACTGTTCCCTTTTTTCTACACCATAGAGCGGGGCCTCATACTCCCGAGCGGTTGCCGGGTGAGGTGAGGTCTTCACCTACACAAGGCTGGGTGAGTATCACTGGGAGGAAATGCCTCAAAGTGATTAAGCTATTATGCTTTTCTATACATGCAGAATGTCAAATATTCATGCAGGTGTGTTTTACCTTACGGTCTCTCTGGACGCTTATGGTGATGTATGCGTGAACTAGTGTTGTTGTACAATTATCTTTGTTTTTTGACAGGGAGAAGACTTTCTTCTTTCCCGCCAGTGGACGTTGTTATGGCAGGGTTTTTGGCTTTATTTAGCAGTGATAATAGATCATTATTCTTGCTCGCATCTAGTATAGGCATTCTTAGCCTGTGTTGGCCCTTTTAAGCCCTTTTTCCAGACCTAGAAGAGGATAGCTGCTTAATATGCCTTTATTCTTGACTTTAACCTGTCTATTGCCTATTGGCTTTGACATATTAGACATATTGGTATGGTTTATGTAGGTATTCTGACAGAGCTAAGGAGCATTTCACCCCTTTCAGGCCTAAAGCTAGAGAGACTCCATCTTGATGGAAGCAGAGAGGCTTTTTAGGGCAAAAGCAATGTTTATAGTTATAACTGTTGTTCGCCCTAAGCGGACCGGAGAGAACCGGCCAGAGCTGAATCTAATCAGGAATTGTTCCCGGGCTCAGTCTCTAGACGAAACAAGCAGACTGGTCACTGTGGGAGCGTCTAGCGCAAGGAGCCTGGTGCATGGGATTGGTGGGAAGAAGCTGCTGGCTGGAACTTTCCATGAGGAAACAGCATTCTATATTTGTGAAGTGCAGAGGCGGAGTCAGTCAGTCAAGCAGAGGGGAGTCGAGGAGAGAGTCCAGCAGAGAGGAGAGCAGTGGAGTGGAGTTGGCAGAGAGAGAGAGAGGGTTCAATCTGGAGAAGAGCTGAGTTGAATAGTGAGCTGGAACTGAAGGAAGCAGTCAGAAGCAGTTGCTTATCAGGAGGAGGTGTGAATAGCTGGAGTCTGAAGTAATGCCTTTTAGAAGAGATAGAGGAGAGCTCGTGGATTAACCTATGGGAGCAGATGGAATTGGACATTGGCGCAGAGATAGAACGAATAAGATAGTGGAATGAACGGTGATCAGAGCGGCAGGAACCATTAAGAGTGAAGACGCAAGGTGGAGAGACAGTTCGTGTGGGGGAGAGAAGTCCAGAGACAGAGCGATCAGCGCAGAGGTGTACCCAAGAGTGCAGGAGAGAGAGAGAGCATGAGATGAGCCAAGGCACAGACGAGAGAGGAACCCAGATGACAGCTAGAACAAGACTTCACACTAATCAGGTGATATTGTTTTCATCACATTAGCTACACTTAATCTTTTCCCTTTTAGCGGAGTGTTCCTGTTATGTGTAATCTTTTCTCTCTTAAGTGGTGTGTTCTACCTATAGCCTTTGTCAGATATGTATTAATGTTTATATTACTGTAATAAATGACCCCCAGTTTATAACAAACTGGTGTGTAGCCCCTATTCTTGTTCACTGAAGGTAAATGAAGCTCCTAGGTGAGCACTAGATGCGTGAATGGATGAGTAATCCCAATCAGGTAAGTGGTGATCACATAAATAGGGAGTGAGTGGACCTTTGATGCCAAGAGCAGGTAATACACAATAATCTGGACCCATATTCAAAGTTATTATTGTAGTTTCATCCCGAGTAGACAGCTGAGATAATATCCCAATATATATATATATATATGTATAGGTGTTCATAGGAATGTGGTCGTCGTTGATATGCGGCGTTAATGAGAGCACTGGGGGGTCGAACCAGTGTGGATACCCACAAGATTGTGGCTTGAGTAAATGAGAGCACTAGGTAGTGGAACTAGTGTGTAAGTTTCGCAGGATCGCGAACGGTTTGGAAAAGGGAGCATTGGGTTCTGCAGGCCCGTGTGTAGACGCACCAGATTGTGTGTCAGATCTGCCCTAGGGTAGAACGGTCTGGGTCAGGGTGGCCGCGAGACCAACTGATGTGAATAAGTGTGGTGTAGGGTATGGATATCCCTAGTAATCAGTGAGTATTCTTAGTATCCCTATAGATTTAGTGGTGTTCTTAATAATATGAGCTTGTATATTGCGAGTTCCCTATCCTCAGGTAGGTACCAGGTGCCAGGATATAGAGGAGTCCTGAGGACGGAAGGTGAGTACGTTTTGGCTGGGTCACAGGGGCCCCTGGGGGCTGATCCCATCTAAACAGAAAATCCAGCCATTACATTTTGGCGTAGTCGGCATCTTACGAACTCTGTGTGCCTGGCCATGTGTTTAGAGAGTTTCCCATGTGTTGTGAGTGAGTGCCATGAACGCTAGTTCCATCTGGCGTAATGTTGCAGTTTATGTAGCCTGTTAGACCTATTGGCTTGAACAGTTGCAGCATGAGGAGATTGCTTTACAGCATGGCATTTGGTTTATTCAGGGTGGAAGGAATGGTTTTCATCTTGGTGTTTAAACTGTCAGAGTTGAAGGATGGCATTACATGAGGAAGCCAGTTACATCTTTGTGATGGTCCAATTGTATAAATGTGTGTGAAAAATGCTTTTAAATTGCCCATTCAATTGCTTGCTGCATCTGCTTATGCTGTGCAATGTGAAATGTGTTCATTGTTCTATGATCTGTGGAGTTCTGTGAATATAGCTCCTTGTAAATATGACTTGTGAATAGCGCCATATTTTTGTGATTTGTGAGGTGCATGTTTTTATGTTGATTTATTGTGTTCCTTGTGCATTGCGCCTTGGAAATGTTGTTTGTGAAAGGCTTGTCTTGTAAATATGGCTTGTGAATAGCGCCATGTGGTCATGGCTTGGACAGGGCATGTTATCATTACGTTTGGCAGGAGAGAGCTGGATCTTTCTCGGGTGCTTGGGGATAACGTTTTTGAAAATATGTACGTGTCATTTGTAAATGTGAAGAAATGTGCTAATGATTTTCCCATGTATAAATGGACGTTGGGAAATGTTTTTATTTGAGCTGCCAAAGGGTTAATATCTTGAGTTGAGATGGCAGCCTTTATTTTTTACATGCTGTCAACATGCATGGTTATCTGACCTGACTATAAAAGTCAGTGGATTTTTTGATGGTTTGATTTTGACTTTTTTTTTTGGTTCCTTGGTCAGCCTACGTGCTTTGTCAGTTTCTTGACGGAAAGGTAACATCTTGTGTTTTGAGAAGGGTTCTGTTCATTTCACATTCCTTTTGAAATGCGTCTACGAATTTGTGTGGGTTCACCTTGGAACTGATGTGGTTATAAATCAATGTTACGGAGAAAGCTGTGTTCTTTTAAAATGAGTGAAATGTTAAAAAGATAGCCCGTTAGAGTGCACGCTACGAGCTGTTTTCATTAATTATTTCTGTGAGGGGTTTCCATCTAGACAGGAATGTGTTAGTCTAAAAATAATAAATCTTGCCCGACTGTGCATGGTAACATGTGCTTTTAATTAGTGACTGGCAACTATTTGCCTTTGAAATGAAAATGTTAAAATGAAAATGTATGTTTTTATAAATGTGAACTTAAATACAATGTTGAAATGTATCTGCATTTTATGTTGTTTTACAAATCATTTCTCTTTGACAAATGGACCCTAAATAAGTGAAATGTCTTGCCTTTAGTTGAGTTAGTTGGACAAACGTCTTTTTTAAAAAAAAACTGGAGCTTTTTTAATTGGCAATGCACTGTAACAGAATTGTTTTTGTTAAATTCGAGCTTCTGTTAGTTACAAAATAAGGCAGGAGAAATTTGTTTTTTGACCTTGGCAGACCAGCTGGTCTGCGCAGACGAGTTTTTTTTTCATTCTGCAAGTTTCGATCACGTCCCAGTGTGTTATGATTGGCTACAGTTCAATTTTCTTCCGCGCACGGCTTGTTTATTTAAGGGCGGGGTGGCCTGGCTCTTCCCTTGGAGTTAGTTAGTTTGATGGGCCTGGGCGGACTCTGACCAGGGAAAATGGGAGGCTTGCAGTGCCCTGCTGATGCTGTCATCATTTGGCAGTATTTCAATTTTTTTTTTCACATTGTAAGCATGGCTCTTGCCCTGAAGGGTGGGACTGGCTTAGTTAGGATTAGGGTATGTTAGGCCCCACTCAATGTTACTAAAAGTTAAATTTTGAATGTTTTTAATTAATTAGGATATTTTCTTTTCAATAATGAAAGGCACCCGGGGTGCTTTTTAAATGGAAAATTTTATTTTACAAGAATAATGATACTTCTTCTCTTGTTTCTAGGATTGCTGCAGTTGGGGTGCGTGCGTGCGTCTGCCCACTCCCTTTATTTGTTTTAGCTTTTTATTTTCATGTTATTATTTTAGTTTATTGTTTTGGATGATGGAACCAGACCAGACCAGACCAGACCAGACCGGGTGATGGATGGCCACATTGGAGGAAGTACCGAGGATGCAGGGTGGTGGCCTACACTGAAGAATTTGGACATTAAATAATCCCTTGGACAATCAGGCCCCACTTTTAAAGCAAGAAAACGTGTCACCTATTATGACTAAGTTATTTAATTCCCTGGCCTGCAATTTTGACATCACTACAAGCAGGCCCCACTTTTAAAAAAAAAATATGTCACCTATTATAGTTTTTCCAAATGAAGGACTTTTTTCAATGATGGTGCGCACATGTGTTCCACCGTGTGATTTAAAATGTTTTTTGTTACTGTTCTTACATTTTCACCTTGATTGATCAATGGGTGGTTACCTTAAAATTTGGATTGTTCTGGGTGGTGTGTCTTTTAGTATGATTATGTATTAATGTTTGCCCAGACCTTGCAACTGTATTTCTCAGATTTCACTTTAAATTGACAAATGTCAGCAGGTAGGCCTCATTTAGGCCTATTGTCATTTTCATCTCACATATTAGCACCTACACCAATAGTTTCATGAGTCATCATTAGCTTAAGTTGCCTATAGTACGTAAGGCTCATTTAGGACCTTTCTTGTTCTCTCATTAGAAGTTGAAACACATTTAGTTTTTAAGTTCACAACTGTAGGTAGGCCTTATTTAGCCTTAAGTTGTCCGAAGTAGGCCCATTTAGGCCCCTTGCTGTTTTCATTCAACACATAAGTCCCTACATCACTAGATTTCACCAGTTATCATTAGAAGTTGAGGGACATTTAGTTTGAGGATGCTTTGGTTAGTTTCTTTCGTTATCAGATCCAATCTCAGATATGTTTTAGCATTCAAGTCAAGGGTGCTTTGATTTGTTTTTAGGTTTCTATTCCCTACAATTGAGTTTCAGGTGGAATTTTCTTGAGTTGTCATTGTTTTTAGGGAGTTTTTTAGGTTTTGATTTGTTGATAGATTGTGTTGATGTTTGTTTATTTAGATGTTATTGTTTGTCAGATGTTCGCAAGATAAGGATCTAAGGGTGGATGGCAGAGATATTGAGCAGTGATATAGATCTTAATCTTGTTCACATCTAGGATAGATATTTTTAGCCTATGTTGGATAGATTATGTTGATGTTTGTTTATCTAGATGTTGTTGTTTATAAGATGCTCGCAAGATAAGGATCTAGGGTGCAATGTTATGGCAGGGTTTTTGGCTTTATTTAGCAGTGATAATAGATCATTATTCTTGCTCGCATCTAGTATAGGCATTCTTAGCCTGTGTTGGCCCTTTTAAGCCCTTTTTCCAGACCTAGAAGAGGATAGCTGCTTAATATGCCTTTATTCTTGACTTTAACCTGTCTATTGCCTATTGGCTTTGACATATTAGACATATTGGTATGGTTTATGTAGGTATTCTGACAGAGCTAAGGAGCATTTCACCCCTTTCAGGCCTAAAGCTAGAGAGACTCCATCTTGATGGAAGCAGAGAGGCTTTTTAGGGCAAAAGCAATGTTTATAGTTATAACTGTTGTTCGCCCTAAGCGGACCGGAGAGAACCGGCCAGAGCTGAATCTAATCAGGAATTGTTCCCGGGCTCAGTCTCTAGACGAAACAAGCAGACTGGTCACTGTGGGAGCGTCTAGCGCAAGGAGCCTGGTGCATGGGATTGGTGGGAAGAAGCTGCTGGCTGGAACTTTCCATGAGGAAACAGCATTCTATATTTGTGAAGTGCAGAGGCGGAGTCAGTCAGTCAAGCAGAGGGGAGTCGAGGAGAGAGTCCAGCAGAGAGGAGAGCAGTGGAGTGGAGTTGGCAGAGAGAGAGAGAGGGTTCAATCTGGAGAAGAGCTGAGTTGAATAGTGAGCTGGAACTGAAGGAAGCAGTCAGAAGCAGTTGCTTATCAGGAGGAGGTGTGAATAGCTGGAGTCTGAAGTAATGCCTTTTAGAAGAGATAGAGGAGAGCTCGTGGATTAACCTATGGGAGCAGATGGAATTGGACATTGGCGCAGAGATAGAACGAATAAGATAGTGGAATGAACGGTGATCAGAGCGGCAGGAACCATTAAGAGTGAAGACGCAAGGTGGAGAGACAGTTCGTGTGGGGGAGAGAAGTCCAGAGACAGAGCGATCAGCGCAGAGGTGTACCCAAGAGTGCAGGAGAGAGAGAGAGCATGAGATGAGCCAAGGCACAGACGAGAGAGGAACCCAGATGACAGCTAGAACAAGACTTCACACTAATCAGGTGATATTGTTTTCATCACATTAGCTACACTTAATCTTTTCCCTTTTAGCGGAGTGTTCCTGTTATGTGTAATCTTTTCTCTCTTAAGTGGTGTGTTCTACCTATAGCCTTTGTCAGATATGTATTAATGTTTATATTACTGTAATAAATGACCCCCAGTTTATAACAAACTGGTGTGTAGCCCCTATTCTTGTTCACTGAAGGTAAATGAAGCTCCTAGGTGAGCACTAGATGCGTGAATGGATGAGTAATCCCAATCAGGTAAGTGGTGATCACATAAATAGGGAGTGAGTGGACCTTTGATGCCAAGAGCAGGTAATACACAATAATCTGGACCCATATTCAAAGTTATTATTGTAGTTTCATCCCGAGTAGACAGCTGAGATAATATCCCAATATATATATATATATGTATAGGTGTTCATAGGAATGTGGTCGTCGTTGATATGCGGCGTTAATGAGAGCACTGGGGGGTCGAACCAGTGTGGATACCCACAAGATTGTGGCTTGAGTAAATGAGAGCACTAGGTAGTGGAACTAGTGTGTAAGTTTCGCAGGATCGCGAACGGTTTGGAAAAGGGAGCATTGGGTTCTGCAGGCCCGTGTGTAGACGCACCAGATTGTGTGTCAGATCTGCCCTAGGGTAGAACGGTCTGGGTCAGGGTGGCCGCGAGACCAACTGATGTGAATAAGTGTGGTGTAGGGTATGGATATCCCTAGTAATCAGTGAGTATTCTTAGTATCCCTATAGATTTAGTGGTGTTCTTAATAATATGAGCTTGTATATTGCGAGTTCCCTATCCTCAGGTAGGTACCAGGTGCCTGGATATAGAGGAGTCCTGAGGACGGAAGGTGAGTACGTTTTGGCTGGGTCACAGGGGCCCCTGGGGGCTGATCCCATCTAAACAGAAAATCCAGCCATTACAGACGTTCAAGCACAGAGGTTTCTGGTAGATATGTATCTATGAATCTATCTATTAGTAATACTTATTATCGTTTTTCACCTAATATACCACCTAGTAGTCATAGTTGCAGTAGCTAGTTTACACTTAAGGTCCTGAAGAAAGCTGGGGTAATTCCCCGCTAGCTGAAACATGTCGACCAATCTGCACTGCGCCATGAGGTAGTCTTACTACCAGGCGTGTTTTTAAACCTTGACACATAGATTTCTGAATACACGTTCCGTCAGTATCTGTGTAGCCAATTTTATTCACCACTACCACTTAAGCACTGCACATTTTTAAGTCCACTCCATGGTAAACATCATGGCTGGATTCTGACACCCTTTCCCACACCGGCACTGAATGGCTTGATGTAGGTTGGTTTGATCAGCAATTCCCACGTGACGTAAACTCCACCGTAAGGGTGGTCTTATGGATCTTGTACCAGCCATGCGGTTTCCAATATTTTCCAACGGCATTGGTTCGCTCGTGCATCCTGTGGTTTCATAGTCACTGGTTTAGGTACACACCATTTCCAGACCTGTTCTGCTCTATTGTTGTTTTGTATTCTGATAATAGGGGTGTGAGCAGACAGGTCATTAAATATATTCCCCTTGACCCTCCACAACGTTTGTTTTTTGTATTTAGAGCAACTTTTCAGTTGCGGGTCTATGTAAATTGGTTGCGAACAAATTTTATTTGCACCTTTATAGCTCACCCAAATTAATTGTGTGTGTCGCCCTTGTCAGCCCGGGTACTGCCGCTATCCCTCTTTTAAGACACTTTTACAACATCCACAGTACTTTGTACATGTGCATTAACTTTAGGATATCTACTGTCCAAACATACAACTCCTCATGAGGTCGAGTGGCGCTTCATCATAGAGTGACTTTTGTTGGGCCACACGCCCACAAGATTAATAACGACCTTGCTTCGTAATAATTTGTACTTTTCCTTCCATATGTATTTCGGTGTGGATTGGAAGATCTTTGCAGAATAAGTTATCTCAGCAAAAAAAAAAAACTTGTTTTGGACGCAATGTATACATTACCACGGCGAGAGTGAACAGCATTTTTCAAGTTTGCATGCTATAACATGACCACCTGTCCTGTAGTTAATTGGTGACTCGGATTTGCTAACATACTTTTGCTGACTACAAGCTCAGAAAAGCGCTTTTTGCCGGGCGCATGCTCGTGGGATTAGTGTCTCCGGGTGTGTTTATGCGCGCAAGCCCAGAGGAAGATACTAGTTCAATTAAATATACCATTCTAGTAGCAGGCGCACAAAAGTAAAAAGTTTTTATTTCACCAGCGGTTTATCATACAAACTTGTTTCAAAAATAATGAACTGTCTCCAAACCTACACCGGGACTGTCCTAATATGTGCGCATGTGCGACATAGTAGTGTCTGCTTCCGCGTCTGTTCGGTTCAGTGAACGCCCCTTCTACCTCCGTGTTTATCCATCGGCGGTTATTTAAGCATGAAAGGCGGTTCCACATTCACCTCCACTTCCGCTCGGCCAACGACCAGGGGCACCGACGGACAGGTGAGTGTCCAGTTGGACTCTCTTCGTTTCCGCAGTTCCGTCAGATTTGTTAATACCAGTCAGCTAGAGCTGACTACACACCATCAGAGGTGGCTGGGATGGGTCTGTAGTGCTGACACGTTGTGTCACAAGAGGAGACTCTGTTGTTTAGCATTCTTTGACAGTGAATTACTTTTCCCACCTATACCCTTCCTCTGACTGGGTTGGATAGTATCCTATGTTCTATACAACTGAATGAAAACCTTATATTAGACTACCTAGAGGCACTTCTTTTTGCCTGTACTCTCAAATATTCAGACTTTGTTATATGAGGTTAGACATTAAACATGTTATGTGTCATATAGGATGGAGTGTGTGGTTGTTGCCTTGACAGACGGGCTCCTCCATACGGTTTTTGAGTTATGTGTGTAGAGCAATTGGCTTGGGCATGGTAGAGCTTCTCACTGTTCACTTTTTCTACACCATAGAGCGGGGCCTCATACTCCCGAGCGGTTGCCGGGTGAGGTGAGGTCTTCACCCACACAAGGCTGGGTGAGTATCACTGGGAGGAAATGCCTCAAAGTGATTAAGCTATTATGCTTTTTCTATACATGCAGAATGTCAAATATTCATGCAGGTGTGTTTTACCTTACGGTCTCTCTGGACGCTTATGGTGATGTATGCGTGAACTAGTGTTGTTGTACAATTATCTTTGTTTTTTGACAGGGAGAAGACTTTCTTCTTTCCCGCCAGTGGACGTTCAAGCACAGAGGTTTCTGGTAGATATGTATCTATGAATCTATCTATTAGTAATACTTATTATCGTTTTTCACCTAATATACCACCTAGTAGTCATAGTTGCAATAGCTAGTTTACACTTAAGGTCCTGAAGAAAGCTGGGGTAATTCCCCGCTAGCTGAAACATGTCGACCAATCTGCACTGCGCCATGAGGTAGTCTTACTACCAGGCGTGTTTTTAAACCTTGACACATAGATTTCTGAATACACGTTCCGTCAGTATCTGTGTAGCCAATTTTATTCACCACTACCACTTAAGCACTGCACATTATTAAGTCCACTCCATGGTAAACATCATGGCTGGATTCTGACACCCTTTCCCACACCGGCACTGAATGGCTTGATGTGGGTTGGTTTGATCAGCAATTCCCACGTGACGTAAACTCCACCGTAAGGGTGGTCTGATGGATCTTGTACCAGCCATGCGGTTTCCAATATTTTCCAACGGCATTGGTTCGCTCGTGCATCCTGTGGTTTCATAGTCACTGGTTTAGGTACACACCATTTCCAGACCTGTTCTGCTCTATTGTTGTTTTGTATTCTGATAATAGGGGTGTGAGCAGACAGGTCATTAAATATATTCCCCTTGACCCTCCACAACGTTTGTTTTTTGTGATGAGCAGAGGGCCAATATTTGGGCATATCTGTTGCAATGATTGTGTCTTCTGTGAAAAAAAGGGGTGACTTAAAATTTTATTTAAGCAGTGGTCCGCTAAGGCAGAGGAGTGTCACACCACTGCTATCTGAGCAGCTCAAAGGGAATAATAAAATGATAATAACACAATGGAATTATATTATTGTTCTGTATGGGTTAAGGTGGGGGCGTGGCAGGGCTGGCCAGATCCATAGTTGGCCGGCAAAATAGTCATGCGCTATTTGCATGTACTTCACCAGGGTGTATTGCACAGCCTGGGTGGAAAAGATGCACATCATCCCAGCCCCGGTCTGAGTGTAGAAGCACAGCACTCAGACCAATCATGACGCCGCTGTCATACTGGTGACAGCAACGTCGTGATTGGCTAGAGGAATCTAGGAGCCTGTGTGATTCCAGCTCTTCCCAACCACCCTCAATCATTAGCAGCCACCACTGGAATGAAGCTCAGCCACTTGCGATCCTTAGGGCACAGTCCAGTCTATGCCAGTCTCATTTTCGGCATTAAAAAAAACGCACTATCCTCTTATTATTATGTAAAAAGATTAAACATGGATTGACGTTAGACTCCGATATATTTGTCCCTGTGAAAATAAAGTTTGTTCAATACACCATTATTTAGTATGTAAAAGTGGTGGAAATAGTATGACTTGCTTTCATTTAATACTGAAAAGGTTCTGTAATCTAGAGACTACAATAGAACAGGTGTCATGAAGTGTACCAGACGTTTTCCCCCATTTGTGTGCTCCCAGTGAATTATATAAGGGGTTGTTGATGCTATTCTTTTCTGAACTCTTTCTATATGACATATTATGCAGAGGGAAAATTGGTAATAATAAAAAACACAAAATGTGTGTTTCCTCATTTGCATTGCAGTTGGCTCCATGCAGGCAAGGGAATGTATTTGCCTGTATAACTACATTTACAATCTAACTCATATGCACCGGTAAAATGCTACCAATTGCTGGGCTAACTGTTCTTCAACAAGAAGCTACTGCACAGTGTGAACAGCCCTCAAGGGAACTGTTGTGTAGTTGCTACTAATTCGTAGGATCTGTCCATTTGTTTGGACAACATAAACTAGGGGCTTGGTGCAAAGACTGATTCCGGACACCCTTGCAGAACATGTTGGCCAATAGGCTAGTGCCTCTAGTCTCACAGTAACACTGTGAGCTCCCCAGACCTTACCAGTGAGCGAATGGTTTCTGGCAACCACTGAACATGAAAACTCTAACCCCTCAGGGAACGTCAAAACAGTACAGAACCTTTCGCCCAGTCGCTCGTGCTTACTTATTCTCAGAGAGGTATACAGAGAATACACAGTGGATGTTTTCGATATATTTATTGAACTAACATTATTCTTGTATAACATACATGTGCTGCAATGATTAAAAGATAGAAGCAGGTAAAAGAGATTACAAGCCTCAAAAGAGTAGATAGTAGATATAGTTCTACCATGGTGCTAAAACAATGTATATATGCAGGCATATAAAACAAGGATGTAATTAAGTGTACTCCTACTAAGCGAACCCTACTCTGAGTGTACCTAGAGTGTGTGCAGGTGTGGAGCCAAGAATCCCCTCAAGTGATGATCCAACCCCATTACCTGATGGGAGAGAATGAAGGACCCCATCTTGGTCACAAACTGGTCACCCCTCACAAGATGTCAGACCGCTGAGTGATGAATTGGAGGAGAAGTGTGGCTCAGGGGTTAGAGGCGGCAGACCCGGAAGCTGAGATCGGCCCTGGACCAGGGTTCAATTCCCCGCCTCGGCGGGTCTTGGGCTCAAAAATTCCACGGACTCGATAATTCTCGCTCCGGTGCCTTCTCAACTCAGGGGTTCACACTCTGCGACTCTGGGCAATAGCTTGCTTAATCTCCACAACGGCCCCTCGCGGCGGGATGCCTGGCTTTCACCTTGTGGATACCCTGCTGGGGTTATCTCACAGGGGAATACCAGGACGGGTTCCCTAAGCAAGCGCCGGGAAACCCTTTGTGGGTAGCTGTGCGCTATATAAGCTCAAATACATTTACATTTACATTTACATTCAAGGATCCTCGGTGTCAGCTGAAGTGCCTCCTCTCCTAATCTATAGGAACAGTAGCAGTGGTGGTGGGAGTAGCTGCGGGGCGGTGACGTAGGGAAGGGGCAGGGTAGTAATCTATGGTTTACAGAGGATTACAGGTAAATAAACATGTAAATAAATAAAACGAATTTCGTTGCGAGCACTGCATCGCATTTAAGAATGCAGTGAGATCAACAAAATTCTTTTATTCATTTATATGTTTACTTACCTGTTATCCTCCGTAATCCATAGATTACTACCCCCCACTCTGCCCCTCCCCCTCCCCACATCACCAACCCGCAGCTACTCCCTTCACCAACCGCTACTGTATGGGAAAGCTCATGTTTTTGTAATAGAAAGCAGACATGTGATGTGCATATAGATTAGTGATGTGATGGATATGTAGATAGCCCTGTCGCCCCGTGGATGATGATAGAGATGACATTTGTACATACTAAGAGAAAAGACCTTGTACATGATGGTCAGGGCATTGTGATAATGTTGTGCAAAGCTAGATGTGTAAATAAGTTTAGTTTCAGGGAAACTAATCCAACATTGTCGCACACACAAATATGTGCAAAAGTTACTGCTTATCAATTGGACAATGTAAGAACTAATCTGCTTTGCTATATGGGCCTACCTTGGGAATATAACAGAACCCTTTGTTAGAGAGTCCCAAAAATCCCTCAAGACCTGAAATGCGAGTAGCTCCTTTGTCTCATGCAAGGGATGAACAGGGATGTCCCTGCAGAGACACTGAGGCTGCAACAGGCACTTTGCTGGTATTGAAGACTCGAAAGAGGACGTCGACAGCCCTTCAGGTTTAGGTGAAGAGCTTGACTGCACCCATATTAATGGGATGCTGCAAGGCCACCCTCAAGAGTAATGGAGTCACCTGATCAGAAACCTGAAGAGAATGGTAAACTGTTGCTCTGTTTTTCGGTGTCTGTAGCTTATGTGCAAACACCTATTTACAGTTGAAAGTTACCTTTTTTTGTTAATCTGTGTCAGAAAGTTGCTTACTAATAGGGTGGATGATATTACCTCACAAGTAATAATACCACTATTATTGTTAGGTCCAATAAAGTATTCAGTAATTTAAAAAACAGCTTAGCCCCTGTTAGCCAAGGCACATAGCAGAAATGCTTAACCTAAAAAAAATTGTAAAACATTTAAAAGTACCAAAGCAGTTAAAAAGTAAAAAATAGAACACAATCAAAAATTTTACTATAATTTATAAAAATATGGATATTTTAATGAACAAAATGACAGCAAAACAACAAGAATCTAATAAGGGGAACCGAGACATAAATTATGAAAGTTTCAAATAAAATTAGCACGAAAAAGTGCAAAGCCCAACTGCAGGTAACTTGTCAAGACTGGGACAAGGTTAAGGATTCAAGACAACCACGATGGAGCAAGGGTTGAATACGAGGGTCAGGTCAGTCCTGGTAAAAGAGTTACCTTCTTACTCAGAAATTATCTGAGACTGTAGAGTCCGCAAGGCAACAGGCTGGATCTAAGGACAGAGTCGCTAACAATGGAATGTTCAAGAACGAAGTCTCAGTGACGAAGGCGGGTAAAGCTTAGAGAAGAAAAAGTCCATAGTTCGCACCCAGGGACCCATTAGCGTCATTCAATTGCTTCTTGGCATCAGGTCAATAAATATTTTTCCGTCTGGATTTAACTCATTTCTGGAAGTCAAACTTAATCAGAGGGACATAGCTGTAGGCTGATGTCAAACTGAAGATGGTTTGACATCAATGGATACATCATTAAGCCCTCTGAATCAGATTTGCTGTTGCAGATAAAAATGGAGCAACAGCTACACAGAAGTGTTTCCCAGTGACAAAGCACCCGTGGCGGGTCAGCTTGGCCACGGCCTTCAGATGTTTAATGTTACCCAACTCAATGGTATTCATTTTATTGACCTCAGATGAATGAAAAGCTGAGTAGACCCGCCAGGATTTGAACCTATGACCATGAGGATGAACACAGACGCCTGCTTTGGACACATTAGTCCACTGAACCACCAGACCTGACTACAGTCCTTGAAAATGTTTTTAAGGCCCACATTTTAGGGTTGGCCAGGACAAGTAAATGTATGCACTAGTTAAGGGTTCCAGTATCTCAGTAACATCACTTGGTAGTCAGGACTTACTCAACAGAAGCCAACAGCAGGGTCTATTGCAGATCCAGATGAAACTGGTCAGCTAGGCTCCTTCTGAAATGTAGGTTTGTTGTAGCTTTTGTGTCCTTCTAGCTTAACGCAAGATCAATCAATGGATTCTTAAAGTCCACTTTGTTGTCCTGGATACACGTGAGAGTAGGTTCATCCATCCTTTAGGGTTTACCTTACAGGTCTCAACTGCAGGTGCTGTCCCTTTCTCACTGCTCCATCAGGATTCAAGCAAGCCGGGCCGAAGACGGCTGAAATGCCAGAAACCGGTCCCCGGTAGCTTGTCTCCTTTCTGGTGAAGAATTGGCTTGGTAGTTTAGTCTGCCCTGTTCCCATGATGCACTGGGCCAGGGACAGACTGATTTGCATATAGCCAGGTTCTGAACTGGGATGGGGCAGTGAGATAAATAATGGTGATGGATCAAGCCCTGATCTTTGGACTGGGTAAGAGTGGTCTGGTTAATTCAGACACTCTGTTCATCACCACCCCCTTTTCTGAATCGTTTTTGGCCACTATAGGTGTGGCAGGGTATACTCAGACATGAGTCCCTTTCTCACTGCTCCATCAGGATTCAAGCAAGCCGGGCCGAAGACGGCTGAAATGCCAGAAACCGGTCCCCGGTAGCTTGTCTCCTTTCTGGTGAAGAATTGGCTTGGTAGTTTAGTCTGCCCTGTTCCCATGATGCACTGGGCCAGGGACAGACTGATTTGCATATAGCCAGGTTCTGAGCTGGGATGGGGCAGTGAGATAAATAACGGTGATGGATCAAGCCCTGATCTTTGGACTGGGTAAGAGTGGTCTGCTTAATTCAGACACTCTGTTCATCACCACCCCCTTTTCTGAATCGTTTTTGGCCACTATAGGTGTGGCAGGGTATACTCAGACATGAGTCCCTTTCTCACTGCTCCATCAGGATTCAAGCAAGCCGGGCCGAAGACGGCTGAAATGCCAGAAACCGGTCCCCGGTAGCTTGTCTCCTTTCTGGTGAAGAATTGGCTTGGTAGTTTAGTCTGCCCTGTTCCCATGATGCACTGGGCCAGGGACAGACTGATTTGCATATAGCCAGGTTCTGAGCTGGGATGGGGCAGTGAGATAAATAACGGTGATGGATCAAGCCCTGATCTTTGGACTGGGTAAGAGTGGTCTGCTTAATTCAGACACTCTGTTCATCACCACCCCCTTTTCTGAATCGTTTTTGGCCACTATAGGTGTGGCAGGGTATACTCAGACATGAGTCCCTTTCTCACTGCTCCATCAGGATTCAAGCAAGCCGGGCCGAAGACGGCTGAAATTAAGCATGGGCGAATATTGCGAATCTCGCGTTCGCGAATTTTGCGGATTTGCCAACTCGCAATCCGCAAAATCCGCGAATTCCCGCGAATTTGCGGATTTTTTTTTTTTGTGTTCGCCCGTGTTTCTGCCAGTTCGCGAGGGTTTTTACAATTTCGCAATTTGCGAACTTACCTGTCGGGTCGCAAGTTTTGCGAACTTGTTGTTTCTACGTGTCCAGCCTGTTTGGGACACTCTTCTTCATCACTGCCACTCTCTGTCACCACTGCCACTCTCTGACTACTCATGCCACCCTCTGGCCCACCCATGCCACCCTCTGTTTCATCACCACACCCTCTGGTTGTCCAGTGTACATTATTTTCGGCAAAGCAAAGCACACCTTCCCTGCCTCAAGTGACCTGAATTAATTTGGGGCTGATTAATGTGTCACAGAATATTTTTTTAGCTGGCACCTGCTTCCTTAGTGCGCCCTGATTAGTGATCTTTTGCACTTGCTAAGTGCTTTCATTGTTGCAAAATTAGTTACAACACCTGCCCTGCCCCAACTGACAATAATGAATTAGGGGCTGATTAATGGATTTTAACTTCCAGCCTGGCTCTTGCTTGTCTCCCTTAGCTGTAATTCAGGACCTTTGTGGCATATGTGTAACTATTCTGAGGTTCAGAGCAGGGTCACATAATAGTTGCAACTGGCAACTGAACTCTGGAGGGGCCCCTCAGGAAGCACTACAGGAAATGGCTACTAATGATGAGCCTGAACTTTTGAACCTGGTAAGTAGTTTCAGTTTTGCTAAGATCGTATTTCTGCAATTTAGCACTTATTCGCGGGGCGCGAAGTTGTACTGGGAAGCCGCGAACTCACGCGAACAGTGCGAGCAGTGCGAGCAAAATCCGCTGCTCGCGGATTTGCGGATTTTGCGGGAGATTCGCGAATCTCGCGGATTGCGAATTTCCCGAAAATCCGCAAAATCCGCGAGCGAAACGGATTTTCCGCCCATGCTTAGCTGAAATGCCAGAAACCGGTCCCCGGTAGCTTGTCTCCTTTCTGGTGAAGAATTGGCTTGGTAGTTTAGTCTGCCCTGTTCCCATGATGCACTGGGCCAGGGACAGACTGATTTGCATATAGCCAGGTTCTGAGCTGGGATGGGGCAGTGAGATAAATAACGGTGATGGATCAAGCCCTGATCTTTGGACTGGGTAAGAGTGGTCTGCTTAATTCAGACACTCTGTTCATCACCACCCCCTTTTCTGAATCGTTTTTGGCCACTATAGGTGTGGCAGGGTATACTCAGACACGAGTCCCTTTCTCACTGCTCCATCAGGATTCAAGCAAGCTGGGCCGAAGAGGGCTGAAATGCCAGAAACCGGTCCCCGGTAGCTTGTCTCCTTTCTGGTGAAGAATTGGCTTGGTAGTTTAGTCTGCCCTGTTCCCATGATGCACTGGGCCAGGGACAGACTGATTTGCATATAGCCAGGTTCTGAACTGGGATGGGGCAGTGAGATAAATAACGGTGATGGATCAAGCCCTGATCTTTGGACTGGGTAAGAGTGGTCTGCTTAATTCAGACACTCTGTTCATCACCACCCCCTTTTCTGAATCGTTTTTGGCCACTATAGGTGTGGCAGGGTATACTCAGACATGAGTCCCTTTCTCACTGCTCCATCAGGATTCAAGCAAGCCGGGCCGAAGACGGCTGAAATGCCAGAAACCGGTCCCCGGTAGCTTGTCTCCTTTCTGGTGAAGAATTGGCTTGGTAGTTTAGTCTGCCCTGTTCCCATGATGCACTGGGCCAGGGACAGACTGATTTGCATATAGCTAGGTTCTGAGCTGAGATGGGGCAGTGAGATAAATAACGGTGATGGATCAAGCCCTGATCTTTGGACTGGGTAAGAGTGGTCTGCTTAATTCAGACACTCTGTTCATCACCACCCCCTTTTCTGAATCGTCCTTCATCTGTCTAACACAGGTCTAGCAGTGTTCTGAGAAATTTGCTCATGTGTGCCTCTTTTATGCCTCGCACTGCCTTGGGGGTGGGGGCTGGCCCCTAGGTATCCACTTTTGCAGAGGTTTTCTTATGCCCTACTCCAAACAATCTGCATTAGCCTCTCTAATTAAGTCCAACATGTCAGAACTGTTTCTCTTGTTTGTAGAGCTCTTGTGTCCACCATAGTGGTGTGTCAAAGACAAATGAGCACACCTTTCCTTGTGGTCATTGAAAAATTGTTCTGAGGACAGCTCCTCTCCTTCTGGGTTTGGTGCCTGGCTGTGTAGAAGGACAATGGAGGAGACAAGCCCAGGTGTGGGCTACATCTGCCTATGACAAGGCATTTAAGCATAATTAAGGGCCTGATTTATATCTTGATATTATGAATGCTCCATCGCAAGACTTAACCCGATTTATGTGTGTAGACCTTTGGTTTAATCACAACGGATACTACTCCCTCTCTGCCGTGATTAAACTCCTCTGATGGCCCACCATGGTAAGGGCCTTCGGAGTTTCACCTCTAATTCCACCCACTTAATTTAGATGGATTGATATTAGAGCACAATTTTTACTGACAACAACTGCCAGGAAACCCCTGGTGGTAACGGGCAGTGAAAACTACAAAAAGATCCCCTCACCATGGGAGAGAGCTCCCATGATGAGAGGAACACCTTCCTTTTTATTTTCAAAAAGACATTCCCGCTTTTGACTTAGTGGTCATTTCTTAATTTGTCGAGCGGAGATGCAGTCAAGGCAACTGACTAAATTACTCTATTGCCCTGACTGCCAAACCTCTGTCCGTCCAAATTAAAAATCAGCCCTGTGAGTTCCTTGGCACTACCCAGATGGTCATTCACCAGAGGAACAGAACACCTGCCAAGACTCAAGCCCTTTGTTTCAGCTCTGAGGGCCAATTTACAGCTAATAAAGGAGTTATTCAGCTCCTGGGTGATAGTTGGAAGCTCAGGCAAATGGGCTTCTAGAGGCTTTAGACAGGCTAAAGGGAATTTTAATAAGTACCTTTGTTATAAATCCGACCTTGCTAATTAATTGGATTTGTAATACATATTTTAAAAAGTCTAAGAGGGAACCTTTTATCTGGCTCCTAGGTGTAGATAACTTATTAACTTTGATATAGTATCCTAGGGCTTTCTCATGGAACAGCAAACTCTGTTACAGTGAAAATAGCTGTTTAGGCCTTTCCACTGTATGGAAATGTTTAAAATTAATCTTTTACATGTCCTACTTCTAACTACCACTTAGCCTACATTATGGACATTTAGGGCCTAATTAGGGGAGACTTGTTAATATTTAAAAGGAGGGGTTAGGCCTTTAAAATTGGGTTATTTTGACATATTGAGTTCATAGTTTATTCCTGTACAATCAAGTTACTGATGAAAGGCCTGCAGTCATGTTTTGCATTATCACTTTAGTTGTTACACAACATGTGCTGCAGTCCACTGGTGACATTTAACTTACCGGCCCCACATACACTATGTACCATATACTATGGATTTACAGCTATATTAAATGTGCCATTAAGGTATATATCCCATTCTCACATGTTTCAGGGTTAAAAGCACATGCAGAGTCCCAGTTGACAGAGTGAAAGAAAAACAGCAGCATTCATCCAGAAATATGGGGGGGTGTATGCCAAAACCAGGCATTTTCTTACACATCCCCTTGCTGTATCAAGAAAGGAGCCACATTCCAGGGCAATAACTCTAATATTAATACAGACCTCTGTCTGTTTTTCAGTCACACTGGTAATTTCTTACATCTTATCATTAGTATCTATTTAGGGATTCTTATATATGGTCTACAAATATGCGGGTAGATTCATAGTGGCACTCTTCATAGTTTCTTACAATGGTGTACACAATGTGGACCCTTCCACATGGTAAATGTCATTCAGGGTCCTTGGACCCAATTGTTCACCTTCAAAAATTAAATAGGGCCACATTTCCATCTACATAATGTGTAATACAGATAGAGTTTACACAAGCATCTGCATGCTCTGTGGGTACACAACTAATTACTACTTTCACCCTTTGCTGAAGGGTGAGATGTCTCTGACACGGGAGGCACATTTCCCTGAACATCAAGCTCCATTTAAAGCAGTGTATTTATGTTATTCTGGGTAGAATGCTATAGTAAAGATATTTTTCATATGTGGCCCTGAGCATGCACTTTATAGGAAACGTATCCTTATATAAGTTATATACTTAGAAAAACTGAGGGGCAGATGTACAAAGCATTTTAGTGGGTGCAAATGCCCCGTTACATTGTTTTCAACAGTTGAAATGCATTTTGCTATTTAGTAATCCAGTTTTAGGAGTCAGAAAAGGTTTTCCGTCCCGTAAAATGAGATTCTGAATGGATAGTGATTTGGTATATGAAAATGACATTACTCGCCATCTGTTCCAAATACTTAATGAATATCATATCTATCAATGTGTTTTGGCCAAGGTCCAGTTACAAAAAATTTAAATTTTACAGATTCCCATGGTGTGGTGATAATCCATTAGCAAAAGTGAAGAGGGCCTTTTATGACCCTTATCTTTTCATGAATGATAATGAAATGGTCCATAGGACCACTCCCAATCTTCCAACAAAAAAAGTTTTCTTTATTGGAAGGCAATACCGCAGGCCTGGTGATCTGCTCACTCCGGCAGGCCAGCATCCCTGTGGTACTGCTGTTGTAATGTTACGTACCATTGATAAGAATGTTCCAAGGGATACAGCTTGCCTGCTTCCTGAAAGAAAGGATTTTAGTCACTCCAGGGCAAAGTGTGAGATACCACTTGACTTAAGCCTGAAGAGGAGGATGCTGTGTGATATGGTATCACATGCGGCCGATAGATCGAGTAAAATCAACACAGCCTTCCTACCCCTGTCAGCAATCATTTTAAGTGAGTCTGTAATCTCTAGGAGTGCAGAATCAGTGGAATGTTTAGGTCAGAAACCAGATTGTTGGGGGTGGAGGATATTAGCATCCTCAATAAATCTTGTTAATTCTTTATGGACACATTTTTCAGTGATTTTTCCTAGAAAGGGAAGAAGTGATATGGGTCTTAGGTTGGAAAAGACCGATGAATCAATGTTAGGCTTCTTTTTCAGAGGTTTTACTATTGCTAACTTCCAATCTTCTGGCACAGTCCCTGAACTTAGAGTAGTTAACAATCTGATTGACAATTGGATTGACTATATCAATAATCTGGTGAAGAATTGAGGGGGGACAGGCATCTAAAAGGGAACCCAATTTTCATGTCATGATGGCTTTGCATGTTTGGTCCAATGAAAGAGCTTCAAATGAACAGATAGAATATTTGGTGGTATAATTTCCATTTTCGTGCTCTAAGATGGCGTGCGTCGAGGGGGCAGTGTCTATAATAAAACATTTTGAATGTTCATGATCTTTTCTTCAAAGCAACATGACATTTGGTTACAGAGCTTTTGTGATGGAGGAATATCTTTCTATAGGTCTTTAGGAAGTACTTGCACCATGAATGGCGACCATCCTCGCAAATAGCCCATGGCATGACTAACAGTGGGGGCAGCTTATTTATGGCAGTAATCGAAACACCTTTTTATCTGTCCCTCAAAGTGGGGAGAATGCCTATTGACTCTCTCTAATACAATCAATTTAGTCTGTTGTGACTACGTTCCTCCTCATTCTACCTTAATGTGAGTAGTGCTTTGATTTATGCGGCTTGACTGCCCCCCTTTAAACTATGAGTGCCAGGTTGGGATGTATGTCATTACAACGCATGCTTTTACAACGCATGCCATTATGACGCACCTTTTGCAATGCAAGTCGTTACAACGACTTGCGTTGGGGGGCACTGGATAGTGAATAGTTTAATTTACTATTCCAACTCCAGTCCCCGTAGATAGTAGGGAAGGTGTTGGATAGTAAATAAACTATTCCCTATCCTAGAGCGCCCTCCAGCGCAATTCGTTCTAATGACTTGCTTTGTAAAAGTTGCGTCGTAATGGTAGTGCATTGTAAAAGTTGCGTTGTAAAGGATGTTTCCCGCCAGGTTGGTATGGTACTTCATGGTGGTAAAAATGGTCTAGCTTCCATTGCATAACCCATGAACTGCTCTTGCTTACTTCTTTCTCTGCAGATGCAATTGCAACCAGGTGTTGTGTGCCTTGTCTGGAATCATTTCCTATTCAATAAAAAAGGAAAATGTATTTGCGTCTCTGTTTCTTGAATGAAGCCAATTCCATATATCATCTTGTGTCATACAACAGAAACCTTGGTAAAGAACTGTGGTCAACAGAATGGAAACTTAAAGTGACCTTCAAAAAGAAGATAGGTGTTGGATTCCGCCCAGCTTGTCTCACACCACGGAAGCGAGGATGGCCCCAGTCCTCTGCCCCTATACGGACCGTAATACGCCCATTATTACAAAGCGTAAGTACAGCCAGGACAAAGGGAGAAGGTGGGAGTAATAAAAAAAAAGAGAAATCCCAAGACTCTTTCTGCACCCTATCCAGAAAGCAAAAGCTAGGCAACAGCCTTGTTTGGCAGGAGGCTGACTGGGCGGAATAGAAACAAGGATTTGCAATGCAATAGGTATTTGATTTGTAAAAGTTAAAACTGTTGGAGTTATAAATTCTATATTTTTTATTTATACTGTTGGGTTTGCAGCGAAGTGATAATTTAATTTTAAAAAGTGCACACAATACTATATTATTAGAATTAGTTGGGGCATTATAGAGTTGGGAGGGTGGAGGGAACAAAGACAGGAAGAGGAGAAAGCCGGACAGCCAGTTAGGGGTAGGGGAGGATCCGTTACATAGAACAGAAGGTCCACCAGTAGTTGTGAGACCTAGCATTTCGCTTTCGGCCTGGCTGCCCAGCACAGGAAAGGGAGAGAAGAAAATTGGGTGAGAGGTGCCGAAGAAAAGAAAGGTGTGGCCACCATTGCTAAAGATGAAGGTGGCTGACAGGGGACCCGACAGCGGGGTGCAGTGCAGCATACCAAAAACTTACAAAATTGACAAATAGAGTTTGGAGATCCACGCCAAAGAAAAGAAAGGCGCAGCTGCTATTGTTAAAGATGAAGGTGGCCGACAGGGGGCACAACAGTGGCATACTGCGCTGCTTAGCAAAAGCATACAATATTTAAAAAATAGAGTTTTGCAAACCGTGCTGAATAAAAGAAAAGTGCACCATCATTGTTAAAGATGAAGGTGGTGTGCCTTGCTGCTTAAAGGTAGGTTGTGTGCAGCATCATTCCTGACCCCAGGGCAGTGGAAGCAGGAGAGCTTGTCGTGCCTGCAACAGCAGCTAGGAGAGAGTCCTTGATAAAACAGTGCTCACAGACTGTAAATAAAACATACCGAGTAACAATGCATGTTACAGGTGCAGTCCTCATGGGAGAGTACAAAAGGAGAAAAGGCCGTACTAACGAGGGACTACTAAACTTATTGACCAATCAAAAGCCACCATTTACAAAGGACAGTAAAGAGAGCAAATAGAAAAGATGGGCGAAAAATTGGCAGAGTTTCAAGTCCATCCCGAATACTGCATGCTTTGAAGGGATAGCTCAAGTGCTGCCTTGGCGAGACCTAAAAAACATAAAATTATGGAACTTCATCCCCTCTCATGAAAACCACAGAGAATGTGTGCCCTTTAAATGCTAATTTACAAA
The DNA here is from genome assembly GCF_964263255.1 of Lissotriton vulgaris. Taxonomy (NCBI): domain Eukaryota; kingdom Metazoa; phylum Chordata; class Amphibia; order Caudata; family Salamandridae; genus Lissotriton; species Lissotriton vulgaris. Next base: position 920,584,463 of record NC_141693.1, read on the forward strand.
AATGTGAGCAACTCCTACTATATGATGAGCTTTGTGGTGTTGATTCCCTTCAAGGTTTTAGAGTCAAGTTTGAATTATTGGAGCCACATTGACTGAATTAGAATAATGTTATCGATAGTAGCCACAAACAATAAAAATGTACATGTGTGAATTAAGTAAAGTACAATGACATTTATACATAGAAAAAAGTGTCCAGAGCTTGTGGTTACAAGAAGTGCAGCATAGATGGCTTACCTCTGTGCACATACAAAGGCAGAATAGCAAGTAATACATTGTTCAGTCTTTCCACTTCAGGAGCGCTGCACATAAACATATGTAATACTCAGGATAATGTGTTTAGAAAATTATTGTGCAAGACCGCTCCAGAAAACAAATGTAAAACAAAACTTAAGTTATCAGAAAAAATGCCTAAATATTATGGAGGGAGGCTACCAGGAAGGTCTACAAGGTCCAGTGCACAAGCAGAAAAACACAACAGTTGTGATTTACTTTGGATAATTGAAAGTGCCAAGCTGATTGTGAAGAATAAAAATGATATTACTTGCAGAAAATAGTGAAGAAATGCTGCCTCTGGCTCAAAGGAATGCACTTCCACTAAGCTTAAATGAAATGCTTTTGAATAGACACACCAGGATCATATTTGCAAAAAAAGTTGGAGCGCAGACCTGAGACAAATTTGGCAGCGCAGCGCTCTATTATGAAAACGCAGGGATGCGCCATATTCACAAGAATACAGCACACTCCTGTGTTTATCCCAGTGCAGGCACAAAAAAAGCTGCCTAGCACAAGCGCAGGCACCCTGCGGCCATATGCGAGGGTGCCTGCACTTCAGGGATGATTGTTTATGTGCAGAAAGGGACACCTTTCTGCACATAAACAATCAATAATGGCAATTTGCTTTTTCAATGTTTTCTGCAGAATGCAGCACGTTTAGAAAGAACAAAAAAACAAGGAGAACTTAATCATTCCTCCTCGTATCGCCATTCTAATGACTGGTATTCCATGGTATTTGTTGTACTCGCAGTCTCAGCCTTGTAAATCTGGGACATCATCAAAAAGCAGTGGGTTTTGTGGTGGTACCGTCACAGCAATACCCATTAAATGCCCCTTTGCTGCAGAGGACTGCGGCGGAAAGGGGCATATTTACAAGGTGGCATTGAGCCAGGCTAAGTGGTTAGCGACACCTTGCAAATATGTAAAATGGCACCGCACTACCGGAGCATCAAAAGATGTGATGCTCCGGTGGCGATAGTGGCTTGTAAATATGCCCCCCAGTTGGCATACACTAATCGCAGGAGCCTTACGTAAATTGGATGGTAGCAAAATGCTTAAGGGCTTTGCTGGCAGAAAAGGAGGCAAAATGCTTAAGGGATTTGCTGACAGAAAAGGAGGCGGAAAACAGCTATTAATGGATGTTATATACGGAAGCATAGACCAGGCCTGGAGGACATAGACATAGTGACCACCACTGTCAGCATTCCAATCAGCTATGTTTCTGGGCGCAAAATAGCGTGGATTGTATGACATAAAAACCAGGCTCAACATGGCGGCGAACCCTTGAACCCTTAGCTTTTGCCGTTAATGGGGCCACGCCCTAGACGTGCTAGGCACGCGGCCACACTAGGCTTCATAATTGATAAACATTTTAATGAGCAGTATTGTGTCATGCACTTCCGCTAAATGAAAACAAATGATGTTTACAATAAACTACCATTCCAGAGTAAGCTACGATGACCTGAGCTTCTGTGTCGCTCACGTTCAAATGCGCATTACTGAAGTCAACAAGCATTTAAGGCCCTAGAAAGACTTTGCCTCGCCATTAAAGCAAGAGAAATGAGTCACGATTGCTCTAACACGACCGGCACGGATATTTTTCTACAGTCAATAAGTGAGAATAAAACTGGAGTCCTAAAGATTGAAAATAATCACTGAGTCACACGCACAGCATGAAACCGTTCAACCAAGACCGGCTGTGTATTTAATGGATTAGTATTTTAGTTTTATTCTACTGAGTATTAAACTATAGATACAGGGAAAATCAACGAAAATACCATATTTATAAAAGTTCAAGCAAAAGAGACGGTTGCAGCAATACACTTCATTAAAACAAAAGAGAGTGTTTTCATGTGTTAATTGGATCTGGTTAGCCGGCAGTTATTAACCAATGATTTGATAGAAATATATTTTGTGTAGGTAGTGACTGAATGTAAGCATTACACCCTTTATTTTATTACGCTGTGTCTGCAGAGTAAAAACTCTGACCGAAGTATGCTTCTTCCATCATTATTCACTAATTTGGCAAGGTTTGAGTAATAGGTGAAACCTTGCTAGAACATATGGGGCCTTATTTATGAAAAGTGACGCATCGCTGCGTGAAAACAGCGATGCGTCACTTTTCACTGCGCACTCCCTGCGACACCAATGATGCGTCATATTTAATGTATGACGCATCATGTCGCAAAGAGTTACAGATACGTCAGTATTTCTGACGTATCTGTAAGCACAAAAGTGACGCATTGCTGGAGTGTGTCACAAAAGTGACGCAACTCCAGCAATGCGTCCTTTCACATGGGGAAAGCCCCATGTGAAAGGGCTTGTGTCAGTCTTACGCCTGCTGTGAGGCAGGCGCAAGATTTTGACGCAACAGCGTCCTAAAAGTGACGCAGTGAAATCTCATAGATTTCACTGCGTCACAATTACGAGGCTTTTTGCGGGGGAACGCTCCCTCTGCATACATTATACCTGACGCAGGTATAATGTGGCGCAGGGGTTTAAAAAGTGACGCATCTACCTAGATGCGTCACTTTTTAAATATGGCGTAACAAGGCGCATGTTTTATGCCGCCGATGCGTCACAAAAAGTGACGCATCAGCAGCGCAAAACTGACGCAAGGCCTCATAAATGAGGCCCATGGTTTTGTAGTTCAACACTGAAATTCTTTTCTTCAGATCACATTTTGTTTGCCCTAAAGATAAGAATAGTAGTGTTGATTTTTCGAATTGTTTTCTATTTAGAAATCAATTTGAAAATCAGTTATATCTCCCAATTTTATCAAGAACTTTATCTGTTCCAGGATGTAATATTTAGATTAGAAAACAAGTTTAAGCTATTTTCTACTGATGGGGCCAGGTTCCCTTTTCTGAATATACTCTGGAACCACTGGTCGATAGACCGTTAGTACCTGCTTAGAAGTGTAGAGGGGAATAACTTGTTACATCAGATTCACCATCCCAATAGTTCATAACTCAGAAGAATCACAGACTCCAGGTTCTGGGTTAGTTGATTTATTACAAGGCCAAAAAAACTGAACATACATACAGTTCAAGATGAGATTTAAAAAATACATCGGAACTAATAAAAATCAAAACCTACGGGCAAAGTTCAGTCTTTGTGGCAAGCTAAGAATGCAAATTCTAAGTTCAGAATACAGGCAATGAGTGCACCAACGTCAATATTAGACTTCATTTTAGGTTTATACGAAAAAAGCATTAGTCCATCCCTACACTACTACTAACATGACATCCCTACTTAGCATCCCCCAAGCAAGTTTAGGAAAAGCTGTCAGCGCGTGAAGACTTCCTAAGAAGTGCACTCATGTTGAATGGGTTATGTAGCATAAAGCTACAGAGATCATTCTAAGATGCTAGTTCTCTCTCCATCAAATCTCCTCTCTTCTCCTTACTGAACTACCTGGACACTGTCCCTAACTTCAATACCAAATCCTAGAACATGCCTATTTCACATCATCCGATCGCCTCATCCATCTGGACACCTCCATATGGGTGATTTTCCCTTTGGTTTCGATACTCCCAGCCTCTGGCTCAATGACCTTGATTCCCAGGCCTTCTCCAGTTAGAAAGAACACTGTCCCACATTATCTGTACTGCTCGTCCAAATGTATCCTCTCCTCTCTAAGCCTAGCTCCTAAAACAAAAGCGTTATTCTAACTAACAAAGATAAATTTCCCCACCTGCAACAGAAACGTGAGGAAAGAAAAAGATTCCACGCACTAATGAACATTACGAACAACCGATTTTTGAGAGCCAGAGAAATGCACGAGGCCTACTAGAAATCGGCTAACATAAGAACCAAAATGGAACTTCATTAAACACGCATACACATGAACATTGATATTGTGCACATTTAAATCAATGCAATACATTTCAGTAAACTAATTCTCATTAGTCATTTATGAGCGAACATTAGAATGTTCCCCATTTAGAACACAATTACCAAGTTAATTTCTCCACATGACATGAAATATCTCTATCACTTCAGTTTTCACGTTATTACATTTCACATTCTAATCACCAAATATTAACACGACAAAAGAAAAAATGCAGGTGCAAACTACTAATGATTCTAATTCACCCCTGCAAATGAAAGAGCACAATCGTGCTCTATCAGTCCCCCATCTCTAATGACAAATGTCATCACAACCAATCATAATTTCCTTTAGAAAGAACCAACCGAAACAGAAGTTATAGCCAGTCTTCCCTGTTGAAATCATTCTAGGCTTTTGAGATTCTCATAGTGACTGTCCTGCAGTCTCTCACTTCTCCTCTCACGTTGTCTAAGAGAATTCTCAGACTGTCATGCCTTATTCCGCTTATAAGCTCTTATCACTCCAATTAAAAGAATCACTCAAACCCAGTGGCGGTTTGCAGAAGGAGTGCTGTGGGGCGGTGCGGCGGGGGGGGGGAGGGGGGGGGGGGGGTAGTGGACTCGGACATACGACGGACATGAGTAAAGTAAGTAATTAAATAAATAAAACTAGTTAATTTGCGCTCGCTGCATCACCGAGTTTTAAAGATACAAAGATTTTCTATTTTTATAAATTGGTGATGGATTTTTATTGTGTTGTGTCTTTTACTTATATACTTTTTTGGTGGTAGTAAATGCTTTACACACCTGTACCCTAAGTTAAGCCTGACTGCTCATCTGCCAAGCTACCAAGCATTGAACAAGGATTCATTTTTTGAGACTTGACAGGACCTTATTTTTGATTGTGACATTATTACTAGCTGTAGGTACCTCTCTTCACCAACTAATAAACCACCTTTAGACAGTCAGAACTAACCTGTCACTTTTATCAGTAGGTAAATGCTCCCTTGAGAGCAGTATTGGAGTGCCAATGAAAGAGTAGTCTTTTTAGTGGTTTGATCATGGAAGAAGATGAGACTCTACATATTTTGTACTCACTTCAGGGTCCAGGCTGACCACAGACCTCTTCAGTGGCTAGGGCATATGAGAGGGGAGAATCAAAACTGTCGAGCTTGTCCATGTCCATAGAGGGTATCAAATGTATAGTGGAATACAGACCTGGAACTGATCATGCTAATACAGATGGACTATCCAGGTTCTTCTACATGATGAACTACCAAGGGAATAGTTAAATTGCTCCGCACCTAATATGAGAAAGTCTTCCTTTTTGGTTGGTCAATTCAATTTCTTTGGCTTGTAGCTGCTGTTTTTTTTCCTTTGTGCACTGAGACACTCTTATCAATGCTGAAGTGCATGTGCTCCGACCTCTAAAACATGGGTAAAATGGCTTATTCTTAAGTGACTTACTTAAATTGCCTCTATGTCTCTAGTATATGGCATAGATAATGAACCCAGGGCCTGAAAGTTAAACACTAAGGGGGACATTTACAAAAGATTTATGCTGCACTGCGTTGCACCACAGGGAGGGAACAGGAGAGCACCATATCTTTAGAGTTATGGCTCTATCCTTCGCTTTCCCTTGTGCTGGCACTGATTACAGATGCTGTGCGCCACGCATTCACCTTAGGGCCATAGCGCTAGGGTATGTGCATTAGTCTAGTATAGGATGAATGTCCTTCCTGTACAAAATACGATGCCTGGACATGATGCAAAGTTTTTCCCACTTTGTATGCATGCTGCACAGTGTATCATGCTTGCAAAGTCAGAAAAGGTAGTAGAAATGAATGTATTTCTCTTTCCTTACGCCTGCTTGAAAGGGGCGCAGCTTTCTCACACTAAAACCAATCTTCTTTATTTAGTAAATTGGGTTTAGCATGAGATACCTTGGGTGGTTGCATGGGAACGCCCATGGTCCACCCTTGGTACGCCCCCATGGCGCAAAGTAATGGGAAACAGCCATATGCACTGCTTCACATTACTTTTCCATTATTTCCAGTTTGGCGCTGAAATGTAAATAGGGAAAAAAAGATTTTGAGCCAATTTGCGCCACTTTTGTGACACGAACATGGCGCAAAATCTTAGTATATCTCCCCACTAGGCTTTGACCGCAGCACCTATTCTCTCATCCACTGAGTGGGCCATGAAACCAAGGCTTGAGGCTACCATGGTTAGCCTGACAGCAGTAGTTTGAACACTGCTACACAGACCTGTAAAAATGTCCTTTTGACAGGTAGAAAAACCAGATTTGAAATATTAAATAAGTCATTCCTAAGCACACCTTGCTGCCCACAAGGTCAGGTGAATAATATTTTAGAGTGGAATATGTGTGACTTTAGAAATAGCATGTTCCACAATGACTTGCTCCAAAACCATATTGTTACTGGTCAAGCTGCAACTGGCACATAGGAAAAGTGAACGTATAAAGTACACAATTAAATCTATGACTTTCGACCTGTAACAGCTACAGACTCAATTTAAACACTTATTGTTATATTTCATACAAATCCAATCCAATGTTGAAGTTGACTTTGTAATAAATATATTGAAAATGTAACTTTAAATGAACTGCCTGAAGCTGCTGGAGGCTAATTTGCATTAGCTCTCTAACCAATGCCCAGTTTGTGGTTGGCCTGAATAAAGTGTGAAAAGTGCTTTTAGAGCAGGGACAATGGCCTGGGAGTGGGGAGTTTTTTTTCCCCTTGGAATGAAGTCCAGTTGTGGTGGGCCTATGAACTTATTTAATTTCAAAGGAGCCTGCCATCTCCCAAGTAAATGGTCTGAAACACCTGGAGAGGCGCCAGCCTTTGTCCCTTTATGCAGGTTGGCACCAAACCCTGTGGGAGAAAACATACCCCAAGAACTGGTTTTCAGTGTACTCCTGTGCTTATTTGGGCACCAAATGGAAGTTTGGAAACTTTTGAAAACTTTTCCTCCAGAGCTTCAACGGGGTCCACTGGAAAAATACATCAGATCGTCAGTTAAACATCGTCGGATTGGATTTCAGCTTCATCCTGCTCAAAGGTCTCAGAATCTCAGAAAAAAACAACTATGTCCCATTTTACAATGGGATTATAAAAAAATGCAGAGGGAAAGTTTAAAGCTCCAGAGCGTCAGTGAAACCAACCTCCTTCACACATCCTAGCCTTCGTTCCATGGTCCCAGCTGCAATTTAAGTAGTAACTTACTAAGGAAGGATTTTTCTTTTCAAAAAGTCCTTTTCTACTTTTTTTTTCAAAAAAGTGACAAAGCCTAGTGGGATAGAAGCATTTTTAAAGTTTTTGACTTCCTAACATTCACAGGGATCAGCTCATTTGGTGTGTCTAACTTGTGCTCTATCGTGGGCGACCTCAAATCACTCCAAGTTCCGGGCCTACCAAAACCATAGCCTACCATCTCTAATTTGCACTTTTTGGTGCTTTTTCACTTAAATCTTTAGAAATTCATATTTCTGGTTCCCCTTAATGGATTTTTGTCTTTTTGTGTCATTTTATTTACTCATTTTTTCTCTCTTTCTGCAAAAGGGAGTGGGATTTTAATTGTGTTCCTTCACTTTTCAACTATTTTGGTGCTTTTAAATGCTTTACACTTTTTCCTCAGAGTCCAGCCTTTTTTCTCAGTGCAATATCTACCAAAGGGTGAGAGCAGGTTTAAGTAATTCAAACCTTTGCCTGGATCTAACAGGTCAGCGACTTTCTTACTTGTGGCAAAGTATCATCCATGCCAAGTAACAAATAACTTTTTTTACAGTTTTTTTTATACTTCTGTATATGAAAAGTATTATTATATTTAGAATGAGAAAAAATAAGATTTTATGTGGTCTTGTAAATTACCACTTCTTTCGCTGTATGATAGGAAAACGTTAGATATGTCAAGTTCTTTGGAATAAAACCACAAAGCTAGTAATACTCCAAATTCAGGACAAAACGTGGTCCAGATGGTACGCCATGTGATTTTTATAAAGACCTGTCCATAAAATTATCTCCCTAGCTATTGGAAAAATAAATGAATTCTGAAGTAATGCTTGCATGACAGGATCTTTTAATGAGGATTTAATTATAGATATATATCCTTGCCAAATTCAGATATACATTTTTAGGTAAGTAGCGGACAGTATCACAAAAAAAATCAAAACTGAAAATGATTAGCAATAGATTATTTTAGCTAGTGTGTACTATTGTCTAGTTTAGTCAGACTGACTTAACAAAAACAGATTATCATCACATAATCTTAAATATATGTAATACATTTATTAATTATTTTATTTCTTAAATTGATTACAAAATAGATTATCATCTCATAATCTTATGTATATGTGATTAATCTAATCAATATTTTATTTTGCCTAAGGGACTTTTATGATTAGATGCTGAAAAGGGATTTGGTAAAGTTAATTGATAATTTTTATTAACTACCATCTGTTTTTTTCAATCAATTTAGATTGTAGGAGCCTATTCACAAACTCAATGTTGTAGTACCTTTTGAAATATTACAATAGTACTACAGACATACTGGAAAATGCTGTTCACACATAATGTAGAAATTCCTCCCCTGCCTCTCCTATCTTCTGTGCGGAGTTCTCAATCCTGAGTGCATAGTCTCTGCACATGTAAGCATATGTTTTAGAAGTAAATGTGAAAGGGATAGGGGAGTGGCTGGAAAATGGGTAATGCTTACTACTAAATAAGAGGTGATAAGGTATAAGTAAGGAGGGTTTAGTGATGGTACAGGAGGACTGTACGGAGGGATGTATACCAACCCAAAAACGATTAGGCACATTGATATTCATAAGCTGCACTTCTAATGTTACTACTGCCAAAACAGTAGTATATTACACCACCTCAGCGCTGAAGTAAATTCAGCACCATACATGGCCAACCACTAGTACACCCTCCAATAGAAAGTAATAAAGGCAAGGACTTAAAATAAAAAGCCCAAAGGCAATAATGTTAACAATAATTTTAATAGTTTAAAAAGACATTGATTTTTTGTTAAAAAAGCTATAAAATATTACATACTTGTAAAAATATGTTAACAACTTACTTCTGTAATTTAGAAATAGTGAAGTGAACATTTTAATAGAATCTAAATACATGTATTTTAAGTAATTTCTATAACTCACTTCTAATAAATGTTTTTCACCTTATTTGTTAATTTGTATTTAAATTGTAAAAAGGTTATGGAATATATTGGAAGGTAATTAAATATGTATTTTTATTTAAAGAGGTGCGGGGGCTCAGTGCCAACCCCAATGTCAGTTTCACCGCACACACAGCAGGCAGTAGCCGCTATTCAAGGGTTGCATTACTCAGCCTAAACCACTCAAATAAGAAATGCACCAGCCTCATGTTGGAGCCTCTCAGATGTGACGACTACTTGACATATCTAATTTGTAAGCTTTCACTAACTAATAATACAATTAAGCCCCCACATCTTTATAGATCTATAAATAAGGCACCCAGCAAGCATAGCATTAGGTGCCACAGCACAATTATTAATGCCAGATCTTTAGTTACAAATTCTATCAAGTTTGCTGATTTAATGGTAGCACATTCTCTTGATATGGTTTTTATTATGAAAACATGGGCTGTTGCTGCTTCAGACCCTGATTTAATTTCTGAACTGTCAACAGGTTTCGGGATTTTCAGGCTAGACAGCATTAAGAAAATAAGTAGTGCCCTTGCCATCATCTTTCAGGATCATTTTAAAACATCGTTGGAAGCTCATCCATGTATCTGGGACTGCAAAGCTCTAGCTTTCAAATTAGAATGTAATAGTCATATTACTTTTTTTTTTTTTTTTAAACCTTTATTCAGAAAAGAAGGATATACATGCGCAGGCCCACAACCATCATGGCCGGCCGCAAAAGCAATCAATAAAACAGGAGAAACTGAAGCCAATCAGGAAACAGGATATATCAAAGTACATCAAATGCGGTTATGGGGCTCGCAGACAGGATATGAGGTTTTCATTTTTAAATTTTAGAAGAAGAGTCGGGGCTGCAACAACAAGGGCATAGCACCTCACAGGATAGGAGCAGAAAGGAGACGATTGGGGCCAACCCCAATCTCAGTCGGAGATAGGCTATAACCAAAGCAACTATACAATCCAAGCAGCCACGGCGATAATACTGGACGGGAAACCACATTACAATGATCCACATTTATAAAAATCACCCCAAAGAGCCTACCCCCCAGAACTGAAAAACAGAGGCTTGTTGAGAAGCCGAAAAAAGAAAAAGAAAGGTGCAAGACCAAGAGACAGCCAACCCTACAAAAGGGGAAAGAACCCTCCCAAAGTCAGAAAAGAGCAACAGAGACCATAGAACAAAACAAACTAAAATAACAAACCCCCCCGCACCCGCCACCCTGCACCCCTGTAATGGCTACGGCCTAACCCACTAACAGCGTGCCTGTCGCCCCGAAACTGCCCCACAGAAGGGAAAGTATTAAAAAGAAGTGGAGGAGGAGAAATCAAACAAGCCCCCGTACACCCGATACCTCCCGCCGGCGGTATCCCCCCCATAGCACAATAATCATCAATAAGCAGAATCAGTCAGCATTAGCACGGGGAGGACAGTCACCAGAACCCCCCGTCCCCCCCCGACCCCCTGCCCGGTGGGGTAATTGGTGCAAACCCAGCAAGAGCAAACGGAGCAACCCCAGGGAATTAGAAGTCAACCCTGCAAGCGTCACAAGGAGTTATATCGCCAAAGTCGTAACAGTTGCAAACCGAGGAAGTGTCCCAAAGTTCAAAGCAGTGGCAAGGAGCAAAAGAGTTTCCAAAGTCAATGTCAGCCCTGACCAGTGCAAATCCGTTCCGGAGCACATCTCAACCAAGTCACATCAGACCAGAAGCAATCAAAGCATACATAATGGACCAGGGCAGTGAAGGCTGAGCACGGGTCGGTTTCAAAATGGCGGCATCCGTTGCGCAGACTGGCCGGGACAAAGGAAAATGGCGATCTTCTCCGACGGGACCGTGAAACTCGGCAACGAAGAACAGGATTTCCAACAACCACACACCATTGAAGAGGAGATGTAGAGGTAAGACCATGCGCTGCAGTAGATGAAGGAAAGGTGGGGCCGACTCTCAAAGGAACCAAATCGGGCTGCCGCTCGGGTCCCTGCAGATGGAGGGTCAAATCGGTCGTCTGGATCGCAGAGTTGTGTGCAGGCACTGCAGCAATCGTGGCCGGCCGCAAGCAAACATCGTCCAGTTTCGCCGCCAGAGAGACACAAGCGTCGGTGAATTGCGAGCGGAGCGCCTCAATTGCCGCCATTATGGACCTCAATGAATGTGCGCCATCCATCCCCTCCATCCCGGGGCTCAGAGGACGGAGGGGAACACAAACTCCAGCACACGGCACCGGGCTCCGGGCACACACTTGGCGATCGCAATAGCAAGGGCGTCCCGAACTGGCGCACTCAGAACAGACACTGGCCGTGGGTGCAGCCCGTCGGCCCCGGGCCGGAGAAACGGGGGAAGGCACACAACCCACAGCCGAGGTGCAGGAGGATCCCAGCAGTGTCTCTTCACCATCCATCAACAAGGACAAGAGTCAAGAGCAGTAAAAAAAAATTCCAGACCTGGAAGACCGGCCACAATCGCGGTCCCACAGCCGATGTTGATGAGGTCCCTCTCGGGTGCTTCAGAAATCGAGGACCCGGCGGCAGCCCGGGAGTAGGCCTAAAATAGAACACAACATAACTTCGTCGCTAAAAGGGATAGAAAATCCGGGAAAGCACCATTGGCATCAGGCAACCTTCGTACAGCCAGGCACGGGGCGTGGGTAGAGGATAGTCAACAGGATAGTCGAGCCCCCGGCGGAGGTCGGCGGAGCCGGGAGCCTATGCGGCCATCTTGGATCACGGCGTAGCTCCTCCAGTCATATTACTTTTGATGTATTCCCCCAGGTCCTAGAGTCATGATTATCACAAATATATAATTATATATTATATTTTATGGAAATAAAGGCTAATTCCTCAGACCATACAATTGTTAGGAACTTCAACTTCCATTTTGAAAACAGCCGTGATAAGGACTCTGTTTATCTTATTGATCAAATGGCTAGTGTTGGCTTAACTCAATTTGTGAATGGCCCCACACATGTTGCCAGCCACCTTCTCAATGGCATCTTTTCAGATAATCCTCATCTTCAATAGCTGTCCTCTTGCCCAATAGGTTAGTCTGACTACATGGAGGTTATGTTCGAGATCAAAGGTGTGATCTGTAATCCAAACACCAAACATCCTAATTTGATCATGACTTGGCGCCCATGGGATAACCTTACTGCTGACTTACTCAGTTCCTCTCTTGCTCAGACTGTTCACGAGATCCCAAAATACCTGGCCTCAGCCGCTAGTAATTACTATCACTGGCTAGGCTCCTCCTTTAACCAACTGATCCTATTCAAAGATGATCAAAATCACAAAAACAGTCCTCCAGAATCTTCATTTACTGAAAACCTTAGGTATCAAAAACGGAAGTAGATTAGAACTAACGTGGAGACTGTATTACAATCTTAAGGAGAAAGAAATCTAGAAAACTTCCATTTAAATCTTTAAAAAGATAAGTCATGCAGGAAAATTCAGGTGAAGAGTTGAAAGAACTCTTGGCCAACTTTAACCTCTCCGAACCCACGAATACGGAAGGGGAGTCTAGATCACCTATCTTTAAGGGGTCAGTTCCAGATACAATAATTGATTATATATTTGTGACCCCAGCTATTTTTAACAGGGCCATTTCTTACTGCACAGTCCCCTCTCTCCTTAGTGACCACAATCCCGTTCTCCTGAGGTCGCTTGGGGGACTCCATGGGACCGATGCCGGGGCAAGCCATTACAGGGCCTGCTCTACGCACAATAGACCAGGGAAGAAGGCTTAAGTGGGCAAATGTGGTCCCTAACAATTTTTATGCTGGCATTTGCCCGCAAATCGAGGATCAGGTCATGATCTGTCAGAACCCAGCCTCTCAAGGCCATGAGATAATGGATGCCTTCCAAACCATTTGTAGTAAAATTTCTTCTAAACTCACGGTTAAACTGAGGAAGGGGGAAAATAAACATTGCCAATGGTTTGATGCCTCATGTTCAAAAGCCCTTAAATCTTTAAAAATCGCGCTCAAAGCTAACCCAAGGATCGGGTCAGACATTGCAATCTTAAGAAAAGAATACAATCGCGCTATCAAGGTCAGGCAGGATAAAATTAAAAACGAGGCCTGGGAGAATTTACTCTCTATTGATATCTTGCGGGACAGCAGGCAATTCTGGGCCGTAATTAACCAGTCTTTCTTCTCTGACTCGCCTAAGCTAGACACGGACTGTGTCATCCCGGATGACAAGTGGTTGGCACATTTTAGATCGGTCTATGGAGATGATGGCACGGCGGCTCAGCCGTTTAACACGACTGTCCCCGAGGCCATCCCCATGTGTTTTAACAGGGTAGACGTCGAGAAAGCCATTCTGGCTACCACTAGGAACAAAGCCCCTGGGCCAGACGGGGTGCCGGCTGATTTTTATATGCACTCTCCCGAGTTATGGGCGGGCATCCTAGCTAACGTATTTACAGCTGCAAACAGCAACCCTCTCCCAACCACATGGGCAACCTCCACAATAGGTCCAATATTTAAGAAGGGGCACCAGGACGACCCAAAGTGTTACAGGCCCATATCCCTTTTGGACTCTGCAATCAAGATCCTAGGCAGAGTGCTCTTGGCCAGGTTAAGGGATAGTCTGGAGAGCTGTGGGGGTTTGGCCGATATTCAATATGGTTTCAGAGAGAAGAGAGGCCCAATTGAGCAGTGCTCCAATTTACACCTGCTTATCTCAAAGTACACGGTGGCCAAGGAGGGGTCTCTGTACCTAGCGTTCATGGACCTCTCCTCGGCTTTTGACCTGGTGAATAGGTCCAAGCTGTGGGACATTCTTCTGAAGATTGGGATTGATGAGGCACTGGTTAGGTTTATGGCTTCACTCCACCAAGAGCTTTTTGCAGTTGTGGGGTCACAAAAGAAGGTAGATGCACGTCCCGTTTTAACTCTATGCGTGGGGTCAGGCAGGGCTGCAAACTGGCCCCCCTGCTTTTTACAATCTATATCAATGGTCTAGGTATCCATCTAGATGGAGTGGCTAGAGATGTTCCGCGTGTTTGAGAAGTTAAGATCCCTGCTCTCCTATACGCGGACGACGCGGTGCTGATAGCTCGCACCGGCGTCTGCCTCCAACAGCTCTTGGACGCATTTGGTTCCTTCATGGACCAACTAGACTTGAAGGTCAACTCAAACAAGTCACACACCATGGTTGTTTGTCCCCAGAGGAAAAGGGCCTTGGCAAAAACCTTCATATGTAAGGGTGAAGTTATTTCTAGTGTTTCTGTCTTTCCCTACCTGGGGGTGCTTTTTGACAACAAGGGTACCTGGGGCCTGTAGGTAAGGGCCGAAAGCCTAGCGGTGATCAGGACATCATCGGCAGTTTTGGGCTTTGCTAAAAGGTAGGGTCATAGACCGATGGAAGCCCTCTTAAAGGTTTACAATAGGAAATGATTTTCTGTGGCACTGTATGGCGCACCGCTATGGGGGTATGTTTGTCTGGATCCTATCCAAAAGGTGGAAAACAGATTTTTACGCTCCCTCTTGTCCGTACCCCATTCGACACCAACCTTTTCCATACATGCAAAGTGGGTTTGGATTATGTTTATGACAGATTAAATTTGGCGCCCCTAATTTTTGGGCTTAAGACATGGTAAAATACAGAATTAACTCTTAACCATTTGATAATGAAGGAAGTCATGTCTTTGGATCATAGCAGCAAAATACCGTGGATGGCCTACCTGAAGAAGTTCTTTATGGATCTGGGCCGCCCGGAACTCTTTACAGACCCCTCTGGTATTACAATACAAGATGTAGACATTATTAAAAAACAATTTATGTCAAGGGTAAAAATGTGTCGAGAGGAAAGGGAACTGCAAAAGCCCGCAGTAAGACAACATTATCTGTTAGTAAACTCCATGGCACTAGAACACTATTTATGTTTTGTCACCAAGCCATTCTATAGGTTTCTTTTAACTAAATTTAGATTTAATCTCATGCATTTTTATTTGGGAAATTTTAACAGATGGGTGAAACCAGAGTCAGCACCGCCCTGTACCTGCGATAATTTTTCTGTACAAGACACCATGCACTTTATTATGTTTTGTGATTTCTTTTCTGATCAGAGAAAAAAATATTTGTTACCTGTTTTAAGGGAAGCTGGTTTCTCCCAGGTGAGACCAGCCATGTTTTATCTTCAATCATTGTGTAACATCCGTATCACATTCTGTATGGCAAATTTTTTAGTGGCGGCAGCTAGATCGAGAACACGCAAAACGTTATAGGACTTCCCCATATGAATTGTTTTATATACTCCTTTTTAATCCTGTTTTAGCTGATATACTTCGCCATATGAATTTGATTGATATGAAATTGTTTAATTTGTGTTTTACCTGTACATAAATGTTTTTATGCTCTTTGTATGATTTTTAACAAATCGAATAAAGATTCTTTGACTGACTGACTGAGATCTTGCTTGGGGTGTAATACAGATCATGTATGAACATAGAATGCTGGGATCTTATCCTCCCAGTCATCAAAACTAGATTTGAGAGCCTTAGTGATTCCATGATATCAACGCCCTCTGGCCCCAGCTTCAATACCCATTTTCCTTGACAAACTTCTACATCATCTGGGAATGCCTCTATCAGTTGAGCATATAATTGACCAATGCACATTTTTTTCATCATGCTTTCAATAAGCCGGATCTTACCCAGTTTATATGCAGAGCCAAGCCCTAATTTATTAAAAAAGCTCTGAATTTGAAGATATTTGAAAAATGTGTGTTTGGCCAAACCAAATTTTGCTTGCAGATCTACAAATGATGCAAGATGTCCATCATCACATAGAACACCTAAATAGTGAATTCCTTTTTTGGCACCATCTATTTGATACTTGGTCCCGGAAAATTATTGGGAGTAACCCCGGGGTGGAGAATGGATTATATGCATTCAATATTAAAATCCCCAATTGCCGTTTCACCTGTTCCAAACTGCATATGCAGCCTTAAGAATTTTAAATTTAGTTTTCTTTAAATAACTGGGTTTGATTATTTTAACCAGACACTCCTTGGCCTCCTCCCCTAACCAAAATTCATAAATTGATGGGCTATGACATGGTAGAATGTTGGCCCTATCCCCAGTTACCAGGGGACTGATGAATTGCAGGACCGCTGCCCAGTATTATCACATGAAATGTGGCATACCCCAGCCACCACGATCTTTTGGCAGCACCATCTTCTTATAAGCCCTTCTTTGTCGACTATATCCCCACAGAAATCTGGAGCTTATCCTCTCTAATCTCCTGAAACATAAAACAGGGAATTCTAGTGGGATGGTTCGAAACATGTATAAAAATTTAGGTAATACCATCATTTTTAATACCTTTGATCTACCGTACAATGATAACTGTAAGCGATCCTATCTCTCCAATGTTAAATTCACCTCAGTAAGCACAGGATTCATGTTGAACTCTGGAATTTTACTAACGGGCTGTGAGATTTTATTTCCCAAATGAGTAATTTCTGGGACAGTGATTCATTTTAAAGGGGTTCCCCACCAATGTGCATCACCTGTGTTTTAGAGATATTTAATTTGTACCCGGATAAATGCCTAAACTGAGATGATAGTTTTTCTATCGTTGGGATTGTGGTAGCGAAGTCTCTAGTAACAACAACAATATCATCGGCATATGCCAATGCTCTATATTCTATATGCCGTAATTGAACAGGTACTAAACCTTCCGCCTGGTTTAACTTATTAAAAAAAAAAAATCTATATATAATGCAAATAATAAGGGTGAGCACGGACATCTCTGCTGTGTTCCTCGACTGACTGTAAAGAGGTCAGACTTTGCCAGAAATTCTAATGCAAGCTTCCGGAGTCATAGATAATGCCTTCAGAGCCTGCCTGATCATAGGGCCTAATCCCTTCAATCTTATACGCTCCCACATATATGGCCAGGAAACCCTTTTGAATGCCTTCTCGGCATCCAACAGGGTCACGCTAGTGCCCAAGTGAGACAGGCTGCGATGACCTTCCTTGCTAACTCCCCCCTACATCCCCCCTGGCCGCTTCCGAAGTAAAGTAATGTGGAGCAATGTGTACCTTTTGAAAGCTGCCACTGGTATCGTGGAATGCCCTGGCTTCTGTTGCATTTTTGTCGGAGGAGGCTCTGGTGAGTGCCGAATTCTGCATTCTACTGGAGGTCCCGGACAAGCTGCTGAATGTCTAACTCTCTGCGCTAAGAGGAAATTGTGTCCAGAACCGCGGCTGTGGTCCAGGTAGAAAAATCCTCGAAAAACCCGGGCTGGAGCGTGTTACCGGTAATGGCACCAAAGAACGCCAACGCTAACACCAATGTCAAAGACCCCAAGACGAGGGCGACGGTTGCTGCTAAACCAACGGTCCCTTTGCTAACTACGGCTCTAGAGGATAGCGTGATTGCCGGGAATCTTCAGGAGATTGCTGCTCTTTCTCCGGGGTCCATTTGGATGGCTAAAAATATAGCTGACAGCGCTGGTGCGCAATTGAAAGTCCCTGGGATCTTCAAAAAAAGGCAGCAAACAAAAGGTAGGATCAAAGACTCTGCTTTGAAAAGCTCTCCGTAGTCGATAAAGTTGCAGATATGCCTGTTCCATTGCTGGATACGTCTGTGTCTGGCATACAACATTAGTCACTCCGATTGTTAACACAGCAAGAGGCAGTTGTTGGGGCAGCGGTGAATATTGAGACTGATAATTCAAATGCAGAGTTGGTCTTGGATAGGGTTAATGTATTAGAAATGGGGGCTCTGGCGGCTGGTACAGATTTTCAGAGGGCCCCGCTCCAAGCAACAGCTGGTGGGAGTCTTGGTGAACTACAACTGGAGGCTGGGGACAGAAGTGGAATACCGGGTCGTGATTTGACAAATATTGTAAATTTTATTCAATGTCAGATCTATCAAACACCTCAGAGAACGAAAGTGTCAATGGGGATTGGGAAGACGATAGAAGCTTAACTAGCTCAGTACCGCTGGATGATGATGATTAAGCATGGGCTGAAAATTCGTTCCGCTCGAAAAATGTGCGGATTTTTGGCAATTTTGCGATCCGCGAATCGCGCGAAATTGCCAAACAATCCGCAATTCGCAGGTTCACAAATTTTTTTGCTTGTTCGCGCTTCTAAAATACAATCTCGCGCGCGCTGCGTTGACTTACTTCGATTCTATATTTGGCAAGTTGTTTTCCTCCCACGAACAAGATGGCCGGGCCCAAAAATGACCACATGGGTAAGTTTGCAGTAGCCACGCTGAAAAAAACCCTGTGAACACGCCAAAATAAAAAAATTCGCAAGTTCGCACACATTCGCGGATTTCTTGTACTCCGAATTCGCGTGAATTTGCGGACCGCGAATTTGCAAATTTCACCCATACTTAATGATGATGAAAGCAGTATGATAGCATCTGGGGAAAAAGGAACAGTGCGGAAGGTAATGGAAATCCCAAAACCTTTTTCTATGAGCGGTGTTGAAAATATAGGATCTCCATCGCTTAACTATTCATCTTCATTGCAATCTGGTGGGCCGAATGATGGTCAAGGAGGTGGCACCGGCGCATATGGAGAAACTAACGACTCTGGTAATGTGAAAGATAAGGAGATTACCTTAGCCTCTATATATCAAGCAATAATGATACATCGCGAGGAGACAAAAGCAGAGGGTTTACGAACACATGGTGCAGTCCATAAACTTCAGAATACGGTGTGTCGGGTACAGAGATCTCTGATAGGATTGGGGAAGCGGAGGCAGGAATTTCCATAATTGAGGATGAGATTGTGCAGCAGAAAGTGGATGTGACTTCCCTTCATTCATTGCGTGATGATATAAATTGAAAGCTCATTGATATAGAGAATCGTTCTAGGAGGAACAATTACGGGTACTTGGTATCCCGGAAGGGATAGAAGGCAAAGACATTCGACGATTTGTTATTGACTTATTTGTTCAAGCCTTCCCAGAACAGACTCAATGGAAGTGGGAATTCGAGTTGCAGAGAGCCCACAGATTTCCGTTTCATGTGCGGGGTGGGACCAGAGGGGTAAATAATAAGCCTAGGGCTATCCTGATTTGTTTGAATAACTTTTTGCTGAGAAGGGGTAAGGGCTGTGAATTCTTTGTGCGTCCAGACTTCTGTCAGGCCACAGCTCAGCAGAGATGGCATCTGCGTCAACAGATTCCTTTATTCCAAGCAAAGGGCGCACAGGCCTTTCTATTAAACCCGTCTAAGCTTAAAATTGTTTATTAAGATAAAGCACAATTTTTTATCTCTGAGATAACTGCAAGGGACTTTTTGGGTACTATATAGTAGGAAGGCTATTGCATAAGTTAATCTGTATGCTGTATTTATCTTTTTCTTAAAGCTTGGGGGTGGGGGGTAAGGGGCTAGTGGAGGGCACGTACCCTTTCTCTCCATCACCAACAGGGACTATTCAATCCCTTTGCCTCATTTGGGTGGGGGGTTCACTGGGTGGGTAAGGGAGGGACGGGTGGTGGGGGTATTGAGACGAGAAGAATATTATTGTGTCTTGGCATAGCAGTGGCAGCACAGGTCTCGTGAATAAACCTTGTATATTCAATCTTTTGGTTTTACTATTATTGGGATCTAATTTAGATTGTGGTCTTAGCAAGTGAGGCATGTCTCTAGAATTTTTTTATGATTATGGGTAAAATATCAATATGTTCCTGGAACATTTGCCAACTGAACGATAGAAAAAAAAGAGGGATTAAGGCCCAGATTCTTAATATAATGAGGGTGGACCTGCTCTGTGTACAAGAGACCCATATTGCATGGAATAACAGAAAATGGTTAAAGGATCTTGGCATGGAGCTTCTGAGCTGTACTTGGCAAGGTTCAACGACAAGAGGAGTTGCAATTTTGAAAAGATTTGGTTGGGGGATTGTAAACGCGTTAAAGAAAATCTGTGTGGGCGATGGGTGAATATTGAACTATGGATTGAGGGAGAGCCCATGACGATTTGTTCAATCTATGGTCCCAATTTGGATGATCCAGATATGATCAATGGCTTGAGTATTGAGTTAGCCACCTGGCCCGCTCCATTAATTCTTTGTGGGGACTTTAATTTTCACTTAGCAGGTGGCTTTGATATAATTAGGGAATACCCTTATGTAGGAAAGAAAAGTAAGGTTTTTAAAGCAACCAGAGGGATCATTAAAACATTTGGGCTAGTGGATATATGGTGTATGCAAAGAAAGGGAGCCTCAGGGACACCTTTTATTCTGCACCTCATAAAAATGGTCTACGTTTGGATTATTTCTTTGTAACAGGAAACCAAGCCAGTAAGGCCAGAAGTGATATTCGTCCAAAGATAATATCAGATCATAACCCTATTGTATTAGAATTAGATATTAGTCATAAGGAGTCATCAAAGGCTTGGACCTTTGAACGAAAACTACTGGTTGACCCATTATACTGTGAACAAATGTGTAAATGGATATTGGAATTTTTTAACAACAACCGGGGGTCGGCGTCAGGTCCTATGGTATAGGACACATTAAAGGCGGTAGTCCGCGGAGAAACTCTAAGCTATTCTATAAACAAACAGCGGAGATTACGGGGTGAAGTGTTTGATGAGATGAATAAATTACGGCTTTTAGAAAATGAGCTTATGGTGGCAATTAGGACAGGTCAAGATACTGAGTTAATTTTAAAGGACAAAGCTGTCAAAAAAATGAAATTATATCAAAATTTTGCTACGCAGCTAGCAGCAATAATTGCAGTATATCGGTCCGAAAGGCGAACGAGGTCGGGGAAAATTCTGGGTGAATATTGGCTAAAAGGCTACATCAGAAAGGAGTCGCCAATAGGATAAGCAAGATACAGGATGATCAGGGGAACATTTGTGATAAATCATCCGAAGTGCTGGCGGTATTTCGTAAATTATATAGTCAGTTATATACTGATGATGTTATTACTAGAGTGGAAGGGAAACTGGGTGAGTTCAGTGCTTATCTTGAAACCACAAGGTTGACATATGAACAAATGGAAGAACTGGATGACGGAATTACGTGGGAGGAAGTCGAAGCAGCAATAACATCATTGGCTGCCGATAGGGCTGTGGGACCAGATGGTATCCCGCTTGAATTTTATAGGACCTTCGGCATTGAAAGCCGAACTTATGTCCTTATTTCAGGCCGCACAAATGGGGACCGCACCATTGTCTTGGCGTAAGACCATTATTATTGTTTTTTTTAAAAAGGAGATGTCTGAGTTATTACCGCCATCATATAGACCTATCTAATTAATAAACTCCGATAGCAAAATATACTCTTACGATCATAGCAACGCATCTAGCTGGAGTTATCTCCGATTTGGTCTCAAAATTTCAACATGGGTTTATCCCTGGCCGTGATACAGCTGATCATGTAAGGCGTGTGATATCATTTGTGGATTCGGCACAAGCAACCAATGTCCTGTGCCCGTTTTCAATAACATTAGTTATGATACAAGTTACTAATTGAGTTTGCACACTGGACATTTGTTTGGCATATAATTTTAGAAAACTTAGGCAGTATTCCCAGATTGTTTGCCTTAGTCATAAAGGTAGATATGCTCACTCAGTGCGAGGAATGTAGCCTCAGAGGCATACTCGGACACCGTCAACTTTCATATACAAACTAGAAGGATTTAAGATTTAGCAAAGTGACTGCATTTGAAACGCTTGATAGACAAGTTTTCTTGAGCTTCAAGTAGCTAGCGACAGAACTTGTTAGTATAGGTTCATTTGGCACGTATACAGGATTATTCAGACTTTGATGAGGACAGAGACATGAACAGGAAAAATCTTAGGCTAGTTGTGCTTTCACAGGGATATTGCAGAGTTAGAAGGCAGATATTAAAGGTAGTACAGACTTCTCCTAATTGGCTCTAGAAGGGTGATATGACCTGCCTCTACACATTTGCGCTGTTGCTAGAATTAGTGCATTCTACATGAAGCTGCACACTTGGGACCTATTTCAAAGAATGCCATGCAGTGCAGAGCAGCAAGTCACCTTGCTGCACTGAGTGTCAGGGAAAGGGAAGAAAGGCACCTTATTTAAAGCAATAAGGTGCATTCATGCCTTTTCCCATACGCTGGCAGGCACTTTTGGCAGCCTAGTGCTAACGCAGGCGGCCATGGACATATGGTGCAATGGTGCCTGCGTTGCATGCAGGATTGCTTTTGTGCAGGAAAGAATACCTTCCGGCACAAAATAATCCTGAGAGGTGTATTCCGCTTTCTGTGCGGAGCGCGGAGTGCAAAAAACTCAGCTAACGGATCAGAGTTTACCACCCAGGCTTAAAATAGGGTCCGTTTTCAGTGGAAAATGAGATGCGGTCATGTTGTCTTATGACCAATTTCCTGTGACAGTTAACAAGCCTACCCACAGAAGTGACCTTACAATTATATCAGAAGACTTATGCTTGTAGGTTTGATTATAAAGAGATGGAGAGAGTCATAGCTGACAAGATTTCCAGGTCCAGGCAGGACTAGTTGGGTCTCTGCCAATTGTTTTCTTAGAATTTTAGAACTTGTAGTCTTATTTAACTCAGTATAAAACCAACCAGGATTACAAGTACCACAATTCAAAGAAGAAAATGTGATTGGCCTAATTAGCCCTGGAAACTTGCCACTTATGTAGAGGAGGGAGATGGGGGGCTATGATCTTATCTAGCACCACATAAGTGTTCTTATGTAGTGGCACAGTGGGGGTGCATTTTGGAGAGGATATCCTTCTCAAGGACGGTGAGACTGAGATAGGCTTCAGATTGCCCTACTGTAAGAACTTCAGCCTTCTTAATTCTAAACAACGTCTCCTAGAACCTTCTCAGCTAATTTTGCAATTTTATGTTATGTCTCCCACTGTCCAGGTCTCCTACCTCAGTGCATTCAGGCAGCCCATGTATTTGTTTATAGAATTTAACCACACATTCATCTACACTGTGTCCTCCTCAGTGAAATTTCTGTTTCTCTTTAACACATCCTTGAAGCAGAAAGATACAGTGGTGACTGCAGGACCCAAAAACTGAAGAGGAATGAAACAGATTCTATGGTGTGTGAAATATTTATATGGTAGAAAGGGATTGTGTTTCAGGTGATTTTTTCTTTCTGGTTTATATAATTTTCCTATTCACTGTTGTGCGGAGGTCATCTTTTATTCACTGCCATGCAGTGGTCGCTGACCTTTGTGCGGGTATTCCAAAACATGTGTGGATTTTTTGTAATCATTACCATGCAGATTTCTGCCTCAAGTGCAGAAATTCTATCAGGACTAAAATACAGTTGTATGTTACATGTTATAACTTTAGAGTCAGAAATTATGAATATTCCAACTCCACCCCATAAACTCAGTGAGTAAAGACATTAAGGGGCCCATTAGGATGGCGGGCGGATTGCCGCCCGCCTTTGGAACCTAAATTTCCCCCCGGCATTGTAGTATGGTGGGGGGACCGCAGCGGACTGAAAGACTGTCCGCCGCTTTTCCACCCCGGTCGCCTTGCGGCCGGGGCGGAAAAGTATTAATATGGTGGCGGTGTCTATTAGACACGGCCAGCCATATTACAATGGGCTTGGTTAGATGCCTTTACGTGGCAGAAAGGCATGCGGTCATCACTCTGGGGTCCCCCTGCGGGCCCCCAGAGTGAAGGAGAGGAGGTGGGTGCACACGGGGAGTACCTGTGGTACCCCCCAGCATTTGCATACACGAAGCAGCAGGTGCCGCCACAATGTTAAAAATGAGGGCTGCATACGCTACTGTGGCGGGAGCCTCCTAATGCCACCATCGGGACCCCCGTCCTTTTGGCGGGTGGTCCCTTTTTCTGATAGGATGGCAGGCGGACAAAGTCCGCCCGTTATCCTAATGGGGGCCTAAGTCTGCACTTTTGAGTAACTTTACTCTTGGACCTTGTGAATTGCGAAAAGTAGTAAAGTTACTCAAAAAGTAAATTACACAACTAAACTATTTCTGGCTGTTTCTGATCATACATTCCCTCTAATCGTCCACTGTGCATCTAACATACAAGGTACCACCATAGATTTCTGCCCCAATGCACATTTCATTATCTTGGAAATACTTTCTCAAAATCTATCATGAAGACAATTGATACGTATTGTATACATTTTCGTATTAAAAATTAGAGAACATAGTGTCACTTTACTTGCAGAAAATGGTCAGAGTAAAGCCAGGTTCCATCTACTCGCCTCATCCACTCGTCCGTTTGAGAAAAGACTGCAAGCTAATTTGAAACATTGATCATTGTAAGCCCACGGGGCACTTTATTTCTGTTTGAATCTAGAACTATATTCTATAGCAGAGACTGGTTGGTTCAAAGCCGAGCCCTGTTCCTTCGTGTCACATTCACAAAATGGCTCCCAGATGATGTGGAATTATAGCAGCATAACAGCAGTAATGACTGGGGCCGGGTAGTAGGGGTTAAAAAACATAAAGCAAAAATAAAGGATTTTTATTTTACGGTTCCTGCCGGCCAACAATTCTCATCCATCCTCTTCTTCTTCCGTCGATGCAGGAAAAAGGGACAGGAAGCACCAAGGCTTGCAGACTACTCTAGCCAATCATGACGATGCTGATAGCAGTATTGTGATTGGTCTGAACACCGTGGTTCAGGGTTCAGATAGGGACAGTGATCATGGGCATGTTCTCCACCCAGGCTGTGCAACACAGGCCAGTGGAGAACATGCCAAGTGGACATTACGGTATGGCCGTCCCAAGAAGGCCAGCCAAACCATCATGCAAACTTAGAGAGCGCCCACCACACCTCTCCCTGATCTGTGTGCAGTCTGCCCGTCCCGTCTCGACAGAGGAGTACTGAAAAATAAAATGATAATAACATGCTGATATTGTCATTCTATTTTTCCTTTGGGGTGTCACTCCTCCGCTTTACCAGTGGGGCCGTCCCTGCATGTCAGTGTTCCAAGGTCGAATTGCCTACAGGCTGACCAGCTAACCAGACAGAATATGTGGGCAAAAAATTCTGCCCATTTTCTTACTTTCCGTGTTTGCAAATAGGTAGCTTCCATTTTGAAAAGTTGTCGAGTCAATAAAAAACAAACATTGATCAACCTAGTATTTACAAGAATTCAGATTCCTGTGGACCAAACCTCATACTTCAAGCATTATTCACACTCACATTGCCAATATGAAACTTTGTTAATAAACATTTGAAGGCGGAGAAATAGCAGACACGTTTCCCATGACGTGCTCCTCCCGGCCAGGTTTGTTCCTTTGAATTCTGGTACTGGTACTACTGTTTCATAATAGAATACACAAGATTTCAAGTCCCAGAATTGAAAGAAAAAAAACTAAAACGGAGCTGTTCATCATTAACGGAGCTGAGAAGCTTGGCAGGGCTGTGGAGAATGTTTCAAACTTATCAATTGCTTCTGGTACAAGGAAGCCAACTCGGTCTCCATATAACAGTTTGTCTACAGTATCCGGATCTGATTTGATTGCAGGCTGTTTGTTCAGGATGGTGCGTCCTCTGTTTCAGACCCGGCCAAAGGTGAATTGAATTTTTCAAATGTAATAAAAAATGTTCATATTTTCTTTTGGAGCTAACATCACATAATGCACATAATGATGCGATTAGAAGTGATGCAACCTATCTTGTGTAATGTGGTTGGTGTCTTGGCGATGTCTCTGCTAAATATGTTAGGAAATTACGTAAATTACACCCACCCCAAGGTAATTCCCAAATGCAGAGAAAAGTAAGTTGAGAACATTAGGAGTCCATCGCAGTACTCACAGTTCTGAATTAATCTGAAAACAAAGCCTGGCTCATTTGATGAGGGCTTGCAGGAACAATTACATGGGTACACTATGCCTAATATTGTAATACTCATAGTTTGACAACTCTGTGGCCTGAAAGGATGGTGTCTTTCCTGTATACAGCTAAGCATAATTATAGGTTTGGTAATTCCAATGTCCCTATTGTCTACAGGGAAACAACACTTACAACGCAACTTTTACAATGCAATACTTTTACAAAGAAACTTTTACAACGCAACATTCATTACAACGCATGCCATTACAATGCAACCATTACCACGCATGTCACTACAACGCATACCACTACACCGCATGTCATTACAACGCAGTCATTACAACGCATACCATTACAACGCATACCTATACTATCCAACACTTACCCTACTGTTGCACCCCCTGGAGTTAGAATAGTAATGTTTAGCCCTACACTATCTAATACTTACCCTACTGTTGCACCCCCTGGAGTTAGAATAGTAATTTTTACCCCTACACTATCCAACACTCACCCTACTGTTGCACCCCCCTGGAATTAGAATAGTAATTTTTACCCCTACACTATCCAATACTTATCATAAATGCAATGTAATGGTATGCGTTGTAATGGTATGCATTGTAAATGTAGTATGCGTTGTAGTGGAATGTGTTGTAAAGGTAGTTTCAAAGAATTTGTTGTAATGGCATGCGTTGTAATGGAATGTGTTGTAATGGATGTTGCGGTGTAAAAAATGTGTTGTAAAGGTATGCGTTGTAAAAGTATGCGTTGTAACGACATACATCCTTGACTATATCAGAACTATTCACAAATGGAAAGATACATACTTATGAGCATATTTGATATTACACCTGGGTTGAACACTACACGTTTTTGATGGTCACTATTTATAAGTGTAGAATTAGACCTAGGGGTGATTTACATGCTTTCCCCCTTTTAAGCCAAGGGAAAGAGCCTTCTACAACTGGACTTATGAGTGAAAAGTTACTGTTCTTACTTTGCACAGGTAGATGGAGATCACCACCACTGTGGCAAAGCTATGCTCATACGGCAGTATAGTAAAAAAATATTAACTCTTATTATTCTTTAAAAAAAAAAAAAGCTTATAAATATTCTAATGTAAAATATAAAGGAACAACAATGTGATATATTGCTTTTTAACCTGGATCTAATAAAAAATAATCCGCCCGCCATCCGCACCTAAATTCCTCCCCCCGCCATATTAGGATGGCGGGGGGACCGCGGAGGATGGAAAGACTGTCCACCACTTTTCCGCCCCGGAAGCCTTGCGGCCGGGGCGGAAAGGTTTAATATGGTGGCGGTGTCTATGAGACACCGCCAGCCATATAAGAATGGGCTTAGTTAGATGCCTTTCCGTGGCGGCGATGCCGCCATGGAAAGGCATGCAGAGACAAACTGCGGGGGTCTGTTGCGGGCACCCAGGGACTCCAGTGGGGTGTGGGTGCACATGGGGGGTACCTATGGCACCCCTCAGCATTACAAAGCATTACAAAGTACAATGTGGCAAGCACAGCGTGGTGCCTGCCACATTGTGCATTGTAATGCATTGCATGTATCTTCAGCATTGCGGTGCCCGCCGCAATGCTGCCCGCCGCAATGCTGAAGACACAGGATGCACCCACCACTCTGGCAGGTGCATCTTAATGCCCCCACCGGGACGCCCGCCCTTATGGTGGGCAGTCCCTAGACACGACAGGATGAAGGGCGGACAAAGTCCGCCCGTCATCCTAATGGGCCCCTACATGTCTATCTCAAAAGTAATTATTGAAGTTTTTTAAAAAATATTTGTTTATTTTAAACAATAGTTGAATGAAAAATAAGCACCCCATGTGGAAGTTTGATTATTAATTAAAATATGTAAGTTTGTTAAAAAAAAAAATTGGCATATATTTCTTTATTTATGAATCCTTACTTAAAGATACAGTTAGATCATTGAAGAGCTGGCATAAACTACTTCTCAGCTTTATTGGACGTTCAAATATCATCAAAATAAAGATACTACCAACATTTCTGTATATATTCCAATCTCTTCCCCTGCAGGTTCCCAATATTTTTTTAAAGAGATTAGAGGGGGTTTTAAGTAGTTTTATTTGGGGCTACAAAAAAGCTTGGAGAGCTATCGATCTGTTAAAGCTTCCATATAAACAGGGAGGGATTGACTTCCCTAACTTCAAAATGTATTTTTGGTATGCCTTTGCCGGTCGCTTTCGTAGTCTTTTAAATCCTTTGCATACTACCTTTTTCCATCAATTTATGTTGGCAGAGGACAGTGACATGTATCTATACAGAATTAATTACCTGAATTACTTCAAAAGAGTTAAGTTCAAGGCTATACAAGATACTACGTATATATGGCGCACCATCTTTTTCGGTTGCAATCTATCATTTTATCATGACAGACTCCCTTTATGGGGTAACCCCATATTCCCAGAGGTATTTCAAGATGCTGCCAGTCAATGTTGGGCCACCTATGGGATCATCGCTCTTGGGAATCTTTATGACCATAGTGGTCTTGCATCTTTCGAGAATGTCCAGTTACAGTTTAAGCTACCAGATCCTGGGGTCCATTCCGATTCGGGAAAAAAAGCGTCCATCCGAATCGTATCTGGAGCCCTCTCCGTACGAATCGTACACGTCCGTCCAAATCGCGTAGTACCATTCATACGGACAGTTTCTGTCCGAATCGTCGCAACCCTTACAAATTCCACCAGAGATTCCGTACGACTCGTACACTCCCAGTGGACCGTACGATTTGTACACATGCTGTACGACCCGACGAGTACGATCCGGACCTTGGAATGGAGATGTGATTCGTACGGTACACGTCAGGTAAGTGCGATTCGTATGGAGGGTCACACATTTACATACACACCGTACGATGCGTACACCCCATGATCTCAGGGGTATGGAGCGTACACCTGTGATTATGGGGTGTATGCACCGTACCCCATGATCACAGGGTGTACGCACCGTACACCTTGCGATCATGGGGTACGCACCTGCGTACCCTGGTACGCACCATACCCCATGATGGCAGGGGTACGCACCGTTCCCCTGCAATCATGGGGTGTACGCACAGTACCAGGGGGGTCCGTTCCGTACCTGTTTCGAGGCGTACTCTGCTTTTCCGACAGTTTTCAGCTCCCATAGGAAAAGAGTCGTACGGAGGGTCGGCGGGACGAATCATACTTCCTGGGTCGGGAAAACCTGCTTCGAACCGCACAAACGTCGCTTGCTGCGTGTTCCGACAGCGATTTGTACAGGAATTTGAGTCATATGGTTCCTGGTACGATTCGTACGGGG
Source organism: Lissotriton vulgaris (assembly GCF_964263255.1). Lineage (NCBI taxonomy): Eukaryota > Metazoa > Chordata > Amphibia > Caudata > Salamandridae > Lissotriton > Lissotriton vulgaris. The sequence goes on from NC_141693.1 coordinate 920,613,846, forward strand.
AGCTGCATTGGGTGAGAATCGTACTACGTCGTACATACTGGGACGTTGCAGGGTACGATTCGTACGGGAAAAAGACTCCGTACGGCTATTCGGAGTGCTTTTTCCTGAATCGGAATCGGCCTCCATATGTTTTTTAAATAGCTCCAAATTAGGGGTTATCTGGTGAAACATCAAAATCTGTCAAAAATATCTAAATCAGAGGTCTGGAATTACTTGTATATGGAGAAGACAAAACCTCCAATAAGTTATATGTATACATTTTTTATCGGCTCTAGACCAGGCGATGGTGAAAGCCTGGAGGAATGGTGGGGCAATCTCGGGGAAAGGCTGTTACGGCAGTAGGTATAGAACAGGCTTTAAGTGTTATTGGTGATTCAGTTCATTCCATCAACTTGCGATTACAACAATTTCGGACTGAATGCCTGCTGTACAATGCTGGAGAAAATAGCTATATGGGCTCAGCCAGGCTCAGTCAGTGCTCAGACAAAATGTCCTAGATGTGACTTGTATGCAGCAGGCATAATGTATATAATCGTAACATGTCCAAAATTGGGTATATTTTGGCTGCAGGTGGGTCAAGTATGTTCTCAGAGACTGGGGATAGATCAATCCTTCTCGATTAGGGAAATTATGATTGGCCCAGAGATTATGAGCTATTGGCAAATGCTAAGGGTGCTCACTCTATGACAGAATTAAATGCTATATGGGGGCTTCTATTCTAGCCACTGGCTTTTGTGATAGTAATGAGGATAGAACTTGATGTTTGCTATTTGTATATTTGTAATTCTGTTCTATTTAAGGCAGTGATGTTTTAATTTCCAATACTGTTATTTTTAAGTTTTTCTTTTCCTTATGGTCATTCTCTTTGTGTGTTTTGTATGTGTAATTATGTGTTATGACCTCTAGTTCACAAAATAATTTTTTAAAGAAAAATATTAATTAGAATTTTATTTGTAGGTATAATATTAACTTTTTATAAGATAAAATAATCAATAAATAGTTATATTTTTAACAAGCATATACACACACACATATATACATAGATCTGTATTAGATATGATTTAATTAATTTAGCATAGGTTCCCATGGGGTATCATTTCATTTCCCTTCTAAGAGAGTTTTCTATAGAGGTGTGTGACAGTACCTGTGAGTGGTTATGTCTAGTGCCTAACTTACCCAAAGGTTGGACTGGAGTACATTTACACCTGATGTGACACCTTTATGGCTGTAGTAACTTTAGAAGTGCAGTTTGTTTGCAGTGAGCTCACTCTTTTGTGGGTGTTTGTTTGTATTAGCATATACTTTCCTAACCCCTCCTTAAAATTCCCTACAACACGTCAATTTTATAGTAAGTAATAAAAAAAAATCAGCAGGTCCCTCTTCTCTCTCCCTTATTTAATATTAAAATGTATACCTATTTCTGTTGATGAGCTTAACATAGAACATAGGAGAGGGAAGTCTCCCCCATAGTTTTGAGAATACCATTCTGCAGCATATGTGTAGTACTCATGTAGTACGTCTTTACACACGTCCAAATGTAGTTTGTAAATTGACCACATTTTTTTTGTTTTTAAAAATACAAAAAACATGCTAAATGCTCTTCATTATTTTTTAAATTGGTGGGGTAAAATTGAAGCATCCAAAGTGGATATTGCAAACAAATAGGGTGTTCATTATCCAAGCTTTCCTTTCATTCTTACCTGCATTTTACTAAACAAAAGTAAGACAAGATTATCTCCAAGTTCATTTGGAATAAAAAGCATCCAAAAATAAATTACAATAGGCGTAAAGCAAGCAAAATTAACAGACATATGACTTTGGTTAATATATCAAAGATTTCTTTGAAAGGCTAGGTATAAAGAGGTAAAACCTTCTACTACTCCAAAATGAATAGAACATTATATGTTTGAACTGTTCCCATTAACAGCCATTTTACATATTTTGAACCACAAGTTTAACAGGAACTCACATTATCAAATCAATGAAATTAGCACTTCTAAAACTGAATTCACAGTTTCACCCTAATATTAAATGTTTAACTAAATTTCTATTTGGCATAATTTTTGCTTGAAAATAAACAATATTAAATGTTTACCTCCTGGAGTGATGCAGCCATTTTTGGGATATAATTAAAAGTGATATTTTTTTATAATTTTCAGTACTGCAAATCGTATGCACCGCTCTCATTATTACAAATATGTGATTTTATCTGAATCTTTTCTCACAATTTTTCTAATGTTTTTCCAGTGAGCAAAAAATCTCTTAGACATGTATCTATATATTATAACACATTAAATGTATTTAAAACATTCATAATATTAGCCAATCAGTATGTACCAGGTCATATTTTGGAGCAATGAGCTTTCAATTTCATTTTCTTCTGAACAATGGATGTGTAGAAGTTAAGGAAGGTGACAAGTATATGGAAAAAATATATATATATTTGATATAATTGTAAATTATATAACACTTTTATTTATCACTAAGGGGCTGATAATGATGCCTTGGTATGGGGCTGACCAACACGCTGTTGGCAGTCCTAGCTGGGGCATTAGGGTGCAACCCAATACTGTTCGGTAACATTCCTACATTTTACAATGGGAGCAGGCATTCTGGCCAAAAACCAGCCGGAATGCATGCTCCTATTGTAAAAAGGGAGATACACTACATCCCTGACTCCTTGGCAGGCACCTTAATGGTGGCTGCCACAGAGTGCAGGGATCAACAGCGGGGCACCTTAGGTGCCCCCTCGGCCTCCAACCAGAGGCTGCGCAACCAAGGGAGCCCTGCTGGGGGCCTTCAAATGCGAGTTCTGACAGCCTTTCTGTGCCAGAAAGTCTGGCATGAAAAGGCTGCCGAAACCCGTCATTGTAATCCTAAGGGCTGAAAGAGCTACCCTTCGGATTACAGTCCACCTTCTGACTAACCGATGGCTCTCTAAGCCCATCCGAAGCCAGCCGGAATGACCAGTCAGATTAATTTCAAACTGCCTCCATGGTTATGAGGTGTTCGGAAAGGAATTCGACCAACATAATACGATACATCGTAATTGGCCCCTTAGTTGTGAGATAATGCAACATGTTGACATTATAAATTAGAAAATAGTGCCAAGAGACTTCTGTTTTTTGAATGTCAATTAGTTTAGGTTCCCTAGGTAATGTTTGGGAATTAATTAATAAAATGCGTCATGTCTCTGAACACTTTCATTCAAATTGATTATTTATAGGTCAAATGCACTTTCTTGTTATTTTTTCATTTCTCAAATGAAATTGTTTGATTTTCTCATTTCATCTACAATAAAATGCATTACCATCATCTGGAAAGATGCCGAATTATTGTAAATTACACCTGGTGGGCCTGGATTATTTTCAACAGAAGAGGAGATGAACATGCACTTTGTAAGCTTTAGAAACTATCATTTGCCCAGTATTTAATATGGAAATGTCTTGATGAATGTGTTACTGGTCTTTAACTCAGTTGTTAATACTATTTTACATTATATTTGTTTGTCTTAATTATTAAGTGGCTTGTGTGATGTTAATAAACCCTGGAATATACTGTAGGTAGCAAGGACCCCCTGATAAGGATAAATATCCTGGGACAGGGTAAACGATATTTGAAAAAACAATCCCAGGCATAAACTGAGGAAAGTACACAATAGATTAAACAAACAGACTAGTTCAGTTAGAAAAAATATTTATAGTTTAATTTGATAAAAAAGGGGATAAAAATTAAACACATTGATCACAATTGATAAAAAGACTGATACATATGTATTCACAAATTAGATAAAAGGAAGGTTAAGTGGTCTCCAGTCAACGCGTTTCGACATATACAATATGTCTTCATCAGGACATTAACCATGAAAAAACTCTGTAAGACATAATTATTACATAAAATTATTATAGATGTAAAGTTACTATCACATGATTACTACTGAACTAGATTGACGTTTGTTTGCAGATTCTATTGGTACAAAGTACATTCTTCATTCCAAATTTATGGTAAAACCGCTCTAAGAAGACAACAGATTTGACAAGCTACCTATATTTACAAATGGCTGTTGGAAAGATACAAACACAAAAATTGATTTGGCATACAATACACTCTGATTGATCAATTTAGTTTAAACAGGATAGGGTTGTAATATATGTTCAAAAGCTACATAGGAAGACACCTTGGGTGCAGGATGATGTACATTTGCTTAAATTGTCTAGATATCGTTTTGGACAAGTTGCAAAACAAAAGAAAGTTATACTTGTTGGATAATTTCTGTTTAAGGTGTTTCGCATTATGAACATTTACCTGTTTTCATTTCAACTTTAATTAGTATAACTATTTTTAAAGGAGCATAAGCACATATTCACTCTCTGTCAATATATAAGTACAATATACAGGTAAAATACAAAAATAGATGATGGCATCTTTACTATAATGTGTACAGATGTCTATCACTAAACTATTTGTACAGCCAGTAGCAATAATCTACTAGAAGGAGGGGAGCGAAAAGATAAAAGAAAAGATAAGAAAAAGTAAAGTAGATAAGTGGTGTACAGTTATTATTATTATTTATATTATACCTGTCTAGCTAAATTAAAGTAACGCTCTTTTATTTAAAGAGATGGCCCATTAGCCGTACTGAAAATTATTGCATTCTTACCTATTGTACTGCAATATTAGGGGACAAGTGTTGAATCTGTTCTTTAGTATGTTCAACTTGTTGGAACAAGGTCAATAAATCCTAAAGAAAAAGATATGGTCACTCTAATGCGTAATTTAATAAAAATAGATGTCTTGGGTCAGTGGAAAGGTTTGTGTTGGCCTTTTCTTATTATTATTCCATCATTCTTACCCTAAAATTAGAGAATTATTGATCCCACACTCTCGATTCCGGACTTTAAAATTGGAGGCACAGTAGTTACTTAAAGGGCTGTTTGGGCTACCTATCAAAACAAAAAGTAGTGCACAATTTAGATTCGGATATAAATCACGAATACTCTGGTAATTATCAGAGTATGGCTACCGTAGCTTACCGTGTGAGAAAGAGGAGGTCACCTCTGGGGAGTGACAGTAGTTGTTGGTAGCAGCTATATATGAAGGCAATAGTTGCGGTAGTATGATTGGGCAGCTGCAGAGCTCCTAACTGAAAGAACAGTTGTATTTACATTACGCTTTTAGGAACTTGGTGTATACATGATATTGAGGCTGGTGCTTCACAAATCGGTAACATTAACATACCTTTCTAAATGTGATGTGGTAGCCCTCGCCAACACCGATAAATGTGGAAAAGCGCCGGGTTTTGAGTCAGGATACTACAGAGCGGTAAGCCCTATCACGGTGTAAAAGGGCGCATCATCAGCGTTCTCGGTAAGCCTCTTTAATCTCCGGTTAGGCTAGTTAAATTTTCTAACCTTTGCTCAAACGTAGGTCATACTTAAAGCGCCTTTTGTCTCAAACAGGAATTGTTTTTATCAAGGCGGCATCACAAACGTGCAGAAGTGAATGCGACCTCATTTAGAAGTGGCGCCCCCCTTTTTTCTTAAACGCTCAAGGTAAGCGATTTTAGCATGCACTTAACCATCTCTGCAAACTCCTTTGGAAGCCTCCTTCTATTTAAAATATCACTCTTTGTCCTCCACCCATAGGACTTATTTGGGTATTGATGCGCCCTTTTACACCGTGATAGGGCTTACCGCTCTGTAGTATCCTGACTCAAAACCCGGCGCTTTTCCACATTTATCGGTGTTGGCGAGGGCTACCACATCACATTTAGAAAGGTATGTTAATGTTACCGATTTGTGAAGCACCAGCCTCAATATCATGTATACACCAAGTTCCTAAAAGCGTAATGTAAATACAACTGTTCTTTCAGTTAGGAGCTCTGCAGCTGCCCAATCATACTACCGCAACTATTGCCTTCATATATAGCTGCTACCAACAACTACTGTCACTCCCCAGAGGTGACCTCCTCTTTCTCACACGGTAAGCTACGGTAGCCATACTCTGATAATTACCAGAGTATTCGTGATTTATATCCGAATCTAAATTGTGCACTACTTTTTGTTTTGATAGGTAGCCCAAACAGCCCTTTAAGTAACTACTGTGCCTCCAATTTTAAAGTCCGGAATCGAGAGTGTGGGATCAATAATTCTCTAATTTTAGGGTAAGAATGATGGAATAATAATAAGAAAAGGCCAACACAAACCTTTCCACTGACCCAAGACATCTATTTTTATTAAATTACGCATTAGAGTGACCATATCTTTTTCTTTAGGATTTATTGACCTTGTTCCAACAAGTTGAACATACTAAAGAACAGATTCAACACTTGTCCCCTAATATTGCAGTACAATAGGTAAGAATGCAATAATTTTCAGTACGGCTAATGGGCCATCTCTTTAAATAAAAGAGCGTTACTTTAATTTAGCTAGACAGGTATAATATAAATAATAATAATAACTGTACACCACTTATCTACTTTACTTTTTCTTATCTTTTCTTTTATCTTTTCGCTCCCCTCCTTCTAGTAGATTATTGCTACTGGCTGTACAAATAGTTTAGTGATAGACATCTGTACACATTATAGTAAAGATGCCATCATCTATTTTTGTATTTTACCTGTATATTGTACTTATATATTGACAGAGAGTGAATATGTGCTTATGCTCCTTTAAAAATAGTTATACTAATTAAAGTTGAAATGAAAACAGGTAAATGTTCATAATGCGAAACACCTTAAACAGAAATTATCCAACAAGTATAACTTTCTTTTGTTTTGCAACTTGTCCAAAACGATATCTAGACAATTTAAGCAAATGTACATCATCCTGCACCCAAGGTGTCTTCCTATGTAGCTTTTGAACATATATTACAACCCTATCCTGTTTAAACTAAATTGATCAATCAGAGTGTATTGTATGCCAAATCAATTTTTGTGTTTGTATCTTTCCAACAGCCATTTGTAAATATAGGTAGCTTGTCAAATCTGTTGTCTTCTTAGAGCGGTTTTACCATAAATTTGGAATGAAGAATGTACTTTGTACCAATAGAATCTGCAAACAAACGTCAATCTAGTTCAGTAGTAATCATGTGATAGTAACTTTACATCTATAATAATTTTATGTAATAATTATGTCTTACAGAGTTTTTTCATGGTTAATGTCCTGATGAAGACATATTGTATATGTCGAAACGCGTTGACTGGAGACCACTTAACCTTCCTTTTATCTAATTTGTGAATACATATGTATCAGTCTTTTTATCAATTGTGATCAATGTGTTTAATTTTTATCCCCTTTTTTATCAAATTAAACTATAAATATTTTTTCTAACTGAACTAGTCTGTTTGTTTAATCTATTGTGTACTTTCCTCAGTTTATGCCTGGGATTGTTTTTTCAAATATCGTTTACCCTGTCCCAGGATATTTATCCTTATCAGGGGGTCCTTGCTACCTACAGTATATTACCCACGGTTTCCGTGTGGGACCTGTCTTGTGCTTTTGCCTATTAAGTTACCGCTCAGTATATGTATCTTGTCAGGTCCTTGTCTCCATCTACCATCTGATTCATACCTCCTCTCTCTCTATTTTTCGTCTATCCATCTTCTATATCCTATAAAGATAAGTACATAATATGGCTCACATGGAAACATTTGGTTTTTCTGATGACGAATTCGCTACCCTTGTTGGTACAAGTATACCAGTAGGCACCAACTTTATGTCTAAACCGCAAACCAATAGTGACCTAGTTAAATTGTCAAACTTAAAAAAGAAACTAATAAGGATAGAAGCTCATGGTGAGTTTATGTTAAATTACCTTAAATCTGCCATCATTCCTTTAGGCTTACGTGTTAGAAATATCCCTGGATTATTTGTGGACATTAAGACCTTTATCCACAAATGGAGCCTGATAGCTAGTAGGTGCTCTAGGGACTTAATGATCCTTATTATATCTACTTCCAAGGAAATAGCTTCAGATATCAAAAAAGAAATAGAAGAGCTAGAAAATAAAATTAAGACGTCGACAGTGTTAACAGACGCAGATAAACAACTTGAATCCTTGAATAACGATATTTTGTCCTTTTCTGAGTACCTAACCAAAAGAAAGCAAGAGAAATTCGCCAAGGATAAAAAGTTCTACACCTTGGAACGAGCATATCCCTACTTAGGTGAAGGTTTTTATAAACCTGATAACCAACAAGGTGATGGTAACTATAACCACCAAAGAATAAATAACTTCACTGATTCGTCGGATCCCGAATCAGACAATGAGCAGAATTACCCGGACGATGGTCACTACAACCCCCAAAATGGCCGTAGGAACACTCGCCAGCCTTTTTTAGGGTACCGAGGAGGGAAACGGGGACGACAGAGGGTACGTTTTCAACCCACCACCCGGGGCCAACATCAGTCTTATCAACATCAAATGGAACCCCAACCTCAACATTATCTGGAAACCCGAAGCAGGCAATACCAAAGACAATGGATGTGATCCCCATATTTAATTTATCAAAACATAACCTCAAAATCTCAGACATCACCTTACTATCAAAGGGTTTGACCTTTGTACCCCATGCGAATGTCAATTTATTTGAACTATACCAGGATGTTCATTCATTTTTTAGAAAAATAAGATTACAAAAATTCTTTCTAGAGAGGACTGAAATGGAAAATGAAGAAATTGTGAATAACATTGTAGCCCTGCCCTCTACATTTACACCATCATTGGATCAGGTAGGTCCTGAGGTAGCCATTTTTGAGAAGGTGGTTCTTGCTAAATTAGAACAGGCCTTAAGGTTCATACCTAAACCAAGGTACAATATTACAAAAGAAGAGCATGACTCTTTGAGTGATCTGAAAAATGACAAATCCCTAATAATAAAAAGTAGCGATAAGGGAGGTGGTATCGTCCTTATAGACTGCCAGACATATGAGACTAACATGCTCCAGATGCTCAATGACAACCTTTTCTATAAGGAAGTTATAAACGACCCAACAAATAGAGTGATGAGAAAGATTCGTGAAACAACAAAAAGAGCATTAGACAGAAAAGTTATAACCAAAAAAGAATATGAATTTTTAAACACCTCTCAAGGCAAACTAGCATGCATTTATGGTTTGCCCAAGATGCACAAGAACCAACATGATCCACCTTATCGACCAATAGTGTCCACTATTGGTACCCCCACTGAAGCGATCTCTAAGTATGTTGACAACATCTTAAGACCCTACATATCCTTATCTCCATCCTACATTAAAGACACTGGGGAGATAATAACGAAAGTAGAAAACTTAACATTCAATGAAAATAAAGACCTCCTTGTTACATTAGATGTTGAAGCGCTATACAGTAACATCCCGCAGAATGGCGCTTTAGATGCGACCATGTGGTTTATTGATCTCCACCAAATACCGTGCAACAAACAATTTGTCTATGAGTGTCTGTCAATAGCACTACAGGAGAATGTTTTTCAATTTGGTAATCGTATGTACCAGCAGATCAAGGGTGTCAGCATGGGGGCGGCCATGGCCCCCTCGATAGCAAATATATATATGGCTCTTTTTGAGGCACGTAACATCTACAATGAGATGGCCCCATTCTACGAGTCTGTTTCCCACTGGTACAGGTACATTGATGATATTTTTTTCATCTGGACCAGTGGGGAACAGACTCTTGTGGAATTCTTAGAATGGATCAACCTTGCAGATGAAAATCTACACTTCACTGCTAGGTTTGACACCACAAAAGTAGAATTCCTAGATATATACATCAGGAACGGAGATAAAAAACTAGAAGTAGATCTATACACCAAACCCACCTCGAGAAATACTTTGCTCCATTTCTCGAGCTACCATCCCAGGAGCCAAAAAGATGGAATACCATTTTCACAGTTTCTCAGAGTAAGGCGCAATTGCACCAGCATCAAGGACTACGACACACAATCTGAAATAATGAAGAAAAAATTTATGGATAGAGGCTATCCGCATCGATTAGTCCGACAAGCTTATAAGAGAGCTAGATTTTATGATCGGGATGCACTTTTGAAACCTAAAAATGAGACCCAGGAAAAGAAATTGGTGTGTGTCACACGACACTCTACCATGAATGCTACCATCAGGCAGATAGTAAATGCTAATTGGCACCTGTTAAACATAGAGCACTCAAAACCCAAATTGAAGAAACCTATGTTTGCGCACCGCAGAAATAAGAACCTTAAAGATCTTATTGTAAGATCAAGACACATAGGTACCTCAGAAAGGCCTCCCTTTATACAGAAATCTATACAAGGATCCAATCCAGTGAAAGGCACCTCTAGATGCGGTTCTTGTCAATCTTGCAAGGACATCCTAACAGGAGAATCATTTCAACTAAATGGTTATGACTTCAAAGCCAGTGATCTATGGACGTGCAACACCAGCAATGTGGTGTATCTGCTCCTGTGCCCCTGTAATTTGGGGTATGTGGGTGAAACCTCCAGACCTATAAAGACCCGGCTAACAGAGCACAGGTCCGCTATCAAAACCAAGAAAGTATCTGCACCTCTTGTTGCTCATTATAATGACTACAATCATGCCCCATCTGATTTGAGATGGCGTATACTTGAGAAAATTAATACTCCTAACAATAAGGGAGGAGAGCAGATACGAAAGAAACGCGAAGTGTTTTGGATTTTCTCCCTCAACACTTTCACCCGGGGACTCAACAATGAATTACCCTGGGAGAATGCTATCTTATAAACCTTCTGTTTTGATCACCTGACTTTAACTGCTGAAATTTCCCATTCAGGACCTAGGGTTGGTTACACATAGGTAACTAACCTTATAGCCCTTCTCTTCAATATATGGTTACATATAGGTAACTAACCTTATAGCCCTTTTCTTCAAAATAAATATATTCTAATCTAAAAATATAAATTTGTTCGAATCTAAATGTATAAATCCAGTTTATTTGCCGTCCGGAAATCAAAACATGGAGTCGATATATATGCACTACATTGTTTAAAGATAATTGTTTACCCCTCGAAACATTTTTTGTTTTCATTTCTGCATCGTGTTTCTTACCAATGTTTTGCTTCCGGTGCGAAATAAACTGACAGACCACACGATAATATAGCCCGGTCCCCTTTAAAGAACACGCAAAGGAAAGCTTATCCAATTAACAACGCGCATATAAAAGCCCGCCACAGTCGACGTACCAAAGTCGCTCTCTTTTTGGAAACTGACTCGTCGGCAGACCCCCGGATGTAGCTGGCTATCATCAGCGTTCTCGGTAAGCCTCTTTAATCTCCGGTTAGGCTAGTTAAATTTTCTAACCTTTGCTCAAACGTAGGTCATACTTAAAGCGCCTTTTGTCTCAAACAGGAATTGTTTTTATCAAGGCGGCATCACAAACGTGCAGAAGTGAATGCGACCTCATTTAGAAGTGGCGCCCCCCTTTTTTCTTAAACGCTCAAGGTAAGCGATTTTAGCATGCACTTAACCATCTCTGCAAACTCCTTTGGAAGCCTCCTTCTATTTAAAATATCACTCTTTGTCCTCCACCCATAGGACTTATTTGGGTATTGATGCGCCCTTTTACACCGTGATAGGGCTTACCGCTCTGTAGTATCCTGACTCAAAACCCGGCGCTTTTCCACATTTATCGGTGTTGGCGAGGGCTACCACATCACATTTAGAAAGGTATGTTAATGTTACCGATTTGTGAAGCACCAGCCTCAATATCATGTATACACCAAGTTCCTAAAAGCGTAATGTAAATACAACTGTTCTTTCAGTTAGGAGCTCTGCAGCTGCCCAATCATACTACCGCAACTATTGCCTTCATATATAGCTGCTACCAACAACTACTGTCACTCCCCAGAGGTGACCTCCTCTTTCTCACACGGTAAGCTACGGTAGCCATACTCTGATAATTACCAGAGTATTCGTGATTTATATCCGAATCTAAATTGTGCACTACTTTTTGTTTTGATAGGTAGCCCAAACAGCCCTTTAAGTAACTACTGTGCCTCCAATTTTAAAGTCCGGAATCGAGAGTGTGGGATCAATAATTCTCTAATTTTAGGGTAAGAACGATGGAATAATAATAAGAAAAGGCCAACACAAACCTTTCCACTGACCCAAGACATCTATTTTTATTAAATTACGCATTAGAGTGACCATATCTTTTTCTTTAGGATTTATTGACCTTGTTCCAACAAGTTGAACATACTAAAGAACAGATTCAACACTTGTCCCCTAATATTGCAGTACAATAGGTAAGAATGCAATAATTTTCAGTACGGCTAATGGGCCATCTCTTTAAATAAAAGAGCGTTACTTTAATTTAGCTAGACAGGTATAATATAAATAATAATAATAACTGTACACCACTTATCTACTTTACTTTTTCTTATCTTTTCTTTTATCTTTTCGCTCCCCTCCTTCTAGTAGATTATTGCTACTGGCTGTACAAATAGTTTAGTGATAGACATCTGTACACATTATAGTAAAGATGCCATCATCTATTTTTGTATTTTACCTGTATATTGTACTTATATATTGACAGAGAGTGAATATGTGCTTATGCTCCTTTAAAAATAGTTATACTAATTAAAGTTGAAATGAAAACAGGTAAATGTTCATAATGCGAAACACCTTAAACAGAAATTATCCAACAAGTATAACTTTCTTTTGTTTTGCAACTTGTCCAAAACGATATCTAGACAATTTAAGCAAATGTACATCATCCTGCACCCAAGGTGTCTTCCTATGTAGCTTTTGAACATATATTACAACCCTATCCTGTTTAAACTAAATTGATCAATCAGAGTGTATTGTATGCCAAATCAATTTTTGTGTTTGTATCTTTCCAACAGCCATTTGTAAATATAGGTAGCTTGTCAAATCTGTTGTCTTCTTAGAGCGGTTTTACCATAAATTTGGAATGAAGAATGTACTTTGTACCAATAGAATCTGCAAACAAACGTCAATCTAGTTCAGTAGTAATCATGTGATAGTAACTTTACATCTATAATAATTTTATGTAATAATTATGTCTTACAGAGTTTTTTCATGGTTAATGTCCTGATGAAGACATATTGTATATGTCGAAACGCGTTGACTGGAGACCACTTAACCTTCCTTTTATCTAATTTGTGAATACATATGTATCAGTCTTTTTATCAATTGTGATCAATGTGTTTAATTTTTATCCCCTTTTTTATCAAATTAAACTATAAATATTTTTTCTAACTGAACTAGTCTGTTTGTTTAATCTATTGTGTACTTTCCTCAGTTTATGCCTGGGATTGTTTTTTCAAATATAATAAACCCTGGAAGTCACAGTTGCCAAAAAATAATAAGGCGATGCATCGTACAAACTATATTCTTCAAGTGAAACTGAGTCAAATGATGTTAAATAATGTAATTACTTGATGCTATAAGAAACAGATTAGTGTATTTTGGAATCCTTTCGAAGGAGACCATTTTATGTATGTGGCCTGCCACCGTATGTAGGAATGATTGTAGAGCTGAACAGAAGATTAGAATTCACAATTACAGAAAATAATTCACAAAAACAATGCCAGCTGAAGCTGATTGGGGTTTGAAGATGCCTCACAGCAGGACACCATTCAGCACTCTTCTGAAGAGAGCACACCATTTCCTAGTCCTTTCTCCCTTTATACACTACTTACCTTTTTTCATTTTCCTGCTCTTCCTCAGAAGTGTTTTATTGTATTTAGGAAAGCAAGACTCTTTAAGTGAGGTGCATGCGATTATTATTGTGTCTTGCAGCAAACCCACGGTGTTCCAAGCGCTGGATCAAGGTAGGCAGTAGCGGCTCGTGGAGGGAGTGCCATGGGGCGGCTGGCGGGGGAGGGACAGGGTGCGGGGTAGGCAACTCTGGCTCACGGCCGACCAGAGTGATGTAAACAAATAAATAAATAAAACGATTTCATTGCGCGCTCTAAAACGTCAAATGCGTTTCGGCACGCACAATGAAATTCATTTTATTTATTTATTTATTTACATTCCTCTGGTAGGTCATGAGCCAGAGTTTACTACCCCACGACCTGCCCCTCCCCCGCCCCGCCGCACTGCCTCGCAGTACTCCCTTCACGAGCTGCTCCTGAAGGTAGGATGAATTGGCCACCCAATGTTAGAACAATCAGGTCTTCAGATTTTTCTGGAACATAGTGAGAGAAGTACAGCTACACAGAGCTTCTGTGAGGTCATTCCTTAACTTCAGGTCCAGATACAGGAAGGAATTCCTTCCCATGCACACCAGATTGATTCTAGGTCACTTTACAGAGCGGTTGCTAGATCGAAGCAAGCCCGCATGCTGATATGGTTCTACCAGATCTTGGATATATTTTGGTCCTGTCTTAGATTTGGCCTACTGCAAATAGAACAAGCCTTACATTGTATACGCTTATCAACAGTCAACAAGTGGAGTTCATAGAAAAGGTTTAATACCAATGCACACTTCAGTAGGTGATAGAGTAGCTGCGCTGCAACATTCTGGACTCCCTGTAGGTGCCGGATGGCTGCCATATCTGTTTTCAGATATAAAAGTGTTCCCGCAGTTGATTATTCAAAGAATCAAGGCTCGAAGCACTGTTTTTTGCGTAGGTGGTGGTAATACCCCAAAGATCTATTCATCCCCCCTCAGCACCACGAAGCATGTGGAGGCCACCTTGGCTACCTGTGGCTTCATTTAAACCTCTCATCTAATCAGAAGCTAAGGTTATTTACCTTGGAAGACAATATTGGGTGGGTTCTGAAAGCCTCTGACCAATGCTGAGGTCTCCATACCCGTTTTTCCCAAGAACCATGACCTCGGTCTTTCACCATTAAGCTTTTTTGTGTTGGTTCCCATTCAGGTAGAAAATAATCCTGCTAAAGCATAGGTTTAAGTCTCCATTGCTGTGCCCCTGAACAGATGACAGTGAAAAGATAGTCTGTGTCATCGGTGTTTGAGAAAATAGTTAGTCTGTAACTTTCCACAACATCCGACTCTTGTTGCATAGGAAGCGGAAAGAAATACAAGGAACCAAAGGGCATATTAGCAAGGCGGGCGATATGAAATTATCCCCACTTTTCGGGCCGTTTTCGGCCGAGAAGTGGCAATAATTTCATCGCCCTATTAGCAAGCTGTCGCTAACAGCAGTTAGCAACAGTTTGTAGGCGATAGCGAGCAGTTTGAGGCTCGCTTTGCATGTCCACGATATTTATCGCTAATGACATGCAAAGTGGGTGTACCCAACCTTTTAGCGACTGAAAGCAGTCGCTAACATCGCTATCGCCTATTATCAACGCAGGCGGAGCAATACAAAAATTTGCGCTAAGCGCGAATATCGCTGAAAACTAAGGCCTGCTCAGACCACTTCTTAACCTGCATATACAATGGGAGTTAGATATTCAGGTTAAGACCCTATTGGCGTTAATGCCTGAATATCGCTGGATTTCCAGCGATATTCACGAATTAAGCCGCTATCGCTGGATATTTTATCGCATTTTAGATAATAGCACGTTATCTCTGCGATAATATCCGTCAATGCATGGCGATAGAAAACATGTTGCTAAGCTTATTTAGCGACAGATATTGCTTGTTGTTGATAATATGCCCCCAAGAGTTATGGAGATTAACTTGAGGTTTATTCCACAGAACGACTCATGACCGGTCTCCAACATGAAGTATCCCAGAATGACTGTCGACCCCATGAATACATTCCATGTAACACTGCCATTAACTATGACACCAATATATTCTACTAATACTTTCTACTGCACAGTTTGCATGTTGCAATGAACTCCTCAAATCCTCCTAAGAATACATATATAACACCATCTTCCTTTCTCAACACAAAAATAGAAACATTTAATATATACATAACGAAAAGTCAAATGCAACATGTGCTAAGAAAATACAAAATACATTACATGACATAATCTCCAAGCCTGATAGAAATGGTTCATACCCTTGTACTTCTTTTAGAATCTCCTCCTCACCAATACCATTTCTAGGTGTATCATCATCTCATTCCCTCAGAATTACAAACCTCTCCCCTTGTCCTATTTCTTCTCTCACGTCCACTTATACATCACAAACTCCATTCATCAACACCTCCAGATGAAACCAATCGCTCTTACTACTATTAGAATTACATTCAAAACTGTCTTTGAGATTATTTCTAATATTATCCGCTTGTCTCTTACTTAGAGTAACAATAACATTTTTATCCGACCAACCTTTATTTTCCAACAGACCAGCATGTCTGGAAACTCTTTTGACCATAGTGGGTCTGGAAAATGTAGATTCACCATTCATAACTTTGATGGGCTTTTTAACTACTATCCAATCACCAGGTGCAACATCCTTCTCCTTAACATGCTTTACATTGCCAAATTATTTGTAACCGTATTTTGTTTGCTCCTTGCCCACTCACGCACTTGTTTCAAATCCAAATCACCATAAACAACCCCACTTATCACTCAGCTACCCAGGCATTATGCTTGAAATGGGATTTCTACCTCTCAGCAACAGAAATTGAGCAACGCCCATAGTACTGTGTCACGTTATATTGTAACTCCTCAATTTCTGTTGTAGAAATTTTGTGACATTTGGTTTGCTCGCAACAGCTGTCTGAACTACCTCTTTCTACTTATGATTCACTCTCTCAACAAACCCATTGGAAGAAGGACTACATACAGGAACTCTAACATGTTTCACATCATGTTTCTTAAAAAACACAAAGTGTGTTCCGTTATCTGAGACAATTTCCTTAGGTGGTCCCTCTACTTGAAACAACTGCTCCAAAAACCAAACAACAGTCATGGAATCATTAGACTTAACAAACCAAAATACAACAACTTAGAAAAGTAGTCCACTGCTGCAATCAAATATTTATTCTCACAAAATACTGAAAGGTCCTGCAAAATATATGCCTACCTTTTAGCACAATATGGTAGCTCCACAGTACATAAAGGAGCAGTACCAACCCTCCAATGTTGATCAGAGCAAAAACATTGTCACAGCATGAGAGACAATCCATTCTGATGTTTTTTCCTCCTGGTACATATTTAATATTAAAATTAAACTCCTGTAATCTAGGTGAAAGTTTAATCAACCTGGAAGAGGCCTTATTAGAGCAACTATCATCAAGCATGTAAATTAAGGGTTAGAGGGGCATATTATCAAGGGGGTTTATCTCCGCTTTTTTGGCTTTAAAAGCCAAGAAAGCGGAGATAAAATTATCTCCCTATTACCTAGCTGTCGCTAACACCAGTTAGCGACAGCTAGTAGGAGATAGCGACCATCTTGGGCCCCACTTTGCATGTCAGTCATATTTATCACTAATGACATGCAAAGTGGGCGTGCCAAGATGTTAGCGACTGAAAACAGTCGCTAACATCGCTATCTCCTATTACCAACTTTTGGAGATATTCGCGCTAAGCGCGAATATCTCCAAAAGCTAACACCTGCCCTGAGCAGTTCTTAGCCATGTTATCCAATAGGAGGTGGATAACATGGCTAAGAGCATTAGCTCGGTAATGCATGAATATCGCTGACTTTTCAGCGATATTCATGCATGGCGGCGATTTTTATAGCATTTGCGGTAAACCTTGGTAATACCAAGGTTTATTTGCTGTAAAAATCGCCGCAGCTCAGCGGTAAATTTTTGTCTCTAACCAAGCAATAGCGATAATTATCGCTATTGCTTGGTAATATGCCCCTATGTTCTTTAACTAAATCAAACTTCATTCCCCAAACATACATTTGAAACTTTTCTGAAGATCATGAACACACCAACACACGTTCAATAGTGCTGTAGTTCTCAGCAGAATTAGGTTCTGCTGAGAACTTCCAGAGGCCCCACAACTGGATCAAGCCCTCTAGGAAGGACAGAACTCTCTCAGCAGAGTTCAGGGACGTTGGGGGTGAAGTCCTTTTGTTCCTGGGACTTCAGAACAGGGAGCCAGCTCTTCTCAGGGACTTGGAGATTCCTTCAAGACAAGGGACACAGCACAACAGCAAAGTCATTCCCCTCTCCTTGGCAGCAAAGCAACAGGTCAGTCCAGCAGAGCAGCAGCAGGACAGAATTCCTTCTTCAGATTCAGCTTTCTCCTTGGCAGAGGTTCCTTCTTGATTCCAGGATGAACTAATTTTCTGTTGTCAGGGGTCCTGTACTTTTACCCCTAAAAGTATTTGATCTCTTTGTGCAAGTGGGCCCTGAGCCCGGTCTGAACCAGTTCTGGGTGTTGCTTGAGCACTTTGTTTGCCTGGCTTCTCCTTTCCTTTCAGAGTGAGGGGCAGGGTCGTCAGCCGCCCAGCAGGAGTTGGAACCAGCATTGTGGCAAGCAGGCACAGCCCTATTCAGGCCCAGGTGCTAACTCCTCCCACCACTCAGGTTGCAAATGCAGTCATTCAGCCTAGGGCTGACTCAGCCAGCCTCCTGGGGAATCCCCAGCCCCTGTCACTCTCAAACCAGACAGTCAATACACAAACAGGCCAAGGCACACAGAAGGGTCAGACAAGAGAACAGCAACTTTCTAAAAGTGCTGTTCTCAAACACAGGATTTAGAAACAACCTTTCCTAAAAGATGTGTTATTAAATTCTGAGTTCAGGGATACTAGACTCTTATGTCCTATCTTGTTCCTATAGGAAGAAATGCTGGTAGCCACTGTAGCCAGCAACCCCCATGTTAACCTATAGAGCAAGATAGCCTTACATTAGTGAAAAACGAAATTGGCTGTAATTCACTACCAGAGCATTTCATCTGCACCAGTACATGCTCTACCTTTCACATACACTGCACCCTGCCCAGGGGGGTACCTTGGGCCTTCCATAGGGGTGACCAATGTGCAAAAAAAGGGAAGGGTTAGGCCTGGTCAGTGGGGACACTGACCAGGAGGACATGGCAGTTCGCAGACTGCACACAGGCACTGCAGTGGCAGATTTTAGGGCTACTCATGTGGGTGGCACAATCAGTGCTGCAGGCCCACTAATAGCATTTGTCATCACCAGCCCTGGCACACCCAGTGCACTTTACTAGGGACTTCATGGTGATACAAATATGCCAATCATGTACATCAAATCACAATAACAATTTACACAGAGAGCGTATGCACTTTAGCACTGATCAGCAGTGGTAAAGTGCTCAGAGTCCTATTGCCATCAGCCACAGGTCAGGAAAAATAAGGGAGGAAGAAGTAGAAAGTTTGGGGATGACCCTGCAAGGAGGGCCAGTTCCAACATTTACCAACAAATCATATATCCTCTGGAGAGGATGGCAATCAATTAGGATATTATGATTGTGTACTCTGAGATTGCCATACAAACGTATATCTACAGATTTGTTACAGACTATAACGGCAGCCAAAAACCACTTGGAAGAATCAACAGGTATTATACTCTGTTCACACATTTTGTTCAATAACATCCTTAGATCTTCTTTGACTGCTAATGATACAAGTCTCAATTCCTGTACAACAGATATGGCATTGCACTTAAGTTCAACTTTATACTCAAATTCTTTAGCCTATCAAATTGTTTCTATAAAAACTGTCTCAAATCTAGACAATCATTTTTGCACAGACTGTAGGGAATCAACACCCTGGACAGATTGTGTATGCTCACCCGAAAAAAAAGGAAAATCGCCCAAAACAGCAGGCTCTTCATGTCTAGCTCTCAAAATAATGCCCAACTTAGCTTGGGCTTGCCGAATCACTGACATAATATCAACGTCGCAAAATATTGTTGTCAAAAATATTGGAGGTGGAATATCGATGTCAAGAATATCTAAGTCCTATCTACATTTAGGTAAGTACAAAAATATAGAAAAAAATATATTGTTGTAAAAAATATCTTTTTTTAATGTTTAAAAATAATACAAAATTAAATAAATAATACATATAATTAAAATAAACATAATTAAAAATATATTTTAAATTATGAGTGATACATATAGCGGTCGATTCCGATTCGGGAAACGAATCCGTACGACGATTCGTATTCGTAGTCGTTTCCGTACGAATTGTGCAAATCTGTCTGAATGTCGTAGTACGCTCTGTTGCGAGAAAATACTTCCTAATCATTGCAAACCGTATGAAAATGAAGGGTAAATCCGTACGACATCCACCCGCACAGTGAACCGTACGATTCTTAAAAATGCCGTACGACCCGCCAAGTACGATCCGTAATGAGGAATGAGTACACGATTTGTTCAGTAAACCTTGTGTATGAGCAATTCGTACAGAGGGCAACACTATCACATACACACCTTACCCCTAAAATCAAGGGGTGTATGCATGGGGTGTACGCACCGTACACCTTCGACCTTGGGGTGTACGAAGCGTACCCCTATGGTCCATACACCTACGATCATGGGGTGTATGAATGGGGCCATACGCACCGAACCCCTGAAATCCAGGGGTGTACACACAGTACCCTGATGCACCGTACCCCTACAATCATGGGGTGTACACACCGCAGCTGGGGGGGGGGGGCGTTTCATACGCATTTTAAGGCAAAATCTGCTTTTACGGACGTTTTAAGCTCCCGTAGAAAAAAAGTTGTACGGAGTGTTGTCGATACGATTCGTACTTGCTGAGTCGGAAAATTTAGCTTCGATCCGTACGGACATCGCGTACTACGCGTTCCGAATGCGATTCATACGGATTAGTGAGTTGTATGGTCTTTGGTACGATTCATACGGAGAACTGCTTTGGGTACACATCGTACTACATCTTACGTACGGGTACGGTTCTGCCTACGATTCGGACGGGAAAAAATCTCCGTACGGCTATTCAAAGGGCATTTTACCAAATCGGAATCAGCCCCATAATGTAAAAAATATTGCACATATAAAATATAATATATATACTTACTTAATAATATTTACAATTAATTACTTTAATAACTTATAAATTGTTTACAACAGTTTTATAAATTATAAATACATACATACACATACAAAAATATTATAAATAAAAATATCAAAACTATATAAAACAAATAAAAAAAATATTTAAAATAAATTAGACACTACATTAACTAAAACAGTGAATATTGGATAGCTTAGGGGTAAAGATTATGGTTCCAACTTCATAGAGTGGAACAGTAGGGAAAGTGTTGGATAGCGTAGGGGCAAAAATTACTATTCCAACTCCTGAGGGTGCAACAATAGGGAAAGGGTTGGATAGATTAGGGCTAACAATTACTATTCCGACTACTGAGGGTGCAACAGTAGGGAAAGTGTTTGATAGCGTAAGGGTAAAAATTACTATTCCAACTCCAGAGGGTGCAACAGTAGGGAAAGTGTTGGATAGCGTAGGGGTAAATATTACTATTCCAACTCCAGAGGGTGCAGCAGTAGGGAAAGTGTTGGATAGTGTAGGGGTTAAAATTTCTATTCCAACTCCAGAGGGTGCAACAGTAGGGAAAGTGTTGGATGGCGAAGGTGTTAAAATTACTATTCCAACTCCAGAGGGAGCAACAGTAAGGAAAGTGTTGGATAGCGTACGGTGTAAATTACTATTCCAACTCTAGAGGGTGCAACCGTAGGGAAAGTGTTGGATAGCATAGAGGTGAAAATAACTTACTACTAATTAAAATAATAATGTTTTTTTTAATAATTTATTTATAAAATTACAACAAATTAATCAACAATACCAATACATAGTTATTTTAAAATAATTACCAATGAATAATTATTAAACAAATAAAATAAATACAATTAAATAATAATTATTAAAAATGTATTAACAAATATTAATAAAATACAAAATAAAAACATTTCAATACCAAAAAACAATAATTATTAAAAAATATGTACAATTAATAATTAATTAACAATACATTATTGATGAATACCAATAAATTATAACAAATCACACTTAATGACCAAATAATAATTAAAGGACAATTATTTAAAAAAAAATAATTACAACTGTATTACCAATTAGTAATTGACTAACAATAATTGAATTATCAATACTCAACACTAAAAATAAAATTAGTTAATTACAACTAAATTGCTTCCCACCCTATTACCCTATTACCGCACAGCACACTTCAATAATAAATGAATACACTTATTATAATTACCAATTGATCAATTAATAAAAATTAATTAGCAATTAATAAAAATTAATTAGCTATGAATAATTAATTAAAATAAAAATAGTTACCAATAAATAAAAATGAAATATTTACTTAATTACAATTAAATTACTTCCCACCCTATTCCCCTATAAACCCACAACCTGCTACAGAACTAAAATGCAAGATGTGTTTAAAAATATCTAATAATTCCTAAAAAATATGTTATTCATTTACTATAATTAAATTACTTCCCACCCTATTCCCCTATAAACCCACAAACCGCTACGGTACTAAAACGCATCATTTACGTGAATAAATTATTACTAAGTTCTAAAAATGTAGTACATGTATTTTAACCTAGTAGAATAATTAACAAAAATTATAAAAACAAACATATAAAATAATCATTAAAATACATAACACTAATATTAATATTGATATTAGTAACATCGATATTTTTGCTATCGATATTACTAACTTCGATTGTAACAAAAATTATATTTCTTACCTTCAGGTCGATTTTCTGGTCGTCGATATTCTTTATTTCGATATTCTGTTCCTTCCGAAATTTTGAACTCGATATTATTGACTGTCAAAATAAAAAAGTCGATATTTAGACTGTTTACCGGGCTTACCAACCCATTATATCTCTCCCTTTTTCCATGACATATAGCTCAATTGAAACCTCACTGCCTTTGAATTTAACGATGTCATAAAAGAAACCCTTCATTATGATATCATATTCTCCAAAGGCTTTCGGATTGACATCTGTTTGTCTCAACTATTGGTTTGACCATAACTTTTCATAGGTAACATTAGAGAGTATTGTGGTGGGATAACCTGAATTGGCCCTAATCCCCAGGTTTACATTTCTAATAATTACTTCACATAATGGACCTTTATACTTCCTCTGAGCAGACTCCAGTATGTTATCATCAACTGTCAGTAATAGATTGTTAATGTCCTTGCACAACTGATCTTCTTCAACACACACCTGATTGATTCTGAGTTTCGTTCTTCTAGAACAACACAAAGCCTCAAATTGACCCATTTTCTTGCCTATTACCACACTTTTTGCCAAGAGCTGGATGCAAAACAATATTCCCTAAATGAAATTTAGAGCCATATCTGTAGCACTTTCTTTCAGTTCCCTTCTCTATATTCCGCTTGATCTTATTATTATTCACAATAGCAGATCCTGTGAAAAAATCTTTGAAGAAATAAGTGATCACTCATTACTTCTAGCAATATCCATCACTTAATTAAGATTAGGATTTTTGCAAGTTAAAATGTGTTCCTGAATCTTTTATATTAAACAGTTAAATACCAGTTAGTCGCGTAAATAAATATCGAAATTAGCACCAAACTCGTACTTTTCTGCTAGCACTCTCGGGATCCTCAAATAATCCTCAACACATTTTTCCAACATCTGTTGCCTTTTAAAAAATTATGCTGTTCCAGCATAAAGAATGGTTTCTCAGTATATTGTTTGCTCATGCAAGCTAGTGCCTCTGTATAAACATTCCAGGCATCATCCCCAGCAGGTGGTACAGCAGATAGCAAATTATCAAAAACCTGTTGACCTGTATCACCCAAATGTTTGGGAAATTATAGCTTCATGACAAATTGGAATGTGATTGGATGTGTCAATAGCAACCATATCGTTTTCAAAAACTCTCAACCATTTCCTCCATGCCATGGAAGATTTCTGCAGATTTTGCAGGGATGATGGGGGTAGCACTACATTGCTGGAAACGCCATTATAAATATAAAGAAAATAAATACAACAAATAATAGCGCAATACATAAATGAAAAACAGAAAAATAAATACTAGTAGCAGGGGCAGTACTCTGTAATCTGTTACCACTCAAACAGCATAACAACAGGTGTGTCTATCACCGTGAGCATAGCCACAAACAGGAAAGCATAGAGGCAGGCAAGCAGGTGTGCAAATCACTGTGGAGACTTGCAAAAGTGGAGACTCACCGTACATTTCCTGATAAAGATTATTTACATTGGTGTGCCTGTCGCCATGGTAACAGGCAACGAAGATACAAGTGCAATAAAATGGTGGATGAGGTGGAGGATGTGCAGCTGGCCGATATACTTTTCTTAAGAAGATGGAGCTTGCATTCCCAGCGTAGTGCATAAGTAAAATTTAGCACATAATCCCTTCCAACTAAAGTAGCATGCTCAGTGACACACAACAGTGAAGGGACAGGAAGGAGGTTTAGCAGCGCAAGAGCCCACATGAGCTGAAAAATGCCAGTAAGAGCATTTTTCAAAGCTTGCAACTGCCGCCACCTCCTACAATGCATCCAGAGTAAATTAGACATTCAACTTGGAAGAAAGTAACAATACCAGGTAAAGTTTCATTTGCAGTGCTGCATGTGGCGTAGAAAATAATACAAACCGCAAAATTGTAATCAAAATAGCATTTGGATTGTGGGTCCTTAAGTTCACCAGCACATGTTGCCAAATTTATGTTGCATTTGAAGCAGAAATAAACACCAGAAACTGAGGGTTATGGAGATTAACTTGAGGCTTATTTAACCGAAGGACCCACCACCTGTCTCCAACAAGTAGTATCCCAGAATATCAATCCACCCTGTGAATACATTCCATGTAAAAATCATCAACTATGACGCCAATACATTTCATTGTTCTTTATTTCGGTTAAACAACCTTAAAAGAAAACAGTACAATACAATTTTAAAACATTACAGTACAATATACATATCAACACAGTCCCGGGTTAAAATTAAGAGGAAACTAGCAGCAGGTCCTTCGTAGTTAGATTAGCACACATCGAGGAACACATGATAGATGACAATTTTTTTTAAAAGTACTATAAAAACAGTAGAAGGAAAAAAAACAGGGCACCAGGTACACTAAGATCAGGCCAGTTCATATTATCATTATTCTAGTTTAAGTCACTCTATTTAAGTGCAATATAAATCTAAATCAAATTCAATTACATGCACCACTTAATAGTAATATTATCAGGCCAATTGCGTTTATGGTTACATATTGCACACACGTTCCAATGGGCATTACATAGAGACAATTAGTTTGGGTAGACTAGAGTACAATCAGGGTGCATTTCGACTGCTATACTGCAATCATACCAATTATTCTGGTTACATTTTATAGCCATTTCTCTTCCTGACTATCGCTACTGATAGGAGGAAGCGGCTCAAACTAAATACTATTGGGCGTGCAGTATCTCCTTTAAAGACTCTTTAACCATCTTTAATGTGGCGAAGACCCAAAAGTTGGCATATGGGTTTTAGCCATTTTTTCCATGCCTGTAAATAAGCGGGGCATATAAGTAGTACATGGGACTCATCTTCCCTTAGGCCCATTTCACATAATTCGCATAAATCAGGTCCAGTACTACCTCTTGGTCCTTTATTACAGTGCCATTTCGAAGTCCTAGATTTAATTTGAAGGGCACAATAGCGAAATTTTAGATATAACGATTTGGCCATAGGTGGGTAAATTTCGTCCATAAAAAATTCTAATTTTATGTCCATTTTTAATTCAAAGAACCTGAGGGTCAAAGTCCCTAGGTTGGAATTTCCCAACACAGAGTCTTTGATATATTCCCAATATCTATTCTTAAGCAGTTTCTTAGAATTATTGGTAATCGAATCCAGGTCTGACAAAAAGCTACTAAACCCCAGCTTTGTAAACCACTTTTCAATGTAGGCCAGCCATGCTAAGCGTGTGGAATTTTTTATTGCCATTATCTCTTTTAACGCCTACTCCTGTTGACTGAGTCCTGGCTCACGGAGCATTCTCTCCCCGATATCTTGGCTGCCCTTCCCCCAGATTATTTCTTCCTCCATGCTGACCGTATTGCTGACCACCCTGGTGGCGGGGTGGCGGCTATCATCTCAAAACGATTTCATCTCATTTCCTCGTCCTCATTCGTATTATCACAAGTAGAGAACCTGATTATTAGTCTGGGAACGGAAGCCGGGGCTTTCTCTTTTGCCCTTTTATATCGCCCTCCTCGACCCATGCCGGACTTCGCTGAGAAACTATGCGAACAATTGACTGCTCTTCTGCCATCATATTCTAGTTTCGCCCTCTTTGGGGACTTTAATTATTGGTTCAATGAAGCCAATGCAGGTGCACAAGCCACAGCACTATCCGAGACCCTGACAAGCTTGAACATGTATCAACACGTCTCTTTACCCACTCACGTAAAAGGTCACATATTAGATCAGGTTTGGACCACCAATTTAACCCTCTCCCAACCTTCTACACTTCCATGTGTGTGGTCGGACCACTACATAATCGACACGACCATCACTCTTAGTGGGCGGACCAAGGCCCCCATGATGGCAGGCAGTTCCTCACGCAAATGGAATAAATACGACTCTAAGGGATTTTTAGCAACCCTGGCCTCTAGCTGCCCTATTACTTCCCCCCATGATGATGTTAATAGGATGGACACTGACATCGGTGGCTGGTTAAAAGGGGCCGGTGACCAATTTGCCCCAGTAATCAAGTTCCCCTGCACCAGACATCCTAACGCCAACCGGTGGTTCTCTGACAACCTCAAGCAATTAAAACTAGAGGTTCGCCAACTGGAACGTACATGGAGGCGGGATTACTCAAATTCATCTAGCCAGAGATATGTAACAGCCCGCAGAGAATATAAACTAGCTATTCTCTCAGCTAAATCGGAGCATATCTCCGACAGAATTCTCTCAGCTACTAATAAATCTCGAGAGGTGTTCAGCATTATGAATGAGTTGACTACTGACGACAGGACTCTCCCAGCCCAAACCCCGACTAAGGAAACCTGTGAGGCCCTTAATCTTTTCTTTATCGAGAAGATTATTAAAATAAAAGACTCCATTATCCCTGCCTTACAGCCGTCATCACTCCTCGACGCTTCCCAGGATAACCCTCTATCCCTCACTCTGCTCCCTACCCTAGACTTCCCTACCCTAGCGAAATTAGCCACCCGTGTAAGATCGGGTTCACCGAATGACCACTGTCCTCCCTCGGTACTGCGGGACATCTGCCTTAAGCTGCCAGAATGGATACTACCTTTCTTGAATGCATCCCTTATCTCTGGCACAGTTCCCAGCTCCTTTAAGGAAGCAATTCTCGTGCCGCTCTTGAAAAAACCAGGGGCGGATCCTGCTGAACCCTCTAACTATCGACCAATATCCCTGTTGCCTTATTTGTCAAAACTCCTCGAAGCCCATGTCACCCGGTGTTTTTCCAACTTCATTGAGAGTTCTTGCTTCCTTGAGCCCAATCAGGCCGGCTTTAGGCCGGCCCATTCAACGGAAGCTGTTATTTTGGCAGTCATGGATACTCTGAGAGGGAATGCAGATGCTAAGAGACCACAGGCCCTTGTTCTTCTGGACCTGTCTGCCGCATTCGACACGGTGGATCATGACATCCTTCTCCACCGTGTCGGACAGGCCGGCATTCAGGGTTCTGCTCTTAGGTGGGTCGAGTCATTCCTTACAGGCAGGTCACAAGCTGTACGTCTAGGTCCCTTCACTGCGTCAAAATCTTCCGCCACTTGCGGAGTCCCCCAAGGCTCTTCACTTTCCCCTTTATTATTTAATCTTTACCTCCACCCTTTAATTTGTTCTCTCCATAATTGGGACGTCACAGTCTTCAATTATGCAGATGACTTGCAGCTCGTCTTTCCACTTGACTCTCCACAGGCGGTTAACAACTTTCACGCCGTTATGACTCACATCCAACAATGGATGACTCAAAACCAGTTAAAACTTAACCCTGGAAAGACTGAGCTGCTCCTCCCTGGCTCAATTGCTGCATATTGGGGCCCGCAGTTCTGGCCCATGGACTTTGGTCCCCCTCCTACACCACTCAAGGCAGTTAGGAGCTTGGGGGTGACGATCGACGCGGAGCTGTCACTTAAAGCTCAAGTGGGTGCCACGATCTCTTCGTGCATGTTCCAACTGCGAAAGATCCGGAAGATCAGGCACCTACTCCCACAAGCGGCTCTGTGTCAGGTCGTCATGTCCCTTGTCCTATCTCGCCTTGATTTTTCCAATTCCCTTTACCATGCACTCCCACGATTTCTTCTGCACCATCTTCAGGTCGTGCAGAATCAGGCAGCCCGCCTCATCTTTAAGATCCCTAGGTGGCAATCTGCGAAGCACTTGCTCCGCAAGCTCCATTGGCTGCCAATGGAGGAGAGGGCAGCCTTCAAGATGGGCTGCATGGTATTTAAATCCCTTCACTGCCCTTGTCCTGCTTTTTTGAAATCCTTGGTCACTTTGTATCGACCTGCACGTTCCCTCCGGTCAGCTCATCATCACCTGCTTGTCACTCCCAAATTCAAAATCAATAAATTTGGGGGTCGCCGTTTTGCTTCTCTCGCCCCAAAATTCTGGAATCCCCTCCCCCAGGCCATTAAATCTAGTGCCTCCCTTTTCCAGTTCAGGAAACTCCTTAAAACGTTCCTGTTTACTCTTTCTGGGTAATCCTCTCCTCGTTTTTCTTTCATACGTCCCTCCAGAAAGCGCCAGGAAACCTTCGGGTGTCAGTGCGCTCAAAAAGTGCCATTTAACATAACATAACATAACATAGTCCGCTAGCTCATCAGTGGACCAAAGACGAACCCAGTATAACAGTGGGCGCAATGCAGCGTGGTCATCTGTTCGGCGGAAATTAAGGTCCAATAAAACCGGGGTAAGGGGAGTAGAGGCATGTACACCTAAAAGCTGTCTAATAAATTTATTTTCCTGAACAAAAACGTGCTTTTACATTCTACTAATACTTTCTACTGCACAGGTTACATGTTGCAATGAACGCCTCAAACACTTCTAAGAATAAATATATACCACCTCTGATCAGGTACTTGCTGAGAAAACCTGAAATGAACAGCTCTCCAAAAAAAACATCATCCAGACCATGAGAGCGGGTCATGACCTGGAAATGAAGCCGCATCTAATTTCCACGACCTGCGGCTCCTGTCTACTTTTTTTTAGGTCGAGCATAAGCATACAACCTCTTGTATACTTTAGTGTACATATATCTCTGTGGGCCAAATGCCCCATTGTTTGTTTCAATGGCCTTTAAAAGTCTTTCCTTACTAGTGGCCAGCCCTGCCTCTTTGTCCCTCCTTTTTCCTCCAAGGAGCTGGGACTTAGTAAAATATCATTACACAGTATCATTTATTTGTTTTGGTGATTTGCTCGTGAGGGAGATTATTTTATTAGGTTTTCTACCTCTTGTTACACTGTGGGTGCTCAGAAGTAACTGTTTACATTTTATTGCAGCATTCGCATCTTCTCCTTCCTGTCCTAAGCCAGCAGCAGCCAGCCATGCATTCTAGCTATTGCAGCTCTAAATCATGTAAAAAGTTAAACCAAAACCAAAACTTAAACACAGCTTGAAATGATACTTTCATATGCATGCTGCTTGTGTTTTTTTCTCCCATCCAGGATTTTTCTTTGGCTGCTGGCTGAGGAGTTGGAGCTTTCTCCTCATCAGTTTTGCACTGAGGCCAAAATGTTTCCTTCTGGAAAAATTTCCTCTTTAAAATGTTCATTTGAATGTATTACATTAAGTAAAAGCGGAACAAGAACAAAGGTCCAGCACAAGGGCTGAGCAATGGCACTGGATACTGACTTCAGAGGGGCAATATTTCTGAGTATTTTGCTTTTAAAAGCACTCTACACATTTAACTCATTACAAGGTAGCCAGAGGGTTAATATGCCAGCTGCGAAGAAAGTGTACCATGCAGATTACAAAGTGCATAAAATGTAAATAGGTCAATGGGTTACTGTCTTCTGTTACTTGCAGCTTATAAGTTAAAACAGTGAACAGTGAATTTATAACTGTCATAAAAAAACTGCATGCACTGCAAAGTAAAGATTAGAGGAGATAATAAAATTGCAAAAAGGGTTAATCTGGATGGAAATTGATTCTTTTTATTTAAGAGAACCCCCATCTATGGTGTTCTGTTCTCAATGAGTTTGTGCTTCTGGGACCCAAACACTCTTTAACAATGCTGTCTATCAATATGCATGACTTGTGACTCCTACACCCTGTAGTCGTCTGTGTTATGTAACATTTCCTTTACATTAATATATACACTTATGATTAATTGTCTCTGTGTAATTTGTGTGTGATGTAAAGTGCTCTGGCACACTGGGCCGTTGTGCTTTATAACGAATTAAATGCATCTGAACATTAGTGGTATGGAACCTTAAGGGACACTGTTAAAGAGTGGTGGTGAGGGAATCCGCATCACTCAGCCTTAACTAAAATTCATCTGAGTACCATCTCAGTGTCAACACAGCACCACCTCCTCAGAGGTGCACCACCAGTGCAACACCAACTCAACATCAGCGCAGCACCACCTTAACATCAGCACTGCACCGCATTGTCTCAGCATCAGTACACCATCCCCAACGCAGCCCCACCTCAGCATCAACGCACGACTACCTCAGCACTGCACCAACTCAACATGACTCAGCACCACCTGATCACCAGCTCAGCACCACCTCAGAAACAGTGCAGCACCAACACCTCAGCATCACCTCAGCATCAGCAAAGCACATCAGCATCAACACAGCACAACCTCCTCTTCAGCACACCACCATCTCAGTATCAGTCCAGCACTACCTACTCAGTGCACCACCATCTACGCACCAGCGCAGCACCACATCAACATCAGCACAGCACCATCTCAGCATTAGCACAGCACAATCTCTGCATCAGTGCACCACTAACAGCACAGCACCACCTCAGCACAACTGCAGCATCAGTGCAGTACCAATTCACATCACTCAGCACCTCCTCAGCACCAGAGCAGCACCACCACCTAAGAATAACTCAACACCATTCATCATCACTCAACACCTCCACAGCATCACTCACCACCATCTCAATATCTCTCAGAACCACCTCAATATCACTCAGCACCACCTAAATACTAGGCCATGGCGGTAAATTTCGTTCCACTCGGGGAATTTGCGATATTTTTACATTTTCACGTTCCACGGAGAGTACGAAAATGTCAAAGCTTTCACAATCTGCCGCGAAACATAAGTATTTTCTTGTTCACTCTTTATAAATGCATTCTCGCGCGTGGGGTAGCGACTTACCGAGTCCCTGCATTCGCCGGCAAGTTTTCCTATCCATTTGCCTGCGCCACGAGATGTTGGATTGTTGGTAGCCGGTCGCGCTATCCCGTGCGAGTTTGCAATCGCAAACACATCATTAGACCCGGAATAGGAAATAAGCATTGCGAGCAAGATGGCCGCGCCCATTAGTGACCGCGTGGGCAAGTTGGAGATAAATTTCCCCACAAGCATGCAAAAACACATTGCGAACATACGGGAAAAGCAATCACCGCATCTTCGCGAAAGTTCCACGTGCTCACAGAGATTTTGAGCAATTTCGCAATCATTTGCGAAAGTCAATTTCTCAAATTCCGTCCACCCCTACTCAATACCACTCAGCACCACCTCAATATCACTCAGCACCACCTCCCCATCAGTGCTCCACCTCCTCATCAGTGCACCAGCAACTCAGCCTTAGCACAGCAACACCTCTGCATTTGCATAACACCATATCCATATCAGTGCACCACACTGCACCACATAAGCGTCACTTATCACAACTGAGCACCATCTCTGCACCACCCAAGCACCAGTGTAGCAGCACCACCTCAGCATGACTCAGTACCACCTCAGCACCAGTGCAGCACCACCTCAGCATTAGCACAACACTATCTCCGCATTAGTGCATCACCACCAGCTCAGCACCAAAGCAGACCCAACGTTAGCACAACTCAGCGCCAGTGCAGCACAACTTTAACATCAGCGCAGCATTACCTCATCACAGGCTCATCACCCAGCACCACACGAGAACCAGCTAACACCACCTCCGCCCAACTCAGCACCACCTCAGCATCATTCAGCACCACCTCATCATCACCTCAGCATCACCTCCTCATCAATTCACCAGCAACTCAGCATTAGTGCAGTACCTCTCAGCACCAGCACAGCACCTCTCAGCACCAGCACAGCACAACATAAACATCAGCACAGCACTATTTCTGCACCCATGCAGCACCACCTCAGCATCAGCAGATCATCTGCTCAACACAGAGACACCTCAGCCCCAGCGCTGCACCACAACCTCAGCATGACTCAGTGCCACAGCGTCACTCAGCACCACCTCAGCATCACGCAGCACCACCTCAGCAACATTCAGTATCACCTCCACACCAGCACACAACTACCTCAGTATCAGTTAGCAATACCTGAGTTTCATTCAGCATTACCTGAGAATCACACCTGTACCAGCACACCACCATCTCAGCACCACTTCAGCATTACTCAGCACCACCTCAGTGGCATCTGTTGATTCTCTCATGGTGTCCGACCGCTGCTCATGTTGTAATTCAGGTAGTATTTCTCAATCTCCACCCTCTTATTGTTTATGTCCCTGCATAACTAAAAAGCTATAACAAGCATTACAACAGGCAGGAGGAGATTGCCAGCATTGCAAGGACAAAATAAAACTAGAAGACATTTTCTGATAATTCTTTTTTTTAAAAGTCATTCAATTGTACACAATGTCTTCTTTAATGCTATCCGTGCTGATAACGGAACCGCTCCTTCATCAGCTGCGGTGGCGCTGTGCTGATGATGGAGCGGTTTCGTCATGGCCCTGCCGCCGCGCCTGCGCGGCGTGTTCTATTGAGCGGGCGGGCCCATGACGGAAACCGCTCCGTCATGGGCACAGCTCAACCGCGGCTAGTGACGGAGCGGTTCCGTCACCAGCACGGCCGCACTGCGCGGCCGCCCCGCCCCCTTAGCACTGTGGCGGAATAGCCGCCGCAGTCAAGGGGTTAAACTCCACTGCATAACACTCCATTACACAAAATACCACTCCACATACGTACACTCCATTACACACAGTCTCACATCACATAATTCCAATACACTACAAAATATATAATTACGAGTCACATGATACAACTGCACACAATACCACATAATTCCACTACACAAATCCACATCACACAGTTTCACACCACACAAGCCCACAACTAACAAGTCCAATCCATCCCACATAATTGGTGCACACCACATACATCCACTCCAATCCATAACACAAAGGTAAAGAGCCATTTACATTTACAATGCCAATAGCTCCAACTCTTTCCTTGTTTTCCCCTCCTAGATCTGATGCTTAGCTCCTGAACAGAGCATCAACAACCAGAGGCAATGGAGTCACAAGGAGCTGGGATACTCCAGAGGGCTCTGTGAGAATGAATGTCTGACCTTAAACGGTAGCCTGCACAGCCGGAGAGCAGCAGAAGAGCACATATTACATTCTTAGACCACTCAAAAATGCAGACGAGAAATGAAAAATATAGGCCATTTCCCTCGCTACATCTTGGAACATATAACCTAAAACATCCAGAGGACAAAATTATGAATCTCGTACATCTTTTGCGAGGCCAGCTGTTGTAATGTCACTTTGTACATGCAAATATGCTTCCTGGAGTTATCTAGCTCTACATTGACTGTATTTCGCTCGCTAATTCGATGTTTATTTGCAAAGCAGTGAATATTTGGCAACGCTTAACTGAAATATTTCAAACGCCACTGTTTGAAATACACGATCATGTGAACCTTTGCAAATAAGCATTTACATCCCTTTCATCAAGATATCATGTACCTGCTTGTTTCAGTTGCAAGTCTGAATTATTTAGTTATATGGAAAAAATGTATTTGATCACAACTCTGGCTAAAATGTACAAGTTTGCCTTGCTAGTTAAACATCAAGAGGGCGAGAGAGAGAGAGAGAGCCGCCGTTCCTGCGTTTTCTGCCAGGATACATACTGTACAAGCAGGGTTAAGGAATGTAAAATGAAGTTCTGTTAATGAAGCTGTACAGATGGTGCCAGCGACATTTCAGAAATCGTGCTCCAGTGATTGCTGCGTCGCGCAAGAGTTTCAGAACCGCCAGGCAGAATGCTATAATCACTGCAGAGTTATGAAACATAACTGAGACAAAATGCAAATCCCCACAGCAGGGTTCTGTAAGAATGTGCGGTGTCACAAGCACCATCTGTACACGTGTGCTCAGATATTTGCATCAAGGATTGATAACAAAAAAGGATAATTTGTGTTTAGGGAATGGTCCATCAAATGATTTCCCGAACAGCAATAATCAAATGCAAGAAAGAGAAGGAAATTTATGTTTATGTAGCAAGCTTGTAATGGGGTTGTGTGGTACTTATATTCCATCAATTCCTCCATAGATCTAGCTGCTAGGCCCTTGAAGCAAAAAAAACCCTCTCAGGTATGAAATTTTAATATAAAACTCTCCTGACCCTGCATACAGTGGAAGTTTCAGAGAAGTAAATACAAAATGGAAGATATAACATTTCTCAATGCATACTTCATTCAAATCTATAAACTAACACGAAGATCATTCCTTGTTTAATAGATGATCCTTTAACTTGCATGCAACAGATCTCATTTAAAATGCTAGATTTGTCTGCTGTAAAAGTGGCCGTGTTTTATCTCAAGGGCTTTGGAAATTGTGTCTGCCCATCTTGGACGGAGTAAGCAGTGATCCAGGGAACCATTGACTGTTAGTCCCTATGCCTTCACAAATTGGAAAATAAGAAGTGCATTTGTCAGTGTCGTCTTAGGGGTTTTGGGAGCTCCCAGTTAATCAATTTTGAGGCGCGGATATGCTCGAGTTTTAATTTTATTGCCCATAGAAGGCTAACTCAAGCCCTGGTAATGGCAAACAATATTTATAGGTTAAGCTTTATTAGGATGACACAAAAACAGCTGAAATATGTCTTACCTAGGACTCTCAAATTCCTAAATATGGCACTGGGTGGAGAGGCGGGGTCAGAGGAAGGCAGAGAGGAAGAGAGATTTAGACAGAGAAACAGAATAGACAGGGATCAAAACGAGAGAAGGTTCGTTTTCCGAGGAGAGCCCTTGGAAGGTGGGGGCCTGGACCAATGACCACTTTGCCCATGCCTAGAAATTTCTGTTCTTTTATGAAACATGGGCTGCTTTGAAATAAACGGCTCCTGTACATTTAAGGGCCGTGGAATTCTTTAAAAACCTAAATATACATGGGAATGCAAACACAGGAATGATAGTCTGCTGCATATTGCAGGTTACAATTGTTGTGTTTTTAGCTATCATAAAGATCACAAACAGAGACATGCCTAATTCTTCTTTATTAAGTAATCATTCTGCAAGCCTACAAGATTGGACATTTGCAAAGCAACATATTACTACCTAAGTCAAATCCCTAAATGACAGGCAAGTCACAAACATTTGTATCAGAATTCACTCCCAACCATTTGCAACCTTCCCACTAATAGCGCTTAGACTTGCTGGACCCGGGATTCTTGTACCTCAAATGTCAAGTACAGTCCTCAAATGACCATCACCATTGGTCGTATGAATTTTTGTTAGTGGACTAGGAGGGGGAAGAAGTAGCTATTATCTGAATCAATTACCATAACAGTGAAGATCAATTGGTACTTCACATGCAAGGACAAGGATAATTAAAATGAGTTTAAAAGGTATGAGTTGACAAATTAGGTCAAACTAGATCATTAGTTCAGTAAGTATTAAAATGCAATCATTATTTTACAGATTCAAGGGGCGTGGCTTGGATGCCGAGGAGGTAGGCAGCGTGAGCCCGGAGCTCCGTGCCCGATCCCGGAAAATATCCTGAATATCTGATCGGACCCCGGTGTAACCAGTATCATCCGGTACTGGAAGGCACTGCGGAGGGCCCGGGGCCCACGGAAGACGACACCGAGCCATTCCGCAGCGATATTTCGGCTTTGAAAGTTGGACCCAGGCGAGAAGTCGCGGACCCCAAAATGGCGGCGAGGGCATGAGACCCTGAAGCGACGGAGACATCTGCCTGGAGACCTGCAAAGGACTGCTCCCTGGCGACTCAAGGGTGTTGACGGCTGCACCGCGCCTCTCCCCCCAGGTGCCGAGTGGACCTTGGGCGCGCCCTCGGGCGGAGACTGGGGACCCCCCCTGGTAGGGGCGACGACAGTGCGATAGTGACCCAGCAACAAGAACCCTGGGCCCCTGGCACGACTGGCGCCGGCCGGGCTGCGGTCATTCAGTGTTTCCTGCTTCTTTGTTTTTGTGATAACTTCGGGCCCGGGAGCCCTGCCGGAGGGCGATACCCAACGGTACACGGAGGACGGCCAGGAAAGTACCCGGAGGCCACCGAACGAGACGGCCCAGATGGGGAAGACGAAAGGGAAGGGAGATGGCGCGACTGATACTGAGGCCGCGGAGGGAGCGGAGCGAGACCAAGCGGCATTGCAGCGGATGCAGGATCGTATCCTGGAGGCCATCGCCACCACAAAGGACGCCCTGCAGCAGGATATAGCTCAGGTGGCGACGGGTTTGGGCCTCCTGAAGGCCGACCATGACAAGCTTAAGGACAGGGTGAAGTCCGTGGAGACCACGGTTAAAGAATTAGCCCCGGGCCAAGCCACAATGAAGGCCCAGATGGCGGACGTGATGGACCGTCTGAAGGTGTTAGAAAGGAGGGCCGAAGATGCGGAAAACCGAAACAGGCGCAACAACGTTCGCCTAGTGGGCCTGCCGGAAAAAATCGAAGGCGACGACATGGTGGGCTACCTTGATAATTGGTTGCGGACGGAGGTGGCACCGGAAGGATTGTCCCCCTTCTTCTCCCTGGAGCGGGCATATAGAGTCCCAGCGCGCCCACCAGCCTTGGGCCTTCCTCCTCGCCCAGTGGTGTTTAAGTTGCTTCACTACCGGGACAGAGACTGGCTCCTACAGAGGGCGAGAGAAGCGGGGCCATTTCAAGTGGATAACAATAGAGTCACCATGTTCCCGGACTATACATTTGAGACGCAGCGACTCCGGGCAAACTTTCTGTCCCTCAAACGGGAGCTCCGCCAGGAAGGCATCAAGTACTCCCTGTTGTTCCCTGCCAAGCTAAGAGTGGTGGTGGATGAGAAAACATTATTCTTCACGACCTCCGCAGACGCTTGGGACTGGTGGGACACTTATAAAGCGGGCACGGATGGTGCTAAGGCCAGGGAGGAGGAGGCTAAGGTGGCGCAACCGGTCAGGCAATCCCAACGGATCAGGAGGAACCGCAAGAGGACTGGAAAACCATCGGTGTCGCAGACGGAGGCGGAGAGGCAGGCGGCACTGCAGGCGGTAGTGGACTTATCTAGGACCGCCAGGAGTCGGTCCGGGAAGGGCACGGAATCGGAAGACCCGGGCACGGGCTCAGAGACGGGACAGTCGGAATTTGGTGGAGCCCGGGGCCCTATCGTGACGCCGCAGACTTCGGGGGAGATACTGGAGGCGTGTTGAACTGCACTGGTGGAGTGAACTCGTTGTTTGGACACCGGGGCACTGGGCCCGCAGCAATGGACCGTTATTGATTGAGGTTTTGGGGGGCTGTAAGGTGGGGATTGTGGGATGGAGTGCACGGGGCTGACTTGTTTTGGGGTTTACATTGCATTGAGCCACGCCTTACTGGCCCCTAAGGTCACCGCAGTGGGGACTGCGATTGTTACCGCCTTTCCTTGAGGGGTGGCCGGGAGTGTTGGTTTGGATGGGGGTACTTCCAGTTGCGGGGGGTCCTGTCCTGGGGGGGTGGGAGAAGTGAGCAGTTGGGGTTGCTCGGGGGGTAGTTGTTGTTGGAGGGGTTCGGCTTCCTGTTTGGAGTGGGTGGGTGGGCGGACCCGTGGTCGCGGGACTTTTGCGGACAATGTTCTTTGCTCTTTGGTCCGGTTGTGTAGGGGGGGATGGCTAGTACCGGGGCCCTGAAATGTGTGACCTGGAATGTGCGGGGTATGCAGTCCATGACGCGCAGACACAAGGTCCAGGCGTACCTCAAGCGTAGGGGGGTTCATATAGCATTCCTGCAGGAGACGCATCTTAACAAGCAGGAGGGGGCTGCTCTGCAGAGGCGCTGGAGGGGGCAGTTATTCTACACGACATTTTCAGCTTTTGCAAGGGGGGCACTGATTTGGATACGGGCGGGGGTCCCCTTCCAGGTCTCAAAGTCAGTGGTGGACCCGGAGGGCAGATATGTGGCGGTGGAGGGGAGGCTGAGAGGCAGGGCGATATCTCTCTGTAATGTGTATGCTCCTAATGTAGACCTCCCCGCCTTCTTGTCTACTATCTCGGGCAAATTGGCGGGTTATTTGGCAGGGCCGGTCCTCTTGGGGGGGGGACTTCAACTCGGTTGAGGATGTGTTACTAGATAGGTCCCATCCCCCGCTGCGCGCGTCCCCAGTGCATAGGGTCGCTAAGCGTAGGTTGGAATGGCAGGAAAGCTGGGCCCTCACGGATGCATGGAGGGCGTTGCACCCCACCACTAGGGACTATTCCTTTCACTCGCACCTACATGACCTGCATGTGAGGTTGGATGCGTTTCTTTGTTCGGCGTGTGTGCTCCCCGCGGTGGGAGGGGCGGAATACTTGGCCAGGACGCTATCGGACCACAACCCTTTGTTGATGACTCTGGAATGGATGGTGACTGTTAACTGCGTGCCAACATGGCGCCTGCAACCTGACACCCTGGATGACTTGTTGTTCAGGGAGGCCCTGGGTGAGCGCATTGAGAGATATTTTGAGGAGAACAGTGGCTCGGCCTCCACTAGGGCGGTCGAATGGGATGCGTTTAAGGTGGTAGTGCGGGGACACTGCATTGGCCACACGACAGGGGCTCGGAAAACACTGCTGGATGACTTAGATAAGGCTGAGACGAGGCTGAGGGACTTGGAGAGGAGGCGCCCGAATCACCCTGAGCTGCAGGAGGGGCTTAGCGGGGCACGGGAGGGGCTGGCAGTAGAACTAGAGCGGCTGCGCAGCTTTGATCATAAGGAGTACATGGCGAGGGCGCATGCGGAAGGTGATAAGGCGGGGTCGATGCTGGCTTGGCTTGCTAACCCCATCCGGAGGGGTGTGCCGATCATGGGGATCCAGGAGCCAGGGGTGGAGCCCTGCCACACTCAACCCGGGATCCTGAATAA
The DNA here is from genome assembly GCF_964263255.1 of Lissotriton vulgaris. Lineage (NCBI taxonomy): Eukaryota > Metazoa > Chordata > Amphibia > Caudata > Salamandridae > Lissotriton > Lissotriton vulgaris. Next base: position 920,652,996 of record NC_141693.1, read on the forward strand.
GTTTCGTGCTTATTATGAGGGGCTCTATGAGAGTGGTGGAACGGGAGGGGCGGACGAGCTTGAAGAGTTCCTGGACGGGTTACAATTGCCGCGAGTGGAGGACTCGGAGGCGGAAGAGCTAGGTCGGCCCATCTCTCTTGGGGAAATAGGTTGTGCTGTAAAGCAGATGGCTAGAAATAAGACCCCGGGACTCGACGGACTGCCCATTGAATTTTATGGTAAATACCTAGAGCACCTTGCCCCACGGCTGTGCGAGGTGTACAACGAGGCACAGGCGAAGGGCCGACTCCCGGGCTCCATGTGCGAGGCCCTCATGATCCCGCTCCTGAAACCGGGCAGCGAGAGTGCGGCTCTGTCCTCGTATCGTCCGTTGTCTATGTTGATGACGGACTCCAAGATCCTCAGTAAAATTCTGGCCAACAGATTGCTGGTACACATGACAAGCCTGGTTCACGGTGACCAGTGTGGTTTCATACCGACACGCAACACCACTCATAACATTCGTAGGCTCACGAGACTGATGGGAGCGGACTGGCCTGACGCCGTCTCCCCGTTTGTCCTCTCCATTGATATTGAGAAGGCATTTGACAGCCTTGAATGGGGATACTTGTTTGAGGTGATGCGTCGCTTCGGCCTTGGGGACGGATATATAAAATGGACCAAGGTCCTGTACACCGAGGCGGTAGCGAGGGTTCGGGTGGGCACACTGATCTCGGGACAATACCCGATTAAACGTGGCACTAGACAGGGTTGTTCCCTATCCCCGCTCCTTTTCGCGTTGGCGATGGAGCCCTTCGCGGCGGAAGCCAGACTGGGCCGCCACTACGCAGGCTTATCTTTTAGGGGGAGACCGCAATTCATATCACTGTACGCGGATGACCTGCTGATGTTTTTGGCCGATGCGGGCCCCGAACTTCAGGGAGCGCGGCAGCTACTGGGGCAGTTCGGCCGGTTGTCGGGCCTGAGGGTCAACTGGCCTAAGTCCTGTCTGTTCCCCCTGAGGCCGGGTGAACCGTGCCCACTCACTGCTCAGGAACTCCGGTGGGAACCGCGCTGCCTGCATTATTTGGGGGTCTATGTATATCACACCCCGTCCGACCTACTGGATGGCAATATTACTCGCTGCATCAACGCTCTGCGGGGGTCCATGGACTTCTGGGCAACTCTGCCGTTGTCCCTGGCGGGTAGAATCTCCCTGCTTAAGATGATAGCCCTGCCCAGGCTCTTGTACTACTTTAGGACGCTCCCGGTATGGGTCCCGAGCTCTGTTTTCAGACGCCTGAGGTCATTGGTCATAGCCTTTCTGTGGGGCACGGGAAGGAGGCGCATAGCGCTCGACACCCTGTTGCGCCCCAAAGATGATGGAGGGATGGCGGTGCCGGATTTTGAAGGATACTACTTAGCCGCGCAACTGCAAACCTTTACTCAGGAGGTAGCGAGGGTATATAGAGGCCCCGAAGACGCGAGAGTGGAAGGTACCCCGCGACATGTTCTGGCGTATATTACGCTGCACCAGAGGCTCCGGGTGGGAGACCTGACGGTCGAGGAGCAGACGTTCCGTCTTTGCTGGGACCGGGCCCGTAAGCGGGCGGGGGTCCGCTTTATGTATGCCCCCGAAATTCCGCTGGGGATGGTCACCGCCCTTCCACATGGAGGCGACTGGTCGCGCTTAATAGGATGGGAGGAGGCGGGAATACAAATGCTGGGTGACCTTTACGAAGATGGGGTGTTGCTGCCGTTCCAGGGCCTGCAGGAGCGATTTGACCTTCCGAGGGGCGACTACTTGCTGCACGCAGCAGTCACAGGCGCCATGCAAGCTCACTGGGGGGAAGGGCTGCAGGAACCGGGCACCTCGATGGCCTGCCAGTACACCATGATGGCGGCGGGAACCTTTAAGGCGGTCACATGCCTGTACGCTAGGATGCAGCGGGAGGCCTTGCAGCCTCTGGCGGCCCTGAAGGCCAAGTGGGAGAAGGACCTTCAGGTGGAGATTCCGGACACGACCTGGGGCCAGTTGCTAAGGCGGGCACGGAAGAGCTCGAGAAACGCCAGGTTCCAATTGATTCATTTCTATATCGTCCATAGGGCATACCTCACCCCCGGGAAAATACAACAGTATTTTGGGGCGACCGACGCTGCTTGCCCCAGATGTAATGCAATTGGGGCGGATTTGTGCCATATGCTGTGGGATTGCCCCTCTCTGGGAGACTATTGGCAGGAAGTTGACGGGCCCTTAACGTCGCGACGGATAGGGATATCCAGTTTACCAAAGCGGTTGGTGTTCTTCATTGGTTCCCGCACACGCCTAGGAACAAGATGACTAGTACATTTATAGACTTGGGGCTCATTCTGGCCAAGCGGGAGATCACAAGGAACTGGAAGTCCAAAGTGGGGCCCACGTATAAAAGATGGTATGGGGAATGCCTGAGATGGGCCGCGTGTGAAAGTACCTTACGGTACCAGATGGCCTGGAGGTTGAATGACGAGAAAGCTCTGGAAAGGGCGACTGCATGGGAAGTGATGGTGCAGGCGCTCCGGGATGTGGACGATGAAGGGCAGGATGACGAGAGCGCACTGGGCGGGGCGGACCCCGTCACTATACAGGAGAACACACCTTAGTGAAAGATTACTTCCTCCTGCATCACACCGGACACTTTTACACTGTTAGTCCAGCGCAGAGCGACCACGGGGGAGGGTGGGTAGGAGGCTGTTTTGGAGGGATGTTGGGGTACCGAAATTTGGGGAGGGGGAGGGGTGAAAACCACAAAAGCAACCCAGGGTTATTTGCCTAAGAAAGCGATCAGACACTGTAAGGAGCTGCGAGAAATGAGCAGGGATGAGGTCACCCGCAACACGGCTGAGGTGACCCCCCGGTTGAAGATCGATTGGGCCGTACTGAGTCTGTACATGCTGTATGATAACTGATAATTGTATTGTCTGTACATTTATATTGGTGATGCAATAAAAATGATGTTAAAAAAAAAAAAAATTATTTTACAGATTCAAATAATCTAAAAGTCAATATTTCAAAATAAGATATAATAACACATTTCTAAGAATTGCAAATAGAATGCAATATATGCAGCAAATGTTCTCCATAAAGGAAAATATGGAATCCTAATTAAAGAAGAATTAGGAGAGAATGACATTTAAATAATACAATTTGGCAAGGTGTAAGCTTCAGAAAAATAGCTTGATTAAACCAAATTAAGGTTTCTGATGAGTGAATAGAAATGTATAGGCATTAAGCCTTAGCACTCAGGTAGTGGAGAATTGCAAAGGGTAGAAGAGCCTTCTCAGTTTGAAGTTAGAAAGCATCTCTAAGATCTGTCTTGCCTAATCTAAGGAACATACACTAATATAATTCAACAACAACTCTAGTCGCAACATTGCTCCCCTTTTTCACTCGCATGAACCAATCAGTCTTCACCAAACATTGGGAGCAGGTACACTCCCCAGTTTCACGTCCTTACAAGGGTTCACACGTGGTTATGTCCTTGAGTTGTTACTCCGAACAGAACCTTGTGATACGGACAGCTTTTCCCACAAGTTGCGCTTCCTGGTACCTTCCTTCCTTCCAAGCGGGAAACTCACTATCAGTTGTTAAATACATACCAAATACCAATTCACTCGGTAACAGAAGGCTTCTGGAAAAATACAACATCCGCAGTGAAATGAAAGAAAAATAATCTTGTGCAAAGCAACTGTGTGAATACATAAACAAGTCTTGTAGCAAGATCTATTAGCCTTAAATGTGTAAAGTCGACATTCAAAATAGCATCAGTATCTAGGCTAATTTAATTCCTTACAATATATTAATTTGAGTATTTGCTTCAGTCAGTCATTATACTTTATTCGTCTGACATAGCTACAAAAGACAACAATACAGTAAAACCATGCAGTTAAAATGCAAGCAGTACAAATGAAACATCAATACAACAAGACAAAGGTGCATTAAAACAAATAAAAACATACAATTAAAGTACAAGAGTGCAACAGTACATCAATGGTGCAAAAAGGTGCTAGAAAAGGAGGTCAGCACTACCCATTTACCATAACCATTAACTCTCCTAATCCTAAGGGAACAGGATAGGTACATTATTACAGCATGGCAAATACATTTAATGTTCAAACACTGCAGACAATTTAGGCTCATGCTAGTTGATCAGGTTTATTAATAGTTAAAATGAGGTGTAAAAATTGGACTCTGGGGGTGTGACAAATCGGGATTTTTTTTGCACTGTCTCCCCACTTTTTGCCCCCATTGTGACTACTAGATGCTGGTTTTCTGACTCTGAGTGTGCCGTGGGCACCGCTAACCAGCCCCAGGGTGTGTGCTGTGGTTAACAGTACACGGTTTTCTGACTGGGTGCTGCATTTCGTTGTTGCTAGTTTTAGGACTCCAGGTACTTTACCATTGCTGACCAGTGCACAAGTGGCCTCTGTGTAATATGTACTGGTGATTGGTGTATCCATGATTGACATATATGATTTACTAGTAAGGTCCCTAGTAAAGTACACCAGAGCTGCCTAGGGGCTGTAAATCAAATGCTACTAGTGGAACTGCAGTTCTGATTGTTCCACCCATATGAGTAGCTCTGCAAACATGTCTCAGACCTGCCACTGCAGTGTCTGTGTGTGCAGTTTTAAACTGCTATTCTGACCTAGCAAGTGCCCCCATTTGCCAGGTCTAAGCCTTCCCTTTTACTAGAGGTAAGTCACCCCTAAGGTAGGCCCAACGCAGCCCCATGTGCAGGGTGCAGTAGGACATATACTGGTGTGATTTATATGGCCTAATAGTGAAATGCTGCTAATTTCACTTATCATTATTGAAAGGACAGTCTCTCCCATAGGATAACATGAAGATTGCCTTGAAAAACTTCAATGTGTAATTTCCCATTGGGAGCGGATAGAGATTTGGAGTTTGAGGTATTTGAGATCATGATTTAAAAAAGCATCTTTTGGTAGTTAGCTTTTAAATTGCGTCTTTGAAAATGCCACTTATAGAAACTGGGCATTTTCTTGCTTAATCATTCAGTGCTGCTGCCTGTCTGTAGAATCCATGTCTAGGTTGCCTGACAGTTGGGCTCTTGTGCATTCAAACTTGACAGTCACACAAAGGGAGCTGATGTGTGCCCTGCATATCCTGATGAGCCATCACCAACCTGATGGGCATTCCTGAGAAACAGTGGTTGGAGGAGTTGCTACTGACACCTGAATAGGGCTGTACCTGTCCTCACACAAAGCTGGCTCCAAACCCATGTAGTGCATTTAGAGCCAGATCAGGGAAAGGCAGGATCTTGTGGACTACAAAGACTCTCCTTTGAAGTTTGCCTACTTCAAAGGCAGAAATGGGTATAAGTTTGCGAAATCAAAAAATGTTAGGATGTAGGGAAAAGATATAGAAAAAGTCAGAAGATTTTCATTTTTGGGTAACCTTTTTAATACTCATTTGACTTGGGATTCCCTGTTGACCTTAAAAGAGCAGCAGACAGTTAGAGCCTCAGATGAGCGTTTCCGGTTTGCTGCAACATCGTGTCAGAAAACTGTAAAAGAACTATTAGCTCTCTCTAAAGCAAAAAGCTTATCAATTGCCCCTTATGGGGTAGGAGTTTGTGGGTATAGCAGGAGCAATAAGCTTAAAGTTGCACAGAATGATTTTATCAGAAGACTATTGATGGTACCAATATGTGCACCCAAAAATGCCTGCCATTCTGAATTAGGACTGGATTATACAGAGGACCATGTTGGCCTTGCTCCTCTGTTATGTGTAATGATTTGGCTATCTGAAGATTTAGCCTTCTCAAGAGATATCATCAGGGACTGTCTTGCCATCTGCACTGTTGATAAGATTCCCTGGTTTCATTACCTAATATGTACACTGTTCTAGATTGGCTTACATGACTTTTATGAAAAACCCCAGAACATGACCTCAAAAGCCAAAGACAGCATTAAAATGGCCTTTTCTATCAGGGCTAACAATTGCCACGGGCAGTCGCAGGACCAGTTTGGAATAATGTGTCCCGTGGTGTATAGTACTATGTCTAAACATTTACAATTGTACTTCGTTTTTAATACTAACTCAAAATATAGATTTTACCTGACAAGATTTCTGTTAGGCACAGTGCACTTTTTGGCAGCATTTCCACTTGAACGAGGGTGGTCAGATCAACTCATACCATGTCCCTGTAACTACTTGTACAAACAAAGCACTGTGCACTTTACATTATTTTGTGCACTTTACCAAACAACAAGAGCAAGATTTTTGCTGCCCCTATTGTGAAAGCAATGCCCCTGTGCATATAAAAAAGGCATGAGATATTTGTACTCATTGGCCTCCATTGACATCTACACTGCTGTTGTTAATTTTATTAGGGGTGCCCTCATCATTACAAAACACTATGCGCAAGATTGTTAGGGCAATGATGATATAACCCACTGTTGCACAATGTTTGAACAAGGTCTACAACTAGGGCCGTTCTAAACCCCACTTAGGGTTGTAGGATTGTATCTCCCTTTTATATTCCTGTGCACATGAATGGTTTGAATGCTTAGTATAAATCTCTGGTGTGAGGACCCTCATTCTCAGAAGGTTTTACCAAAACACTTTCATGATGATTGGAATTGAAGGGAGCTATTCAACAGTCTAAAGATTCATAGAACAAAAATGAATCTGTTCTGTATAAAGACCTGAGGAGCATATTTTATTTTATACATCTCATAGAGTCACTGAGCTGTCTTCAGAAAATAATATAGAAAGTCAGGGTGACATAGCAGGACACTTAGGAGGACCTTTTTAAGGTTTCTCTTGTAGAGGGTTTTATCCCGCTGGTTTTTATCTTACTTTTTGGGGCAGCATATTCTTAATTGTTCTATTATGACTGGCTTTTTCCTTTCAATATTTTATACTGCCATTGGGATATATTTTTTTATTTCTACGTATCTAACATATATTTCTACTGTGCACTTTTATGGTTTGTTGAACAGAAATACATTTTAATGACTGACTGGGTATAAGTATTGGACCTCTGACACCCCAAAATCAGAACACTTCTAGACTAAGGATATTCTGCCTTGAAGAAGAGCTGGATGCTGTTGGAGGGACAGACACTCTGCCTGTTGCTTTGGTGTGCTGGGCTGCTGGTCACAGCATATGTCCTGAGAGTGAAAGGACAGGACTTTGCATTCTACATCCTGATTCCAAGGTTCTCCAAGGGCTTGCCTCCTGTTAAGAATTTGCAGGCCATCAAAGACTTCACCTGCCAGTGCCTGGGCTCTTCTGCTGAGAGTTCTACTTGTCAAGTGGTGCCAAATCCAGTTCCTTGGCCCTTCTATGTGTAACCTTGTAGTATTAAGGAGAACATCAGGAGGTGTGGCTCAGGGGTTAGAGGCGGCAGACCCGGAAGCTGAGATCGGCCCAGGACCAGGGTTCAATTCCCTGTCTCGGCGGATCTTGGGCTACAAAATTCCACGGACTCGATAATTCTCGCTCCGGTGCCTTCTCGACTCACGGGTTCACACTCTGCGACTCTGGGCAATAGCTTGCTTAATCTCCACAACGGCCCCTCGCGGCGGGATGCCTGGCTTTCACCTTGTGGATACCCTGCCGGGGTTATCTCACAGGGGAATACCAGGACGGGTTCCCTAAGCAAGCGCTTAGATACCGACCTCGGTCAGTGATTTGCGCTATATAAATACATGTACGTTTACGTATCCATGCATTGACTCCCAGCGCCTGTTTTCTCAACACCCCATTTCAAAAGATCAACGCATCACTATTACCTACCCCGAAGTGTGGTTCCTGATGGAAACATCAACCACAGATTTCATAACAGTTCACAGCACGTCTTTGGAGCGTATCCGAAAAATTACTTTAGCGTGATACAAGAGCCTAGCATCTCTGATGTCTGTAGCACGTGCCCAGACTCCAATGCAACACCTGCTCGTGGCTGAAGAATCAACACAGCACCTGCTTCGTGGCTGTGAGATTGACATAGTACCTGTGTGACCACTGCTGCATCGACGTAGCACATCCCGGTTTTCAACACATCATCCCTTGATTCTGCCTCTTTAATGATACCGCACCGCAGTAAGGAATCAAGGCCTTGTGTCTGTAAACTGATGCATTATCGCCCTCACCAGAAAGGATCCAATGTATCCCCTCCTCTGTCTAGCAGTAATGTACTGATGCATCACCTCCCCTGTCAATAAGAAATCGACTCCCCTGCACCTTGCACTATCATTGATTTGACGCATCTAAGGTACTTTGTGCAAAAACAAATGCTTCCATTGGTTCGTATGGATTAAACTTGCTTAATCTTTTTAAAGTGATATTTTAATGTGTATATTGGATTTTTGTCGGGTTGTTCTTGTTTTATTCAGATAAATATTGGCTACTTTTCTAAACTTATGTGTATTCCTTTTGTGGTGTTTTCAATATGTTACACTGTGTGTGGGTACAACTGCTTTACACATTGCCTCTGAGACAAGCCTGACTGCTAATTCTAAGCCAACAAGGGAGTGAGCAGTGGTTATTTTAGCTGTGTGACTCCCATAGATTTAGAGGCCCAGTACATTTAATGCACTTAAGTGTGCACTGCTTTGTGCCCTGCTGTTAATTTAAAAGTCAGCCTTGCATTGCAGGCTACTTTTAAATTTAAATTATATGAAATCCGACTTTGGAAATAAGGGTACTTCCAAAGTCTTAAACTACCTTATTTATACATATAAGTCACCCCTAAGGTCTACTCCAGGTCTCAGAAGGTAGGGTGCCATGTACAAATAAGCAGGGACATTTTAAAAGATGTTTTATATCCCCTGGTGAGGGAACAACTGCCAATTTCATTTCATTGTAGCACATTGGTTTATAGGCTACTATGGAAATACTTTAATAAAGTATAATTATTGACAGAAGTGTGTAAAATGTCATTTAAAAACTAAAAAGAATAGTTGTGATAAATCCCAAAACTTGCCAATGTTATATTGAATATAACTGTTACAGAAAATAAGCTATAGAACTTGCTTTTCTGATGAACCAAAATCCAGCCTTCCAACAGCCTCTCCTAATGGAAAGGGGCGACCATTCGGTCCCCCCGAACGTATGGTGGAGTACCACGATCCCCCCGGGAAGCCATCTTGGGCGGGAGGCGAGTCTCGGCTGGTATGCCCGAAGCGGCGTAGCCGGGGCGCGCCTTTTCCCGCCCTGGAGTGGGCTGGCCTAGACACTGACGCGGCCGGGCCACGCCCTCGGGGCAGGCCGGGGCGGGTTTACGCCCGCCCTGAAGACGGATAAAAGGAGCAACAAGCCAAGGAAGCATCCTCTTGTTCCTGTGCTCTGAAGCTGCACCACCTCGCTGCACGTGACCAAGGCACCATCGCCGGCTGCGGCAGTAGAGAAACCACCTGGGTCAGGTCCAGTCGCAGATACAGCTTCCGGTTCAGGTAAGCGGCCATTGCCGATTGCGAGGGATGAATCGGCACCCTCTCGAAGGGAAAAGTTGGGTCAACATGTCCCTCTGGCTATCAAGGAGAAGATATGGGCAGGGGAGTATATAACATCTTCTCGTTGCTTACCGATCATTATGAGATGGAGCATGTTAAGAGCCAGAAGGAGCTCATGCATCCGAGTGTTTGGCGCGCAAAGATGGCCGCCTTTAAGGTAAATGAAAACATTGGTAATTGGGGCAAAGCATGGGGGGTTTTTACATCCATCTTGGGTGAACGTAGGCCCGAATTGCTGCCCGAATTGCCGATTTATCAATCACGGATCATGGGGTATTCAGTATCTCACGAGGGCAACCATTGGTTTTGTTACGATAATATTTTCAGAAAAGCGAAAGAGCATGATAAAAACTTAACTTGGGATTGTTATGATTCTGTGTCCTGGTCCAAAATGGAGGATTCTGGTATGTTGAAGGTGCCATTGGTAGGGAGTAACGTGGGTGAATCCTCCCGCCAATATGCGGGGACGCCCTTTCGATCAGGTACGAGTAACAACAATCACTCGAGGCCAATCGGCAACGCAGGAAAAAGGGGGGTTTGTTGGAACTTTAACAGGGGAAAATGTACTAGGCCCCAGGGGTCATGCAAATTTAGGCACGAATGTGGGGGGTGTGGGCAATCATCCCATCCTGAGTCCATGTGCAGAGCCAAAACGGGTGATAACGGGGGTAGAGGAGGCGCCAAACAGGTCTGACATAGTCCGAGGGGCGCCTTTACCTACTCCGATTGATACCATGGCAATGATTCCCTGGCTCAGCGAATACCCGGATCACGCTTCCGCTGGGGTGTTGCGGGACGGATTTTCATATGGTTTCCGCATCCCAGTGAGGGAGTTTCAGGGTATAGCAAAATGTAAAAATCAGATATCGGTCTTGCAGCATACGACCGTGGTACAGGAAAATATCGGGAAAGAGGTGGCTCGAGGTCGAGTCGCCGGTCCATTTAATGTGCCACCAGTTGCTAACTTTGTTTGTTCCCCTCTAGGGGTGGTCCCCAAGAAGGACCCGGGTGAGTTTCGGCTGATACATAATTTATCAGCCCCACGTGGTCTTTCCGTAAACGAGGCAATAGACCCGGAAGTGTGTTCGGTGCGGTACGCATCCTTCGACGAGGCCGTAGCCATATTGAATCGCCTGGGGCCCGGAGCGCTGATGGCAAAATCTGATATCGAGTCAGCGTTCCGGTTGCTCCCGGTACATCCAGACGATCAGCGTCTCCTTGGTTTCATGTTTCAGGGTCACTATTTCATGGATAGGTGTATGCCGATGGGGTGCTCTATATCGTGTGCCTATTTCGAAAAGTTCAGTTGCTTCCTGCAATGGGTCTTCACAAAGAAGACGGGGTTTCAACATGTTATGCATTATCTCGATGACTTTTTGTTTCTGGGGGCAGCCGGGGATCCGGAATGTGGACAGGCTTTGACTGCATTTTGTGTCTTGATGAATCAGTTTGGCGTGCCATTGGCACCAGTAAGACTGTGGGTCCCTCGACTTGCCTCGAGTTTCTGGGGATCGAGCTCGATTCCGAAGAAGGTTGTTTTCGTTTACCAGGTGACAAAGTGTTAAGATTCAGGGCATCCCTGCAAATGTGTATAAGTGAATCTAAGGTTAAGCTGCATCAATTACAGCAATTGGTGGGACAGTTGAATTTTGCCCTAAGAGTTATACCGATGGCCCGCCCCTTTTCTCGCTCGATCGCTCAAGCCATGGTCGGCCTGAGGGAGGGTCATCATCGCACAAGGCTCTCGGCAGAGGTTCGCCAGGACATGCGCATTTGGTTGGCATTTCTGGCGGATTTCAATGGTCGAATTGTCTGGAACAAACCGTCCGTGTCCTCTGAGGAGCTAGGGCTGTGGACAGATTCGGCAGGGAGCATTGGTTTTGGTGCCATATTCGGCACTCAGTGGTCGGCACAAAAATGGCCGTCATGGTGGCATGATAGTGGTCTGACAAGTAACATTGCTTTCCTAGAACTTTTTCCCATACTGGTGGCCCTGAGAACTTGGCCTGAGGGGTTCAGAGATCACTCTGTGGTATTCTGGTCTGATAACATGACCGTTGTTGAGTGTATCAATAGCCAGGCAGCACGATGCAAATGGATTCTGAGACTGCTCAAGGAAATTGTATTATTGTGTATGCAATTGAATGTACTATTTAGGGCAAGACATGTCCCGGGGGTGATGAACCAGGCGGCTGATGCGCTTTCTCGTTTTCATATGCAGGCCTTCTGGGGTTTTCTGCCCACAGCGGACCCGGTGGCAGCACCCTTTCCCGAAGCTCTCTGGTCTCTCGGTGCCCAGAACTACAGAACCTCGTGGGAGAGAGTTTAGCACCCAGGACGAGGAAGGCATATGAAGGGGCGTTCCGTTCCTATTGGGCCTTTTTGGGGGCGGCTAGAGGGGAGCTTTGGGGCCAGGAGGAGTTGGTAGTGAAATTCCTGCTGTCTTTACGTCAGGCAGGCAATCAGTGGCTACGGCCCAGAGGCATCGGGCCGCCATTTCTTTTGTGGCTAGGGCTCATGGGATCCAGGACCCGACAGCGTCTTTCGTTGTGCAAAAAGCGCTACGTGGGTGGCAACGCCTTGAGGGTCGCAGAGTAGATGAAAGGCGCCCGATAGGTTTGGATAGGTTGGCCCTGTTATTATCTAGACTCCCTGCAACATGTTCATCCCAGTATGAAACAGTGTTATTCCGAGCCGCTTTTACGCTGGCATTCCATGGGGCTATGCGAGTAAGCGAACTAGTGGCGAGGAACAAGCAGGACGTGATGGGGGGATTGTGCCAAGAGCACGTTCAGATCAGAGGGGAGACAATGACTCTCTCGTTCGTCAGGTCCAAGACCGATCAGGGTGCGATGGGTGATTGCATAATCATACAAAGGATCCCCGGGTCCTCCATGTGCCCGGTGAGTTGTGTAGAGGAATATTTGGCACAAAGGGTGGCATCATGGGGGGGGACCTTGTTGAGACACGCTGACACCACCCCACTGACGAGGTTTCAGTTTCAGCGGGTGCTTGCGATGGCGATTACTGCTGCGGGCTTGAACCCGGGCGAGTTTGGGACCCATTCCTTTCGGATAGGGGCTGCTACAGAGGCTACAGCCAGGGGTCTGAATGTCGAACAAGTTAAACGTGTGGGGCGTTGGTCCTCCAATTGTTATAAGAGGTATGTGCGGTTGCACATGTTGTGAAGCTGTAATGATGTACTCACGCTTCTTGTTTTTGTTTGGTTTCAGTTGCGCAAGCCTACGAGGCGGGGCGGACTATGCAGTCGACCCAACACCGGGCCAGCGGTCAGACTTCACCGGCTGTGAAAAAGGAGGTGTGGGTCGTGGGCCACTCATACGTGAGGCGTGCCGCGGACGTATTCAAAGCAGGTGACATGATTCACGTGGCTGGGGAATACGGGTACAGTGTGTCCTTCTACGGAAAGGGCGGACTCTGTATTGACCAGTTTCAATAATTTTTTTAGGGTTTGCTAGGGCGGACGAGGTCACCGCCGTCTATAATCATAGTACATCTTGGGGGCAATGATTTGGTCACCACTGGTAGACGACTTCTTCTTGAGGCGATGCTTTCCACTGTAAGTTGGTTGGCGAGGAGAGTTCCAGGGTGCACGATTGCATGGTCACATATGATCCCACGAAAAGTATGGCGGGGGGCTATTTCTGTTTCTGCTCTGAATCATTCAGTAAGGAAAATTAATAACAAAGTGAGTAGATTGTTCCGTTCCAATACACTGCATTCTATTTCGCATGGTTGTATTACTGGTGACAGTATGTATTTGGGGGATGGTGTTCATTTGTCCCGGGTGGGGAACGAGTTACTCATAGGAGACTGTATAGCTTGGCTAAAGACTTTAAGACATGACCTTTAGGTAGGAGTGTTGTGGGGGGTCCGGATAGCCGGTCAACTATCCGGCTTGTGGCGGTAAGGTCATGATCGGTGAGCACTAATTGGAAGATCCCTATGAGTGGGCGTCACCCATTACGGATGGGAGCGCTCGAGGGAGGTGGCCATTGGCCCCTCAACGGGGTAGGCGGTCCCTTCTAAGGATGGGCCGCCGAAAGGAAAGGAAAGGCGGTCAAGGCCCCTTCCTGGGTAGGAGGGGCTACAGCCCCCTCCTGGAGAATTTCCCGGGGCCAGGTCATCTGCGACGGCAGATGCGGTAAGTTGTGTGGGGTTTGGGGGGGGTCTACGCTACCTTCTAGATACCTCACACGAGTCCTCGGACGACCTTTAAGTGGCGTCGAGTTTATTGGGGCCCCCGTCAAGTCAAGGGAAATTGGTAGTTGCACTCGAGGTACACCTCTGTGCGGTCGCCCCTCACAAGTGAGGGGGATATTTCTGGTTTAGGGATCTTGACACCGGTTACGACCTTGCCGTTGGCCCTTAAACGTTAGGATGTACAATTTCAAAATTTCAAGTTAAATGTTTTGTAGGATGTTAGTTCGGCTAGGAGAACCTTTGTATTAGAGAATATGTTAAGGTTAGCCAAACATCGCAATGTGGTAATGAAATTGTACATAATATGAAACTGTTATTTTAATGTTTTAATTTTGTTTCATATTTTAATAAATACGGCCGGGAGGGTCACTCCCTCCCGTCTTCCAAAAGTTTCAGAACTGTTTCCGGTTTCCCATCCTTGGGGATTGTGTTGAGAGGGGGTGGCGGGTATCTCAGCCATATGGAAAGGGGCGACCATTCGGTCCCCCCGAACGTATGGTGGAGTACCACGATCCCCCCGGGAAGCCATCTTGGGCGGGAGGCGAGTCTCGGCTGGTATGCCCGAAGCGGCGTAGCCGGGGCGCGCCTTTTCCCGCCCTGGAGTGGGCTGGCCTAGACACTGACGCGGCCGGGCCACGCCCTCGGGGCAGGCCGGGGCGGGTTTACGCCCGCCCTGAAGACGGATAAAAGGAGCAACAAGCCAAGGAAGCATCCTCTTGTTCCTGTGCTCTGAAGCTGCACCACCTCGCTGCACGTGAGCTCGAGACGGAACAAAGAGCCAATTTTGACCCACCCACCAGCCCCTGAGGACAGCAAGTGGTTTTGAATAAAGTTTGATGTGGTAACTCTTTTGTTTGCAGGTACCGGAGTATTATCGTGATAACTTTGAATATGCAATAAAGACATGGTCAATTGGTGGTATGTTTTGCAAATAAAGTAATCCTGCTCTAGTGTTGATCAGTAGCATGCTTTTAATAAAGTGGTTGCTTTTAACTGTCTTTTAAGTAATTTAGTCATTTAGTTTAGAACTGTCGTATTTATTTTGGTCGGGCGGTAAGGTCATGATCGGTGAGCACTAATTGGAAGATCCCTATGAGTGGGCGTCACCCATTACGGATGGGAGCGCTCGAGGGAGGTGGCCATTGGCCCCTCAACGGGGTAGGCGGTCCCTTCTAAGGATGGGCCGCCGAAAGGAAAGGAAAGGCGGTCAAGGCCCCTTCCTGGGTAGGAGGGGCTACAGCCCCCTCCTGGAGAATTTCCCGGGGCCAGGTCATCTGCGACGGCAGATGCGGTAAGTTGTGTGGGGTTTGGGGGGGGGTCTACGCTACCTTCTAGATACCTCACACGAGTCCTCGGACGACCTTTAAGTGGCATCGAGTTTATTGGGGCCCCCGTCAAGTCAAGGGAAATTGGTAGTTGCACTCGAGGTACACCTCTGTGCGGTCGCCCCTCACAAGTGAGGGGGATATTTCTGGTTTAGGGATCTTGACACCGGTTACGACCTTGCCGTTGGCCCTTAAACGTTAGGATGTACAATTTCAAAATTTCAAGTTAAATGTTTTGTAGGATGTTAGTTCGGCTAGGAGAACCTTTGTATTAGAGAATATGTTAAGGTTAGCCAAACATCACAATGTATTAATGAAATTGTACATAATATGAAACTGTTATTTTAATGTTTTAATTTTGTTTCATATTTTAATAAATACGGCCGGGAGGGTCACTCCCTCCCGTCTTCCAAAAGTTTCAGAACTGTTTCCGGTTTCCCATCCTTGGGGATTGTGTTGAGAGGGGGTGGCGGGTATCTCAGCCATATTGGCTAGCCTTTGACAGGCTGAGCCAAACTGCTCTGATGAAATGTGAAGGTGCCTGCATAGAGACAAATGATATCTGGTGGAAGGAGATCTGCAGAGCAAAAGGAAGGTTTGGGGATGAGGTAGCTAAACTGTTTTTTTAAAGAGGGAATGACAGAAAAGGACAGAGGCTCATCCCCCTCTTCCTGCTCTCCCAGCCCGACAGGTGCCCCAATTATTGAATTAGCAGAGGGGCTGGAACGGGAGTGTTAGGGAAATTTACCCACGCCAGTGGGATGGCTTAGCCAGATCTTCACCCCTGGGAGAGAGTGTCCCCTTTGTGTATTTTAAAGAATAGTACTTTCTGGGACTTTAAAGGGTTTGGCCAGTTGCATTGTTGTAGACATCATCCCAACATCCCAAGGAGCAACTCAGAGCTTCTAAAATATTGGATCGGTGTTGTTGACACTTTTGAACACCAAAAGGACCTTCTGGAAGAAATTTCAGAAGTTTGGAGAACTTTGGAGAATTGTTTGAAAAAAAGCTCCTTAAGTTGAATGACCCATCATCTAAAGTCAAGTTAACTTTGTTAAACTACGACCCGTCCTGGATTTCAGGTTCATTCTGCTGAAAGGTCCGGATCTCAAGACTCCCTCGAGCTCACTGAGGCCTCACGCTAAACCAAGCCGCCATCGTCAACTCTAAACTCAGCCTGACGAGGCCACGATCAACATCGAAAGAAAAAGCTCCAGAAAAATGACTAGGTCCGAAGGTAAAAACACTTGACGCTTAGTGTATCCAACCCGCGCTCCATCGCGGTCAGGCTCGACCAGATGTTTCAAGTTGGCACTCTTCATTTTTTGACACTATAAAGAATTTCATCTTTAAAAAATCATATCTCCGGTTCCCTAAATTGGAGTTTTGTCATTTTGGTGTCATTTGAGTCATAAATATATGTCCTATTAATGAATGTTGATTTTTATTGTATATTGTGTCTTACTTGTTTAGTGTATTGGCGTTTTTCAATGGTTTACACAATTATCTCCTAAGTTAAGCCTCCCTACTCACAGCCAGCTACCCAAGGGTGAGCAAGAGAATAATTTATTGAGGCCATGAATGGACCTTGTATTGTGAATGTGGCCTTTTTAAGAGTGACAAGAACTTATTTACCCCTACTAATAAACCCCCTTCCAATATGGAGAATGTAAAAGCGTAAAAAAAACATAAGAGATTGGTGACTGGTGTAATCACAAGGATAACAGGGCAGGGAAGGGAACCAAGGGGCATATTATCAAGGGGGTTTATCTCCGCTTTTTGGGCTTTAAAAGCCAAGAAAGCGGAGATAAAATTATCCCCCTATTACCTAGCTGTTGCTAACACCAGTTAGCGACAGCTAGTAGGAGATAGCGACCATCTTGGGCCCCGCTTTGCATGTCAGTGATATTTATCACTAATGACATGCAAAGTGGGCGTGCCAAGATGTTAGTGACTGGAAACAGTTGCTAACATCGCTATCTCCTATTGCCAACTTTAGGAGATATTCGCACTAAGCGCGAGTATCTCCAAAAGCTAACACCTGCCCCTGAGCAGTTCTTAGCCATGTTATCCAATGGTAGGTACGCTTAGGAGATAAACCTTGATAATAGCAAGGTTCCTAAGTGATAAAAATTGCCGCAGCTCAGCTATAAAAATATCGCCGCTAAACCAACATAGCGATAATTATCGCTAGTTGTTGGTAATATGCCCCCATGTGCCCTCATGTAGGAAAGCGGCCAGAAAGTGAGCTGTACAAAGTTTCCTTATAATGTTTAAGTGGGATTACCTACTACAAATGTTGTTGTAATTAGGCACATGTAGAAATAGCATTATGGTCAAACACCCTGTAGATTATCAGGTTTTGCCCTAAATGCAACAATGCCACTCTGCTCTGATTTTCTGAAGAGGCTACTGTCAGGGACCCCGTGAGCAGTCTTTGGCCACTTGCTTTCCATTCTAGGAGGTGGCTGAATCTGACTTCTAATGTAGACCACACCTAAGGAGTACTTCGTGGTGAGAGAGACTTCTAGCTTTTAAGTCAAAACTGTTGTACCACTCTGACTTCTGCTGGTCTACAGCACATATAGAGGCAAACCTTTAACTCAATCTCACAAAACAGCAGAATCTACGAAGAATCTCTTTTGTACAGTCCCGCCCCTTTACATGAACTCATCGCAAGATTTTCAAGTATATGCAAGTGACCTTCTTGTGCACCTGTAAGGTACACATAATGAATGGTTAATTGTACCCTATAAACCACTTCTGCTCCTACAGTAGCCCCTATTGTGGGAAAGTATCCATATATAAATTGTCAACATTGCCTTCAGTATACTCACACGCAATCTCGAAAAGTGATGCCACACATATGGAACCACACAACTTGTAGGTTAATATTAATGAGCCTCGCAATTTGTGACCCCATTGGGAATCACAAAACAGTGTAATAACACTGTTGTACATTTCATTTAGCTGCTCGCAATTTGTGACTTGCAATGAGTTTTAACCACTAAAGAGGAAGAGAGAGATAAAAACTAAGAGCATCCGGGGCGGCTCCTCTGTAATGGCAAAAGAGCGTCACTCCACAGCCCGCGCCATCAGATGATAAATAAAATGATAATAAAACAATTTTATTATTTTATTTATGCCGTCTGTCTAAGCTCCACAATAAGTGGGGTGGGCCAGGCATGTCAGGGAGGAGGAGTAGTGTGCACTTTTAATTGAGCATGTGTGTTGGGCCGGCCATGCTAGACTGGCCAAACACGCATGCTAGCTTAGGTTTCTCCAACCCAGATGTGTTACACAGCTGGATTGGCGAAAAGCCACAGGTTCCAATTCTATCACTGTCTGAGATGCAAACAAGGCTGCTCAGACCAATCCTGGCACTGCTCTCATGCTATAATAACAACATCTGGATTGTGGAGCCTGTGCCCTGAGGGCCCATCTCCTACTGGCCCAACGAGAGGAGCAGCGAGGCGGCTGTCAGCAGGAGTGGAGTGGATTGTCAGGTAAGTCTTTTTTTAACTTAAATAATATTTCTCCTCCCCCTCCTTCCACAACTCCTCGCCCTTCCACCACGGTGGCCCGACTATTTTTGATAGGTGGTGGCAGCAACTGAGAGCACTAGCCAAACATAAACACATTTGATTAGCAGACAAGATATAGCCCAAACTTAGTGTATAACCATTAATTACTGCCTAGGGTTTTATGGGGGAAGCAGAAAAATTGCTCCCATTATTTCATACAGTGTCATAAGTCCACCTTTATAGCTATGAACACAAAGCATGATAGCTTAATTTGTTCCTGTGACTCCTCAATGTGTTGTGTTTGGTTTGAGCACTGGTGTAAACATACTTTTCAAAGTCCCCTCTCAATCAATAAGAGGCATTTGATGAGCTAATATTGCCATTTTCCTTGCTGTTGGTTGTCATCATAGGATGACGTTTACTCACTAGGGGCTAGATGTAGGTAAAATAGATTTACCGAGTTTTAATTACCGAATTTTACCTATTCGGTAATTAAAAATCGGTAAATCTAAGCTGTGGACATGTAGGTAATCCAGATGTGCTGCAAAAACCGAATCGGAAGTATTCGGTATTTACCGATTCGGTAAATACCGAATCGGTAATGCCCATTCATTCCTATGGGCTTTGAAGCCCATAGGAATGAATGGGCATTACCGATTCGGTATTTACCGAATCGGTAAATACCGATTTCCACAAGGGTGCAGGGGGTGTCACTTTGACACCCTCTGGCACCCCCAAAACAGGCTCGGGTGCCATGTGGCAGGCATACATGCCCTAAGGGCAGGTCTGCCTGTCACATGGCATAGGTGTGCATGCACACATGTGCATGCACACCGGAATCAGTATTTTACCATCAAATTGGATTTGATGGTAAAATACCGATTCTGTAAGGCCTCTGGGACTCAGAAGAGCCCCACCTACATCTGGGAGCCTCAGATTCGGTAAATTTACCTAATTTTTATTTTACCGATTCGGTAAAATTACCGATTCGATAATTTTACCGAATCGGTAAAAAAATGTCCCCTACATACCTCTCACCCATTTACTGATCGGTAACGGCCAAAATCAGCCGTTACCGATCGGTAAATGGCCTGAAACGGCCACCTACATCTGGCCCTAGATGTACAAAAACCTAAGTTAGAGAGCTCTGGCTGGCAAGACAAGTAACCTTAGTAGAACCATGCCTCTGCACTGGAATTGCTGCCTTTACGCCAGAACAGATCTCACACTTTTCTGTGTTACGATTTGATTCAGATAGCTTTATTCGAGAAAAACTGATAAAAGCATAGCAAAACATTCATAATGGAAACAAAAGTTCCAAAGTTACACAATACTAAGTTAAAAAAACAACATGATCAGCATAGTTTGATTACAGTATACATGATTTAAGAAAAATTGAATAGTTTAAAATTACATTAAAGTTAAAAACATTTAGCCAAAGGGTAAAATTATTACAATCAAACTAAAATCAATTGATATGGGACCAAGATTTAGCAATGGACTAAACATGTGCAAAGTAAGCAATCAACTATCCCCTTAATGATTTCTGCATTAGGGCCAACACCCATCCTAGGTATTTAGCTACCGCTATTGAGATAACTGGCAAAGTGCTAGTGCATATCAGCCTTTCGGCTTCGGAGCTTCTATTTGTACCCAATAGTTTACAGATTGGAGTGACTCAAACACGCCTCGGGGTTGCATATGCAGGACAGGTAAAGAGAAGGTGCGCTATCGTTTCCCTTTGTCTGCCACAGACCGGGCAAAGGTTAACACTCTCAGCAGACCACCTAGAGGTCAATGACTTCAGGGACAGTGAACCCGCTCTGAGTTGGAAATACAGCTTCCTGTCCCCAGGCTTGGTGATAGTATCCCAGTAGGGCTCGAGCCTGGGTGTAAGTTTTGCCCCTAGAAAGACCCCCGCCATGGATGATGAGTCAGTGGCGCTCCAGTCACGATATGTCCCCTGCTCCCAGTAGATCTCCTTTATAAGATTCTTAGATGGAAATGTGGCTTCATCTGGACTTTCCCACAGTGTTTGCATGCCCAGAGCACCCATGCTATCCTTAAGATGTCTTAGCCACCGGATCTTATGATAGGAATCAGTTTTTATAACATCCATAAACCCAGCAGCATAAACAGAGAGCTCAGGCGTCGTCCATCCCTACGCCAATACAAAATAGGGCGTAGCTTGGCGATGTCTGCAATAGCCTTCCTGCCCAGGTCGTATCTCAAGGGGAGTAAGGGTGTGCTCTGGGGGAGCCTATTGATGCTACAAAAAAATTTATTTTCAGAGAGTGTCAAAGAAGCCGTCTTCTCAAACCCCCATATTTCTGCGCCATATAGCGTGGAGCTAACGGCTTTACAATCATAAACTTGGAGAACAGGCTTAATTGGTTTAGTTAGCAACTTTTTGTGCTCCAAGCTTAATGCTCCTGCAATCTGGCGATGCTTGAGGACGGCTAAATCTACATGGTGATCCCATTGAGATCCTTTCCTAAATGGACACCCAAATAGGTAAAGTCATTGACCATTTCAAGGGGTTTCCCATTCATATAAAATTTCCCCTTAAAACTAGGATGTGGATTGAAAGTCATCAATTTGTTCTTTGTCACGTTAACTTCAAGGCCTCGCGCCATGCAAAACTCTTCAAAAATAACTAAAGCGCGCTGAAGGCAACTTGGGGTTTTAGAGACTATTAACGTGTCGTCCGCAAACATTAAAATCGGAATTTTAACACCGGCTCAGGTAGGGGCATCTGTGTTAACTGGTAGCAAGTGATGTACAAGGAGAATAAAGTTGGGGCCATGGAGCAGCCCTGCCGCACCCCACATTCTACCGGAAATTGTGCGGTAACCCTGCCCTGGCCCCCCCATTGGATTTTGGAATAATTTGCCTCGTGTAGCCTCATAACCATGGTCAAAATAGCTTCAGAGAGACCCAATTTCGTAAGTGTGGCCCATAACTGTACACGGGGGACAAGATCAAAGGCTGCAAGTAGGTCGACAAAGGCAGCATAAAGGCTACCCTTGCCTAGACACACGGTCTTCCAATAAATAAGAATAAACCGGAAGACTTGATCAATTGTGCTAATGCACTCACGGAAGCCAGCTTAAAATGGGGACAACACACTATTCTCCTCAGCCCAATCCAAGATTTTATTCAGGGTCATCCTTCATACCCCATCATGGCTTGTTGTAAAGAAAAACGTCAGCAGTGACGCCATCCGGGCCCGGAGCTCTCCCTCCTGCCACTGCGTTAAGAGCAGCTAATACATCAGCATAACTAAAAGCGTCATCTATGAAATAAATAAATCTAGGGACTTCCATTTGACTTTCTAAAGGGTTACGGGCGTACTGCGGTTTAAAGTAGTTCACCCACCCTTCCTGAGAAACACATTTTCAGGCTGATCAGAGTGGCCCCTCTACCCCACTTAATAATGTTCCAGAATAATCTGGAATTCTTATTACCACTAGCTTCTTTTAGCTCCTGCCAGTGGAGCTCGTCCCATAAGTGCTTGGCCTTGGAGATAGCTATTTTATACGCCTGTCTTCCATGGCGGACAGCTGCTAAATTTCCAGCCCTAATAGCCTCACTCAAGGATTTTCTTGCTCTCCTACAATCCTCATTGTTCCACCGTAGCGGTTTGGGAGTCGCGTTAGTCTTGGATTTGGCAGGGGCCAGAAAATAGGCACTAATACATTCAAATAGAGCATCATGGATTAGGGTTACCCTATTCCAATCAGCGCGTGAGACATTAACTTGCTCTAGCGTCTCCAAAACACTGTTAACCTCCTTAGTTATTTAATTCAGTACCTCCTCCTTAGGTGCTATACGTGCCCAGTTAAGTCGCCTCATGTCATTAGAAGAAACAATATTTGGGGGGCAGAATTTAGGGCAGGGGTCATCTTCCTTCCACCACTTATGGGTAACACACAAAGGGTTATGATTGCTTTCCATACGAGCAACAACCATCATGTCGACTATTGTATGCCAGAGCCTCAGGCCACAAAGGACATAGTCTATTCGACTTTTACTACGCCTGTTGCTAAATGTTACAGCCCCAGCCCTGTCCTTCGGATTCCTACCATTAAGTGCCCTGGATCACTGACATAATATCAACTACAAAAATATAGGAATTTAAAATATCAACTACAAAATATCGACTATAAAAATATCTAAGTCCTATCTACAAACAGGTAAGTTCAAAAATATTGAATCAAAAATATCTTTTAAAAATATGTACTTTATAAAAATATCGAATTTATTAAAATTAATGTAAAATTGAATAAATATTCAAAATAAATAACTAAATTATACTTAAAAATACTTAAATAACCTTAAAATTATCAAATAATTAATTTAAGTTATAAAAAAAATACAATTTGATTTGTTAAAACATATATATATTAACATATTAATACTAAAAAATATACAATATACAATATCATTACCGTAGCATAGCAAGAGTGTTAAAATTACTATTCCCACTCCAATGAGTGCAACATTAGGGAAAGCGTTGGATAGTGTATCGGTAAAAATTACTATTCCCACTCCAAAGAGTGCAACAGTAGGGAAAGCGTTGGATAGCGTAGGGGTAAAAATTACTATTCCCACTCCAAAGAGTGCAACAGTAGGGAAAGCGTTGGATAGCGTAGGGCTAAAAATTACTATTCCCACTTCGGTGAGTGCAACATTAGGGAAAGCGTTGGAAAGCGTAGGGGTAAACATTACTATTCCCACTCCAAAGAGTGCAACAGTAGGGAAAGCGTTGGATATCGTAGGGGTAAAAATTACTATTCCTACTCCAGGGAGTGCATCAGTAGGGAAAGCGTTGGATAGCGGGAGGGTCAAAATTACTATTCCCACTCCAGTGAGTGCAACAGTAGAGAAAGCGTTGGATAGCGTAGGTGTAAAAATTACTATTCCCACTCCAGTGGGTGCAACAGTAGGGAAAGCGTTGGATAGCGTAGGGGTAAAACTTACTATTCCCACTCCAAATAGTGCAACAGTAGGGAAAGCGTTTGATAGCGTAGGGGTTACAATTACTATTCCCACTCCATAGAGTGCAACAGTAGGGAAAGCGTTGGATAGCGGAGGGGTAAAAATTACTATTCCCACTCCAGTCGGTGCAACAGTAGGGAAAACGTTGGATAGCGTAGGTGTAAAAATTACTATTTCCACTCCAGTGGGTGCAACAGTAGGGAAAGCGTTGGATAGCGTAGGGGTAAAAATTACTATTCCCACTCCAAATAGTGCAACAGTAGGGAAAGCGTTTGATAGCGTAGGGGTTACAATTACTATTCCCAATCCAAAGAGTGCAACAGTAGGGAAAGCGTTGGATAGCGTAGGGGTAAAAATTACTATTCCCACTCCAGTGGGTGCAACAGTAGGGAAAACGTCGGATAGCGTAGGGGTAAAAATTACTATTCCCACTCCAGTGAGTGCAACAGTAGGGAAAGCGTTGGATAGCGTAGAGGTAAAAATTACTATTCCCCCTCCAGTGGGTGCAACAGTAGGGAAAGCGTTGGGTAGCGTAGGGGTAAAAATTACTATTCCCACTCCAAAGAGTGCAACAGTAGGGAAAGCGTTGGATAGCGTAGGGGTTAAAATTACTATGCCCACTCCAAAGAGTGCAACAGTAGGGAAAGCGTTGGATAGCGTAGGGGTAAAAATTACTATTCCCACTCCAAAGAGTGCAACAGTAGGGAAAGCGTTGGATAGCATAGGGGTTAAAATTACTATGCCCACTCCAAAGAGTGCAACAGTAAGGAAAGCGTTGGATAGTGTAGGGTTAAAATTTACTATTCCCACTCCAAAGAGTGCAACAGTAGGGAAAGCGTTGGATAGCGTAGGGGTTAAAATTACTATTCCCACTCCAAAGTGTGCAACAGTAGGGAAAGCGTTGGATAGCGTAGGGGTTAAAATTACTATGCCCACTCCAAAGAGTGCAACAGTAGGGAAAGCGTTGGATAGCGTAGGGGTAAAAATTACTATTCCCTCTCCAGAGAGTGCAACAGTAGGGAAAGTAATTACTTCATATATTATTTAAAAAAAATTAAATTAATATCTATAAAAAATTAATTAAAAGTAATTACCAATTTAATATAATATAATAATTAATCAATTAAAATTACAAAGTTAATTTAATTATTACAATTAGTTACCTATTAATATAAATTAATTACAAATTAACAATTAATTAATTAACAATTAAACATCAATTAACAATTAATTCTAATTAAATATAATTGAATTATTTAATTAACTATAAATAAATTAATTCCACCCTATTTCCCTATAAACCCACAACCCACTACAGAAAATAAATTAGTAAAATTAACATAATCAGCAATTAATCAATTAATTCAAATTAATTGCCAATTAAAATTTAAATAATTTCCAAATATAAATTAATTAACAATTAATTAAAAATGAATACCAATAAATAAATGTACATATTTAATTAATTATAATTCAATTACTTCCCACCCTATTCCCCTATAAACCCACAACCCGCTACAGAATTAAATTACGCAAAAATTAAAAAAAAAAAATCCTTAATTAAAATAGATTATAACATAAATACACACTTTTTACACATATATTAACATAAAAAACACTATAAAAAATTCGATATTATAAAAAAATCGGTCATTTTAATAACCTATATTATATACTTCGATTTTTTAACTATCTATATTTTTAACATTCGATATTGCATTACTTACCTCAAAAACGATATTTTTGATGTCTATATTCTGTCCATTCGATATTTTGTCCATTCTATATTTTAAACTTGATATTATGTCCATTCGATAGTTTTTACTTGATATTTTGATAGTTTACCAAGTGCCCTAAGTCCCCTCTCGTAGCAGACAGAGTTAATCTGAACGATAACCTCTGTCCACTTATTAACGGGTTTTAGTTCTAACATGGGCACCCCCCACTGGCTATCCTCATTCTCATCCGTAAGATTCCATTCGGGAGCAGCCAGGGGCTCGAAAGTTGTGTTCAAGTCGCCCGCAACGATCACATTATTGGCTGCCGAGTGATGCTCGATGAGGGAGTCCAAAGCTGCTATAACCTGAAACTCCCCCTCGAACTCCCCTTGCATAGACATTATAAAGGTCCAAATAACCCATAGGACCTAAGTCCAGTCTTAGGACCTGAATATCTTTACTCCCTGAAGTCAGTTCTTTAACAGTCAAAGGGAGTTGTTGGCGCACCCAAATAGTTAGGCCACCCATCAGACGGCCCTTGTCCCTCTTGGTTGCCGGCACAAAAAAAAGTAGATAACCGGAGCAAAACTGTGGTTCAGAAGCCCAGGTCTCCTGGAAGAGACAAACATCAAATTGACTAATGAATAATAACCAATCAGGCGATGATATCTTAGTGCCCAAACCTGCTATGTTCCAAGAAATTAATGTACCACCCCTATGGGCACAGTCATTAAGGAATGGAGTACAGTCCCTAGAGTTTGCCTCAAGCCATCTAATTGGCTCGAGGCTAATAGTGGGACTTGCCAGCCTTAAACTAGGAAATGACCTCTGAGGAGAAGGGATGGATGGACTTGTGTTATCGGGGTACATTTGGCCCTCCTCAGAGTTTAAACAATCAGTAAATGAACTAACTGGCCCTTTATCAGATGGTACTCCAATGGGGTTGCCACCCTCCTCAACACTAACAATCAGGTCCTCAACACTGAGGCTGTCAAGGGTGTGAGTTTCAATATCCAGACTTTCCCCAGTAGAGTTCTCAATACTATGAATGAGCAAAGCTGGGAAGGATACACATAAAAGTCAATCATTATTTTCCAGCCCAGAACACCCAGTAATGCCCCCTAACCTCTGATCACAGGACAAGTGATTCTGAGATAATGAGGAAAACTTCCTAAGCTGTATACAGGAGTGCACTGGTGGGCTGGATCTAAACTCTAAAGCAAATACATTCTCAGCCAACAATTCCGTCTTCAGGGTCAGTTCGATAGAGTCATACTGCTCAGCTACAGAAGTAAGCCTAAGTGCCTTAGTGATGTCATCCCTAATTATAGATCGGCACCCTCTGACATGGCGTAGCCAATGAATGGCTTTGTTAGTCAATGAGTCTGCACTCTCAAACTTTCCCCCGTTGTTAACTTGGGGACATTTGTCATAAAGATTTTATTAGTACTGGATGGCTTACTGGGTTCCATGCCCTCACTTCTGCTAGAGATTATGCCTCTGTCCTGTGTCCTATTAGAGGCCCCAACCTGAAATTAGGTGTCAAATGCTCCCTCCCTGGTCTGTTCATCCGATGGGCCAGCCTGTTTTTAGGAGTTATCAGGGATTCATTTTGGGGGTTCCTGGCCGGTATCGAACTACTTGCTCTGATTTGACCACTGTAAGGAAGTTTGGTTTTGCTTGTGTCCCCAAATAACCTGCCCTCACTCAATGGGTTTGGCCTACCACCAGTAGTCTTCAAGGGGAAAGCCTTGGCGTTTGTTGTGCTAGTATTTAATATGGTGCTTAACCCCTTACTTGATTAAAGCCCTACCCGCAGATACATTTAGTATCAGAGTTTTTATGGATGCAATCTCATCCCTCAAAAGAGATACTAAATTCACCAACTCGTAAAACATTATTTGGAAGATTAGTACCCATAGTATGAAGTTCCGGTGAGGATAATGGCACATGATTCAGGAAAGGGCTATAGGCAAAAAAAATAGGGTCCGAGCCAGTGTCAACTAATTGCGGTGTCACATGCCCTCCACTGTTGAATGTTTGCTGGGACAGAAAACCTGTTGACACAAGAAATAGATTTGTCACATAAAAATGGGTAACTACCATCCGTCAGGGCAGAGCTATCATTAGCCACAACGGGAGTACTCTCTAGTTCTACAGTTGAGGACCCTCTAGGGGCAGAGCCGGATTCATTTAGACCCTTTTGTTTTGTGAGAAACATGGCAGGGATGAAAGGAGAAACAACTCCCCCACTCTCAACCCCCACACCATCCACATTCTGCTGGGAAATGCTCCCGGCTGCATTAACTCGAGTCTTGTTGGCCAAGATACTCTCACATTCCTCAACCAGGGTGTCAATTCGATCAAGGACACAATTTGAGAAAAGTTGTGATTTTGATTGTATGACATTTTTTGTGATTCCAATGTTTTTATTCATGATTGTGCTGTATATGAAGATATTAAGATGGAATTGTGATATTTGAAATAAATTATATATATTCGTTTTTTTTTTTTAAATCTTTTTTTGTGATTTTATGTTGTGCATTTATATTAATCTTTCTCTCAAAATGGTTGGCTTTATTGTATGGTGTACTATGAGCTCTTGACAACCACAATATCCCCTTGTCCTTGTATAAACTGTAAGCTAGGGACATTTTTACTTTTTCGCGTCTTCAATAACTACATGCTTTAGGGGCAGTTTGAAAAAATAGTAGACATCAAATTATGTTTTTGATTGCTATTTTATTCTAATGAATTCGGATCTGATTCCAACAGACACTATTCTCACCATACCAATGTACAAAGTTAATTAAAATTAACCTATGAAAAATGCAACCTTTTGACTTTGGACATTGGGCTGATTCCTTGGGCACAGATCAACCAACCCATTTTCAGGTCGAAATATAAATGCTACTGTAACTGTACTGTGCAGTAGAGTTTCATTGAGAAGCACTGGATATAGAGAGTAGAACAGATAGAAAATATTTATCACGTCACTGACCCTGTCTGGCAAATCCAGAGCACACTTTAAAATAAAAATGTCAATGTGGAAATGTGGATTTATGTGAACCACTACTGATAAAATAAAAACATCACAAATATAGTGCGAACATTTACGAGAACCTTTTTCATTTTTAGGATTATTTTAAAGAAATGTTCTCTCCTTCAATTGTATTATTGTTTTATTTTGTTAAATATTTTTGCGCCAAACACAGCACTGAGCCCACCCTGATCGCTGCCACAGACATAATCAGATTCCTCCTAGACCACGTTGAAACAGCAGCTCTGATCCTCCTTTACCTCTCAGCACCATTCCATAGCATATTCCACTACACCCTCATCAATAGACTCAACTGCATTGGCATCCAGGGGGACACCTTCGAATGGATTGCATCCATCCTCACAGGATTAGTTCAGAGAATCCACCAACCACACTTCACCTCAGAACCCAAGAGCATCATCTGCACTGTACCCCAAGGATTGTTCCTCAGCACCACCCTTTTCAACATCTACATGACACTCCTCACTGACATCATCAGAAACCATGGTCACAACATCATATCCTACATAGATGACACCAAACTCATCCACTCACCGAAGATCCCGCCACCATCAGAACAAACTTCCGCCACACCATGACCAGTGTCACCGACTACATTGAGGTGCTCTCTTTGAACACCTCTGCATAAGTCATTAGCTGGGGGTCCTCTGAGCTTGGAACCACATTCGCACCAACAGACCATGTCTGCAGCCTCACCGTTGATAATAAACTCACCCTGAAGTGCTGATTCAAAGCAGTCACCTTCTCCTGCTTCCACGCTCTCTGCACCCATTGACAAAATGTTCAGTTGGATCCCCAGTAACACCAGAAAGACCAGAAAAAGGATCACCAAGCTGGCTAGACTACGGAAACACACTCTACTCCGGGGCAACCATCAAACTCCTCAAGAGACTTTAGACCATACAGAACACAGCGGCCAAACTCATTCTCAACCTCTCCAAATGGACCTGCATCACTCCCGACCTCAAGAAACTCCTTTGGCTCCCCATCCAAAAAGATGCCAGTTCAACCTACTGAAACAGGCCTACAAAGCCCTACAGGACCTGGGATCAGCATAAATTAACCACTGCCTGAATTTCCACCAACCCATCAGAAATCTGTGTTCTCCTCGCATCCGCCTCAGCCACAGAGGAGGTTCTCCTACCTAACAGTCAAGGCCTGGAATGACCTACCCCTTCAGCTATGAACAGCTCCCTCTCTGGCGGACTTCAGAAGGGGACTCTGGAGCTGGCTTTTCGAATGAGACAAGCAAAACCTCAGCAACCTCAGGGGTGAAGAGCAGCTGTCTAAAAATCGACTGATTGGTATGTTAATTGCACTCATCAAGCCTCAACCACCATATAGATCTTATGTGAAACATTGATTTTAAAACAATGAACATCAGAAATATACTAAAACGTTTTTAAAATAATCTATTTTTTTATTTGTATAGGAATATTTTTCAAGAGATATTCTTTACTTGTATTGTCATTTCATTTTGACATCATTTAAAAATCCTTCATTGGTCCACTACCATTTTTGTTGACACCCACTCACATTTTTCTTTGCTGTTCCCCACTTTATTCTAAAATAGCACAAAAAGCATCTTACCATCAGCTCTTTAAACCAGCACATCACAAAATGCATTTGTCCGTTTAATTGATTTAATATGGTACTTTTAAAGTTATAAAACGTAAAAGATCGATATCTTAGTTATTTACAATCGACTTCTTCTTGATATTTTTTGTCATATTGCTTTCTTCCATTTGAATGTTTGTTGTATATTTCCATGAGTAACATGATTGATGATCCTTTGGCTATGACTACACTATCGATTCATTTCACATTCTAGAACTTAACATTTTTATATTGACCATTGTTATCTAAGCTTAAGACATGAGGGGTGCTTTACTTATTAAAATGTTGCTCTGAGTTTGTGTTAAGTTTGTCTAAACAATTGTAGGCAGGGATTTGCTGCAAAATCCCACACCTCCTTGTTGTAGAGGCAACGAGGAGAAAGGTTTTAATTTCTCCTAATGTTTCCTACTTGGCATATGTGTTGCATTGTAGAGCACATATGCAAAGCAGGAAACGTATAAAAGGTTTGCTTTGTATTGGAAGGGTCCCCTTGCTTTTCGAAAACTATTCCTTACAGAACGCACACACCCTTGCATTATGGCACAAGGGTGTATGCATTGGCACAACAGGAAATAGAAACACACCTTAGTAAATATGTGTCTGTCCTGCTTTCTCATTTCACACAACACAGCACAGCAAATGTACTTGTGTGGCACATGTAATTCAGTTTAAGGTTAATAAATCTTGATAATCCTACCTACAAGCATGCTGGAAATGCCCTCAATATATTGAAACCATGATCAACACAGAAGCTCAGTATTTTTACACAGCCTCTGACTTGATATATGGATTACTTTACGATCCCTGGTTGTAATTTAGGATCCGCCTTATTTTCTCAAAGATAATAAACTGAACAATACTGATTGGCCAAATGAAAAAAAAACAGTTCTTCACAGTGATGTGAAATAGTATGAGTATTAACACATGTGATATGCAAAGAAGTTGCCATTGTTATTTTTAATAGGCCTATTATTACATCTGCAGAAAAAATGGACTGTTAGGCTTTCCTGTCCGTATCCTGATGCTCATTGTCAGAGAGCAAAAGGAATTACACAGACCTGCCAACACAAAGTGGCATAAATCATAAACAAAGGAAATACAAGTCAGAGTCAGGACTGTCAGAATCTTTTGTGGTCCAAAGTCACACTCTGGTCTTTTGATAACACAAGCCCCACGTTCAAAAGAAAACCAATGTTCTGGGACACATTTGGTAGCAGCGTCCACACATAGCACCACCTAAAGGCGACGGACATTATTTGCCCCAACATGAACATAAAAACAAAAGCTGAAGAAACCTGTTTTGTGAGATACCTTTAGCTGTGACAGCTCAGAGCCCACTGAGAATGGGGCTTGTGGCAAACAACCCCAGTCCCCTGTTGAAAACTTGGTTCCTGGTTGACTGGAATATAAACCCTGTTCAAGCAGTAACCACAATCCTAGTCAGGGTAAGGCACAAGCACACCCTCAATTAACGTGTGCTAACCCTCTGGTAGTTAGGCAGAGAGCCGCCAGGCCTATCTTTGGAGGCAATGTGTAAAGTATTTGTGTAGCACTTCAAAGAGTAAAACAGTGAAAACATCACACAAAAAGATTCTACACAAGGTCAGTAAATATATCAATATAATAAAGACCAAAACAACAAAAATTGAATAGTAGAACTGTATTTATGAGTTTTTTAAGAATAAGCTGTTTAATAGCCGTCAAAAGCATAACCAGATATCGGGTCGTGCTGGACATGGTTCTATCCACAAGTTCAGGCCAACCATGACAGCATGGTCAGATTCAGTCCCAGATTATTTATGCTCAAGTTTGACCTTCTCAAGTTTTGTGCAAGAGTCCCATTCGTGGGGAATAAGTTTGCTGGGAGCAAGGAGAGCACAGCTGGCAATGGTTGGCTGGACATGAAGAACTGGCTGGATGTCGTGGATGGAGTGGCTGGAACCTCGCAGTTGTGAACTGTGATACTTGCTGTGCAAAGAGACAAGTTTGTGGCTGCTCGTGCTGGAGTTCAGGGCAAGCAACAAGATTCCAGAGTAAACTGACCCATTTGTGTCTGCAAAGAACCCAAAAGCTTGATTGTAAGAGTAAAAAGACCACTACCAAAGGCCCAGGACCTGGAGGCGCCTCTTAGGGTTTATGAGCTTGTCAAAGATGGGACCAGGAGCTGTGGGGAGGTTCAGGTCTGGAGCCAGCAGACTGCCCCTTTGAGTGAATCTGGGTTCCTGAGATAAAGATGCGTTCCAGGTCCAGCTTTTCTTTCCCAGACATAAGGGCAGCAGGCTGCAGGTCAGCACAGCAAGGCAGCAGCTCCTTCATTGTAGCAGTCCAGCAGAGTGGCAGTCCTATCAGCAGCACAGCAGCCCTTCGTGCTGTCAGAGTATCCACAGGTCCATAGGTGTACTAAAGTGGTGAAGTTGTTGCTCGAACATGGATTTGCCTTGAAAAAACAAGGATCAGAGGGTTTGGCAAATCAGGAACAGTTGGTTTATTTAAACACTGCGGCCAGGAGTACAACATACAGAACAGGTCTGTGGACTGACTCAAAGTGCAATAATTTTAGTGCTTTTATGTCCATTTCTTCGAGAATTATATAACAACTCATGGATCCTGTTTCAGTGATAGGAATGTGGGCCTAGTCATGGAGTCATAAAATAATCTAACTTAATGACAAATGCAGGTGGGTCTCAACATGGCATGGACACAATGAGGGCCAGTGGGTAACATGTCCAGATTCCAGGTGCGGGGAGACCTTGATCGCTGTATGTGCTGATTGGCTGAGTGTTCCTAACTTCACGTGCCATCTAACTTTATGATGATGTGGAAATGTGCGCCCCTCCTGCCATGTGTATTTTATTGGGGCCAAATTCCCATGACCATTGTGGTGTCACTGCCTATCTGTGGGTCTAATCTGGGTTTTTCCTCTTCTTGCATAAGCGCTGCTGGTTACGTGCCACCCCACCTTTGATCTTTCAATCAGTTGCCTCAGGCCTCAGTCGCAGAGCCTGCCTGACCACGTATTTCTGACTCTGGTTCGATGGAGAAGTCATCTCTGCTGATTTAGACAACAGTGATTCCATTTAGTTTTTATGCACATATGTATCATGGCGTACTTCAACATAATTATTAAACAGTGTCCGAAGTCCAGTACTTATACACAGGGGTGCCTTTGAAGTGGGGAGACTTTAAATAAATGCCTTTGAAGAGCACAGATGTCCTCCCTTCCTGCCCTGGCTCCATACTCACTATAGGTGGTTTTGCAGCCCTTTGAGTGGGAATATGACAGCCTATTCAGGTGTAAGTGAGGCTGGGTGCCGCTCCCCCGCCCATCCTGCCAGGATGGCCCCTCAAGTGATACCTAAGTTCCCATTGTATGTGGCTGTCAAAGGGGAATAAACAAATCACAGCTGTCACGCAGCCCAGACATTTGAACATAGTCAGGAATCAAATGGCTAAAGTAAGAAAATGAAAATTTTCTGAAAGGGGCTTTTTCAGAAAAACTATTTAAAATCCGACTTCACAATAAATTGTGATTTTGAATTGTGATTCTAGAGACAACAAACTTGTATCAGTTTTATCTTCCCATTTGGAAAT
Organism: Lissotriton vulgaris; assembly: GCF_964263255.1. Taxonomy (NCBI): domain Eukaryota; kingdom Metazoa; phylum Chordata; class Amphibia; order Caudata; family Salamandridae; genus Lissotriton; species Lissotriton vulgaris. The sequence continues at coordinate 920,686,558 of NC_141693.1, forward strand.
TGCTTTTATACAATGTAATAAGTTAATCCCAATGTTATCCTGTGGGATATATATATAACTCGCAGTAGTGTTTTTCACTACCATGACATGTAACCTTTAGAAGTAGCTGATCTGATTTTTGAAATACATTGCACCCTGTAAATGTATAGGCATTTATATAGCGCACTACTTACCCGTAGGGTCCCAAGGCGCTTCGACCGCTGCGAAACCCTTCCTGGCTTCCCTGAGAGATGGTCCCTTAATGGGTATCTCCAGGGTGAGACCAGGCATCCCCGGCGGTCTGGTGGGGCCGTTAGTGAAGATGAGGCAAGCTAATGCCCAGAGTTGCCGAGTGTGATCGCTGATCAGAGTGGGCACCGAGGCGAGAGAATTATCGAGTCCGCTGACCCTGGTCCAGAAACCTGCCGCGCCGGGAATCGAACCCTGGTCCCGGGCCGTCCTCTGCTCCCGGGTCTGCCGCCTCTAACCAGTGAGCCACACTACTTCACCCTATCTTCTGGGCTGTCCTGGGCCACTTTAGGGGTGACTTATATGCATTACACACACAAGCTCTGCAATGGCAGGCATGAGACATGTTTAAAGGGCTACTTAAGTGGGTGGCACAACCAGCACTGCAGGTCCACTAGTAGCATTAAATGTACAGGCCCTAGGCACATGTAGTGCACTTTACTGGGGACTTATCAGTAAATTAAATATGCCAATTGAGGATAAGTCTATGTCACCACATAGTCAGACAACCAGTAAATTGTATTCTTCACAGGCATGCTATCCACAGTATCAACATCAAGGGTACACCATGTAGTGAGCCATGAGGTTAGGGAGAATAAAGAAGCAAACTGCCCCAGCAAATAGTGGCGTTCTCTCTGTTGGTCTAGGGTCAGTGTAGGGGAGGGGCTGACCCCTTCCACTGATCCATCCTGCTCCGTAGAAGAAAGGAGGTCAGGGAGAGGCTCACTCTCCTTTTCCACCCCACCATCAGTGCCTAGGAGCTTGGTTAGCTCAGACCTCTCAAAGTGAGGCTTGAGGGGATTGACATGAAGGACCCTCAAAGGGTTCATATGAGTCTTGAGGTCCACCAAGTAGGTGACATCCCTCTTGCACTCCTACACCTCATAAGGCCGAGACGAACGGTCTTGCAGGGCCCTGGGCTACATGGGCTCCATCACCCACACTTTTGACCAGGATGAAATTCGACCAGAGTGGCATTCTGGTCATAATGCTGCTTCATGTTCGCCTGGCTGGCTTCTTGCTGACAACATCCTGGGCTGCCTTCCTGGGAGCTTGCTCCCAACCCTCCTTCTCCAAAATGAGAGTTCTTCTTACAGCATGCTTATGCAGAAGTTCAAAGAGGATAAAGCCAATCCCCTTTTGCAGTCACTCCCTGTGGGCAAACAAACGGCATGGCAGGTGGACATTCCACTTACACCTCATGAGCTCTAACAGGCCCATATACATGCCCTTAAAGGACCTGCTGAAACTTTCAACAAGCCCATTGGTTTGTGGGTGGTAAGGAGTGGAGAACTTGTAGGTTACCCCACACTCTACACTCCTTCCACATGGCCTTCATTTACCCGGACATAAGTTGGTATCACAGTTGGATACCATTTTCTTGGAGGAGACCAAGTGGGTAAAGATCCTCATCAGTGCCCTGGCCACTCTGGGTGCAGTCACAGTCCTTAGATGGATAACGTCCGGGTACCGGGTGGCATTGTCCACCAATACCAGGACACACCTGTTGCTAATGCATGTCTTGAGGTCCAGAAGCCCAAATATGTTGATGCCCACTCTTTCAAAAGGGGTGCCAATAACAGGAAAGGGTTGCATGGGGGCCTTTTACTTCCCCTATCTTGATCTGGCAGCTAGGACAGGATCTGCAGAATGCATCTGAGACCTTCCTCATTTTAGGCTAGTGAAAGTGGGTGACAAGTCTATCAAAGGTCTGGCCCTGTCCCTAATGACCTGTCAGGGGTGCATCATGAGCCAGCCCAGGAGGATGGCTATGTAGCACTTGCGGACCACCAACACATGGGTTTGTGCCAGGATCAGGAGCTTTAGGCTCACTACACAGGAGATCATTATCCTATTATATCAGATGTTAAACAGAGGCGTCACCAGCTACCTGAGTCAAGGCCTGCTGCCGTAGATGCACAAGAGTAGACATTCCCTCTGCACCTTGCAGATCTCCCTGGTGGGACACCATTCCTGTTGCCAGTTGGCCAGCTCAGGAAGGTTCTCTAGTTTTACGACACCCTCCTCCTGCTTTGGGCCCCCCCCTCAGGGTCAGCCTCTTCCCAAACCATTGGGGTTTCAGGAGTGGGTTTCTCGCGTCACTCTACCTTCCCCTATGTTGCAGGCAAGTCACCACTCTTCCAGGCTCTAGGTCCTCTTGACCACCCTCTCGGGCTGCCAAGGACCGTGTTGTCAGGCACACCTCCTAAGGTAACCCTAACACCTCCAAGTGGGACCTAAGCTCCACCTCCCTCCAGCTGGTGTGCTCCAGGTGCCAAATAAACAATCTACATGCATAGACGAACTGACAGCTACCCTGAAGGAATCTTAAATCCCCACCAATCAATGTGAACCAGAGCCAGTGGGTAGTGACTCTCATGGTTGTCAGCTGCAACAAATTGGTGGAATACATTAGGGACTACCTGCTCTGAGGTCACCAGATAACATCTCACAGTTGTCGCGCCAGCTCTAGTGTCTCTCAAAGCTTCCACCATCTGCCCATTGATGGTGACCCATAACCTGTATTTCCTAGTATTACGAAGCATGTGACTTCTCTGCACCATCACTGCATCACCCAGGGACATTATGGTAACCTCTACTCTATCACCATATTGTCTGTTACAATCTCATCCTCAAGCGCTACACTAGCTAACTCCAGTCACCGTCACAGACAGGGGGCTGGGCCCACTTGGGACACTTAATATCTTCCTTGAAGTTCCCTTTGTCTTGGCACTCATAGCACTTTAGGGGTGCCTTGCCTTCAGACCTGCTGTCAAGAAACCACCTTTTTTATTTTTTTTCAGTTGGGAAGAAGGGAGTCCTGACCCAAGTAACTAGATTGGGGCCCAATAGGGAACTCCTTGCTTTTATTTATTTGAAAAATTGTTTTTTAAGAAACAATTTAAATGTTAAAAACATATTTGGTTTCAAATTGTTAAAACTTGTTTAAAGGTTTGATTGAGAATTCAGGCTGATACAATAGTGCTCTTTGTATCTAGGACTCCTACTGGGACTCTAGGGTGGCAGACACGTTTCAGGTGGGATGAGCAGGCTCAGTTTCAAAGTAGTACTCTTACTTTTGAATACCAGGTTTACCAAGATTATGTTTTTGAGTGCAGAATAATTTGTAATGGCAGTTTAAAACTGCACAGACAGGCTTTGCAATTGCAGGTCTGAGACATGTTTAGATCTACTTAAGTGTGTGGCGCGATCAGTACTGCAGACACACTTGTAGCAATAAATTTACAAGCCCTGGGCACATGTAGAGCACTTTACTAAGGACGTGTAAGTAAATTGATTATACCAATTGTGGATAAGCCAATGTTACTACATTTTAGGGAAGGAGCACAAGCACTTTGGCAGTGGTCAGAAATGGTAAAGTGTGAATAATCCTAAGGCTAGGAAAAACGAGGAAACCGCGCCAAGGATCCCAGGTTTAACACTCCCGCACCCCCCCCCCCCCCCTTCTCACTTGTGTTGTTCCTGGCCAGAGTAGCAGTGCAGAGGCAACTAGGCCTTGATCATGGGAAAAATCCCCACATAGAGCACACATTCTTAAAAGGGGCAACTAAGCTGAGCTTGGCAAAAGCTGAAGAAAAGCTGATCTCCAGAGACTGAATAACCCTTTTATAATGCATTTCTCTTCAGATCATTGAACACAATGTAGCATTTTGTGTTTGGGGGTTTGCGCTCCTTAAGCACAATTAATATGTTGACATTAATGGTAAAATCGCATTGGCTTGCTTTTTACAATGCTTCAATATTTTTAGACATGTAATACATGTTTCATTGCCTTTTCCTTCGAGCGCAGATGTGTTGTCTTTGTATCTCCAGCATACATTTGACTTAGTCAACTCATTTTTAATTTAAACAAATAATTTAGTATCTCCATTGAGAGTAATACCTCACATAAACAACCACTCATGCAGAAATTTCAATATGTAATTAGTTTGAGTTAATTGCGCAAAACGGGCATTTATTGAAACACGTAACCTGAAAACAAAAAGAAAGGAAAAAGTGTTAAATGATTGAAGAATTCAAAAATGTTTGTAAGGCTGGAGTAGCAGTGGCTGGTATCGCAGTGGTATTAATATCAGGCGTGAATGCAGTATTTCAACCAATTAACTGCAGATGGATTGCCCTTACTTCACAGTATCTACAGTTCAATAACTTCTGTAATTTATAAAGAGTTTGCATTGCAATACCCGTCTACTTGATGTTGAGTCATGGTTTAAAAAAAATCACACAATGTCCTACTTTATTTGCATTTGTATACCAGAGTTGCTGTTACCTAGCATTTATTTATCAGATTAGGGATGTTATCCATCATCATCAATTCATACTAATGTCGGGTGCTTTTAATCTTTTTTATTTGTTTTTATTAGCAGTTCATTTTATAAAAATAAAGAGTATCAAACGTTTGACACAGTTAGTGTCCGTAATAAACATTTTCACCTTGTGTCTATCAAACAGTTTTGGTGCGAATCATGTTTTTTTGTTCAGCCTCTCAAGACCCCTCATGAATATCATATCCAACTTTAACCCTCTGGATTTCACCACCTTCTAAACAATCTCAAAATATATTTTAGGTACTTCTAACCCATCTGCAGGGATGCTTCTAAAACTGGGAGATTTGGCAAAAAAGAATTAGCACAGTTTTTCTTTAAGCATTCTAACCTGAAAACATTACGAATTTAGGGCCAGATGTATGAAGCTCAAATGAGTTCGCAAATGCCAAAATTCGCAAAATGGTATGTATGTAGCAAATTTCAGTGCAGAATAGGGAATCGCAAATTTACGATTCCTTATTTTGCGATTACATGTAAGGAATCGCAAAATTTGCGATTCCTTAAATGCAATGCATGATGCAAAAAAAAATTGCTAATTGTCCCTAAGGAATCGCAAATTACCACCAACTTCAAGTTTGTGGTAATTTGCTAATTTCTTCAAAAATTCCCATTTTTGCATTTTTCAAAGTGCCATGTGATGCACATACATGCCCTTAGGGCATGTATGTGCACCACATCTGCACCCATGCTTCTTTCAGGGGTGCAACAGGGTGTCCTTCGGACACCCTTGCACCCTTGAAATTATTCTCAATTTGCGATCCGCAAATTGCGAATCGCAAATTGAGAATAATTTCACATTCATTCCTATGGGCCTCCTGGCCCATAGAAATGAATGGGAAATGATTCCTTAATTGCGATTAGCAATTTGCTAATCGCCAATTAAGGAATTTTAAGAAATCGCTAAAAAATTGTGAATTTATACATACATACTATTTTGCAATTCTCAAATAGCGATTTCCTAAAAATCGCTATTTGAGAATCGCAAAAGTGTATCTTGATACATCTGGCCCTTAGTCACGTTTTTGTCTTTTGAAAAAGCATATGGAAAATCACTCACTAGTGGTTTAAGAAAAAAAAACGTAAACTCAATTTTAGAGGAGCATTCTCCAACAAGGAGGTTTTCAATGTACAACTTCCTGCAAAAGGTTTTTCAGTCAAAAATATTATCTGCTGGTGTAGATGTGTGACAATAAAAAACTTTATACAACTTCTCAAAGTTCTAAAATGTTGAACTTTCTATAATGAAAGTACTGTACTGAAGTCAGTGTTGATTTGGCAGGCCAAACAACTGCAAATGTGTCATTTTGCAGTGAGGTTGTTAATGAACTGGTTAATGAACGTGTGCCATGCACTACCCTTACGTTATTTTAACTTTAGTGTCCAAGAATATCTATATTTTATATTTAGTGGTCATCTGTTGGCAAATGTTATCCTTTGATTGGCTTATACAGCTCTAGCAGAGGCCGCCTCTCTGGGTGTTGTGGGCCGGCGCTATAAGCCAGTTTGGACTGCCACAGCGCACCCAAATACAAAGGGGGGTCCTCCCCTCCTACCCAGTCTGGAAAATGCATGCCAAGGGTGGTGCAAAAAATTGCCTGGCCAATGGAAAGGCGAGGGATGGTTCAAACCCCGAATGTGGTTACACTGCTCCTGGCCAAAATGAACAACCGGGGGGTTATAAGCGCACCGCTCCCCCAGCACAGCTTACATTTTGGAGCTGGGGCAGTGCGCTGAGGGATTTCGAGACCCACACCTAATCACAGCATTGTTGCAGCGCTGGACAGTAGAAGAGGTGGATAAGAAGGGGTACAATTCTTGGTTATGGAGGCACACTGGCGGGATGGTGTGCAGGAGTAAGGCAACTTACCTGAGGATGCCTTGCAACAGGGTGAGTAGGCCGAAAGAGGGAAGCTAACTGAGATGGTATTCGCAGCCTGACCCACCGGATGGAAGGGCACAAAATGGACACACAAGGTAGCGAGTTGGGGCCTAACTCCAGGGAGAGGCTACCCCCTTCACCATAGTGGCATTAAAACCAACAGAGAACTTTATGACCCCATAAAAACGGCATTTATGATTTATGACCTGTCAGCTATTGGACCAAACCAACAATACAAGTGCCAGTACTGAACTAAGTAAATATATATTCATGAACCACGATCTGTTATGAATAAAGCATAGCAGTCTAATGTGCCATTTGTCACTAATTTAATCAAGTAATTTTTTCAAACGCTTTTCATATTTTTCAAGCAGATTTTTGTGCATATCAGAAATATATACAAAATATAAAATACAAACTATACAAATATTTACAGAACAGATGAAAAGAACAGTTTTATTATCCATTCACACTAATACTTTCACGCTCCATGCATACAACTTTTATCACTAAATCAACATACAAAAAACAACGAATACCACTGAGGTATGGGTCCGTGCCTATATTACATTAAATCATATACTACAATATACATTTGTCAATTATGATATGAATAATACTGGCATTTGTTGCCCAAACAAATCGTTTTTTATTTCTAGCTCAGTATTTTGGACTTTAAACTGACACTGGACCTATAAAGGTCGATGCGTTTCTAACCCCCTTATTGCGGGGTTCTCCTCAGGACCAAGCACGATTTCTTGAGTATCCTTTTTGTGTGAAAAGGCAGTCAGAAGTGAATAAGTCTTCACAAGCGTGAATGATATTTTCGAGTGCCCGGTTACGGCGTGTTAAACATTCATCCGGGGCTTGACTTCAATGTTATTTTGAACTCGACTGTGGATCCGAATTATATAAAAGGCTCGGTCTACAAATAAATTGTTTCGCCGTACTTGTTTCCAAGTCAATGCCGACAGCGCGTCCTGCGACTGGAGCATGGCATTTCACATGATTTATCAGGATGGCAAAATAATTTATGGCCATGAAAAGGGACTGATATTGAACTGACTTGCTGATGATTTATGATTTGGTAAGATGAGCAGAATGATTAATGACCATGAGCCATAGCAGCCTGTGACGTTGATTTATGGCCAGTCATAGTGAATATGACCTCGGCAATGTATTGTAAGGAGTATTTCATACCTGTTATGCAAATAAACTGTGGCCAACATTGACCACAAAGTAGAACACAGCAAGCGTTGGCTAACTTTATTGAATATTTGTAAGGAGTAAATTATTGCAGTTTGGAGTGGGGGCTGGTTCGGGGGTTTGTGTTTTTTACCATCCCTGCTGTTTTCAATGACAAACCATGTTCCCTAAGTCACTCCAAGTCTTCCTGTGTAGTCAAGTAAAATCATACTGACTGTACTTCTGTTCCAGCTCACCTTTACTCCCTTGTTTCCAGTGATCACTGGCTAGTATAAGGTTCTGCTAATCAAAAAAGTCAAACTTTGGAACCATTTTGAGTTTACGTTATATGATAGATTCCAGTAACTCTTCTAAAACAATGTTGATGAGAGTATATTGCTACTAACCAGATACAAAAGAAAAGGCCTCCCAAATTTTTCTTATTCATGCTATTTGTGTGTAAATGCCAAGAGGCATTTATTCTTCTTTTTTCAAAGCATTGTACTAACCCACCTACTTTCACAAATCTCTCCACCACTATAGTTTTTACTTCTTATATAAGAGCTGTGAAAGTACGAACACCTTATAGGTAGATTAAAATTAAATTCCTGGAAGGGTATGGCTTTCGCACTGGACAAGATGGCGGCGGACTTATGAGCTCCGTCCCAGAGTGGAGCATTTCTTCCTTTAAAAGCTTTCCGGTGGAGCTCTTGCATCTTCCTTTGGTCCTATCTCTTCATGCACACTGTTTCTGCCATGATGAGACCAATCAATTTGAATATTGGCACACATTTTCTGCCAGCACTAAACTTCCTGATTAGTACCCAAGCGGGCACCATTTCTTCAGTATGTTGCCCGTGTTTTTTGTGTTGCTCTCTTTTCCTTCCCTTGATTGATTGTTGCAAGCACTTTCTCAATACTCAGATTGGAGTCTTTGGTTTTTGTGTCTTTCTATTATCAGATTGTTACAGGTTCTTGTTCTCCTTCTGGGCATTTTAGTTTTTTTCTGGTAGATGTTTTGATCTGCTGTTGTATCTCTACCCTGTGTTCATATCTCTGTTTTATGGACAGGACACAATTTGTGGAAAGGGTATTGCCCAGTTAAATGCTACACATCAAAATGGCTACTTACTCATTCATTGGTGCTAAAGCTACCTCCTCTGACTTCAAGTCTAAAAGGGCCAAGAATGACCCTTGGTCATCTTTTGCTTCCTCTAGTAATCCAGTATTTGAGGTTGTATGCCAGGACAACACAGGGAAATACTTTGTATGCCCTCACAATACATTTTTCACCCCACATTTTTTAGAACGCATATGTTTTTGCAAAGCATGCCATTACCAGGCATTGATAATTTATATAAAAAGAATGTATTTATAAGGGGGGGCAACTACCCTAAATATGTGGTAAAGGCATGTGTTGTCAATGTATGTATGTGGTAAAAACATGTGTGGTAATCAATGCGTGGTAAAGGCATAACGTGGTAAAAACATTGTTGTAAATGCTGTTTCCCATTCTTTGTGAAGTGAGAGCTCACCACACTTGTTATGAGTGACACTTATGAGAAATTCCAACAAAATGAAGATAGATGGATTATTATGAAGGGGAGGGTGGTTGAAATGGAACAACATATCAGTTATGTTCAAGATGTGTCCGCAGGAATTCCTTTCCTTGAACAAAACATTTTGAAGCTAAAACTTCATACAGAGGGTTTGAAACCAAATAAAGAGTTGTCACAATAACCTATGCCTGTATAGTTTGCTGGAATTTGTCAAAGATCCTAGTCTTTCTGAATTTTTAAAGAAATTTCGTCTTGACCTCCCTAGTTCTCCACCTCTGAACTTACAACATTCACATTGTCTCAGAAGACCTAAATCTCATTCATTGTAACCTTGAGGCATTATTATGCTATTTTATGGAAATTACTGATCTTCTTTAAGTTCTGAAAACTGCTAAAAGCAAGAGTAGATTCATCTAGTCAGGACATAACCTTTTTATATCTAGAGATACATCCAAGCCCAAATGGAAGGACTTTCATACCTTGAGGCTACAGATGAGACAATTGAAAATATAATATGACTTTCTTCATCCTTCCTTATGCAAAAAAAACAAGAAGGAACTATGGCATGTATTGATGACCCTGCTAAAAGCTTTTCTCTAAAGTATTGTCTTGCATGGATAGAGGCTACTTTACTGAAATTATGACATCTTCTTTGTTCTCCTTCCTTTATGAGTGACTTTACTGTTTTGACTATCATTTTCTCCTTGCTTTGCTGTTTTATCTTGTTATGTTTGTTAGAAAGCCACCCTTCTTGCATGTTCAACCCCAATTTTTCTAATATCTGGAATTGGTGGTAGCTGACTGTGTCCTGGGCTCTGCTAGTCAGGGCCACTGCTATGTTAAAAACAAATACATGCATTGATGTACACTTATAATTGGCAGGACCTTCTCTATACATCCCTAGAAGAAAATAGGGCATGCAGATTAAGAATACCTTTAAGTCCCAAGTTTACAATAGGGCATGGCAGTTTAGAGGGCAGCAACCTTTGTTGCACTTGTATGTGTACACTGCTGAGAGCCTGAGGTCATTTTAAAAGCAGCCCTCTGTTGCATCACTGCTTTTAAAAGTAAAATCGCTTCTAACTCAACTTTGGTGGCATGGGCACTTGGAAAGTGATAATTTACCGTATGCTTACATATTGGGTACCCCCAAGGTCTCCCCTAGGTGTTGCAGGGGTGGGGGTCATGTAACTTTAAGCAGGGTCCCTACAAAAGATGTTTTATAAACCTTGGTGATTGAAAGCTGGCCATTTTAATTTTCTCCAGTGTAAGAAATTCACTACAAAGCCAACTTTGGTGCTATGGGCAATGTGAAGTAATACTCTAAATTGTTTGGCATATTAGGACCTCCCCCCCCAGATCACCCATAGGTGTCCTAGGGGTTGAGGTCCTATAATTGTGAGCAGGGGCCTTATAAAAGATGGTTTATGAACCCCGGGGAGGTATAAATTGTACATTTCATTTTCCCCATTTTTCCCCATTGTAGATAGTTGGCCTCATAGGCTAACATTGCAATACACATCATTATTGCTAAGAAGGGAATCAATATATCATTCAAAGACTTGGAAGATTACCATGGTTGAATGTATCAGAACGTTCTTGACTGTAAGCCAAAGTCCAGCCTTCCTACAGTCTTCCCTGATTGTTCAGTACTAACGGGCTTAGCAAGGCTGCTTTGGTTAGGCTATGAATGGCTATCCAGGAGAGAGGCTATCTGCCGGAGAGAGTTCTGCAGCTATGCAGGAATGCCTGGGCAGGGTCGTAAAGCATGAGACCTCAAAGGAGGACAGGACAGCCAGGGAATGCCAGGCCTACCTAAGCCCAGTCCCCTGTGCCCCAGCCAGATGGCATGCTTAACCGCATCGCTGCTGCGGCGATTTTTGCGCTGCGCTGCTTTTTTCACTTTTCCGCGTTACATGACGAGCTCAGCTCGTCATCAGCACACGCCACCCGTGGCTGATGACGAGATGAGCTCGTCATCAGCATCGAAGGGGTTAAGGAAGAAATGTATAGATGTTAGGGGGAGGTGAGCTATTGAAATGGGCCACACTGAGGGTTGCTTTATTTAGCTTTTACTGCTCTGCTGAAATGTCAGCCATCATGGATTTTGAGAGAATAGTACTTTGTGGAATAAGAAGATGCCACACTTTGGAGGTGGTCATTCTTTGGGTGGTACCCAACATCTCATTTGTACAGAGGTGCCCCCTGCTTTCCTGCCACAGAACACTGAATAAATATGTGTGAGGTGCACTACAAGAAGAAGGGTTGTTATGCTGGACTCCTAATCTGAACCCAAGGGCCTGCCTGGTGAAGCCTGCGCCTGCTGCACTATCTGGGAGTACAGCGCTGAGCATTTTTCCTTGCTTCATGAAGCCGTAATGATTGGACTCCCTGCAGCTACAGGTTAACAGAGCTTAAGTGACCCTTTTCCAGCCATAGTCCCCCTCCTGGAGTGCATCCAGTGGAGTTTGAAGGGGTTGACCAAGTGCATTGCAGGAAGTGAAGTCCAGGCCTGCGAAGGGTCATATAGAAGATTCTAGACCCTTAGATATGGGTTTTGGACACTTGGAACCCATCTGAAGTCCTTTAGGTAGACCCTCCAGAACTTTGAGAATCTTTTTGGAAGAAGGTTCAGGAGGTGAACCACCTGACCGCAAGAGCAAAGCTGGCCACCTTCAACTGTAACCCGGGCCAGATTCTAGGTTCTAGAGCTCTTAGGTCCAATTTCCAGAGTTTGACTGGAAGCTCCCTGAAAGTCAAGCTGGCAAACCCTCACCAAAGAGCAGTTAAAACCCTCGACGGAAAAATCTCCAGGAGCGTTTCTAAGTGTGAAGTAACATTTTGACCGCAGCCTCTAACATGGGGTATCTGAACAGGGCTCCATCATGGTCAGCCTCAAACTTTGACTTTGGCCCGATCAAGCACAACCAAATGTCCAGATGTTGAGCTATTCGTTTCTAAGCTATAGTAAGTATTTATGTTTTTAAAGTTTATATCTCCAGTTCCCTACTTTGGATTTTGGTAGTTTTGGTGTTATTTTAAAGATACACATATTTCCTATTTTTATAAATTGGTGTGGGATTTTTATTGTATTTTACTTATTTACTGTATTGGTGTTTTTAAATGCTTTGCATGCCTGTCCCCTTATTACCCGATGTCAGCTACCAAGGGTTGTGCAAGGGAGGAAGTTATATAGACCCTATTTAGGACTTTGTACCATATCATTGGCCTTGTTTCTGGTGGTAGGTGCCTACCTACCACTACCAATTAACCACCTTCCAACAATGTTGTTGACACATCTCATTTATATTTCTGTTTTCTCTGCCTCCTTATGTAACTCTCTCTTTCCGTTTTCATACTTTTATTTTGTATTCTCCTTCAGTGCTTTTTTATTCTCTGATTTTGATTATTTTCCATTGTGCCTCTTTGTATTGCATAATTTCCATTGTTATTATGTCTTTTACCTTTTTTTGCTGATTATCATCTTTGATTTGTGTATTTGTTCCCCCTTGTGTCAAGCATTTCTAATTTGTTCTTGTGGAATGTTCGGGACAAATGACAAAAGGTGCTCTCTCATCAATCTAACCTTGATTCTAAAATTATCTTATACAATAAACACACAGCAATTCCTCTTTATCTGTTAAATCAAAGAGAAAATGGGTTGGTCAAGTTTTTTTCTCCAGCAATTGACCAAAAGGGCGGGGTTGTCAAAAATCTGTATACCCACATGTTTAATCTGCAGACTGGGATTGTTTTTGTAGATGGGTGTTGGGTAATGTTTCTCTGGATAACAAGCATCTTACTGTGTTTAATGTCTATGGTCCTGTTAAATCTGATCCTGAGTTGTAGCACATTATTAAGGTCAAACTTGCAAATATTTTCAATTGTAATGTCATTATGGTTGGTGACTTTAATCAGATGTTTGATCCTTTTGCAAATTGGAAGTCCAAATTTGAATTTAAACCCCATATGGCTTTTAAGCCTGCAGTCTCCTTCTACTCTAAACCACTAATTAATGTTTGGAGAACATGCAATCCTGACAAATTAAAATGTTCCTTCTTTTCTAATGTTCAAAACACAATTTCCAGTATTGATTATAATTTAATTACTTAAGTCCTCATTACGATGCTGGTCAGATGAGCTTACAACCGACATAGTTTCAGGATCGGAACCACCGGACAAAGAGTCAGCAGTCCCACTGCCCTAATTAGGATTCAACCACTTCACGTGGTTGGAAAGGCTGCAACACAAGCAACAATAGGAGATTTACACTTCTTAAACAACTATGCACTGTGTTGCAGGCACCATGCGATGTCTATTACAGGATGCATGGATGTTAAGGGGGTCACCACAGGTGCCTCCCAGGCCTCATACCGGAGAACACAGGGGAAGGGGTACCCTGTTAGTGGCCCCCAAAGTACATTTTCGACAGCCTTTCTTTGGCGGTCGAACCCCATAAAAAGGCTGTTGGAAACGTGCATCATAATCCCCATGGCGGTTCCTGAGTAGGTACTGCCTGCATTTTGAAGAATACAATACACCCATCCCCTGTGACAAGCTCCTTGTGCCAGGCGGAGGCAGAGTGGATTCCTCTCACAGGAATTAGTTGGATTGCTTGTATCTTAATATGCCGGTTAATAAGGTGGTCAAACTGATACTTCAGATGTTGTGCAGACCGCCACCAAAGAGCTGTCAGATGGCCTTCTGCCGAACATCATAGTGGGCCCCTAAATCTTTTCTACGCAGTCTGCAATTCGCTGCGATTGGTTCCATTTTTGCATCTGATCATACATCACTACTGGCTTCTTTGGACATCTCTACTGTTGATTCCAAGGTTGGCAGATGGAGATTTAATAATTATCTTTTGACTGACAACAATTTTATCTCTTGAGCTACTGCTCTTTTAGAAGAGTTCTTCCTTTTCAATAATCGATCTGATACTACTTCTAATACTACTTCTAATACCAATAACTGGGATGCTTTAAAAGACTCTTATTGAGACTTCACAATCGCCCCTTTTCAGCAAAGAAGAAACAGACTTTAAATAATCAATATGTTCTCCTCCTACAAATATTAAAACATTGGAGGATAGTTATGCAAGTTTTCTTCTATGTTAGATGATTTAATTAAAGCCAAATCTGATTTAAACTGACATGCAACAGGTAATGTTTGTGATATCCTACTTAAAGTCAAATCAAATTTCATGGGGGCCAGAATAAAGTCAGTAAGATGCTTGCCAGTTACTTAACGAATAAACCAGAACAAAAAGATAGTGGCTCTATTAAGATAAATCTGTATTGGTTACTAATACTGATATTTCAAGCTCATTTAAACCTTTTTATAAATCACTAGCAGCCCGCCCCAGCGTTGCCTGGGGCAGAAAGGAGCTGGGGGAGGTACACCCGCTCCCGACCCCCTCCCGTCCCGACTCCCTCCCGCCCCCACTCCTCCAGCCCCCACTCCTCCCGCCTGTCCCTCTGTGCACACCCGCTCCCCTCCTGCCCCGACTCCCTCCCGCCCCGACTCCCTCCCGCCCTGACTCCCTCCCGCCCTGATTTCAAGCTTTACTTTACCTGAGCTGCCACTCCGCTCCTCTTTGCCATGACGCGCCTGCGCTTCTCACCTCACCGCAGCTCCATGTCAGCCGCTCCTCCTCATCGTCATCATGCACGTCACGGTCATCAGGCACGTCGCGTCGCGGCCAGCGCTAGGTACCGGCCGGCGCTACTATCAGGGGACTACTTTGTTTTAGAACTTAATTTTTTTAATTCACGTTTTTTTTAAATTTATATAGCCTATGTCCATCTACACACCCTGACATTTTCATAGATGTATCTGGTGTGTAGATTGGCGCTGTGGTTCTTGAGTTTACCTGACCAAAAGGTGCAAGTTCTCTCTTTATAATAGTAGTATAGACTATATACTGAGGACACTCAATCCTGTGATGCTGGCATGCATATTTTTTTGATGTAATACCTAGAGCTCCTTTATTACATAATACATTTGCTGATTTAGAATCGGGTATTACACTCCAAGAAATATTATGTACTAATAACTCCCTAAAGAAAGCCAAGGCTCCAAGCCAAGACAGTTTATTAATTGAGCTTATTTCCTCATTGGCCTCTTTTTGGGGGGTCAACTTATTAGAAGATTTTAATTCTTTCCTTTCCAATTCCAAAGCTAGTGGCTCCTTTTTGGAAGCTTAACTTGCTATTATACCAAGCATGATAAAGATCCTAATCTCTGTAAAAATTTTAGACCTGGTTTAACTTGTTAATTAAGATTGTAATATATTTGCCAAGATGTTAGCTTCCTGTTAATAGTATGTTATGTTATGTTAAAAAAAAAAAACTTATATAGCACACACCTACCCGTGAGTGTCTTGGCGCCTGCTGAGATGGAGAACATTAGTTGTGGAACAACCACGTCTTTGGCTCTTTCCTGAAGGTGAGCAGGGGGGAGATTGCCCTAAAATATAGAGGGAGAGTATTCCAGAGCCTAGCCATGCTATTAACAAAGCTCCTTCTTCCCCAGTTAACTTTCCTAAATTTAGTAGTGGCAACCATTCTAACACCAGTCGAACTGAAGTTCCAGTTTGGGTGTACCAGTTAAAATGTTTCCATAAAAATTCCGGTCCTGCCTTATGCAGTGCTTTGTTCACCACACAGAGCGCTTTAAAATTGATTCGCTTCTGGACCGGAGCCAGTTTTCAAATACCTGAGGAGATCAATTGGAATTTAGGAAGATTCAAAATCAATCTGGTTGCCGCATTTTTGACTGTTGCAAGCTTTCTAATCAGTTTTTCCTCATGGTTCATTCTACAATCCATTGCCGTAGTCCAGTTTTGAGAGGACTAATGCTGAGACCACAGTTTTCCTATCTGTTGTTCCCTCTTTTTTCAAATTTGATAATTCTGGTTTTCAGGTAGGATTGTTGCTGATAATGCGGGTGGTTTCTAATATTATTTGTCAAGCTGAATGACTAAAATATCCTCTTCCATCTGCTTCTCTAGTTGTGAATAAGGCTTGTCATCATATACATTAGCAATATATGTTTCGCACTGGTTTGGTTTTGGCCATAATGTATCTCCTTAATAAAATTAGTATACTCCAAACCCTGAGCCAGTGTATTTGTCAATGTTTGTGAGTCCTCTTACTTTGATTTACATTGAGGCACTGGATAAAGTTGTCCCCTCTCTGCTTTACTTTTTGTTTTATGCTTAGAACTATTCCTGGAAAGAATTTCCTGTAATCAACAGATTTCTGATTTTAAGCATGGTTCACAAGAAATTATGTTGCCAGCATATGAAGATAACAATTTGCTGTATTTATCCAAACCTCCTACTTCTTTGCCCCCTGTTCAAAAGGACATGTGTTTGTATTCTAGCACTTCGGGATATAAACTTAATTTTACTAAAGCTGAAATTGTGCCTTCGAATTCTTTATGTTATCAGCGTTTGTTTGCTACCTCCAATTTTGTATGGCGTCCCTCAACAATTATGTATGACATTGTTCTGCATGCTGTCCATCAACTGTTATTTTTGCATTTGTCACCCTGAGTGAGATGGGTATGCTCAGATGTGAGTCCCATGCTCTCCACACCACAGGAGTCAAGCTATCCTGGCTGAAGACGGCTGGTAGCCAGAAACCGGTCCTAGGAAGCTTGATTCCGGTCCAGGAAAGACATGGCTTGGCAGTTCGGGCTGGACTGTTTCCATGAGGCACAGGGTCAAGGTTGATTTGCATGTCTGAACTGGGGTGGTGTGGAGTGCAAAAAAACGATGGATTTAGGCCCAGATCTCTGTACTGGGGTGAATGTATGACATTGTTCTGCATTCTGTCCATCAACTGTTATTTTTGCATTTGTCACCCCGAGTGGGATGGGTATGCTCAGACGTGAGTCCCATGCTCTCCACACCACTGGAGTCAAGCTACCCTGGCTGTAGATGGCTGATAGCCAGAAACCGGCCCTAGGATGCTTGATTCCAGTAAAGGAAAGACATGGCTTGGCAGTTCAGGCTGGACTGTTCCCATGAGGCACAGGGTCAAGGCTGATTTGCATGTGGCCATGTCTGAACTGGGGTGGTGTGGAGTGCAAAAATGATGGATTTAGGCCCAGATCTCTGTACTGGGGTGATTGTATGCCATTGTTCTGCATTCTGTTCCTCAACTGTTAATTTTGCTTCCATCAACAATTAAACATCTTGGTGCCTGTTTTTTCCCAATATTACAACAATGATCAATTATAATTCTGCAATTTTTAAATCCAAGATTCAAGTCTTATTTTCCGCTTGGTCTTCTTTATTTTTATTCTGGTGGGGTAGATTCAATAGGATCAAAATTATTATTCTGATATCTATTTTATGTGGTATTTCCATGTTACCTTTTAAAAATATGAATGACTATTTTAAACAACTTGAGTAAATTTGTATGGAAAAATAAATCCCCCCTCTTGCTCTTACTAGGCTCAAATGTCCAGATCTACCTACTCTTACAATATAACACTTATCTTTTTGCATCAGACAAATGTATGCATTTGAATCATGATTTTCATGATAATTCAACAGCCACTTGGATTGTTTATTAAAGTTCACTAATTTATGATTGTTCTCTAAAATACTCTATTTTTATGTATTATTGTACTTTTATTTTTGAAATATCACAATTTAAAATGTTCACACGTTTTATTAAATAGAGTACTCTTTGATAAATTACATTCCTACCACTGTTTTAGATTTCATGTATATGGTATGGTAAGTTCATTAGGATTCATATTAAGGGCCGGATTACAATGTCGTTTGGAAGGCCTCCAAATCGAATTTTAATTTCCTGGATCCGAAACGTAGCCCTTGTTTCTGACCGAATCGTAGACAGTTTCGAACGACCAAGTACTATGCGAAGATCGCGTACGTGTCGACTGAATCGTTTCTGGTACCCGATCCTGTCTGTACGACTCATTCGTAGCGGAATAATGCCGTGCACTGGAGCCGGATTCTGCCCAAGCGAGTACGATAAACGATTTGGACAGCCACATCAACTCTGTCTCAGCAAGATGAAAAGGCTGTCGGAATCATACTTCGGGGGGGCCGTAGCAGGCCCTCTGTCACCCGGGGCCCTCCGAATCTGTCACGGGAGGGGTGCCCATGGTCCCCCTGATCCAAGCATGCACAGTGTTGTGGCACCATGGGGTGCCCGCCACAGGGTGTACGCTTTTGCCCACCCACCCCATTTTGCAGTGGGAGCCTGTCCAGTATACAGGCTCCCATACAGTTCAATGGGAGTCCAAGCTAACCGAGCCTGTAATCATATGGATACATCACACTCGCTCGTTCAGATTACCAGAGCATAATTCACCCGGAAAGCCCTCCGGATCACATTAGTATGGAATTTTTTTTTAGCGAGATCGTAATCGGCCCCTAAGTTGTTTTATTTTGAGGTTTGGAAAAAAAGAGGTATTACATATGTTCATCAATTAATGTATGAGAACAGCATTGCAACTTTAAATATTTTACAGACACAATATCAATTGCCTGATTCCTTCTTTGATGATTATCATTTAATTTCTACGCCTCTCAAACAGTTTTTTTCCAAGTCCCTTATGAGTATTGATTCATTGTTACCACTGCCCATTGTGCAACTTACAATACCATTTTGACAAGATTACTTTTCAAAGCTGCTTTTATCTACAGGGGTTTATTGTCTCCACATTCATCTACACTTAAGAGTGCTTTGGAGCTTTATTGGAAAGAATATTTTATGTCTAATTTTTTGATCAAATTTTAGAAAAAATATGGGTTAAACTATTTACAACTTCTAAAATAGCACACATTACATAGTCACTTTTTTCATTTATAATACATCTGTTGCTAACCCGATAATGGTTCTAGATTCGATTCATCTGCGTCTCCCCTGTGCTGGTCGTGTTCTAAACATAATGGTACATTAGTTTGCATGTTATACAATTGTTGTCAATTTAAAGCTGTTTTGACTACTGTTTGGTCTAAATGTTTTACAATTCTCCGATTTAATTGTATTCTTTCACTTCTTAATATTCTCTTAAATTCCTTATCAACTGATATTTTCTTCAAATATTGGATCTTTGTTCTTAGATCTTTTTATAGCACTTGCTTTTATAGTCATACTTTCACACTGGAATGAATTCTCTAAATTTTCAATTCTTACTTAGTGGAATTTTGTATGTGATGAACATAGAATATATACAGTGTCTTCTTTTACTCTACAACAAAAGGTTAAATCTGACATATTGTTTACTTTTCACTAACTGCACACAACAATGTCTTATTCTGCTTCTCCTGTATGTCTATTCTCTTTCCTTTCTTTTTTTCCTATTTTCACTGGGAAACATCCTTTACGACGCAACTTTTACTTCGCAGTGCCTTTACAACGCAGGTTTTTCAACGCAAGTCATTACAACGACTTGCGCTGGGGGGCGCTCTAGGATAGGTAATAGTTTAATTTACTATCCAACACCTTCCCTACTATCCACGGGAACTGGAGTTGGAATAGTAAATTAAACTATTCACTATCTAGCACCCCTCAACGCAAGTCGTTGTAACAACTTGCGTTGAAAAACCTGCGTTGTAAAGGCACGCGTGGTAAAAGCATGCGTTGTAACAACGTAGATCCATTTTCACTATCTTGTTTATTTTCTTTATTTCAGTTCTGTTTTCTTTTCCCCATTTCGTTTTTTGCATTTCTTCCAATATTTTACTCTTTTTTTTGTCTGCAATCTTTTCAATATGTATTCAATTATTTGATTGTAACTCTGTTTATCACGTCACTCTGTGTTATATCAGCTTCAAAAAGCTCATTAAAATAGCTTCCACTGTCATCCAGTTCTATAGATCCCTGCATGATTACTGCATATCTTCGAGTTCAACAACTAAGGGGCTGATACATAATTTGGCAAGCTGCACATTTCTCTGACAGGGAGATGGAATAAATGACTCTGTTGCCCAGAAATGACATCCAAACTTGTGGTCATTTCTAATTCATTATTGGTGACGGCAGTTTCTGTCAGTGCAGTTTACAGTTTGATGCACAGCTGCAGCAAAATGACGGAGCCATGCACAAAACCATTGGTTTAAAAAAAGAAAATCCAGATGCAAGCTGAGCATTTCGCAGTTTTCACTGCTCCTTACCACCAGGGTTTTTCTGGTGTTGACTGGGAGTGAAAACAGACCTCTAATTCTGCTCATCTAAATTAGGTGGGCTGAATTAGAGGTCTGCCTCTGAACTCCCTTACTCCATGGGGCCATCAGAAGGTTTAAATCATGGTGGAAATGAAGTAGTCTTGCCATGATTAAACCTAAGACCCTCGTGCATATACATTTGGCAGTCATACTACAGTCTTGGTGGTATAGATACTTTGTTGCCATTGCAACTTAGTATCTATACCACCAAGATTTAAATCAGGCCTTAAGTTCTTACCAAGATAATCAACACCATGTTCTATATGTGCTTCACACCTTTCAATAGCTTCCTTCAAACAAACTGATTCAGTGTCCAACATTAGGGACTTCAAAAAACTCATAAACGTTTCAGTTTCTACTAAGACAGTCAAACCTTGCCTTCTGTCATGAACATCGATACCCTCTTCTAATATCTAAAGAATAAAACAATCCTAGCCCAAATGATACTGTCTGGTACAGGCCTGAAGCAAGCATGGCGATTCCAAACAATATATTGAAAGAATGTATCTTCATTCAATGCAATCTTTACCATAGAAGTCGTATTATCATTATTGACAAACAAGATAGTTCACAGCCCTAGAGAGGCACTGAATAACCTCAAATTTGAGTCTATGATCACTTCATGACAGTTTGCGAATTGGGGATTTATAGCTTTTAGATTTGTTAAGCATCAAACCCTACTTGTCAGGCTCTCTAACTTCTGGAAGCAGAAAAATGCCCCGTGGTTATTTCCATTTCTATTGACAGACACTCTATACCACCAGATTGGGATGTTTATTTTCTTTAGTTTCCCTCAGCAATATCAACCCCAAAAAGATTTTGTGGTTGCACAGCTATTGCTACATGTTTACCTCTGACAGACTTAACTAGATGTGTTCAGTTTGATTAAACCGATGCACACAATACACATATCTATTGAAAGCTGGACAATAGCAAAGGCGGTTTCTCCATGATGAATTGCCTCAACTCTGTTAATGTTTGGATGCTACATAATTAGCTTTTCTCATGCAGATATATGATTTCTCATGAAAGACATTGACAATCTGCTTCCCAACCAAGGCATTACTGTTTGAAAGTCTGAAATGTCATTACAAAATGTAGAAGTACATTTTTGAGGAGTGCCTTTGACCAACAAATCAAAAGGGTAGAGATCATTATCCCCAAGCATTATGGGCCCGATCCACAAAAGTAAACTGAGACAAAAGTCTAACTTTATGGCTGTTGGTATTCACAAAGAGCATTTACTACTCACGAATGCCCTTTGTGAATACCAAAAGTTGAAGTTTATGACTTTTGGTATTCACAAAGGTACATTTGCGAGTAGCAAAATGCCCTTTGTGCATACCGAAAGGCGAAAAGTTAGACTTCGTACTGATTTTACCTTTGTCAATCGGGCCCAATATCTTTAAGGTTTGCAAAGACTGAAATGCATTTTTTTCCTTTTTTTCTCTACTTTCCTAGGTTCATTTCTGTCAATAAATAAGATCTTCGCCAGTCATACTTATGTTGTGTATTTTTCTCAAAAATTGTTTACTTGTTTTGTCTGCTTCAGTTCCTATGGGAAACATAAACCTTCTCAAACTTGCTCATGCTCGGCTTAACACATATTGAGCCTCAAATCAATCTCAATCCACACAAAATTATTTTGAGATGACCTTTTGATACATCACTCTGTATGAAAGTGCAGAATCTTCCTTTCCAGTCAGCTGATCATGTGACTCTCACACACAGGCCACTGCCTTTGATGTCAGAACAGAATGAAGGGGTAGGCTATAGCTAGTTTTTTACTGTCAAAAGAAATGTAGTTGGAAATTAGGAATTGCATTTCTCTCGGATTCTCCTGAAAGGCCTTTATTGATAACAAAGATCAGTTCAAAGTGTTGTTTTATAGAGAGCCAAATGTTTCCTAACGCCAACTATAGGATATTCCGACAGTGACAGTCTGAGACTAGCAACAAAGTCCATGATATTTGTATTTCATGCAACACAGTGGAGAAAGCAAATTTACAGTGCGGTGTTGCACTGATGGAGAAACAGTCCAATGTCATATGTACAAAGAGTCGCCTGCTGCTGGTGTCATATCCTGCACTAGTGCAAAAAAGAGGCTCCATAGCGAGACACAAAGCCTCATATCATGAGACAGAGGGGGCGTGCCCTGTACAGCATTGAATTTCTACTAGAATCATAGCCTTCCAGTATAAATTCTTATAGAAACTAGCACTAGGTGTGTACTATGCACTGTAAGCACAAATGCAATGTACCATTTTTTGTGTGAAATAAACACATGCCTTTTTTGTAACACTTGCTTCAAATAGACATTAGTTTTATCATCATGTTCTTTCCCATCTTGTTACAGCACTTCCTCTTGAGCAGATGGTTGTCTTTTGACCGCTCATTTTATGTGCCTCTGCACTGGCTATGGTGTTTAGCTCAATAGGCCTTCATGTGCTTCCAGTGGTTCCCATCAAATATTGACCAGTCTTCCCTATGTGGAGCACCTTTTGACAGAAAGTTCATGTTACCGCCTGTGCACCTATTTTTTTTGTTTCACCTGCTAGAAGTAAAAAAAGCACAGCACTGATTTCTTTGCAAGCCTTTTTTCTTCTTTAACTGCAAAAGTGCTTGGGAGCATAACAGCATCATAATCTTCTGATGGTGAACCTTGCATAGGTGTGGTGGAGGATGCACTTGGTTTTTGTCTGTGGCCATGATGGCTTTGGATGCTTTCCTCTTCAAACTGTTTCAATTAAACACCAAATTTTGTTAACAAAATCATTTGAGGTTGTTTCTAAAGGCTGTGGCCTTTTTTGAGTAGAGTCTGCTGAGTGACAAATCAAATGACTGACCTCGTTTTGATTTTTTGGAACCTCCCATAGGTACCTTGATGGTCTAGCGGGACCCGTAGATTCAATAAGAAAGTGCAACAGGAATGCATGGGTGATACTTCCTGTTCCAGGTCCCATGGAGTACAGCAGAATTTTATATTTTGCCATTTCTTGTAGGCCTGGGCAGCGAAATTCACAGAGCCCAGAGTTGGCAGATTTTGGGTACATATGTAATGCAGAATTCCAACTAAATTCCGCCAAATGGCACATAGTGTAATTTTGTTTCTATTGGTATGTGCAAGAGTTCTTTTGGTGCACGCTGGTGATGCTATAAGATTTGCCAGCCGCTAGCGAATGCACATGAGATATTGACTGCTGATAGATACTTCAGGCCACGATGAAATCTACTTGAGAAGCAGCTAAATCTAATCGAAAAGGCATTTCAAGTACATTTTCTACTCCAATTGTCTGTTCAAGTTGTTTTTTAGTGAGAAAATTCTTTTTTAAATAGACACTTTTTTTCAACAGGAGGGTAGTGCCACAGATAGTCCAACTTCCTGTTCCTGTCCATCAAGCTCCTCCCAGTGCGTTGTCCAGCTCCTGGCAACTTTTCATTTGGTATTCACAAAGTGAAAGGGTTTTGTGCCTTCAGAATTTCACTTGAAATTTCAGGGTTGGGATAATCCCAGAAATGAGGTTGGTAGTATGTAAGACAAGGACCAAAAGTTGTTTCGGATAAATCCTTTTCAATTCAGTTTTTTCAAAATGTAAATGAGAAGTGAGAACAGAGATAGCCAACACGTGTTTCACCCTAAGGCTTGCTGGCCAAGGTTTTTTCAAGGTTAGAATCAAAAGATAGTTATGGGTAAGTGAAAGTGAGAGGTAACAAGGGGAGGGTGGAAGGAGGGGGTCGGGGAAGGGAGGAAGGAGGAGGTAGGCCTGTGAGGATAGGTGGGTTAGAGTGATAATGACCAGGTACCCGAAGGTGTAACATGTACAGAGAGGTGGTTGAAGTCCAATATAAATCCAAGACATATCAGCACCAGGTAGAGTGATAGTAGGTGTGCCAATAAACCAAAGGAAAGGTCAATATAAAATAGGGAGAAACATAGCAAAACAACTTAGGTTCAACATTAATCATGAACGGTGGTACAGATATGTATAACATTTCAGGTAGACCATATAAAAACACGTACTGAGTCATATCCATATCTCAAGTAATCGGTAGGCAAACAACCTCTTAGGCATACAAATCATATTGAATAAAAGATGATCAAAAGCTAGTTACCGAATTCCAATATTCATGAGAGTCGCAAGGGAGAAGGGGCAGGGCTACAGCAGGAATGATAAAACTAATCATATTAATAATGATTGCCTTTGTGACGTCAGTCTAGGTCAACAGTAAACATCAACTAAGTATTGTGTACAAGTCTCTTTTCTAATTGCTGTACAGCCAAATAAAGCCTCACATATTGCACATGTCATAGTACCGTTTCATAGCATTGCATATATGATAATGCTCAACAATCACATATCACAAACCAGAAAAAATGCATAGGGAATATGATTACCAAATAAGTCACAGTAATATTATTCAGATAATAGTCCAGAGTTACTGGCTATTCATCTAAGAAAGGAGAGCCATGTAAAAAGGAAGGATAAAAGAGTGACATAAGTATGGACACAGCATGCGTAAGGAAAAGATAACAGAATTAAAAGTCAGTAGCAAGGGTCTCTATTGGGGTAGATTAGAGCGCAACCTCAAACACAAGGTAGGCAAATAGAGAGAATAAAAAGTGCAATGTAAATGCCAAGTCAGATAAAAGGTTCAGAAAATCAGGCAGAGCATGGAAAAGCAGCATAAAATTAAATGCGGATACTGAGTCAACAGGCAGCCGCCACAAATAGGGGGGGTCCCAGGGCAAAAAAACAGAGCATATTGAGGGAATGATAAAGTGGAAAATAGCACAGTGATTAGGGTTTGTGGGAGTGCAGACACACATAATAGAAAAATGTTTAAGTGCTCAATAATCAGGAACTCATCTGATGGTGGGGAGTAAAACCATTTCGGAGACGTTTCAGTGCGAGTTAGAAAAAGTGTGCGGGCAAAGCGGGGAGTCGGTAGGGAAAATATAATGAGCTGTGGAAGTCCGGAACATTCCCGAAGAGTATCAAGATTTGGAAGCGGTTTTCAGCAAGAAGGAAGCATTGAAATTACCTCCACATCAGGAGTATGATTGCAAGATTGAACTGGAACCCGGAGCTTCTTTACCTTGTAGTCGTATTTAATCATTGTCTGAAGTGGAGAATAAGCATTTATTTAAGGAACTATTCGGACCAGTATCTTGCCAATGGATTCATCCGTCCGTCTTAGTCTCCAGTCTCTTCTCCCCTTTTCTTTATTCCGAAGAAAGATGGGAATCTAAGAACGTGCATTGATTATCATGCATTGAACCTGGTCACCAAGAAGAATAGGTATCCTTTACCTTTGATTTCAGAACTGTTGGATCAAGTAAAGGAGGCTCAAATCTATACCAAATTGGATCTGCGGGGGGCCTATCACTTGGTTCGCATGGCTGATAGAGATGAATGGAGGACGGCATTCAGAACTCGTTTCGGCTTATTTGAGTACCAGGTTATGCCATTTGGTCTCTGCAAGGCCCCATCTGCCTTTCAGCATTTTGTCAATGATGTACTGCAAGATTTTTTGGACCGCTTTGCCGTAGTATATATTGATGATATACTAATTTTCTCCAAAAACATTGATGAACATGTGCAGCATGTTCAGGCCATTTTGGAACGACTACTTCAGAACCAGCTATTTGTGAAGTTGGAGCAGTGTGTTTTTCATTCCACTAGAGTGGAGATTTTGGGTTTCATTCTAACTCCTGAAAGTGTCTCAATGGATGACTCTAAGGTGAGAGCAATTAAGGATTGGCGAGCTCCGCTGTCAGTAAAAGAAATACAGAGCTTTCTGGGATTTGCCAATTTTTATCGACAATTCATTCAGAATTTTTCTGAGAAGGTTGCCCCTATTAGCGGATTGCTCAAGAAGAATGAAAAGTTTGATTGGAAAATCGAAACTGAAAAGGCTTTTCAGACATTGAAATAAACCTTCATTACGGCACCAGTTTTACAGCATCCAAATTTGTCAGAACCATTTTTTGTCGAAGCTGATGCTTCTAACCTGGCAATTGGAGGAATGCTCTCTCAACGACATAAAGACACTGGCCAGCTCCATCCAGTGGCCTACCGTTCTCTAAAACTGTCCGATTCAGAGATTAATTACTCCATTACTCCATGCTCAAAATACATACATTGCTGACAAGGAACTACTGGCTGTCAAGGATGCCTTCCAGGATTGGAGGCATTACCTGTTTGGTGCTAAACATGTAGTAACTGTGTTTACAGATCATCACAATTTGCAATTTTTTAAATCTGCAAAAACTCTTACCCCAAGACAGCTTAGATGGTCTCTCTTTTTTGCTGATTACAATTTTGTGTTGACCTACAAGCCTGGATCGGTCAATGGGAAGGCTGATGCCTTATCCATTTGAATGTTGGAGGTTGCAAAGAAGAAGCAAAGACTGGGTAAATCATTTCTGAAGAGAAAATTGTGAGTTCGACTATCTATGAAGAATTGGAACAAAAGATTAGTGACAATCTTCCTCTGAGTGAACTAGAATCTTGGAAGATGGAAGGACCTGAGCGTTATATAAAGGATGGTAAACCTTTCTTTCAAGGAAAACCTTTTGTACCAAATGATGATCTTCGGAAAGAGGTGATCCAAATGTTTCATGAACACCGGTTGGCTGCTCATAAACGTGTTAAAAAGACTCTGGAACTCTTGAAACAATCATTCTGCCGTCCTGGCATGGAAGCCCAAGTGAGACAGCATGTTGCTGCATGCGAGCCATGTGTGAAAGGAAAAGTTGATTGTCAGTCCCCACAGGGTCTTCTTATGCCCCTGCCTGTTCCCCCTTACCCATGGCATACTGTATCCATGGATTTCATTGTTGATTTGTCCTCTAGTAAGGGTTATTCAGTCATTTGGGTGGTGGTTGATCATTTTTCTAAAATGAGCCATTTCATACCCCTCAAGGCCCTTCCAGCTGCTTCTAGTTTAGCTAGTCTATTCATTCAGAATATTGTGAAACTCCATGGAATACCAAAGGTTGTGATCTCCGATCGAGGTGTACAGTTTACTTCTCGATTTTGGAAATCATTTTCAGAAGGATTGGGTGTAGATGCTCATCTGTCCACCAGTTTTCATCCTGAAACGGATGGACAGACTGAGAGAGTTAACC
Source organism: Lissotriton vulgaris (assembly GCF_964263255.1). Taxonomy (NCBI): domain Eukaryota; kingdom Metazoa; phylum Chordata; class Amphibia; order Caudata; family Salamandridae; genus Lissotriton; species Lissotriton vulgaris. Next base: position 920,714,102 of record NC_141693.1, read on the forward strand.
AGGATCTAGAACAATATTTACGACTTTACCTGGTGGATCAGGAGGGAGACTTGCCTGAGTTAATTGGTACTGCTGAATTTGCATACAATAATTCAGTTCATTCTTCTACTGGTTATTCACCTTTCTACCTAAATTCAGGCAGATATTCCAACATGCTGCTAGGGAAGGTAGACCTAGATGTACCTGAAGCTGGGGAGGTGATACAAAAATTGCAAGAAGCTTACCAGAAGGCGTCTGATAATCTTGTTAAGGCAAAAGATTCTCAGAAGAAACAGGCTGACAAAAGACGAAAAGACTGCCCTAATTTTGAACCTGGGGATCAGGACTGGGTCTCAACTCAACACATGTGGTTGAGAGGGAATAGGAAATTCCAACCCAGATTTTTGGTTCCATATCTTGTGGTTAAAATAATCAATCCTGTTTGTGTAAAAGTAAAACTTACTAGTAAGTTAAAGATACATCCAACTTTTCATGTTTCCTTAGTCAAAAAGAGTCCTCCAGATTTGAGACAGGTTTCACCTCCAGCTCCAGTGCAAGTGTACTCAGAGGAGGAATTTGAGGTGAAAATAATTTTGGATTCTAAGATCAAGAAGGGTCAATTATGGTATCTGGTTGATTGGAAGGGTTTTGGGCCTGAGGAAAGGTCATGGGGGCCCGGTTCTAAAGTTCATGCTTCTAGGTTGGTCAAGGAGTTCCATAAGACTAATCCCCAGAAACCTAGAGAGGGTTTTTGTTGGGGGGTACTGTCAGGATTGGGCAAAATCCTCACCAGTCAAAGGTTTGTGGTCCTATTTTCTAATTAAAACAGATTGACTCCCTGTTTCATTCCCCCATTCTTTGGAGTCAATTGGTGGAGCAGGCTAGGCTGTCACATTGCTAGGTTAAATGTATAAACCTTTGATCCCCCCAATCCAACATGGCCGATGCGTGTTGGTTAACGCTCTAGTGTTGCGCACTTCACTGAAGTTTCTCGCCGGACTACAGCGTTTCAGGTTTCTCCTCAGAGAAACATTCCACAGCGTATTTTCCAGAGTTTCCCGTTCATTTAGAACAGAGACCAGCTTCCACCGAGTTTTCCTGTATTTCTCGCCCCTTTATTCATCTGCAACTTTTCTGGTGAGGTGTTTCATATTATTCTCTGTCAAGTGGTCAGTCAGGGATACAGCGCAGCAAGGTATGCAGAGTGTATGGTTGCACTTGGCATTTCGTAAGAAGAGTACTAAAGAAGCGTTTGGAGTCTCGACCACAAGACATATGCCCTAAATATTCCGCAAAGCCCAAAAGGTAGAATTTTCATTAGTCCTGCCTTTCCTGGAATAAGGTTTCAAGAACCCATAGATATGTTTGCTTTGGATACAAGTCATTTACCTCAACTCAGCAGACTGTATATTCTTTCCTTGAGGCTAGCGTAGACATCTAGCTATATATGAACATTTCGGAACTGATATTTCCTTGGTCCATTCTTCATTCTACAAGTAGGCAGAAATATATATATATATTTGTACTTACCTTCATTTAATTCCTTGTGCCGCAACTGCTTCGTGGGAGCTTCACTTCTGAGGATAAGAAGAAAGACTAATTATTTATTTTTGGGCACTATGTCAATTAAATGCCGAAAGAAGAAGTTATCTATTTCATTTATAATTTTATAACAGAGAGACTCCAACCAACACAAGTTAAGGTATTCAGTTTAATTAAGGTAGCTTGAACCCATTATGTAATTTGGTAATAAGAGTTTACAGAACTGTAGTAATTATGCTTACTTTACAGGTGCAGTCAGGTGTCCGCTAGGAAGGAGTCCAGTGATGATACCAGTGTGGCAGTCTCTCTTTTTGTCCCATTCCCCTTTTCCCCCCTGTTTCTGATATCGGAGTGATTCCGGTTCAGGGGCACTGGGGAGTTGGGAAATATTCACCGAAGATCTTCAGCCATTCAGCTCCTGTGGAAGGTTTGATTTTGGTACAAGTTCTGATAGCTTCTTACGTATACCGGAAGGTCTGGAAGGAACCGATCCGAGAAACTATATGGTTAAACTCTTAAAAGACTAATTTCCTGACCAAACAAATTGGGATTGGGACATGGAAATACAGTGGGCTCCTTGCTTACCGATATTCAGGAGGAAACAAACTCAGGAAGCGGGAGTGAAACCGAGAGCAATGTTGGTCTTCATTGGCAACTTTTTGTTGCATCAAATGATGTTCGACAAGGCCCGCCCTAATGCTCTGAAAGTCTGCAATGGGGTCCCATTTTTTGTGCGTACAGATTTCGCACATGCAACAGTTGAAAGCCGGTGGTACTTAAGGCAGTTTTTCGCCCCATTTCAAAATCTTGGAGCTTAGGTCTTCCTGCAAAATCCGGCCAGACTTAATATAAATCTAAGGGGCAGGATTCGCAGTTTCACCTCGGAAGTGCAAGGTCAGGAGTATCTAGAAGAATTAAGGAGGGGAAAATAGTCAAGGGAAAAGATATCACCTGCAATCAAGGACGGGAAAGGAAGAGGGTAAATCGGTTATAGCATATAGGCTATGAAATAGGACTGGGGCGCTCAAAAACTGTGCAGTCGGAAATAATTTAAGAATTTTTGGAGGGAGGGTGGTGGGGGGCAGTGGGTCTGCCGTACTTCACTCAGGCTTGCGTGATTGCCTTTTTTCAAGGGGGGAGTCGGGGAAAGGGGAAGGGCGGCTCACGCAAAAGGTAGAACAGGTGGAATAGGTGGACTAGGGAAGGTGGTGGGAAGGGTAAAAGTACAGAAATAGGTAGCAGCTAGGCTCTTTATCTCTGTAATCAAGCGAGAAGGAGGGAAAGGGAAAGGAGAAGAAAGAGGAAAGGGAAGGAAAAGAGGGAGCAGAAGGGAGAGGGAAAAGAAAAAAGAAAAAACATTAAACATCAGGGTAAAACAGATAAAACCTAAAAAATGGGGAGGATAGGTATAGCTACACTAAACGTTTGTGGGCTAAATGATGTTAAAAATAGGGAAGTAGTGGTGCAAGGGTTGCAAGTCCTGCATGATGACATTGTTTGCTTGCAAGAGACACATCTTGATGGGACACAAAAGGATGTGTTGAAACTTCTTGGATATAGAGTGATGGGGACAACGACTCAGGAAACTCATACCAGAGGGGTTGCAATACTATCTAAAAAGAAATCAATCCAATTCGTCAAAGACAGATCAAATAGGTTAGGCCGTTGGGTTATTGTAAATGGGAAAACACCAGACCTTCCGAATTTCACTCTATGTTCAATTTATGGCAGCAATGTGGAATGGTTAACCAATAAATTAGCACATTGGCCCCTTCCAATTATTCTGTGTGGAGAACCTAATAAAACCTTGAAGCCAAAAGGGGGCAGGTACAAAGATATAAAGGTTGAAAGCCAAGGGTGTTTAAAGCACTATGTAATCTATGTCAGGTGCACAGGTTGGTGGATGTTTGGTCGGTCAAAAGACCTGAGGAACACAGAATTACTTTTTACTCAGCTCCTCACCAGAAACACGTTAGGTTTGACTATTTCTTTGTTTCCTCTTCACTACTGGGTAGAAGTAAAATTTGTAGACATCCCAGGGTATATGGGCCGGGATGCCCGCCACCCCTCCCAACACCAATTCCCCATGGGAGGAGACAGACACAGGTTTGAACTTTTGGAAGGCGGGGGGGCCTTACCCCCCCGGCTGTATTTATTAAAATATGAAACAAAATTTAAAACTTTAAATTAAAACGTTTCATGAATCATGTACAATTTTAACTTCCATTACATTTTGATGAAGACAAGTTTTTGGCTAACCCTAACAAATCTCTAATACAAAGGTTTCCTAGCCGAGTCTAGCATCCTGCAAATGCATAACATTCTAAGATAAAATTGTACAACCTAGCATTAAGGGCCAACGGCAAGGTCTTAACCGGTGTCAGATCCCTGCTACCAAATTCCCTCCCTCACGGTGTGAGTGGCGCATGCGCAGAGGACTTTACCCTCGCAGCCAACTGTAACTTCCCTTGTCGTGGGGGCCCCCTTTCACTCGACGCCATCTTAAGGTCGTCCGAGTCCTCATGCGAGGTATCCGTAAGAAGGACAGCGTGGACTCCCCCCCTTCCCCACACTCTCTTACGCTGGAGCGGATCTCCGGCCCCCGGGAAATTCGTAGGAGGGGCATATAGCCGTCTCCCCCTGGGAGGGGCCTATGGCCGTCTCCCCCAGGGCGACCCATCCATAGTGGGTGCCACCTCCCCCGTGGGAGGGGCCAATGGCCGCCTCCCCCCAGGCGCTCCCATCCATACTGGGTGGCGCCCCCCCTAGGGACCTTGAAATCACTGCTCACCGATCAAGACCTTACCGCCCGACCAAAATAAATACGACAGTTGTTTTTACCTACTAAGGAGAGAAAATGCGCCTAATCTGTAACAGCTTGACAATTCACCAACTTTGACATTGTTACAAAGGAAAAAAGTCCTAAAGCACAAGACCATCATTATTTATTTACTCCATTCCTCTACGTTTCTACAAAGGAGAAAAAGGCCTACAAGCATATATTCCATCAAAGGCATACATCATGATGCAAAAATGACTGTATCTTTTTATTACACTCGAATAATCACCAACAATTACTTTATTTCACAAACATTGCAAACAGGGTCAAAATTGCAGCTTGTTCCCTAGAGGGCTCACGAGCGACGAGTGGTGCAGCCTTCAGAGCACTGTAACAAGAGGAAGCTTTGTTGAATTCCCGCTCTATTTATCCATCTGCGGTAGGGCGGGAGCCCGCCTCAGGTACGCCCGTCCGTGCACAGACTTCGGGGCGGGTGTCTGGGCCAACCTCTTCTGGGCGGGAGGGGCGTGCTCCGGCTACACCGCTTCGGGCATACCAGCCGGGACAAGCCCCCCGCCCACAATAGTTTCCCGGGGGATCGGGGCACCCATCCATACGTTCGGGGGGACCGAGTGGTCTTCCCTTTCCATATGGGCCGGGATGCCCGCCACCCCTCCCAACACCAATTCCCCATGGGAGGAGACAGACACAGGTTTGAACTTTTGGAAGGCGGGGGGGGCCTTACCCCCCCGGCCGTATTTATTAAAATATGAAACAAAATGTAAAACTTTAAATTAAAACGTTTCATGAAACATGTACAATTTTAACTTCCATTACATTTTGATGAAGACAAGTTTTTGGCTAACCTTAACAAATCTCTAATACAAAGGTTTCCTAGTCGAGTCTAGCATCCTGCAAATGCATAACATTCTAAGATAAAATTGTACAACCTAGCATTAAGGGCCAACGGCAAGGTCTTAACCGGTGTCAGATCCCTACTACCAAATTCCCGCCCTCACGGTGTGAGTGGCGCATGCGCAGAGGACTTTACCCTCGCAGCCAACTGTAACTTCCCTTGTCGTGGAGGCCCCCTTTCACTCAACGCCATCTTAAGGACGTCCGAGTCCTCGTGCGAGGTATCCGTAAGAAGGACAGCGTGGACTCCCCCCTTCCCCACACTCTCTTCCGCCGGAGCGGATCTCCGGCCCCCGGGAAATTCGTAGGAGGGGCATATAGCCATCTCCCCCTGGGAGGGGCCTATGGCCGTCTCCCCCTGGGCGACCCATCCGTAGTGGGTGCCGCCCCCCCGTGGGAGGGGCCAATGGCCGCCTCCCCCTGGGCGCTCCCATCCATACAGGGTGGCGCCCCCCCTAGGGACCTTGAAATCAATGCTCACCGATCATGACCTTACCGCCACAGGCCGGATAGTTGACCGACTATCCGGCCCCCCCACACCTCCGAAAGGTCATGTCTCCTCAATGCCCTTAGCCATGCTACGAAGTCTCCTATGAGTAAGTCATTCCCAGCCCCGGACAGGTGCACCCCATCATTCAAATAATAGTGATCACCCCGAATACACCCATGGGGAATGCTTTGTAAATGAGTAGAGCGAAACAGTTTCTCAATCTTGTTGTTGACCCTCTTTACCGAGTGGTTCAACGCCGACACAGACAGACCCCCCTCGCCAAACTCTTCTGGGAATCATGTGGGACCAGGCAATCGTACACCCCGGGAGCCTCTTGGCCAACCAACTGACTGCTGACAATATGTGCTCTACCAACACCCGTCTTCCCAGTCTTACCAAGTCATTGCCTCCCAGATGCACTATGATTACAGATGGCGGTGACCTTTGCCGCCCTAAGAGTTCCTCCACAAAGCTCTGAAATTGGTCAAAACAGAGGCCTCCTTTCCCATGGAAGGACACTCTGAACCCATATTCCTCAGATGCGTGGATCGCGTCACCTGCTTTGAATATGTCCCCGGCACGCCTCACGTATGAGTGACCCATGACCCATACCACTTGATCCCCAGTCGGTGATCCTTTCTCACTGGTCCTCTGGCGTTGGGCCGATCTCAATTTTCACCCCGCGCTACGGGCTTGCGAAACTGTAATCCAAACAAAAGACAACAAGCGTGAGTGCATTTCAACATGTGCAGTCGCACATACCTCTTGAAACAGTTCGAGGACCAACGGCCTAACTGTTTCACTTCCTCTGTACCCAGACCCCGAGACGTAGCCTCAGTTGCGGCCCCTATTCTGAATGAGTGGGTCCCAAAATCACACGGGTTCAAGCCTGCCGCAGCAATTGTAATTGCCAGCACCCTCCGAAACAGAAATCTTGTCAACGGGGTGCCGTCCATGTGTCTTAGCAGGGTCCCCCCCCATGTTGTCAACCTCTGTGCCATGTAGTCCTCCAAATACCTTACTGGACAACTGGGGCTCCCTCGGGCGCGCTGCAGCACCACACTACTCCCCAAAGCCTCCTGGTCTGTCTTTGACCTGGCTATCGAAATCAGCAGAGAATCGCCCCTTAATTGGACGTGATCCCTGCATAGACCTCCCTCCACATCCTTCCTATTCCTTGCTACGAGTTCACTTACCCACATGGCCCCATGGAATGCCAATGCGAAAGCCGCTCGGAACAGAATTACCTCGCTGGGCGAGGAGCATGTCTCATCCAGTTTCGCTAGTAGCAAGGACAATCTGTATAACCCAATCGGGTGCCTTTTATCTTGTCTGCGACCCTCCAGGCGCTGCCAGCCGCGGAGCGCCTTCCTGACTAAGAAGGAACTCGTCGGGTCCCGTATCCCGTGGAGCTGTGCCATGAATGATATGGCAGCCCTATACCTGTTGGCGGTTGCCGCCGATCGGCCATCCTTATGAAGTGCCACCAGAAACCGGAGGAAGGACTCTTCCCGCCCCCAGCTATGACCCCCTACTGGCCCTAAAAAGGCGCAGTATGAACGGAACGCTCCTTCATAAGCTTTTCTCGTCCTGGGCGCTAAACTGGCTGCCACGAGGTCTTGTAGTCCGGGGCACCGATCTGCCATAGTGCTTCGGGGAAAGGTGCCGCCACTAGTTCCACTGTGGGTAGATAACCCCTGAAAGCCTGCATGTGTGAACGAGAGAGTGCATCAGCTGCATTATTTAGTACGCCCGGCACATGCCTTGCCCTGAGTTATACATTTAATCTCATGCATCGCAACACAATTTCTTTCAACAGTCTCAAGATCCATTTGCAGCGTGCCGCCTGGTGGGTAATGCACTCGACCACCGTCATGTTGTCTGACCAAAACACCACTGATCGGTCCCTAAAGTCTTCCGTACATGCCATCAGAGCCACCCAAATGGGGAATAGCTCCAAGAAACCAATGTTAACTGTCAGGCCGCTTGAGTGCCACCACGCCGGCCATGTTTGTGCCGACCACCGGTTTCCAAAGATTGCGCCAAATCCCACGCTCCCCGCCGAGTCGGTCCACAATCCCAGTTCTTCCGACGAGGCTGGGGTTTGTTTCACACCACTCGACCGTTGAAATCCGCCAGGAATGCCAACGAAATGCGCATGTCCTGGCGAACCTCTGCCGACAGTCTAGTGCGGTGGTGTCCTTCTTTAAGGCCCACCATAGCCTGTGCTATGGAACGTGAAAAGGGGCGAGCCATCGGCATCACTCTTAAGGCAAAATTAAGCTGGCCCACCGTCTGCTGTAAATGGTGTAGGTTTTGCAAACAAAACAGGTGATGGACAGAATGTGGATCAATGTCACACATTCACCCCAGTCCAAAGATCTGGGCCCAAATCCATCGTTTTTTTGCACTCCACACCACCCTGGGTTAGACAATGGCGATATGCAAATCAGCTCTGACCCTGTGCCCCATGGGAACAGTCCAGTCCGAACTACAAAAGCCATGTCCTTCCCAGAACGGAATCAAGCATCCGAAGACCGGACCGGTTTCGAGGTAACACCTCTCATCAGCCCGGCTAGCTTGACTCCAGTGGTGTGGAGTGCCTGGGACCCACGTCTGAGCATCCCCAGCGCACTTATGGCGGTATTGCAAACAAAACAGGTGATGGACAGAATGTGGATCAATGTCACACATTCACCCCAGTCCAAAGATCTGGGCCCAAATCCATCGTTTTTTTGCACTCCACACCACCCTGGGTTAGACAATGGCGATATGCAAATCAGCTCTGACCCTGTGCCCCATGGGAACAGTCCAGTCCGAACTACAAAAGCCATGTCCTTCCCAGAACGGAATCAAGCATCCAAGGACCGCACCGGTTTCGAGGTAACACCTCTCATCAGCCCGGCTAGCTTGACTCCAGTGGTGTGGAGTGCCTGGGACCCACGTCTGAGCATCCCCAGCGCACTTATGGCGGTATTGCAAACAAAACAGGTGATGGACAGAATGTGGATCAATGTCACACATTCACCCCAGTCCAAAGATCTGGGCCCAAATCCATCGTTTTTTTGCACTCCACACCACCCTGGGTTAGACAATCGCGATATGCAAATCAGCTCTGACCCTGTGCCCCATGGGAACAGTCCAGTCCGAACTACAAAAGCCATGTCCTTCCCAGAACGGAATCAAGCATCCGAGGACCGGACCGGTTTCGAGGTAACACCTCTCATCAGCCCGGCTAGCTTGACTCCAGTGGTGTGGAGTGCCTGGGACCCACGTCTGAGCATCCCCAGCGCACTTATGGCGGTATTGCAAACAAAACAGGTGATGGACAGAATATGGATCAATGTCACACATTCACCCCAGTCCAAAGATCTGGGCCCAAATCCATCGGACTCAAGCTAGCCGGGCTGATGAGAGGTGGACTGGGGTGAGTGAGTCACCTGTTGTGTTTGCATATTCCGCCCTAAGTGCGCTGGGGATGCCCAGACGTGGGTCCCAGGCACTCCACACCACTGGAGTCAAGATAGCCGGGCTGATGAGAGGTGTTACCTCGAAACCGGTCCGGTCCTCGGATGCTTGATTCCGTTCTGGGAAGGACATGGCTTTTGTAGTTCGGACTGGACTGTTCCCATGGGGCACAGGGTCAGAGCTGATTTGCATATCGCCATTGTCTAACCCAGGGTGGTGTGGAGTGCAAAAAAACGATGGATTTGGGCCCAGATCCTTGGACTGGGGTGAGTGTGTGACATTGATCCACATTCGGTCCATCACCTGTTGTGTTTGTAAATGGTGTAGGGTCACCTTCTCTTTTTGGAGACATTGTACCAATGAAGCCCTGAACTTATCAACCGGCAGACGGAAACACCCCTCCACCGAGTCCAGTTCAATTCCCAGAAACTCCAGTGAGGTAGATGGCCCCACCGTCTTACCTGGCGCCAATGGGACTCCAAAATCCCGCATGAGTGTGCAGAAGTCCTGCAGCGCTTGTGCACAGTCCCGTGTCCCCGCCGGGCCTAGGAAAAGAAAATCATCCAAATAGTGCATCACCTGTCTATGCCCTGTCGCCTCGGTGAACGCCCATTCCAAAAAGGAGCTAAACATTTCAAAATAAGCACACGAAATTGAACAACCCATGGGCATACATTTATCCATGTAATACTTCCCTTGAAACGTGAATCCCAGCAGGCGCTGGTCCTGAGGGTGTACCGGGAGTAACCTGAATGCAGATTCAATGTCTGATTTCGCAAGCAATGCCCCGGGCCCAGGCGGTTCAACAGCACGACTGCGTCATCGAAAGATGCGTATCTCACTGAGCATACCTCGGGGTCAATAGCCTCATTTACAGAGGCCCCCCTAGGAGCCGATAGATTGTGGATGAGTCTATACTCCCCCGGGTCTTTCTTCGGAACCACTCCTAACGGAGAACACACAAATTCCGCAACTGGCGGGCAGACAAATGGACCTGCTACACACCCCAAGCTAACCTCTTTTGCTATCTTTCTGGCGGCCACCGCCGGGTTCTGTTGAATAGACAGCTGGTTCTTACAGGAGGGGCTCCCCCGAAAATTTCCCGCCGGGATCCTGAAGCCATATAGAAAGCCATTCCTCAAAGTCCCGGCGGACGCATGATCTGGGTATTGGTTCAGCCAGGGGGTCAAAGCCAAGATTTCAACGGGCGAAGATGTTTGCTTCCAAGGCACCACATCAATCCTGCTTGGATCCCCCTTTCCTCCCGCACCATTGGTCTTGAATCGGCAACTGGTTTCCGGGTGTGAGGAATTCCCACAGCCCGAACAAGCATGCCGGAACCTACACATTCCTTGAGGCCTGGTACAGGCTCCTTTGTTGAATCCCCAACAAGCCCCCGCTTTCCTCCATTCCCGCCAGACCTGGGATGGGGTTCCCCCCCGGCGCCTGCCCGAAAGGGCTGCGACGGCTTCTGATGGAATGCCCCAGAGCCACTCGTGCTTGGTACCGACGGACCCGCCGGTCCCGGCAAGAGCTGAGCATGCCATGACACTGTATCCAAACGATGCCATGTCAAGGCCTCGTTAAATTCCTTCACTTTTCTAAAGGCAACATCGTAACCCTTCCATTCATTTCCCCGTACATTGCATGGAAATTCATGATCCTGTTCTGATAACATGCTAAGTCAGTCAACACTTCTGGTTCACGCTCCCCCCTAATTGCCGAAAAAATAGAAAAGGCCCTGACACAGTTCACCATGGTCTCATCGACCTTGAACTCCGCCATTTTGGCCCGCCATACGCTGGGGTGCCACAAATCTTTCTGGGTCTTTGCATATTCTAACTCACGATGGTCGGTCAGAAGTGAAAACATATTAATGTACTTATCTCCCCACACCATCTCTTTCGTAGCCATGGGAATGTGCTGCGATAAACTTTCCCGCCTTGAAGGTACTGGACCCTCCCCCACCAACGGCAACGCTCTCTTACTGGCTTCAGCCGTCTTCCCAACCATGTCCGTTGTCTTCGCCCGGCCGTCAATCGTGACCCCCATCGCCACCTGCGGGGGGATAGAAGGTACATTCGCCGTCCCGGCATCCCTTGCCTGCCGTAACTGCTCAATAATTAATCTGGCTTCTTCAGCCGGGTCTCCCGCAGCCATTGGTCCCCCTGCTCCCTTCATTAAGCCATGGTAATACTGCCGCTAACTGAAGTGCTAGTTCAGGGGGCATTTGGTCATCCCCAATTGGCGTGATCACCACGGGAATTGGCAAACCCCCATCCGGTCCTGGTACCGGGCTATCCACCGGCGCGACGGGGATGTCCGCGCCTGGGCTCGATGGAGCTACCCCTGGGACTGGGACCTCACTGGAACCTGCCCTCCCCTTCTTCTTCTTACCCTTATCCCCCGGGCGACGTTCGGCAGGGCCGGTCCTATGACTCTTTTAGGCCGCCCGAGGGGGCATTCTGGGCTGCCACCTGCTTCCTGATGGCCGCTAAGCCACGACCGAGCTGATCCACTTTACCCATCTTTCGGTCCATCGCCGCCACTTGGTTCACCAAGGTGCGTAGCATCCTCTCCATCTCGGAGCTCTTTCCCGCTTTCTTGCCAGGCATGACTTCGGTTACCCCGTCCGACTTGATCCGCAAGGGTGACTCGATCTTCCACACGCCTGCTACTGAAAGAGAAATAACAAAGATTACAAGTTCCCAAAATTGCAGCTTGTTCCCTAGAGGGCTCACGAGCAACGAGTGGTGCAGCCTTCAGAGCACTAGAACAAGAGGAAGCTTCGTTGAATTCCCGCTCTATTTATCCATCTGCGGTAGGGCGGGAGCCCGCCTCAGGTACGCCCATCCGTGCACGGACTTCCGGGCGGGTGTCTGGGCCAACCTCTTCTGGGCGGGAGGGGCGTGCTCCGGCTACGCCGCTTCGGGCATACCAGCCGGGCCACGCCCCCCCACCCACAATAGTTTCCCGGGGGATCGGTGCACCCATCCATACGTTCGGGGGGACCGAGTGGTCTTCCCTTTCCACTATCTGATCATTGCTTTCTGGTATTACATCTAGAGCATGGTAGATCCACTAAGGTAATGTCAACATGGACTGTTGTGAGGGCCCTTTTACTTAATGAAGAATATATTTGTCACTTAAAGGAGTGGATCCCTTACTTCTTGCAAAGGAATAACGGGACAGATTCACTGAGAGTAGTATGAGACTCAGAAGTGAGGGGCAAGATGATTCTATACTCAAGCATGAAAAGAAGGTAGGAAAGGGATCTGTGGAATATTAGTCTTCTGAAACTAGCCCAGGCTGAGGAAAGCTAGTTGATGCCCTAAGACTAAATCAAGGGATGGAAAAAGCACAGGAAGATGTGGCCCTAGCAAAAGCGGAATTCCGAGGGGAACAATCAAGGAAAGCCATAGACAAAGCACAAGCTCATCGGGAGGAGGTGTATGAATGGGGAGAGAAGGTGGACCACTTACTAGCGGTCAGAACGAGGGTAGCGGTGACACACAGCGAAATTCTATCTATAAATGATCCTGTGTGAGGACCAGTAACAGAGGCTAATGACCTAGGAGCAGCCATTTTTAGGTTTTACCAGGCATTGTATTTGGAAGAAGCACAGAGAGGGAGAGGTGAAGCAGAAAGCCAAATACGCTAATACCTAGATGCTTGTGAGAAGGAGGTTTTGACACAAGAGGAAAAGGAAGCTCTGGAGGCTCCGATAATGTGGGACGAAACAGAAGAGGCAATGTCAGTCCTTCCTAGAGGGAAAGCAGCAGGGCCCGACCTAATCCCCATGGAATTTTACAGAGTTTTTAAAGAAGAACTTAAAGAAATTCTGGTATCCTTGTTTATGCAGTCAGCAGAAGGGGTGGCATCTCCAAACACCTGGGCCTGGGCAAAACATTTGGGGGCATATTACCAAGCAATAGCGATAATTATCGCTATTGCTTGGTTAGAGACAAAAAATTACCGCTGAGCTGCGGCGATTTTTATCGCAAATAAACCTTGGTATTACCAAGGTTTATCGCAAATGCGATAAAAATCGGCCGCAATGCATGAATATCTCTGAAAAGTCAGAGATATTCATGCATTACCGAGCTAATGCTCTTAGCCATGTTATCCACCTCCCATTGGATAACATGGCTAAGAACTCCTCAGGGCAGATGTTAGCTTTTGGAGATATTCGCGCTTAGCGCGAATATCTCCAAAAGTTGGTAATAGGAGATAGCGATGTTAGCGACTGTTTCCAGTCCCTAACATCTTGGCACGCCCACTTTGCATGTCATTAGTGATAAATATCACTGACATGCAAAGTGGGGCCCAAGATGGTCTCTATCTCCTACTAGCTGTCGCTAACTGCTGTTAGCGACAGCTAGATATTAGGGAGATAATTTTATCTCCGCTTTCTTGGCAAAAAAGCGGAGATAAACCCCCTTGATAATATGCCCGATAATCTTTCCCCAAAAAAGATGAACCTCTTTAGGAGATAGGCTCCTACAGACCTATAACATTGATTAATGAAGTCATTCAAATTTATTCTAAAATACTACCTACACGACTTTTACATTTCATCAGTAAAGTGGTATACAAGGGACAACACAGTTTTATACCCGGAAAGGGAACTATAGAGCATAACCGAAAAGTCATTACCCTTTTTGACGTAAATCTAGTGACAGGAGACCTGATAGTGGCAATTTTTTTAGATGCTGAAAAGGCCTTCGATCGGGTCTCCTGCCTTTTTTTATGGGCAACAATGCAAAGGAAGGGAATTGTGTATAAGTTTTTAAGAGCAGTACAAGTCCTGTATTCAGACCCAGAAGCAAGTTTCCTTTTAAACGGTGAAATGACCCTACCCCTGAAAATCACAAGGGAAACACAGCAGGGGTGCCATCGCTCACCCCTCTTGCTTGCCTTGTACATAGATCCCTTTCTTAAACAGCTTGAAATAGCACAGAACATTCTCCCGATAGTCTGCCACAACCACAAGAGCAAAGTTTTAGCCCACGCAGATGACATGGCCATAGTAACACTGCAACCGGAACAAGCTATGAGGGCAATAGAAGAGGAGGTAAGAAAATTTGGCATACTTTCTGAGAAAACCCAAATAGTTGTCTATGAATGTATTACTTATAATGATAGCTGAGTAGTAAAGAGGGCAAACTATCTGGAGGTTAGGATCCATTTGGATTTGGATCAATTGGTTAAGGATAATTTGGAGACTTGTTCGGTGGAAACAAAAAAAGCGCTGAAAAAAACTAGACCATTTACATTTAAACCTTATCGGTAGATCCAATATAATTAAAATGATTTACTTTCCTCAACTGTTATATTATTTTAGAGTAATTCCATTGACTTTTACAAGTATTTGGTAAAACAAATATGAAAACATTTTTTCACAATTTATTTAGTCTTACTCTCGGCCAAGAAGAGCTTTTAAACTGTTATCATTGCCCAGGGAGAGGAGAGGCTTAGCCCTACCTAATCTAAAGCTATAATGGTGGGCAACCTCAATCACACATTTTACCACACATTTGAGCATTGACCACAGTACAAAGAAAGCTAATTCCCCACCACTTGGGTACTTGTGATTGGCCATGATGCCTGCGGCTGACTTTGGCATCAATTAAGCTATGGATACTACATAGGAGTCCGATGTAAGACTTTATTAACAGCCTATATAATTTGGGGTGCAATACAGTGTATAAATAGTTTAGGAAATTTAAATCACAACACCCCACTATGGCAGAATGGGAATCTAACAGACATTTTCAATGATAGACACTTTAAATCCTGGTTTGAGGCTGGACTCAAACATATTGGTTGCTTTTACTCTCATGAGGGAATTAGATCAAATTCGGAAACAACCTCTAATTATGGCCTTACACGCTCGGATTTCTTCAAGTACCTGCAGATTAGGGACTTTCTACAAAAAATGATTGGGAAAGATGGACCAGCCAGGGAGAAAGGAACTAGTGTATAAAATCACCCTTTATACCCCCCCCCAGAATAGGGACAGTCTATAAAATATTGAACAAGGGACCCAAAGATGATATGGAAGTATATTCCAATAGATGGAAACAAAGATTGGAGATCACTGGGGTTAGCTTTCAAAAAAATATTCTAAGCACCCACAAAATCTTAATACCGGCCAATCGGCAAGTCAAGTTTTACAAGACCTATTTTGGATTGTACTATACCTCGAACAGAATAGCTAAGTGGGGTTAGGGAACAGGAACCTATTGCCTGCACTGCTCCTTGCACATGGCGAACATAATTCATGTGTTTGCAACAGGTAACAAACTGGAACCCCTAATCAGGGATATAAAGGGGTTTCTAAAGGAGAAACTAGTCAAGTCAAGTCAAGTCAAAGAATTTATATAGCGCTCTACATACCCAGAGGGTCTCAAGGCGCTTGAGGAGGGGAGGGGAATTACTTGTCAAATATCCACGTTTTAAGTTGTTTTCTGAATGCTAGGTGATTCTGGGTAAGGCGAAGGTGAGTGGGAAGGGAGTTCCAGGTTTTAGCTGCCAGGTAGGAGAAGGATCTACCTCCCATGGTGGTTTTGATGATGCGAGGTACAGTGGCAAGGGCTTGGTTGGATGATCGTAGCTGGCGGGAGGGGGAGTAGAAGGACAGTCGTGTGTTGAGGCATTCTGGTCCGATTTCGTAGAGTGCTTTGTGTGCGTGGGTTAGGAGCCGGAAGGTGATCCTCTTATTGACGGGAAGCCAGTGGAGGTTTTTCAGATGACCGGAGATATGTTCTTTACGCGGGATGTCTAATATGAGCCTGGCTGAGGCGTTTTGAATTTGTTGGAGTTTTTTCTGGAGTTTAGCGGTAGTACCGGCGTAGAGGGTGTTTCCGTAGTCCAGTCGGCTCGTGACCAGGGCGTGGGTGACCGTTTTCCTAGTTTCGGTGGGGATCCAACGAAAAGTTTTTTTGAGCATGCGAAGAATGTTGAAGCAGGATGAAGAGACGGCGTTGACTTGTTTGTACATTGAAAGTGAGGAATCCAGGATGACGCCCAGGTTCCGTGCATGGTCTGTCGGGATGGGTGCTTTTCCAAGGGCTTCTGGCCACCAAGAATCGTCCCATGCGGAGGGGGAGGTACCTAAGATAAGGACTTCTGTTTTATCAGAGTTCAGTTTCAGACGGCTATGTTTCATCCATTCGGCAACTTCTTTCATTCCTTCGTGTAGGTTAGTTTTGGCGGTGCGAGGGTCATTGGTGAGTGATAGGATCAGTTGAGTGTCATCCGCGTAGGATATGATGTTGAGGTTGTGTTGGCGTGCGATGGTCGCGAGGGGGCTCATGTATACGTTGAAAAGGGTGGGGCTAAGTGAAGATCCTTGTGGAACGCCGCAGATGACTTCAGTGGCCTCTGACTTGAATGGTGGAAGGCGGACTCTCTGGGTTCTTCCGGTGAGGAACGAGGTGATCCATTCTAGTGCTTTTCCTTGGATTCCAATGTTTCTGAGGCGCTGTAGAAGGGTGTTATGGCAGACTGTGTCGAAGGCTGCGGAGAGGTCGAGGAGGATGAGGGCGATTGTGTCTCCATTGTCCAGTAGGGTTCGAATGTCGTCTGTTGCTGCGATGAGGGCGGTTTCAGTGCTGTGTTTGGCTCGGAAGCCGGACTGTGAGGAGTCGAGGGAGTTGTTGGCTTCGAGGAAGGCGGCGAGCTGGTTGTTGACAGCTTTCTCGATGACTTTGGCCGGGAATGGAAGGAGTGAAATGGGACGGTAGTTTTTGAGTTTGGTGGGGTCCGCTGTGGGTTTTTTCAGAAGTGCGCTGAGTTCTGCGTGTTTCCAGCTTTCCGGGAAGGTGGCGGAGTTGAGGGAGCAGTTGATGACGTCTCTGAGGTGCGGTGCTATAATGGAGTCTGCTTTGTTGAAGATGTGGTGAGGGCATGGGTCAGTTGGGGATCCTGAGTGGATGGAGTTCATCAGGCGGATAGTGTCCTCAGTGGAGATTGGGTTCCAGTCATGAAGGATGTTCGAGGGTGGTGAAGGTCCAGCAGATGGTTGGGTGGGTTGGTCTCCGGGTTGATTGTCGAAGCTGTTGTGGATGTCTGCAATTTTGTTGTGGAAGAATGAGGCTAGGGAGTCGGAGAGGGCTTGAGAGGGGGTGATGTCGTTGGAGTTGGCCAAGGGATTGGTGAATTCCTTGACGATGTTGAAAAGTTCCTTGCTGTTGTGGGCGTTGCTATCTAGTCGGTCCTTGAAGGCGGTTTTCTTGGCTTTTCGGATCAGTTGGTGGTGTGTGCGAATGGCGTCTTTGAAGGCTTCCTTGGTGCTGGTGGTTGGGTCTTTTTTCCAGGCCTTCTCCAGGGAGCGGCAGAGTTTCTTGGATTTCTTAAGATCATCGTTGAACCAGGAGGGTTTCTTGCTGCCAAGTTTGATTTGTCGTTTTTTCAGTGGTGCTAGGATGTCGGCGCTGTTGGATAACCTTAGGGTGAGGTTGGTGGCGGCTTGGTCGGGGTTTGAGGAGTGGGCTGGGGGGTTTAGAAGAAGCGATGAGGAGATCTGGTCGATGGTGATTTTGTTCCAGTTTCTTTGCAGAGTTGGTTGGGGGTGGTTTTTGGGTTTGGGCTTGTTGTAGGTAAAGTGGACGCAGCTGTGGTCAGTCCAGAGGAGAGCCGTAGTGTGGCTGAAGGATACATGGTTGCTGGAAGTGAAGATAGGGTCGAGTGTGTGACCTGCGATGTGGGTGGGGGAAGTGACCAGTTGTTTAAGTCCGAGGTTGGTGAGGTTGTCCAAAAGGGTGGTGGAGTTATGGTCGTTGCTCTTTTCAAGGTGAAAATTGAGGTCTCCCAGAAGGATGTAATCTTTGGATGGGAGGGCGTGTGGAGTGATGAAGTCCGTGATGTCCTCACTGAATTGTGCGCGGGGTCCTGGAGGTCTGTAAAGGAGGGTGCCTCTGAGTGTGGTTTTGGGGTCGGTGTGGATCTGGAAGTGAAGGTGTTCAGAGTTGGCGAGATTGACGTCAGAGCTGGTTGTGATGTGGATGGATTTCTTGTGGACGATAGCGATTCCTCCTCCTGTGTGGCCGGTACGGTCCTTGCGTATGATCTTATAGTCTTCTGGGATGGCAATGGTGATGTCTGGGGCGGAAGAGGCGTTCATCCATGTTTCTGTTAGGAAGGCGACGTCCGGAGATATGGAGTCTAGTAGATTCCAGAGGTCGATGGTTTGCCTGTGGACTGAGCGGGTGTTGAGCAGGATGCATTTTAGGTGGTTGGGGTCGGATATCTGTTGTGTGTTCGTAGATGAGGAGTTGTTCTTGGTGCCGTCGAACTTGCAGGAGTAGCAAGAGAAGGGTCCATGGGTGTGTCCAGGAGCGGCTTGGACGCAGTTGGGGGATCGGCCGGGGTTAAGGGCTAGGAGGGTGGTGGCATCGTAGGTAATGCGGGAGGGCTGGGCAATGCGAGGGCCAGGGGGTATGGCGCTGGGCGCGGTCCAGGCGCGGACGGGCGTAGACGGGCTTACCTTTGGCGCACCTTCGGCGCGGATTGGGCGCGAACGCTGCGCGTGTACGCTGCACGCATGGGCTGCTGTCATATATGGATGGTGGGAAGGGGGAGGGGCGAGGGCGGCTCAGCTGGGAGGCGGGGCGGGCTCAGGTCAACGCACACGGAGCACAACAACAACAGGGACAAAATGGAGGGGGGGAGTAGAGCAAGGCGCCGAGGGATATCGCGCAATTAATTCAATGTCAATACAGATATGGTGCAAGCAGGCGAGGTAAATACAATTACTTTCCAGTTGAAAATACAGGCAGAGTCAATTACAATGCAGCGCAGTTCTACGATACCGAGTCTCGGTGGAGAGACAAGGGAGCGACCACTCAGGGCAGGAGCGATGAGGGATCACAGCGTTTCTGGGGCTGGGAGCGCTGTAACTAGTTAGTGGGAGGGCGGCTCAGCTGGGAGGCGGGGCGGGCTCAGGTCAACGCACGCGGAGCACAACAACAACAGGGACAAAATGGAGGGGGGAGTAGAGCAAGGCGCCGAGGGATATCGCGCAATTAATTCAATGTCAATACAGATATGGTGCAAGCAGGCGAGGTAAATACAATTACTTTCCAGTTGAAAATACAGGCACAGTCAATTACAATGCAGCGCAGTTCTACGATACCGAGTCTCGGTGGAGAGACAAGGGAGCAACCACTCAGGGCAGGAGCGATGAGGGATCTACACCTGACGGTTGAGCTGGACACACCGGCAATCATGCTAGGAATATCGACCTTAACAAAAAAAAGGATGGGTGTTGATAATTATAGTTTACAGGCTGTAAAATTGCCTCGGCCTGGTTAGATCCGATATGCCTGTCATTTCAACAATGGGTGGCACGGCTGCTGGCCATATTTAATTTCGAAAAGGCTATCAACAAGCATAGGGGCCTTAAAGCAAAAAGAAGGGGGGTGAGATATGGAAGCCTGTAGCAGATTGGGTGGAATAACTGTAATAGACCTGTATCCTTTCTTTTTCTTCTTTTTCTTGTTTTTATGAAGTTTGAAATTTTGAAGAATTAATGTATAGTGTAATAAACATTGGCAGATGACACTTGGCACTTGGCACGTTAAACCTGTTAATATTACAATGAAAGATTGTTTGAAAATATGGAAGCAATACAAGACTGGAATATTATATGGATGAAAATGGGCTCGGGGGGGGAGCAAGAAATAAAAAAAAGAATTTGATCAATCAGTATATCATGCAAAGAGGGGATGCAACGGGAAAAGAATGAACATTGAGATGGACCAATGGGGCATAGTCAAATGCCTAACAGAGATGTTGCTTCTTTTTGAGGTTTTCACACTGGCAGTCAGCAAGGACGACTGTACAATGGGCTTGGCTAAGCTATCCCATTGTCCCACGGAGCCAAAGCCTCCGTGGGTCCCGCCATCTTGCTTGAGGAGCTGGGCGAGCAGACTAGTGCTCTGCCCCTCCTGCCCCCACGTGCATAAAAACCTGGATGTTAATCGCACCCCCACTGATTCAAGAGTGTGTGTGTGTGAAGGTACGGTCTTGAGGCGGAAGCCGGGACCAGTAGCGATTTTTACATATTATTGTGAGTTTTTATCTGACTTTTAAACTCCTCATTGTTGACTGCTTTAAATTAGCGTATTTGCACAGATTCTCCTAGGGGGCTTGAACCAGAGCCAAAGCCTCTGTGGGTCCCGTCATCTTGCTTGAGGAGCTGGGCGAGCAGACTAGTGCTCTGCCCCTCCAGCCCCCACGTGCATAAAATGGTACATCGATACAGGGAGCACAGTGGACGGGTGCAGCGGGCACGCCGCAGGCGCGCCGAAGGCTCGCCAAAGGCAAGCCCGTCTTCGCCCGTCCGCGCTGGACCCGCGCCCAGGGCCAGAACCTCTGCTCCGATCGATACCAACTCGTCCCCGATGCTTAATTACTCCAGCGACGTTCTTAGAGCTTTGAGGTGTAGATCAAACTCAGCAGGCTGAACTACTCTGGAAATTGGGCCCAACATAGGGAAGGCCCATAGCATATGCCCTAACTGCTCACAGACTCTGCCAAGACTGAGCTGGGAGGGATCCGGTTGTGCCCCCTAGGGACAACAAGGAAAAGCCTCCCAGGAAAAGTCAAGCTTCGGTGAAGTGTCTTTTACTCAATGCTAGATCCCTGGTCAAACATAGTACTGAAATAGCGGAATTGATCCAGGACTCCGGAGTGATGATAGCTTTCATCACAGAGTCCTGGACCGATGCCGCCTCTGGCCCTGACATAGTCAATGCTACCCCACCGAACTATGTCTGTTACACCCAAAATAGAGAGAAAAAGAAAGGTGGTGGCTTAGCTATTAGTTACCACCGCTCATTTAGAGGGTCCTTTCATCAGGGGCCCGGAGGTCCAGATGAGTCTCTCCTCTTTAATTTCACCCTATCTGACCACCAAACTTTTAGAGGTTGCTTGGTTTATAGACCTCCTGGGTCGAAAGCACCTTTTTGTCTAGCTCTGGGTAAAATAATAGAAACTGCCGCCACTACCCAAACATTCACATTATTAGGCGATTTTAACTTTCACCTTGAATGCGGTTCGGACCCGGACACATCCGATCTTACGGACCTGCTCCAGTGGCTGGATCTGAGGCAACTGGTCAGCGGTCCCACCCACAAGGCAGGGCATAACCTGGATGGTATTTTTTCAAATCACCCGACCCTTAATGTACTATCAATCCAGCCCATACCCTGGTTCAACAGTCTATTTTAATTTGGCCTTAGCCCCACCGGGGAGACCATCTAGAATTAGACCCACCCCACGACAGATTAGGAAATGGAACGACATAAAACATGAAGAGCTGGAATGTGTACTAAAGTCAACTCTGGAGCCGCTCTTAGGAAATACGGAACAAGCAACCCGGGCCTACACGAGATGGCTTGAGGATGCATGTTCACAACTTGCTCACCCTAAAACCTTTCTCCCCACACGGTTGATTCCTTCCGCCCCCTGGTTCTCGAAAGAGATCAGGGACCTTAAAATTGTGTGCAAAAAAAAGGAAAAAATCTGGCGGACAACTTTTAGTGAGTCAGACAAAAAAATTCTAAACACAGAGCAAAGAGCGTACAAAGAGAAGATCCAGCAAGCTAAGCGAGCTTTTTTTACGAAGAAGGTTAAAGAAGCCAGCAATGCCCCAAAAGAGCTTTTTCGAACAGTATCTTCTCTGGCAGTCCCCAATACCATAGAGGTACCCCACAGTCTCCTTCTTTGTGAGAAGCTGGCTACCTTTTTTCGTGAAAAAGTTGAAAAAATCTTCTCTCCCTTAGATAGTCAAATAAAAGCTCTGTTGGAACTCCCCACTAACATAGTGGAATCAGACAACAGCCTAGAAAAATTGCTAATTTTCCCCCAAATCAGTGAGGAAGAGGTCATGAGCTGACTCCAGAAGATAAAATCTGGCTCCCCTCATGATCCCTGCCCGGCCTCCATTACTAAATTAGCGCCAGGCACTATTGCAGCCGGACTCACCCCCCTCCTCAATCTTATGCTGGACAGAGGGGAATTCACTGCAAAATGGAAACGAGCCTCCATTTTACCCCTCCTTAAAAAACCCAATCTGGACATAGCCGATCTAAACAATTATCGGCCTATCGCAAGATTGCCCCTTCCAGCCAAAATTATTGAAGGCTTCTTAAATACCCAGCTAAGCACCTTCCTGAGAACAGGAGAACATCTAGACCCTTGCCAACATGGTTTCGTGCAGAACACAGCACGGAATCCGCCTTAATCAAATCAGTGGAAGGCTTTAGAAAGGTGTTGGACGGAGGAGGTAGAGTGGCCCTGATCCTGCTGGACCTTTCCGCGGCCTTCGACACGGTCCATCACAAGTTGTTGGTTGACCGGTTGAGGGCCTGCGGAGTTCAAGGTAAGGCGCTGAAGATCTTACAGGCCTTCCTCTCCAACAGGTCTCAGGTGGTGGCACTGGGGGACTTTGAATCATGCCCCTTTACGCTTCCTTGTGGAGTACAACAGGGCTCCTCCTTGAGTCCTACCCTTTTTAATGTCTACGTTTCCACGCTAGCCCCGATAATTCGAACCTTTGGCTTCAACCTCACAGCTTATGCGGACGAAACGCAGATAGTGGTGTCTCTGATGGAGGGGGACATAGACAGCACAGCGGATAAATTTAAAGGCTGCATGCGTGAAGTGGGTGCTTGGATGTCTCAAAACTGTCTTAAATTAAATTCTTCGAAGACAGAGGTGCTACTCCTTGGCTCCAAAGACAACTTCTGGTCCCCGAGATGGTGGCCTGAAGAAATGGGAACCCTGCCCGCCCCTGTGACTAAAGTGAAAAATCTCGGCATTCTGGTGGATGATTTATTATCTTTTAAATCTCAGATTAATGCCCTGGTATCATCCACCCATTTTGCTCCTAAAACAATTAGGAAAGTGCTACCATTTTTGGAGCAAGAACATAGAAAAACAGTGGTCACCGGTCTAGTTCTATCTTGGCTAGACTACTGTAACAGCCTTATGCTGAACGCCCAAGTTGGCATACTAAATAAACTACAGACATTACAGAATGCTGCTGCACACTTGATAACAGATACACCCAAGTTCGCATCTGTGGCATAGGACCTGGCAAAACTTCACTGGTTGCCAGTGCGGAAACGAATTACCTTTAAGTCACTCTGTGTGGTCTTCAAAGCACTTCATGATCTGGGCTCTAGATGCATGAAGGAACTATTTTTCTGATACAAACCGGCAAGATCTCTCAGATCTGGTCAGCAGGCATTGGTATCAGTCCCTAGAGTCAAGAGAGCAAGATAGGGTGGCAGGAGTTTTACCTTAGGAGCGGCAGTAGCCTGGAACAAGCTTCCCCTCCACATCAGACAATTGCCCGATCTTTTATCCTTTAGAAAGGCACTAAAGACCTGGCTCTTTACCCATTAAATCACCTACCCACACACACCAGTTTTAATCTGTTAGCGCCAGGACACCTCCGGGTAACAGAGCGCTGTGAAAAATAAATAAATAAATCTGTGACTAGTCAAAAAAGGTGTCTGAAAGGTTCCCACTCAGAAGTAGGAACAAAAACAAAGATATGCGTGACTTGGTTGAGAGCTTAATTCTTCAAAAAAATATCTCCCACTTTCATTCCTTTTTCAGTGGGGAATGTTTCCCAATGCAAGACATGGGTTGTTGAGCGAGCCAGAGTTCTGGAAGAAGAATTGCTGGAAATGAGAGCCCAATGAGAAGTTTTGGGGTGCCACCTTCAACTTCCAGAGAGAGCAGTCCTATTATCTCACATCAGCCAACACTAGCATCAAGAACACTGGTAGTGACAACCACAAGAACACAAGAAACATCCCCACCCTCTACATTGGCTTGGTATCAAGTGGAAGGTCTTAAGTCCAGTACACAAACAAACACAAAAGAGGTTGTGCAAGTGGCAGCACTAATGCCCATTGAAAGCATGTTCCATGAGTATCGAGTTGACCCAAAAGAGGTCTATTTGGATCAAATCATCAGACTTGAAATAAAGTATCTGGCTTCTCCGGTTGCCAATGTGCCGGTTCATCATGTGTTCAGTGCAGTTAGCACTGTTATCATAGTGAGAAGGAACAGTCTCGCCTCAAAAGAAGCGAGACTGACCAATGATCAAAATGAACCAATACTTTATGCCACCAAAGTACACTGTTAATGAAATACCACAGGAGGAGGATGAGGGTGATTATTCAGACTCAGGTCAAGGGTGTGTTAGCTGACCAACTTCTGGGAAAACCACCTTAGGTTGAGGACAAACTCTACTTCCCTGACTGAGTAGGCCACCATAGAAGTTTTTTTATCAGAGAACGGCTTTGCCCAAAGAAATGGATAAAGCTAGTGGAACATTATAGATTATTATATATTTTGCTTGTTTGTGTCTGACTGACTTATACAGCTCCAACATTTTATGCACATGTATGGCTGGATTGGAGTTGGACTAGTGTGCAGTAAATAAGTCTCTCCCTCATTCCCTTCAAGGACATTGGAGAGACAATGCCTTTCACTGTCCCATGTCTATCCTTTTTTTATCCCCTAGCAGGACTGCCTTAGAACATTTGATTTACAAGACTGCTCAATGTGTGTTGCCTGTATCAAAGAGGAGATACAATTGTGTACCACAATGCTTGGATTGGAACAGATAACTATTGCACCAATAAGTGATATATTATTGAGTGATTGTGAGTGGTGATTGATGATTCATGTAGTGGCAGACAGTAAGGGATGGTGTTCATTTAGTTTGAAAGTTTGATTGTGATGATTTGTAATGTGTTGGACATTTTTCCTATAAGTGAATTAGCCCTTCTGCATTGTCACTTGCTTGGTCCACTAATTTCTACCGGTTCTCAATCTTCAAACAACAGACCTGTCAATTTAGTTAACAAATATAAATCTACACAAAAAAATCCCTAAATGTTTCTCTTCTTGTGCATCAACAGCAGTTCACTACAGTTTGATCTTTCTCATTTGGTTGATATGGTCTTGGACTGATTCGTTACTCACAGTCAGGAGAATGATGAAAGGACTCAGGGTGGGACTACTCAACAACAATCAGAAAGAGGAATTTATCGACTTCAGGGAAACCAACTTGAGGATGACTCTCGCTTCATCTATTCAGGTAAGAGAACTATGAAGTGAAGTAAATTGGTTTAGTTAGTAACTAACTTCTACTGAAGATGCTGTTTATCTAGGTTGTTGTAGACAATATGGCCAAAGGTAATCCCCCTTGTGGTCAATATAGTTACAGAGGGACATAGGACAAGGAAATAACAAACTGGTGTACACTTTTTGAAGTAGATTTAAAAAACAGGGTGTGCTGAAAGGGAGCTGTGCAAAGTAAAAAACCAAGAAATATTGGTGGCATAAATAAAGTAAAACAATTGCTTTACAATTTTTAACAATAAAACCCACCTTTTCCAGCCACAACAGGCACACCCCTCTCCCCCCAAAAATCACCCTGTTCCCAACCAATGTCAGAAGAGAGATAAACTCTCCAAAGTCCAGACCTGGGTCCAAACTCCCTTTCTCACACTCCCTATCCACAACAAAAGTCGCTCCCATTAAAACAAAACAATAAAAAAGGGCTTAGAGAAGGGAGTCTACTATGCAGGTCCGGAGGTGGTCCAGGTTCTGCTTGATCCAGGCTACCCTTTCTTCAAGTCATGCCATATGCTGCAGGATAGGGCACTGGAGCGGGTGGCTTGAGCGAGAAGGGGGGCAGCATTTGTGGTAAATCGGCTACCTGACAGCTGTCGGTATCGCTGGTTGTGATGTTGTCAGGAGGCTGGAAGCTACAGCTGGCTGGGCGAACTGGGGCTTTATTATTATTATTAATATTATTTGTAAGATCATATAGCGCAACAGCTACCCGTAGGTTTCCCGGCGCTCTGGAGCAAGGCTAAATATTTAGGAGGGAACAGGATGAAGTTATTGACTAAACGGGACAAACTTCGACGCCTCTTGCTGCTTGAGAAGCTATACCCACCTGCATTGCCATTGCCCAATCCCCAATGGCTCCCCATCACAGGTGATTCGGTGGTACGTCGCACCCTCTCCAAATTCCAACTACACACTGTAGGTGACCTTTTCCCGGACGGGCATGCCTTTTCTCTCACTGAAGATCCCCGCTTCACTGACAGGACCTTCATGGACTCATTCACACTGACTCAACTTCGTCCGATGCTTAGAGCCGAGTTCCCCACATTCCCGCTTCCTCCTGATGACACCCCCGCGCTCACATTCATAATACAGCACCAGACTGGGGCGCATGTAGTGTCTAAGCTATACAAGCTGTGTCTGACCTTAATTCCCTCGCTCGACTCTAAGGTGCGCGCTGACTGGGAGGGCGACCTGGGCATTCCAATCACGGACGACCAATGGGCAGCGTGCTGTTCCACCACTAGAGATGTGTCCATTAACGCTAGACACAAACTTATACATTTTAAATTCCTCAGGCGGGCATACCACACTCCAGCACTCTCTCACAGAATTGACCCGAGCAGACCGCACACTTGCCCTAAATGCCATGGCCTGCAGGCCGACTTTTCCCATCTTTCCTGGACTTGTCCGAAACTACACACATTCTGGCTACAGGTGCAACAGGTTTTAGGGGAGATGCTTGAAATGGTTCTACAACCCACCCCTGAAATTGCGCTACTTGGCTATGTCGCCGAATTCCCGCGCCCACTACGGAAGTTGGCATCCATTGGCTTCCTTTTAGCTAAGCGTGAAGTGGCGCGGCTCTGGAGTGCTAGGCGGGCTCCCACTGTTCGCACTTGTCTTCGTAGCATGGCATTCTGCAATATGAACAGCGTTGAATATTCAGAGACGGTGTCAACTGCCTCCAGGCCGCTAGATATCTGGGGTCCATACCGGAAATACATTGCGAAAATAGCCCAGGAGACGCAATCCCAATCTGTCAATTCTTTTGACCCTGCAGGGGTGGGATAAGCAGTGTCACTAAAACGCTGGACAAATACTTCTGGCATAGTTTGGTACTGTGGAATGCCAGACTGACATCACTGGGCCATGTGGCTCTTAGCATTGGCTATATTATGTGTGGTCTCCGTTGCCGCACTGTGTGTTGCCTTTCTCACCATGGGGTATTGACCTTCTCTATGTGCCAATTGATAAGTGATGAATCTGGGACTGACAGACATGATGCTCCATTTGATATTTGCCTTGCTATGTTCAGGTCAAGATTTTGTGCTGACTAGTCTGCTCGATATTGCTCGCAACTTTACTGTCCTCCATCATTATGTATACCTACATGACAGCTTTTTCTTTATTTCCATTATGGTTTATCTTATATTTTCTCGTTTTCTAAAAAAGCAAAAATATATTATCGCTATGTGTACATTAGACAGTTTGCAACCCCACTATACTGTACCACACTATCGGTTTTATTTTCAAACGCTTTTCGTTAATGTAATGAATAACTCAATGTATGTACTGCTTGGATTGCTATTCTGTGTAATAAACAGATTTACAAAAAAAAAAGTTATTGACTAAACAACCATGACTTAATGCCCTTACACAATTTAACATACTTCTGTTCCAGCTGTTGCTGCAGAGGTATGGAATTCCACAGGGCAGGGGCCAGTTTAGCAAAAGAGCGGCCACCCATCCTCACCCTTTTAAATCTGGGAGGTGTGAATTTAGCCTGGTTGGATGAACAAAGAAGACGAGAAGGAATGTATTTTTGGACCATCTTACAGAGATAGCCGGGAGCCCTTCCTGAGTTATTCCTGAACATAAAGCAAAGAGCTTTAAATTTGGAGCAATTGCCAATCTGAAGCCAGTGAAGGTCACATAAGTAGACGGACAGATGGGTCCTTTTTGGAAGGCAAAAAAGAAGTCTGGCTGCGGCATTCTGGATCACTTGCAGCTGGTGAATGATCTCTTTATTACTTCCTAGATATAAGATGTTCTTGAGTGCAGTCTAGAAACAATAAGAGCCTGGACTGCCGTCTTTTGTGCCCCTTCTGATAGCTGCCAAAGGATTTTCTTCACCCATTTTAAAATGGCAAAGCATATCGAAGCTGTCTTTACTGCTTGATGTAACATAGACAGTTTGTCATCAATCATGATGCCTAAGTTACGCACAACCTGCACTGGTTGAGGGTGAAACCCATTTCCATTGGCCAATGCAGAGGGCCCCAGAGCTCTTTTTGTTTGCCCAGAATCAATAGCTCTGTTTTGCCGCCGTTAAACTTCAGTTTGTTGTTGTGCATCCAAGTTGCGATTCTCTGGAGTCCATTATGAAGAGGCGAAACCTCAGCCTTGTCAACTGCCGATAAAGGGAAGACAAGTTGGGTGTCATCTGCGTAGGAAAATATAGTAAGTCCTGCTTCCTCTGCTATTGTTGCCAAAGGACTAATATGTATATATTAAAAAGCAGCAGACTTAGAATAGACCCCTGAGGAACTCCATATGGGGAAGCTAGGGTGCTAGAGTTATTATTCTTGGAGAAGACCTGAAAGGAACGGTTCGACAAAAAACTCACTAGCCATTTCAAGGCTGAACCACCCACACCCTTGGATTCTAGAGACTGGACAAGGGTTGCATGAGAGATGGTATCAAAGGCGGCACTCAAATCCAATAATATGAGTGCCCATCCAGTTTCTGGCGAATCGTTTCTGTCACTCCCAGGAGTGTGGATTCTGTAGAATAACCCACTCTGAACCCGGATTGTGACGGGTGCAAGAGATTGTTGGCATTAACAAATTCAGACAGTTGATTGTCCACGTGCTTTTCCAGGATTTTGGAAAAGGCCGGTAGTAGTGAGACAGGGCGAAAGTTAGAGAAAACTTCTGGATCCCCATTTGCTTTCTTCAGTAATGGTAGGACCATGGCGTGTTTCCATGTGTCTGGTATCACTGCTTCCTTTAGTGAGGCATTAACTAATTCCCTAATTTTGTCTAATATGTGTGAATCCAGTTGTTTGATGATACGTACCGGAATTGGATCCCTTGGGGATCCTGACTTAATGCTCTTTACGATCTCTAAGAAGGTTGTCGGGTCAAGCCGTTGCCAGCTAGTAAGCAAGTTCTCTGAAACTTCTACCAGCTCATTGACATCAGTGGAAGTATTAAGCGTAGATACAGGGCTCTGTTCTTCAATTGTCCAAAAGTCAGTGTAAATTTGTTTGATTTTATCATTAAAATATTTAGCCAAATGGTTACATTGAGCTGCCGATAGTTTGGGGGGGTTCTGGTTGAAGTGCTGCACCTGCCAGATCCTTTACCACCTTAAAGAGGAGTTTAGCGTTATTTTGAGCAGCCAAGATGCTATTCTTCGTATATTCTGCTTTAGCCATCTTGCATGCTAGTTGGTAATCTTTAATCGCTTGTTTATATGTCACTTTTTCTACTGGATCATACTGTTTCCTCCATTTTCTCTCCAGCACCTTGCATCTACTTTTTTCAATTTTAAGTGAGTCAGAAAACCAAGGAGCTAGCGGACGGCAATACCTTGGTTTATTCTTGGTTAGTGGAATGATCGTATCTATAGCCTCAGTTAGCCACATATTGAATGTGTTTGTATCTACAACTTTAACCACACCTGGCTCAGGCAATGAGTCCATTAATCGAGTATTTAAGCTCTCCAGATTCAGCCTGCTCCAATTTCTGGACCAAGTAGCAGCAACATCCACTAGAGCAGCTTTCTGTGGCATTGCCAGTTTGATTTTAAAACAAACTAAATAATGGTCTGACCAAAGAAGAGGCATATTTGGTTCACATGTTAAGTTGTTAACATTGGAGAAAACAGGGTCTAGCAAATTCCTGCTTTATGCGTGGGGCCAGAATAGCATAGGGGAAGATTAAAGGCTTCAAGATCTGAAATGAAAGTCAAACTGGTGGAGCAATTCTGGTCCTCCAGATAAAGGTTAATGTCACCTAAAATAGAAAAGTTAGTGGCTTCCGATAAATAAGGGGCAATAAAGTCTGGGAAGGCAGCCACCCAGGCTCCTGCTGCTCCCGGGGGCCCGGCCTTTGGGCAGCATCAGATGTTTCAGCATCCTACTTCTTCTCCAGAGCCACCAGTCAACAATCCCTCAGCTGTACTGTCTCCAGCCTCTGCCACTGCAGTGGGCTGCTATCTCCTGCCAGGTAGGTGCAGGTGGTGGACCAGCAGGAGTAGCTATATCAAGAAAAAGGAAAAAGAAACATTTTAAACAATGCTTTGTGCAAACACTTGTTTAAAATTACATAGTGGCACAGTATCAGTACATTGCTGGTCCCCTTGGGCCATTAGAATTTGTGCTTAGGAGAGTCACATGGCTATTTTTTACCCACATATGCTTCACATAAAAAGCACTGAATGGATGAAAATTATTAATGCAGAATAACACTAGATTTAAAAAAAGAAAACTGATTTGTTTTTCTTTTAGAGGTTTCTGAGTAATAACTAAGCAGATACTTTGTATGGAAAATATTAAATTATTTGCCTCTCATTAATGAGTAAGTCATTATACACTATGGATTAAACGTTGCTGTGCTAAATTAATGGAGGCATGCTAGCCAGTGCATTGGGTACTTTGTTGTTCTCTGCAGTCTGCAGCTGGGGCAGCTGCAATGGAAAATTACCTATCTTTAACTCAAATGGCCCTGGTCTTCTCCAAATGCCTTTCAATTCTACCCTGACTCCAAAGAGACAAATGAATAAAAGATAAGATACAATGTCACACATGTCACGCATAAAATGTTCATATGCTATCTGGAGTAAGTAAATTATTTCCAACAAATTAATTTGCTTGGCAGAAAGGAATGGAAGGGAAACGTAACTTACTCTGCCGCAGGGTACGTTGGAGTGATTAGACTGTGTAGCTAGAGCTTTTGCTATAAAGTAGTGGGATGTCACTAAACATCATCATGTGCTTAAGCTTTGGCTTATTCAGTTACAGTAGTTGATGAAAGTCAAAAGGGAAACATTTGAACAGCATAAATCTGTTATAGAAATCATTCATCTATGAAGAAACTTCAAATGGCCAGAAAAATGTAGTACAATTCCAAGAATGAAGGTTTTCAATTTTTTTAGTAGGCTGGTACAGAACGTAGGAAAGAATAGGAGCGTAGTACTGGGAGGTGACTGAGTAGGCACTGGAAGAGAAGGGATACACAACTAATTTTCAGTTAGCTATGCATTGAAATCTTTGTAGATGCCTAAATAACTGAAGCTCACATTGCACAGCTATAACTGTAGTGACAAATTGAGCCATGCTGCACTTAGATCATGTGTGGCAAAATGCCATAGGGAAGGAGGTGAGGAATGATGATGTATGGGATACATATCTGCCTCACTTATCAAATTCAATGAGTCAAGGGAGTAGACAACAAATTTAAACATGCCCACTATGACCACTATCTTCATCCAAGCAATTATCCATTCATCCTTTCATCATCCTTTCATTGCTCTATTCATCATTTGATAGCCACCATTTAAGCTTTTTACTTTCTTTCATCAAGTCTTTCACTAAAATGTTCAATCCATCCATCCATATATCCATCCATTCATTATCCACCTTTCAACCCTACTTTCACCCATCCATCCATTAATCCACCAACGCATCAGTTCACTCATATACCAT
The DNA here is from genome assembly GCF_964263255.1 of Lissotriton vulgaris. NCBI lineage: Eukaryota > Metazoa > Chordata > Amphibia > Caudata > Salamandridae > Lissotriton > Lissotriton vulgaris. Next base: position 920,745,875 of record NC_141693.1, read on the forward strand.
TTCACGCATGCTTTTTTAAAACTTTGCATCCTTCTTTCCCATTTCAATCAACCCTTCATTTTTAGCATTCATTATGAGCTTTTGTCTGCTGAGTTGCAGATAGAAGAGGCCATAAGAACTCAACCACCGCTTTAGCTGCTAAAGTGGGGGGTTCACGACTCAATTGCAATGCCTTAGCAGTGAGTATAATACTAATTGTCTCTAAATCTTTGTTTAGGCTAAGGACATTGACCATAAAAGCACATACAGATGATGAACAATAAACATAATAAGTACAAAGTTTAGGACCGCATTCATCAGCTAACATCGCATTCCATAGCAGCATATAAGAAATAAGAAGGGTAAAATTGATTAAACATCTGCTAAAACATTAAAAGACTTGCGAATTGTGAAAGCAGACTTTAAAACGAGCCCATTCTAAAATAGATGTCCTGGAAAGACAGTGACTGAAGATTATAAAGTATGGCACCATATTATTTTATCTTCGCTTTCCGTGAAGCAGGAAGAGGTAAACCCATTGAGAATTATCCATTAAACCTGCAGAAAAACAAAAAGTACAGTAAGGTTTGGTCTGAAATTAGGCCACAGTGGCAGCGACAACTAGTAGAGGCATCATACTGGCCGAGAGGGAAACATAGTTTCCATCTCACAGAACCCAGGTGGAACCTTGTAAGCAGTGATTGTTCCCAATGATTATTAACCCACTCCAGAAAGGGTTCAAGTTCAAGACATGTTTTAATCAACATGTACTGTCTGTAAGACTGTGAAGAGTATTAGGCCTAGTCCCTGGCCCTGGACCATTCCAGCAAGATATTTTCTTTAATCCATCTCTTCTCATCTTTCATGATAGTTGTAGGGTCAATAAAAAGGCTGGGACTTCCAAGGCTATATAGGTTATTTTGAATGTTTGAAACCATGGCAGTGAGAGTCAATCTGCACCCTCCAAACAGTCATCAATTAATGCTTAACAAACGGATGCCATGGCATAGGACCAGATCGAACACAAGTGTAATAGCAGGTTTAATCTTCAACATAGTCTAGGCCAAGCTCCTCATGCACCAGGTTGTTTGCTACTGGTAGGAGGAACGGCTAAAGTCTTCTGCAGCACCCTGTTTTCTTCTAACTGCAGATTGTTTCAATTTCTACATCCCCAGATCTCAGCGCCATATGTTAAAACAGTGAAACATCTATGTTTATAGACCTCTAAGAGAGGGTGAATGGGATAGTTCCCTATGATTTTCAGGAACCTTGAAGATCGACCCAGTGGGATTAATGAATATGGAACGCCTAATCGCCGAGCACACAGACCAGCTTAATCTTGCTTCAATGCTTGCTTCAAAAGTAATGCCTAGATAGGGAAAGGATTTAACATGCTCAACTTGATGAGCATTGAAGTGGATAGTACAGCTCCTCACATTCTTTGAACAACTAACCATTATAAAAATCTTAGGCCTATTAGTTCCCTGTTTAAGGACCTCCCTAAAGTCAATGACACGTCAATGAGGATCTTCAGCCCATTGGAAGTTCTTTTGGGGATGTCTGTACCTAATCTTACTAGGACTCTCTCTAGTTTGTTCATATACAACAGAAAGAGGATTGGTGCCAGCACACACACCACTGATGGACCCCTGTCTGTAGGCTCAGTGCATTCTCCATTTTTCCCATACCTCAACTTGGCCTGGAGATTCATGTGCAACCTCCACACTCATTTGGTTCATAAGGTCTCACAACTCAGGTCTGTTAACACCATAGAAAGCGCTAGACAGGTCCATGAAATTGAGTTGATTAGCCATCCACTTTAGCAATTTATATTTACAAACTATGAGGTGGTGGTTGACATTTTTCAATGGTCCCCAGGCCAGGGTGGAATACAAACTGAACTTCCACAAGGACGTTGGTCTCATGTAACAAAATTCCCAGCCTTTCTAATATAATACGGCCCACTATTTTCAAAGAGGAATGGGTCTGTAGAAAGCTGCATCTTGTCTATTCCTTTTCTAGAAGACTGTAGAATTAGTCAATAAGCAAGCAATGTGACTTTCCACCATCCCTCTCTGCCAACGCTTTGTATCCCCCTCCAATTGCCTCTGCATCTGCACTGGTGGTCCATGCAGCTAGAAATAACATTCCAAATTTTTAGATGCCAGATTCGCCTCACCTTCCTATTTTAATTTAACAATATACAACTGCAATACATCACTCCATTCAGTAAGCAGAAACAATCTATCAAAAAGATCACTGGATGGCAATGTCAGAAAAGCCTGGTAGTCAAGCCAATCAAAAACTGTTTGTAATGGAGGGGTAGGGCAATGGTAACTGTTTCACTGAAGCGCAATGAGGGGGTGGAATAATGGTCAATGATGGACATGTGGTGTTGGTTGGCAAACGTAATGGTTCCTCATTGTTTCCTACCATGCTGCACTGTCATGGAAACAGGTGGTATAGTGTATAAATGAATTATAGCGCACCACTGTGGGAGTCCACCATGATCATGGCAATTCTCTTATTATTATTGTTTTAGCATGAACAAGAGAAACAATCCCTCTCAACAAACATTTATGGTGAATAATACTAGCTTACTTGGGCCTACAATATTCACAGTAGACAGAAGAGTACCACAAATCTGTTTTCTTAGTCTTACAGTACCACAAGATATATAGAAGAAAGGAAAAGCTTACTAACAGTGCAGAAGAAAACTACAGATTATTTCAGACAGAAGGAAGTCAACTACAAAACATGAAATATAGAAAAAAGTATCATGCAGGGATAACAAAAATGTAACAAATATTTGATAGAGGAGATGAAAAAGGAGACAGGATGAAAAAATAAATAAGCAAAATTAAAATGATTCCAATGGTGGTCAGAGGTAAAAATTCGGGAAATATTAATATTAACAGGACCTACTGGGATCATCTGCCACAGAATTGGATGTGGCATCCCATTCTCCCTGACCCATCTCAGAAGGACTATTCCCCTTCTCGGCCTTGGGTGCTGATGTAAGAAATAAAGAAGATAAAAGAAATAGATTAGAGCTGGTACAGTTAATATCACCAAAATTCTTTTGACAGGCAAATACAGTAACACTGTACTTTTCTAAATCAGAACACCTACAGTACTAGTATCTAGTATCTAGTTGACCAAAGCCATCCTAATCCTAAGGCCTATTCCTCATTTCCTAAATCTAAACTACATTTGGAAGTAATACATTGCTACGAATGATCTTGGATTCTCATTATCATTTCTCAATCCCCTCAATGAGCCAACTCATTCACCCTTTTTTTTAATGCATAGATTCTACTACACGTCTCTGTGAGATTGCTTGGGACTGTTCTAGCGACATAAAGAAAGTCACAGAGAATGCTAACTCACTGATATTAGTATCTTAGTGACAGGACAGAGGAGTCTGTGTGGCTTCCCAAATATCAGACCAAGAGGCTGCCGACGAGTACAATTAGGTAGACCATAAACAGAACATATAATTACTTGCAATCTTGATGCCTAGCAGGTGAGTAGGCCCTGCTCGCAGTCAAAAATGTCAGCCAAGCAGTGCGTCAACTGCTGCTGGGTTGCTTGCCTTAAGTGTTGTGGCACACACACAGGCAGACACTCCTTCAATGCAGCTGACACTCCCACAACATGTACACACTCCCAGGCCTGCTGCCTACTGCCAGCTTGGAGGGGAGGTGGGGCTGCAAAATTAAAAAGAAGTGCTGCCACCTCCACCTCTGAAAATATTGCACAGGGCTGCACCTCTTGGGGGGTCTAATGACCGCAGGGTGTGCAGCTAGCAGCCGAATTGATGCTCCCTCTCTCGGCCCTCTCGCATAGCAATGGCTCTGGATGAGGGAAAAAAGAGAAGAAATAGGAAAAGTAAGGAATAAAGGAAGAAATAAGGAAGTAAAGGGAAAACCAAAAAAAGTAATGAAAAACACAAACAAAATTTTAAAAAATTTAAATACACAGACACAAAAGACACACACTGATACAATACAGGAAAATGAGGGGTGGATGATTCGCAGACGGGAGGATTGAAAAGATTAAGGGTAGATTCAAAGCAGAAAGAGGGAGTATCCCAAGGGCGAACAACGTCCTTGTGAATTGGAGAAATGGAAAAATATAGCACAGGAAAAAGTTTTTACTTATTTAAGAAACCCCTCACTCACCAACCTAGTTGGTGACATGCTTCGACATAGGGGTCCACCCGAGTAGCCGAATGCCACTCAGGTGTGCTTCAACACCTGAACTACAGTGGAGCGGAGCTGGGTTTTTTGAACAGTGTGAAAAAAGTGTAAGTGAGTGGATTAAAAATCTCCTTATTGTACTCCCTACGTTTTTATGATGGAGTGTGCACCGCTTACTGCTATCTGTTCCTCTCTCTCTTGGAGGTAGCGTAACATTTAGTAGCTTGATTTTCTTAACTTTAAACCTCACAGAATGCAACTATAACCAGCCCCCCACAGTTTCCATGGTGCGAAACTGAATACAGTTTCCAGTAAGCATTTTGGGCCAGATGTAGGTAAAAAACATTTACCGATTTTAAAATACCGAATTGTACCGATTCGGTATTTCAAAATCGGTAAATGGTATGTAGGTCCCAACATCTGGATTTGCTACCGAATCCTTAACAATTCTTTAATTACCAATTCGGTAAATACCGAATCGGTAATGCCCATTCATTCCTATGGGCTTTGAGGCCCATAGGAATGAGTAGGCATTACCGATTCGGTATTTACCGAATCGGTAATTAAAGAATTCACAAGGGTGCAGGGGGTGTCACTTTGACACCCTCTGGCACCCTCAAAACAGGCACAGGTGCCATGTGGCAGGCATACCTGCCCTAAGGGCAGGTCTGCCTGTCACATGACATAGGTGTGCATGCACACATGTGCATGCACACCGGAATCGGTATTTTACCATCAAATTGGTTTTGATGGTAAAATACCGATTCCTTAAGGCTCCTGGGACTCTGAAGAGTCCCACCTACATATGGGTGGCTTCAAATCAGTAAATTTACCGATGTTTTATTTTACCGAATCGGTAAAATTAACGATTCGGTAATTTTACCGATTCGGTAAAATATTGCCCCCTACATGCCAAATCTTGTAAACCGGTCGGTAACGGCCGAAAATACCGATTTTTGGCCGTTACCGACCGACCTACATCTGGCCATTAATACCTTGGTTCCTCCTTCTTAATGTCTGTCGCTCTATATTGTTTGGCACTATTGTAAGAAAGTGGCTCTTTATATACTGGACCAAAGTAAGGTACAGTGTGTATAGAGTCAAAAGTCCCCAGAGGTATGACAGAGTTAAAGTTAGATATAACCTTACTCTCTAAAGTGGTAGCTTGGTTGAGCAGTAAGGCAGAATCAGAGGATAGTGTAAAGCATTTGTTGTACCCACTCAGTCAGCAAAAGGTTTCACACACTCAAGAACTGAACTCTAGGTCAATTGTTTTTATATCCAAAGATATAGTTGTTTTATTTTAGAACCAACATGTATCAAAATATACTTTTCTCAATGTGAGAGACTTTAGGTAATTACTTTGCAGAAAGGCAATAGACTTTGTAAGTACAATAACTACAGTGGTTGCAATAGGCAACACAATTTAACATTGAACTTAATGTTTTTTTTCCACATAAATGTCGTTGATTACTTAAAGGATTACTTTTCTATCCCCAGGACTGGATCCTGGATTCAGTCCCGGGACCTAAGCTGTAAACAGTTAAGTAAAAGCGTTTTGGTTACAGTTGTGATTTTTAAAGAATATAAATGTATTTTCAAAGTTGACACAAAACTTTTCAGTGAAAAACAACCAATGTTATCCTATGGAAGGAAAGGCAGGTCACAGGTAAAGTAGGTTCTCGTTACTTTTGTAATCCAGCGCTGGACACCTCGGTTCAGCACTGGGACCTCTACCTAAGACAGGTAAGCAATTACGCGTTGGTACTTGGTATGATTTTTAAGGAATATTTGTAGTTTGCAAAAATCGACACTTAGAAGAAATTTCACAGAAAATCAGTCATGGTTACATAAGGAAGAATAAAGCAGGTAACTGGTAAGTACAGTTATGATTACTTTTGCGGTTCAGTACTGGCCTAAAAGGTGCAGTACTGGCTTCTCCCCTGATCACAGGTGAGTAATTCGGAATTTGTTATTTGGCTGATTTTAGATGAATACTTTAAAGTTTCAAAACTCCACACTTAGAAGAAATTTCTGTGAAAACCAGTCAATGTTAACCTATGGAAGGAAAATGAGTTATCGGCTTTTAGGTAAGTACTTGACTGGTAGAGTTAATGTTCTGGTCATAGACTTAGGGGTCTCCCAGGGTCGGAAAAGTTCAGTAGGTACACCCTCAGCTGCACAGGGGCAGCCGGGTGCAGAGAGAGTAGGCACAACGAAATCCAATGAAGGGTAGGGGGCCTTTGGTTGGTGGCAGCAAGCAAGCAGGTCACGCGGCTGTGGGAGCTGAGCTCCTGGTCACTTACTCAGGGAAAGTGGGGAAGTAGAGTAGGGTAGTAGTTGCACTTCCAGCGGCACTCGGGCAGTTTGGTGCAGGGTGCTTTTGAGCCTACGGGCGCTCAATGTTATCCAATGGGAAAGTTAAAAAGTGAACAAAGGCTGCAGGCTCGGGGACGGAGATTCTTCAGGTGCGACCACCACTTCAAGAGGTAAGTTGGGATCTTGGAGAAGAGAGGGGTACCCCAAAGGAGGGCACAGGGGGCCGCAGGGTGCCGGGTGCAGGGGTGTCTTTTGGGGTGGGGTAATCTTACCCTCGGCTGGTCGCTGTTGGAGAGGTCCCTGGTTCTGAGGCTGCATGCGTCATCTGGTTCATCGAGGAGGGTCTTTGGGCACTGGACTTTGGGTCCCAGTCGCTTGGGGATGTCCTCGTGGTCTTGGGTCACTCAGGCACAGACCGGGATAGGCGGGTGCGGAGTGGCTGGATTTGCGGTTCCTGGCTGGCACCAGGGGTAATGCTGTTGGAGCAGAACCACTGCTCGTGTGAGTCCCAGTCTTTTGGAAGGTTCAAGGCAGGCAGGTCCTCCAGAGTTGTCGAGGTTGCTGTCCCAGGAGATGCCGGAGTTTCACAGTAGCAGGGTCAAGGATCAACAGGCCTCTAGGATTCTGGGGCCAAGTCAGTGGGCGTCGCCCTTTTGGTAGCAGCTGCACAGCAGGTCTTCGTGTTTCTTGGTCTTCTTGTTGTTGCTATTGGGATCTGAGGAAGGAAGGTTCAGGGTGCCCCTAAATACTAAATTTAGGGGCATTAAAGGTAGGGCAAGAGTTGGGACCAATGGGTCCCTGCCCTGGGATGGATACACCCCCTAGCCTGCTCCTCTCCTGTGGGAGGGGGTCAGGAGCCTAGCTGTGATTGGGCAGGGCTCCCCATCTTCAAGATGGCCAGAGCCCAGAGCCGTGCTTCACCTTGCCTCTCCCACCTGAGAGGTGGGGTTGGCATAGGCTGGCACACCCCCTTTCCTCACTTAGGTTTTCCCACCATTCTTCCCACCAGAGTGGGGGTCAGAACCGTTGAGGGTCAGTTGCTGAGTACAGCAAGAGGCTTGGAGAAGCTCACAAAGGCGGTATGCCTTTGAAGCTTCCCCTGCACATCTTGGGTGAGGAGGCCTGGCACCTCATCCCAGGATGTGCCAGGCCTCCAAGATGTGGGTCGAGAGCGGCAGGCTCTCGACCCAGGGGTCCAGAAACATGTCTGGGGGTGGAAGCCTCCGTAGCTACACAGTCAGGACACTGGGAATTGGTTAGGCTTCAGGGGGCATCTCTAAGATATCCTCTGTCGTGCATTTTAAATTAAATGCCACACTGGCATCATTGCGGGTTTAATGTGCTGAGAAGTTTGATATCAAACTTTTCATTCTTCAGTGAAGCCATCCTGGTGCTGTGGAGTTTGTAATGACGACCTTCCAGCACCATATACTCTTAATGACAGCACTGCACTTACGGTGCCCAGGAATGGCCCTAGGTACTGTAGGGGCACAGGGCTCGTGCACCTGTGCCCACACCACTGGCATAGGGCACCCAGCTAGAGGGTTGACTGATGGATACCAGGGCAGTGAGCTTGTGGGCATGGCACACAGGGATGTGTGCCATGTCGACTCTCTGTTTAGTTCTGTACTTAGACATGCAGCCTGCAAAGGCAGTGTGTGGATGTCAGGGTACAGGGCTCCTAAGGGTGGTACAATAAGTGCTGCAGGTCACCATGCCCTAAGTACCTAGGGTACCATTTACTAGGGGCTGACAGGTGGCCAAAGATGCCAATTTGGTTTTAATTTCAACACAGTTTTAGGGAAGGAACACAGGCCCTGGGCACCTGGTTGGCAGGAGGCAAGGGCACACTCAGTCAAAGCACATCAACAATTCAGCAAAATGTGGGGGCATAACCATGCAAGAAAGATGGCACATTCTCACAACTATTAGCAAAAGTAAGCTGTACATGTGGTGCATGATCATAAACTCACTCGCACAACATTTTAAGTCGCTCTAAACTAAGGCCCCCATTAGGATGGCAGGCAGACTTTGCCCGCCCGCCATCCCAGTGCAAAACGGGACCGCCCGCCATATGAGCGGCGGTCCCGTCTTGACAATTAGGATACGCCCGCCACACTGGCGGGCGCATCCTATATTTTTACCATTGTGGCGGGCGGTGATGAAAAGCGCCGCCCACTCCAATGGTAAAAATGCACGTTGTGCATTTCAAAGCACAACATGACAGGCACTGCGCGGTGCCTGCCATGTGGCACTTTGAAATCCGGGGGGGTACCATAGGTACCTCCCATGTGCACCCCCACCCCCCGGAGTCCCAGGGGGCCCGCAACGGGCCCCCATAAGGAGTCTCTGCACGCACGGAAAGGCATGTCTGCAAGCCCATCCTAATATGGCTGGCGGTGTCTAATAGACACCGCCACCATATTAAACAATTTCCGCCCCGCCCGCAAGTCGACCGGGGCAGGAAAGCAGTGGACCGTGTTAACGTCCGCCGCGGTTCCCCCTCCCCCCGCCATAGTAATATGGCGGGGGAAATGGGTGGCAGGCGGGCATTAATGTTGGGCGGATCGCCACCGCCACCATGGCGGTGGCGATCCGCCCGACATCGTAATGGGCCCCTAAGAGAGCTGCATGACACCCACCTGTAACCATGAATGACAGTGGGTATGTAATGAAAGATAGGAGTGTACCTAATACTCCAGAGATGCATCATGTATATAGTGCATGAGAACTATGTCACAACAATATGGCATGCATGGTGTGTGCTGAAGAATATCCACATTGATAATAATGGAGAGCAAACAAAAACATGATGCAGTAACATATTCACAGTAGGACTGCAAAAAACTGTGTTTAATGTTCTGCTCTATCTCTTTCAGAAAACCTTTTTTTTCCCTTCACAGAACGCTGTAAGGTTGCCTTACCGTAAGTAAACGGTCTGGCTAATTGCTGATCCAGGGACAGGTGCGCCTTAGCATGTGCACACCTCCCGGTTCTAACATTTTGTCCTGACGAAAACCTTGTATTATCACGGATAGGTTGAAACATGCTGACCGAATATTTTCTCTTTTATCACTGATATTTTTGGTCAATCCAGCCATTTTAAGTATCACACTTGGTTTTAATCTTGTCTTATTGCTCCATATGAAAAACTTTGGGAGTACAATAAAGACATTTTTATTTCACTCACCTACACTTTTTTCACACTGTTCAAAAAAACAAGCTCCGCTGTAGTTCAAGCGTTGAAGCACACCCGAGTGCCATTCGGCTACTCGGGTGGACCCCTATGATGAAGCATGTCACCAACTGGGTTGGTGAGTGAGGGGTTTCTTAAATAAGGAAAAAAAAATCCTGTGCAATCTCTCCATTTCTCCAATTCATGAGCATGTTGTTTGTCCTTGGGATACTCCCTCTTTTTGTTTTTATATATTGACCCTAGGGGACTGGGAGTCTGTTCCAAACTACAACACCCTTACTCTCTTTTTCTGCAACGGTGGATTGAAAGCAGGCCAATCATCACCATACACAGAGCAGAAAACAAAATGGCAACACCCATGTGAACCGCGCGAAGCCATTCTTGCACTGTTTCCAGTACAGAAACACACATCTTGCTTCTGGACAATAAAATGGTAGTGTGAACGTGTGCCTCGAGGAGCTCCACCCACCCGCGAACTTCTGCAAAATCTTGTAGCGTTTCTGGGCCGCTTTGTGGAATTCCGTTTAGCAGAATCCCACGTGCTCCGCTCAGGCCTTGTTTTTAGGTGTTGCTTTACCACAATACCTGAAAGCGATACAGAGGTACTTGTGAAAGACAGAGAAACAGTATGTCTTTTTTACCAAATTCCCCTGTTGTGTAATGGTGGCTACAACATGTCTCTTCAGTTTGCGGCCAATGATTCAAATCACTCAGTCCCACAGGAATAGTACACATTTTGTTGGACTTACAGGAAAAATCTCTCTTGACCAATTAGAATAGTTTTTTATTTTTATTTGTGAAACTGCAGGAGTTCAACTGGTTTCCCGCCTGACCGATCGTCCAGCTATCACTCTAATCTGAACCTTAATTTCTCAAAAAGGGCTAAAAGGGTTAACACCAAATCATAAAAGAACGCTTTCTGAGTGATGATCTAGCTTTCTGCTTAATTTGGTGTTCATCAGTTCAAATGTTTTTCTGTATCGCTTCCAAAACTCTAATGGGAAATTACATGGGAAAAAGACTCTTTAGGACCCCTCACTTTTTCCATGAACTTGGTATTCAGCACCAGAGATTGTTGATTACCTTCCAGGACACTCTTAATGTAATAGATGACTACTCTTTTTCAGGGAGCACTTGAAAAAAAATTAGCATTTTTGAGAAACCTCCTAACAAGATCCAAAGATGGCCATACTTATCCACATCCCCTTCACTGCCTGTTCCCCTGCCCGGTGACCTATTTATTGTCATTACAGTAAACTCTGAGTATCATTCAGCAGTGTAGCAAGGGTGCAATAGGCTTCGAAGCAAGCAAGGTAGCTGGGTCTCCCAATAGATCTGATCTGCTGAAAAAGGCAACTGTATCAGAGTGTAATAAGCTCGTCACATCCCTGGACCCCGTGCCATCGCACCTGCTGCACTATTCCTAGCTACACCGTTGATATCGCCAATGAGACTGAGTCCTCTGGTCCACCTCTCTGCATTTTTAAACTGAGTTAGTCAACAAAACTATTCCATATACACAAACATCTCTGGCATTGTTTATAATAATATAGATGCCAGTCTGGCCATGGATGCTGCTCTCAGCCCTCTGTAGCGGTTCTCTGATGCTGAAGAATTGGGAGCATTGGTACTACGGGCCTACATCCCTGGACAAGGGGCTAGCGCATGTCCGATGACGATTTGTGATATTTTCTCGTCATACCAAATGAAGAGGTTAATTACAATATACTTGTGAGGTCAAATCTTCTTTATGGGAGATCGTATCCGAATTTGACATTGTATCTACCCAATCCTTGATGACTTAGAAGTATCTTTACCATATACTACCCTGTTATACGAAGGGAGCTCGAGGTATCTTCCCTCGTTTTGAAAGGACCAAATGGGGTTACAACATTTTAAGCCTTGAAAAAGTTGTCAACATGACGAAACATGTGTCGACTGTCTGCGCCTTTGATCTATCTACTTGTCAATGAATCAACAAGCTATATATAAATACTGTCTATATATGGACTTTGTTGTGCTCTTCAACATTGGCTGTTTTGGAGAGTTATTCTAATTACATTTAGATCTGCCACAGTGTCGATCAAAACTACTTTATTTCTATGCTCTGAATTGTATGTACATTTTTGATTTATATGTGAAATTAAGTTTCCATATGTTGACAAACACTACTATGATGGCATAGTGTTTTATTCATCGGAGCACACTATGGGGCATATTACCAACAACTAGCGATATTTATCGCTAAATAGGCTTAGCGACAATTTTTCTATCGCCAAGCATCGCCGGATTTAATGGCTGAGATAACGTGCTATTAGCAACGTTTATCTCAAAAGCGATTGCGGTGAAATCTGTGAATATCACTGAGAATACACCGATATTCACGCATTATCGCTAACAGGGTCTTAGCCATTATATCCACCTCCCATTGGAAATAATGGCTAAGAACTGGTCTGAGCAGGCGTTAGTTTTTGGAGATATTCGCGCTTAGCGCAAATATTTCCATCGCTACGCCTGCCTTGTTAATAGGCGATAGCGATGTTAGCGACTGTTTTCAGTCGCTAACAGTTTGGGTACGCCCACTTTGCATGTCATTAGGGATAATTATCGCTGACATGCAAAGCGGGTCCCAAACCGCTCGCTATCGCCTCAAAGCTGACGCCAACATCAGTTAGCGACAGCTTGCTAATAGAGCGATGTAATTATCACCGTTTAGTGGCCGAAATGTCATTTCGCCAGGCTTGGTAATATGCTCCTATATCCGTTTGCATATGGTACCTACAAACTTAACCGAGGTGCTGACTTCTTGTTATTACCACTGCCATCTTGTATTGTATTTTGACTCTGCACAGCATGTACTCTAACTCCAGAACACATGAAAGCATTGTGGTGGCCTTCTCATTCGTGAATAAATGGAAAGGGGCGACCACTCGGTCCCCCCGAACGTATGGTGGAGTGCCTCGATCCCCCCGGGAAGCCATTTTTGGGCGGGAGGCGTGTCTCGGCTGGTATGCCCGAAGCGGCGTAGCCGGGGCGCGCTTTTTCCCGCCCTAGAGTGGGCTGGCCTAGACACCGACGTAGCCAGCCCCGCCCTAGGGGCGGGCAGGGGCGGGTTCTCGCCCGCCCCGAAGACGGATAAAAAGAGACGCAAGACCCGAAGACGTCCTCTTGTTCTTGTGCTCCGAAGCTGCACCTCCTCGCTACACGTGAGCTCGGGACAGAACGAAGAGCCAATTTTGAGCGTTTTGATCCTTTTTCTTGTCTTCTAGATACTTCCTCGGGGAGATGCCCAAGAAAGGCGCGAAGAGAATGACGACCGACCAGATGGTGCGGGCCCTTTGCAAAGAAGTGTCCGACATAAAGAAACGGTTGGCAGAACGGGACGGGGAGGAGGGTACGGGCCCTGCGCCGGCTGGAGGGAGACCTAAGAGGCCGAGAAGGGTTCCAGCCGGTGGAGACGTCCCGGTTCCCTCTGCCCCGCTCGAGGCGCCGACCCCAGTACCGATCGAGGGGAATCCAATCCCTGTTGTCGTCACCCCGACACCCAAGGGAGACATGCCCCCCGAGCTGGCAGCACAGCTAGCAGCATGGTTGGGGGATAGTAGTGATGGCGCCGCGGCTGCCGAGGCACAGGCGCTGATAAAAGGACTTCGTGAGAAAAGGGTGGCGGCTAAAGACAAGCCGCAAGCGGCAGAAGTCGCGTCCGGTTCAGGTAAGCGGCCATTGCCGATTGCAAGGGACGAGTCAGCACCCTCTCGTAGAGAGAGACTGGGACAACATGTACCTTTGGCTATAAAGGAAAAGATCTGGTCTGGGGAGTATGTGAATATTTTCTCCTTGCTTGTTGACCATTATGATATGGAGCATGTTAAAAGTCAGAAGGACTTAATGCATCCGAGTGTTTGGCGCGCAAAAATGGCCGCCTTTAAGGTGAATGAGAATATTGGCAACTGGGGCAATGCGTGGGGTATTTTCACATCGATTTTGGGGGGTCGTAGGCCCGAGTTGCTTCCTGAGTTTCCCGTTTATCAATCACGAATTATGGGGTACTCGACATCGTATCAAGGTAACCATTGGTTTTGTTATGACAACCTGTTCAGGAAAGAGAAGGAACATAACAAGAGTTTGACTTGGGATTGTTACGATTCTATAACATGGGATAAAATGAAAGAATCGGGAATGTTAAGAATGCCATTGGTTGGGAGCAATGTTATTGATTACTCCCGCCAAAATGTGGGGACGCCCTTTCGTCCAAGTACGAGCACCGACGACCAGTCAAGGCCCGCAGGCAATACAGGGAGAAAGGGTTTCTGTTTTAATTTTAACAAAGGGAAATGTACCAGGCCTCCGGGATTGTGTAAATTCAAACACGAATGTAGTACGTGTGGGTCGTCCCATCCTGAGTCATCGTGCAGAGCCAGAACGGGTGAGAATGGGGGTAAGGGGGGCGCCAAACAGGTCTAAGCTTGGCCGAGGGGCGCCGTTACCAACCCCGATTGATACCTTGGCAATGATTCCCTGGCTCAGCGAATACCCGGATCGTACTTCTGCCGGGGTGCTGCGGAACGGTTTTTCACATGGTTTCCGCATCCCGGTGGGGGACTTTCAGGGGGTAGGGATGTGCAAAAATCAACTTTCCGTGTTGCAACATACATCTGTAGTGCATGAGAAAATTCAGAAGGAGGTTAGCCGGGGACGGGTTGCCGGCCCGTTTAGTGTACCCCCGGTACCGAATTTTGTTTGTTCTCCGTTAGGGGTGGTCCCCAAGAGGGACCCAGGTGAGTTCCGTTTGATCCATAATCTGTCTGCTCCACATGGTCTTTCGGTGAACAACGCAATTGATCCGGAGGTTTGTTCGGTGCGATACGCATCGTTTGATGAGGCAGTAGCCATCTTGAATCGCCTGGGGCCCGGGACGTTGATGGCGAAATCTGATATCGAGTCAGCGTTCCGGTTGCTCCCGGTACACCCAGACGATCAGCGTCTTTTGGGATTCGGGTTCCAGGGGTCATTTTACATGGATAGGTGTATGCCAATGGGTTGCTCTATATCATGTGCTTATTTTGAGCAATTCAGTACTTTCCTGCAATGGGTGTTTACTAAGAAAACGGGTTTTCGAAATGTAATGCACTACCTTGACGACTTTTTGTTCCTGGGCTCCGCCGGAAGTCCCGAATGTGCCCAGGCCTTAGATGAATTCTGTGTGTTGATGGGTCATTTTGGTGTGCCATTGGCAACGGGTAAGACTATGGGTCCCACGACTTGCCTCGAGTTTTTGGGGATCGAGTTGGACTCAAGGGAGGGGTGTTTCCGTTTACCAGCTAGCAAAGTGTTGAAATTCAGGACAGCCCTCCAAGTATGTTTAAATGCACCTAAGGTTACACTGCACCAGTTGCAACAATTAGTGGGAAAGTTGAACTTTGCCTTGAGGGTGATCCCAATGGCTCGCCCGTTTTCCCGCTCGATTGCCCAATCAATGGTTGGCTTAAGAGAAGGGCATCATCGCACGAGATTATCGGCCGAAGTCCGCCAGGACATGCGGATTTGGTTAGCATTTTTGGCGGACTTCAATGGCCGAGTCGTCTGGAACAAGCCAGCCGTGTCCTCCGAAGAGCTTGGGCTATGGACAGATGCAGCAGGAAGTATAGGTTTTGGCGCCATCTTCGGCACAAAATGGTCTGCACAAAAGTGGCCCCTATGGTGGCACGAGAAGGGGCTGACGGGTAATATAGCTTTCCTTGAACTATTTCCCATTCTGGTGGCCCTGAGTACATGGCCAGACGGGTTCAGAGATCATTCTGTCGTGTTCTGGTCCGACAATATGACCGTGGTAGAATGCATCAATAGTCAGGCAGCCCGTTGTAAATTGATTTTGAGGCTGCTCAAAGAAATTGTCTTACTGTGTATGCAACTGAACGTGATATTCAGAGCAAAACATGTCCCAGGGGTGATGAATCAGGCTGCTGATGCACTGTCTCGTTTTCACATGCAGGCTTTCTCGGGTTTCCTTCCTTCAGCGGACCCAGAGCCGGCACCCTTCCCCGAAGCTCTCTGGTCTCTCGGTGCCCCGAACTTCGTCACCTCGTGGGAGAGAGTCTAGCACCCAGGACAAGGAAGGCATATGAAGGGGCGTTTCAGGCCTATTTAGCCTTTTTGGGGGAAGAGAGAGGGGGACTGTGGGGGCAGGAAGAGTGCGTAGTACTTTTTCTGATGTCTTTACGTAGGGCTGGGAAATCGGTGGCTACGGCCCAAAGGCATCGTGCCGCCATTTCCTTTGTTGCCAAGGCCCATGGCATCCAGGACCCGACAGCGTCTTTTACGGTACAAAAAGCGCTGCGTGGGTGGCAACGCCTAGAGGGTCGCAGAGTAGACGTAAGACGACCGATAGGTCTGGATAGGTTGGCCCAGTTACTGGCCTCACTCCCTAACACGTGCTCGTCCCCTTTCGAGACCTGTTTGTTCCGGACTGCATTTACGCTGGCATTTCACGGGGCTATGAGAGTTAGTGAGCTGGTTGCAAGGAACAAACAGGATGTGTCGGGGGGCTTGTGCAGGGAACATGTCCGGATCAGGGGCGATGCGATGATTGTCTCCTTTCTCAGGTCCAAGTCCGACCAAGACGGGAGGGGGGACTGCACGATCATTCGCCGGACCCCCGGATCCTCCATGTGTCCGGTACAGTGCTTAGAAGACTACCTAGCACGAAGGGTGGCATCATGGGGGGGGACATTGTTGAGGCATGCAGACGCCACCCCACTGACGAGGTTTCAGTTTCAGCGGGTGCTTGCAATGGCCATTGCCGCAACGGGCTTGGACCCGGGCGAATTTGGGACCCATTCCTTTCGGATAGGGGCTGCCACTGAAGCTACAGCCAGGGGTCTTAATGTAGAACAAGTAAAACGTGTGGGGCGTTGGTCCTCCAATTGTTATAAGAGGTACGTGCGATTGCACATGTTGTGAAGCTGTAATCATGTACTCACGCCTCTTGTCTTTGTTTGTTTTCAGTTGCGCAAGCCTACGAGGCAGGGCGGACTGTGCAGTCGACCCAACACCAGGCCAGCGGTTGCACATCACCGGCTGTAAGGAAGGAGGTGTGGGTCGTGGGCCACTCATACGTGAGACGGGCCGCGGACGTATTCAAAGCAGGTGACATGGTTCACGTACCTGGGGAATACGGGTACAGAGTGTCCTTCTACGGAAGGGGCGGTCTCTGTATTGACCAGTTTCAGGCATTTTTTGAGGGTTTGTTAGAGCGGATGAGGTCACCGCCGTCCATAGTCATAGTGCATTTAGGGGGTAATGATTTGGTCACTACCGGTAGACGACTTCTCCTGGAGACTATGCTTTCCACGGTAAGTTGGTTAGCAAGGAGAGTTCCGGGGTGCATAATTGCGTGGTCTCATATGATCCCACGAAAAGTATGGCGGGGGGCTATCTCGATCCCTGCTTTAAATCATTCTGTTAGAAAACTGAATAACAAAGTGAGTAGGTTGTTCCGTTCCAAGACATTGCATTCGATCTCGCATAGTTGTATTAATGATGACAGTATGTATCTGGGGGATGGTGTGCATTTGTCGAGGGTGGGGAATGAGTTACTCATAGGAGACTTCTTAGCCTGGTTAAAATCATTAAGACATGACCTTTAGGTAGGAGTTTTGTGGGGGGTCCGGATAGCCGGTCAACTATCCGGACCTGTGGCGGTAAGGTCATGATCGGTGAGCACTAATTGGTAGATCCCTATGAGTGGGCGTCACCCAACACGGATGGGAGCGCTCGGGAGAGGTGGCCATTGGCCCCTCAGTGGGGAGGCGGTCCCGTCTAAGGGCGGGTCGCCGGAAGTAAAGGAAAGGCGGTCAAGGCCCCTTCCGTTGGAGGAGGGGTTACAGCCCCCTCCTGGGGAATTTCCCGGGGCCAGGGTCATCTGCGACGGCAGATGCGGTAAGTTGTGTGGGATGGGGGGAGGTCCACGATACCTTCTAGATACCACACACAAGTCTTCGAACGACCTTTAAATGGCGTCGAGTCTTAAGTGCCCCCGTCAAGTCAAGGGAAATTGTTAGTAGTTGCACTTGAGGTAAGCCTCTGTGCTGTCGCCCCTCACAAGTGGGAGGGGTAAGTCTGGTTAGGGATCTTGACACCGGTTATGACCTTGCCGTTGGCCCTTAAACGTTAGGATGTACAATTTCAGTTTTTCTAGAGAATGTTTTTGTTGGATGCTAGTTCGGCTAGGAGAAACTCTGTATTAGAGAATATGTTAAGGTGAGCCAAACATCGCAATGTGATAATGAAATTGTACATAAAATGAAACGTTTAATGTTTTAATTTTTTGTTTTAATAAATACGGCCGGGGGAGGGTCACTCCCTCCCCACATCCAAAAACTTCAAGAACTGTTTCCGGTTTCCCTTCCTTTTGGGGATTGTGTTGAGAGGGGGTGGCGGGTATCTCAGCCATATGGAAAGGGGCGACCACTCGGTCCCCCCGAACGTATGGTGGAGTGCCTCGATCCCCCCGGGAAGCCATTTTTGGGCGGGAGGCGTGTCTCGGCTGGTATGCCCGAAGCGGCGTAGCCGGGGCGCGCTTTTTCCCGCCCTAGAGTGGGCTGGCCTAGACACCGACGTAGCCAGCCCCGCCCTAGGGGCGGGCAGGGGCGGGTTCTCGCCCGCCCCGAAGACGGATAAAAAGAGACGCAAGACCCGAAGACGTCCTCTTGTTCTTGTGCTCCGAAGCTGCACCTCCTCGCTACACGTGAGCTCGGGACAGAACGAAGAGCCAATTTTGACCCACCCACCAGCCCCTGAGGACAGCAAGTTGTTGTGCAATAAAGTGAATTTATAAGTTTGTTTTTCCATTCCGTTTACAGGCTGTGAAAGTATCAGTTTGTTGTTGATCAGAATAAAGTATGGTGAATATTGTGTAGTTTGTTTCGATAAAAATGATTTGGTGTAGTGTTGTATTTTTTAGCATGTTCCTTCGGTCGTAGCGACCAATGTTTTTTGTAGGTTTGAATAAAAAATTGTCGTATTTATTTTTGGTAGGCGGTAAGGTCATGATCGGTGAGCACTAATTGGTAGATCCCTATGAGTGGGCGTCACCCAACACGGATGGGAGCGCTCGGGAGAGGTGGCCATTGGCCCCTCAGTGGGGAGGCGGTCCCGTCTAAGGGCGGGTCGCCGGAAGTAAAGGAAAGGCGGTCAAGGCCCCTTCCGTTGGAGGAGGGGTTACAGCCCCCTCCTGGGGAATTTCCCGGGGCCAGGGTCATCTGCGACGGCAGATGCGGTAAGTTGTGTGGGATGGGGGGAGGTCCACGATACCTTCTAGATACCACACACAAGTCTTCGAACGACCTTTAAATGGCGTCGAGTCTTAAGTGCCCCCGTCAAGTCAAGGGAAATTGTTAGTAGTTGCACTTGAGGTAAGCCTCTGTGCTGTCGCCCCTCACAAGTGGGAGGGGTAAGTCTGGTTAGGGATCTTGACACCGGTTATGACCTTGCCGTTGGCCCTTAAACGTTAGGATGTACAATTTCAGTTTTTCTAGAGAATGTTTTTGTTGGATGCTAGTTCGGCTAGGAGAAACTCTGTATTAGAGAATATGTTAAGGTGAGCCAAACATCGCAATGTGATAATGAAATTGTACATAAAATGAAACGTTTAATGTTTTAATTTTTTGTTTTAATAAATACGGCCGGGGGAGGGTCACTCCCTCCCCACATCCAAAAACTTCAAGAACTGTTTCCGGTTTCCCTTCCTTTTGGGGATTGTGTTGAGAGGGGGTGGCGGGTATCTCAGCCATAAGTTAATCTTTTCTCAAACCGGATGTGTTAAACTATGGAATCTGGTTGTATAATTCTGCTTTACATGCACTGTTGCTGGATACAGCAGCTCGTCATAGCAGCCACTTTACAATTTAGCACCATCTGCTGAAATCCTTCACTTACAACTGATTTACAATCCACTCCCGACAAGGATTGTAGAACATATTGTAAAAGATGAAAATTTCATTCCTTCAAGCAATTGTTAATTTGTCTATAATTTTAAACTTTACAAAAGAAATACCAAAGGATATTATCCCTTGAAGAAATGGAAATATGTTTTTGGAATTGATTTTAATAATGTGCATTCGAATACAAATGCTCATTCACGGTGCTAAGTGCAGGGATACCAACGGTCATGTAGTCACACATTTGAAGTAATTAAATATGCTAAGTGCATATTTAATTACGCCAAGAATACTGTATATTAGTGGTTTAAACAACATTACCGCGTATCTGACAACGTCTGCTAAGGCAGAATGTGTTATTTGGACATTTTTGTTGCATATCGAAGCTTCGTGTAACGCATTACTGTACCCTGTAGGTGTTAGGCGTGTTTGCACTCTTGTTGCAGACGGGATACCGCACTCACAGTTACTGTGTATTTTTTTTTCTTTCTTTATGGGAAGAATATTTTCAGAGTCAGGCTGTTCCGGATCACACGGCTGAGTATTGACCTACATTTGCAGACAATCCTTCACAAAGGTAGCCTTTATCATAGTGACAGCAAATCTGTCCAGCAGCACCGCCGGAACGAAAGAGAGTACGCCATCTATTTATATTCCAACGAGGACCGATGCGAACGGGACATTCGCGCTCTCGCACAAAGAATTCTGGGATCAGGTCATGGTAAAGTTAAAGAGTTTGACACAAACTTACCTGAGTTCTTCCAAGCTTTCTTAAGCTCTTAGGTCACCTCCTCTGACAACTCCATGTCAGCCTCACTTTATCAGGGCTTACAGAGCTGTAGAAATCAACCGATTGATTGGTTGGATTGATTTATTGATTGAATGACTGTTTGACTGATAGTCACCATTGTCCACAAACCATGCCTTTCACCCGGGTGTTCCTGAGAATCTCAGCAGAGAATTGAAATGATCAGCTTTCTACCCCTTTAGCGACTTACTATGGGGTGCAAGTAACACTCAACAGTGACTCCTCAGCTGCCTACCTCAAGGTTCAATGTTGGGACATGTGTCTAACCTCCGCACTAACTCCTATAGAGTGTATACAGTGCTAGATGTATCATGCAACTGATGCATTGTAATGATTGAAAAGTAAAGATATCAGCCTCAGTACCAGATTAGAACCATTTTATTTGTATATATATATATATATATATATATATATATATATATATATATATATATATATATATATATATATCTTTGTATTCTATATGTTATATGTGATATGTTATATCTGTGTATTTGTTTTATGTTTTATTTAGTTGTTTTCATGTGTATAGTACTAGATACATGGTATTATTGTGGTGAAGTTGTTGTTCGTTTTATGATATTGTCTGTGTATTTATTATGTTACTTCATGTGATGTTTTTTATAACTGATTAGAATGATGAATTGTTTATTGAATAGAATTACCTCTATTTTGGATTAACCTTGTAATTATCGTTTTTGTATAATGCTCAAATATTAATTTCTATAAATATCTATTTACACATCTAAAAAATAAAATTATAGCTAATCTAGAATACTACTTTTTCTGTTCATACATGGCCTTTATCAAATATCTTTATATTTAAAAAAAAATTAAGGTGATCAATGTGTTTTTACAGTACATTGTAAGTGGTTTCATTTACATATCCCTGTTTCTAGTGGTTGTTAATTCCTTGTGGTATTGTTCTTGAATCTGGCATTACTGAGCCTCTTTTTCTCTTTTCCTGTATTTTTCCCGGCCTGGAAATAGCAATAACGTCAAATATTGTCTCTGCCACTGTTCCATTGTTAGAAATCTTGGTCCAGAGTGTTTTCTACTGAACACAGTGCATGCCCACCATAACGTTCTTCCTGTTGTTCCTGTCAATCCTCAGGTTTATCTATTCCCCACCTAGGCTTGAACAGGTCAATTTCCTTGAGTATAAGTTAATGTTATATTCAAGTATATAAGTAATAAATTATATGGGGTATGAGATGCTGTATGGTGTTATGTTCTATTATATAGTGACTTGCAGAGTAATGAGTTTCAATGTCCTGTTGAATAGTGTTGTAAGGTGGTTTGGTGTGTTGTTCAATGGATTGCATTGGAAGCCTCAGTGTTGTATGGGAGGGCATGAAGGATGTTTGCTGCATTGTGAGCTATGCTTTCACACCACTTGTGGATTATGGGATGCTATCTTATGCTCTCATTTACTATGTTGTCGTATTTTATGGTTAGGCATGGTGAAGCATGAAGAGTTGTGTTGGCTGATTGCATGATGTACAGTATTGTGTGACTTATTGTGAACGTACGCCTAGCTTTACGTCTATCGGACTTTCATTTTTATCAACGATGTTTTTTGACAGTGTTTATAATGTACTAGACTGATATACTAAGATGTGCAGGCCTTATCTTCTGCGAGAGCTGAAGCCTTGGCTTCATCTTGGCAATCATAAGACAGAAAGTTGAAATTCAGTTAGCTCCACCGAGAAGACTCTACTGTGTATCTCTGTTCAAAGTTATTTCAACCATTTTGTCATAAAAGTCAGGAGTACCTGCCTTAGCTCATGATATTTTAAGTTTTGTTCTTAACTATAATCACTCCTTTTATGTCTATGTGAAGAAAATGTATAAATGTAATGTGAATTTGAGATATGTTAGCACTATCTGCTTAATAACTTAGTGAGGGGAACGCTGAATTGGTTTGTTTCATAATAACCAATGTAGCTTTTCTTAATAAACATATTCCAGATCTAGAGTAGGATAAGGGAGTGATTTTATTTCACTATTATGGCCCAGGAAACTGCCTATTCTCAGTTCTCTAGAGGAAAGGGGCCTGAACCAGACTCAACAAGACGACCTAAGGCCAAGAGTAAGGGAGATATTCTCCATGGCAACTTATGTGGAGCGTGGTCCAGCACTTGGTCTGCAGAATGGAGCCAGACAGCATGAGTGCAGATAAAAGACCAGGTAGTTCAAATGATGGAGGTATCTATCCCAAGCTTCTTTTTTTTATATGATCTATTGGGCTGAGCGTGCCTCACTCGTTCCAAATTCCTGACCCCTTTAATTATATCCCTGCAGCACCCTTCAGCAATTGAGTCTGTCGGCTTGGAAAAGCGTCCCGTAATTTCACAAGTTCGTGTAGAATTCTACATCATATCGAAAAAATGAAGCTTGGGATAGAAACCTCCATCATTTGAACTACCTGGTCTTTTAAATTATCCTCTTAATCATAATAGAGGAATAGACACACCCTGATACTGATATGATAGGACACATCCGAGGTGGACGGAGGTATAACACCTTAAGTAGTATTTAAGATAGCAGTATTTCTACAAAAAAATCTCGACAGGAAAAGTGTTTTCCTTCACCCAACAAGCAAGTACGAGCTTCTTCGAAAAAATCATTTAACTAAGAGAGTCACAGAAATGGTCTCGAAAAAGATGGTGCAATAAATATTTCCATTGAAACTTTTTAAACTACATGACAAAATCAGTTATAAGGCTGGAACCACAGATCACTAATCAATTCTGTAGTATCGGGTTCTAGTGCTTTCAGTTGTCCTACCACGGATGTGACTTTTGTTTATGACAAAGTGTATTGTCTTTTGTGTGTACTCTCTTCGTTAAATTGTAATGTTAGGTCATTTTAGTGTGTCTTAGCTTTATGAATTGATTATAGTCTTTAGGTTGGTCAGACTACATATGAACACTACCAACAACGTGTGAAATTATTTTTTTCTTTTTCTCATCTATGTGTTATGACAAACAAACAGGTAGATTCATCAAGCCGAAACCGGCTCGCAAAGTGCCAGATTTTGAGAATCTGGCCCTTTGCGAGCGCTATGTTTGCATTTGGGATTCATCATCCAAAATGCAAAAATCGCAATTCTAGAAATCGCTAAATTGCGATTGATTGCATTTAAGGAATCTCAATTTGAGATTCCTTAAATGCAATTCATGAACCATTTAAAAATTGCGAATTCGCAATCTGGGGCCGCTATTTATCGCGAAGTCTAACTACGTGGTAAATAGCAAAAACTTTGAAAAATGCACTAAAGTGCATTTTTCAAAGTTTCATGTTGCGCACACACATGCCCTAAGGGCATGTGTGTGCGCAACATATGTCCACATATCTGTTTCAGGGGTGCAATAGGGTGTCCTTTGGACACCCCTGCACCCTTGAAATCGCAATCTCAATTTGCGAATCGCTAATTGCGATTTGAAAATTGAGATGGTCTTCCCATTCATTCCTATGGGCCTCTAGGCTCATAGGAATAAATGGGGAGATATTCCTTAATTGTGGCTCGCAATTTGCGAGTCGCAATTAAGGAATTATTAGAAATTGCTATTTTTGAAGTGATTCCTTGATGAATAGCATTTTGCAATTCCTTCATAGCAAATTGGTATTTTTCGCTATTAAAGAATCGCAAAATGTGTTTGTGATGATATGCCATTTTATCTTGTAAATATTGTCTGTACCTTTAATTTATCGAATCCTGCATGGAGTTCTCTCTGAGAATGTAGGCTTCTCTGGAAGTCAGTTACCTGTTGCTCGTTGGTGGATAAGGTTAATAAAATCCACCCATCTTCATATTGAGTCTCCTGTTCTTCTTTCTGCGTGGTAAACACCACATTATTTTGGCGACGATCGGGAAAACTACAACCCTACAACCTCAACACGACGAAGCATTAGAAACACCCCATCTCCAGCGGCTGATTTAAAAGAAGCGAAGCGGCGACTTCCCAGCGGCTGTGATGACAGTTAAAATGATCATTTACTTATGGTGAGGAGAGCGGTGGGGACAATTTAAAATTTAACTAAAAGTAAATCTTTGTTTAAAGCTAGTGAAATCGAGTCGCGAGCCTATTTTAAATTAGAGTGAGGAGCGCGAGCATATTCGAACGCTGATGAGCACGAGCATATTCGAACGCTGATGCTTTGATGTGCGTACGTCTTCATTCTACGTCATCCGACGTGACAAGTCAGCTGTGCATTCCAACTCTTCGCGCTGCGCATTTACGTTGCGTTTCAGCTGTTCCTTGAAACTTCACCCTGAACATTCTTTTTATTGTGTTTTCACTCCTGTTACCTAGCAACTGAAAGACAATGGCCCAGTCTAAATGAATGAGAGGCATTTATTAAAGGGATTGGAATTCTTTAACGAACATTCTGATATGTTTGTCTCTTTGTGATGAATAAAGCTGTAGAAGGAAGAAGATATTATAGAGACAATCTACTAAAAAAAAGTATTAGCAAACAAAAGATTCTTTTGGAATCAAAGAAAGAAAAGAACATTAAAGGAAAATATATATATATTTTTAAAAAAAGAAAGAAAAAATGCAGAATGTTACTCAACCAGCCTTTTTCTTGGTTAGTCCTGGTGAACCAAATGTTAAGTGGAAAAAGTGGAAGAAGATTTTTGCTAACTATGCCAGAGTTTGTGGAACAAATTTGAGCGAAGAAAGGAAACTTGCTCTTCTTTTACATTGCCTTGGTGGAGAAGGACAAGATGTGTTGGAACACCTACCTGATTTGCCTTTAGCAGATCAAAGGAATCTAAATGAATATGAGATTGCTATATTACAATTAGATCGTCACTACTTACCAAGATTAAGCACTATAATGGAGCGGTATCACTTTGGTTTGAGAGAACAAAAAAAAGATGAGACAGTTGAAGAGTATGTATCATCTCTTAGGAAATTAGCTTCATTGTGCAATTTTGGACAAACTCTTGATGAGAGAATACGAGATCAATTTGTTTTAAGATGTGCACATGATGACATCAGGAAAGAGTTATGGCTGAAAGATGAACCTCCTCTTGAGGAAGTTTTAGTTATTGCGAAACAAGTGGAACATATGACTAAATGTGTTGGTGAATTAAAAAAAGAAAAAGATAAGCCTGAAACAAAAGAGGAAACTAAGGTGGAAGATATTGTATGTCAAGTAAGTGTCAATGTCAGTAGTGTTTGTCCAGAAAAACAAGGGGTTATTGCAAATGTACTGAATCCTAACATGTCTAGTAATTCATATGCTGGTCAAACTAACACATTTTCTTGTTTCAGGTGTGGACAATTTTCACATTTAGCAAACTCTCCAATCTGCCCTGCATTAAAAATTTTGTGTAACTTGTGCGGCAAGAGAGGGCATTATGCAAAGTTTTGTAGAACAAAGATGTTAAAAGGGATGTAACAAAGAAAAGGTGGTCAGTAGCTAAAGTGAGGAGAATTCCTTTGATAGAACAGAACAAAGTCAAGAAGAAATTGAAAAGCTTATAAGTAATGGTATAATTGAGCCAGTTGAGGCCACTGAGTGGTTGGCTCCTATTGTGGTCGCAAAGAAACCTACCGGTGAAATTCGTCTTTGCATAGATTTGAGGTCACTGAATAAGGAGGTGGTTGTGGATAGGTTTCCTTTACCAAATATTGATGAATTGGTTGGTACTTTAGAAGGGGCAAGGTATTTCACAACCCTTCACCTAGCATCTACTGACCACCAAGTAGAACTAGATGAGTCCTCCCAGGATCTTACTGCTTTTATTACACCTATGGGCACATTTAGATACAGGAGGATGCCTTTTGGCCTCATTCGGCAGCCTCCGTTTTTCAACGAATCATGACTAAGATCTTAAAGGGTTTGTCTGGAGTCAAGTGTTATCAAGATGATTTATTAATTTTTGGTAACAATCTGCGAGAACATAATGAATGTGTGTGTCTAGTGCTTGGACGTTTGGATAAAGCTGGTATGTCTCTAAATAAAGCCAAATGCAAATTTGGTGTGCAAGAAGTAAATTATCTTGGACATAGAATTACTGGTGAAGGGGTTTTTCCAAAAAAAGAACTAGTAGATACTATTTGGAAAGTTAAGGAGCCTGTAAATAAGGATGAGCTACTCTCTTTTCTAGGGATGGTTGAGTTCTATGGAAAATTTGTCACTAATTTTGCGGAGAAGACGCATAGTTTGAGGAGATTGACGGCAAAGAATGTTATTTTTGATTGGTCTGAAGATTGTCAAAAGGAGTTTGAAAGCATAAAAGTTGAGTTAAGCAGAGCTTCCTCTCTGCATGCATTTGTTCCTGGTCTTCCGAAGATCATGTTCACTGATGCAAGTGACAAAGGCCTTGGTGCTGTTTTTATACAAAAAAAGGATGGAAAGGATTTTTTGATTTGTTGTGCTTCGAGGTGTCTCAGGGGTGCAGAAATGAATTACTCTGTGATAGAGAAGGAGTCCCTTGCCATTTTTTGGGCTTTGAGGAAATTTAGAAATTTAATTTGGGGTTTGAAGGTTTATGTCTTGTGAGACCACAAGCCATTAAGAGAAGTTTTTTCAAAAAAAGGGTTAGATGCCATTTCTTCTAAAATTAGAAAATGGGTGATTTCTTTACAGGAGTTTGATTTTGAGGTGGATTACATACCTGGTGTTGCAAGCAAGTCAGCGGATTGTTTATCAAGACTTGTTGATGTTGAGAATTTTGTTGAGGAAGATTTGTGTGAAGCAGATGAAGACATCAGTGTGTGTGAAGTTACTGAAGGAGCGGTTGATGAGTGTGAATGGAGGAGTGAGTTAGTGAAAGATGAGGAAATTTCTAGGGTCATTTCTTCTTTAAAAAAGAGTGTTCGTTTAGATAAGCCTTGGTTGTGAGTCTCAGAAGAACTTTCTGTTACAGATGATGGTCTTTTAACTCGTGGGACTAAGTTGATACCACCAACAGGTATTAGGAAAAAGTTATTGTCACATGCTCATTGTGGTCATTTAGGCATTGTCAAAACGAAGGAAATTCTTCGTTTACAGTTTTGGTGGCCTCGTATGGATCTGGGAATATAGAGAATGGTGAGAGACTGTCCTGAATGTTGTGCGAGTGATAAGATTTTAAAGACTAAGCAGATGCCTATGGTTAAAAGAACCTTACCAAATCATCCTTGGGATGAGGTTGCAATAGACATTGTTGGTCCTTTATCTGGTGTTTCTGATACTCCCTATCTGATTGTTTTTATAGACCTATATTCAAGATGGATTGAAGTTAGTGCTGCAAGAGATATAACCTCGGATGCGGTTATTACGTTTTTGGATGTCGTTTTTTCAAAAGAAAGCTTTCCTAATAATTTGCTTTCAGATAATGGGCCTCAGTTTTGCTCAAGAATGTTTGAAGATTATTTAGAGAGGTGTGGTGTGGTTCATAACAAATGCTCTTTGTAACACCCTGAGTCTAATGGAGCTGTTGAGAGGGTCAACAAGACTCTTAAAGAGGGTATCCAATTGGCAAGGTCCTCGGGTTTAGGGGTTTAGACTGGAAAGAGTCTCTTAAGGATATAATTAGTAGTTATCGCATGGCTCCACATTCCACTACGGGAAGGTCTCCTTTTGAGTTGTTCAAGGGCAGAGTTCCTAATACTTTGTGGTGTCCAGGTTGGATGAAGTTGAATAAAGGTTTGGTGAATAACAGTATTGGGGAATGGAGATGTAAGGAGTTAGATAAACAAATTGCTAGAAAAGAATATTTTGATAAAAAGAAGTGTGTGTTTTTTCAAAAATTCAAACCTGGTGATCTTGTACGCATAAGAGCTCCTGTTGGCTGTAGGGCGTGGTCTAAGTACTCTGAGGTTCGTTCTGTGGTGAAAGTTTTCAAAAATGCTATCAAGACAGAAGATGGAAGGATTTGGAACAACAGTCGTGTGGTCTTGGTTACTTCGAGGTTGCCTGTCGTTGATGTGGGTGGAGATGTACCCTGTGGTGTTGGTGGTTCGTACAATTCCCATAACAATGTCTCTGGAGATCCGGGTTTGTTATCTTCTTCAAGAAGAGGTCAGAGAGCTCGTAGACCTCCTTCCTATTTAAAAGACTATGTTTAGTTTTGTTTTTGTTTTTGTTTTTTTTCTTCTCTTTATTTGTTTTGTTGGGAAGGAAGATGTGTGATGATATGCCATTTTATCTTGTAAATATTGTCTGTACCTTTAATTTATCGAATCCTGCATTGAGTTCTCTCTGAGAATGTAGGCTTCTCTGGAAGTCAGTTACCTGTTGCTCGTTGGTGGACGAGGTTAATAAAACCCACCTATCTTCATATTGAGTCTCCTGTTCTTCTTTCTGCGTGGTAAATACCACAGTGTTCTTGATGAATCTGGGGGAAAGTTTCTTAAATAGCAGTTTTTAGGTTGTTTTCAACTTCAGAAGAAATGTGAATCTTTTTTTGTATATATTTTTGATATAATTATCTATAAATAGATCTATTTTTACAATTTTGTATTGTGACCTTGGGCTTACTATTATAATTCCCTTGTGTGTATGGTGTATGTGAAGTGGTTTAGAGATTGTGTGGTTATGACTAATACCAGTTGATGTGGTCAGTCGTATTAGTTATTCCTAGAGTGTAGTCCAAAGGAAACCGTCTTTCTGATATTGTCCTCCTGAATTCTTGAAGTGTAGGGCTTCATTTGAAGTTGAGAGGGAGTTCGCTTCAGGTCTTGACCGCAATGTAGGAGAAGAATCTGCCTCCGGTTCTGGCTCTGTGGATGCAAGGGATTTAAGCCAGGGCTAGGTTAAAGGAGCAGAGGTTTCTCCTAGGGTCTATTAGCAGATTTGTTTGTTGAGGTATTGGGGTCAGGTGTTGTGGAGGGCTTTGTAGGCTTTGTGTAAGCAGTTTGAAGGTTTCTCTTTTTTCAACTAGGAGCCAGTGGAAGTCTCATAGGTGCTGGGTGATGTGGTCTTGTCATGGGATGCTGAGGATGAGTCTGGCTGCGGCGTTCTGGATGGTCTGGAGTTTGTGGAGTACAGTTACGTATTACCAGTATGAAAAAAAGCATGCGCAGGTTCTTATAACAATGGTTGGGTCGCACTAGCGAGTACGGAAAAGTATCTTTTCTGGAGAAGGGTTCCTTTGATCTAGAAGGATTGACTAATTTAAGAAATGCAAAAATAAAGGATCCTAAGAAAAACTTGGACAGGAGAATGGCTAGCATTTCTTACTTGGTTTAAGGGAGCAAACGTGCGAAACCTAGAGTCTAGGATCAGTGGAATGAATCAGATTCAGGAGAAACACAAATAGCAAATTAGCCATTTGATGAATAAAGTTGGGGCTTGTGTCCTCCTGCTCTGCCTCAGTCTTCAATATTACTCCAGATAGCCATACCAAAAAGGAACAGAAGGTCTCAAAAAAGGAGAAAGATGTCTTGGACATCATTGGTTTGCTTAAGCCGGCTGAAGAGGTTTGGGAAGTGCCTGTAGCAGTAATTTGAAATGGGACAGCACTAGCTGATCCACCAGAAGAAGCACACAAGCAGTTCATGTGCCAGTAAGCACTGTGGCGGCACTAGCAGACAATATCAGACAAGTGTGAGAGGACAGTATGCAACACACACGTCAAGAGACTGATTGTGCCATCCCAGACATTAGTGAACCTTCCACCAGATCAGGGACACAATCCTACTGAGGAGTGACACAGCTTAAGGCATGCAGCAGCACCATCAGACTTAATGTACAAAATTGGGTTTTTGAATGAGGGGGTAAAGACCCTTCTCAAGCTAGAATCACAATCCCTGTCAGAGTGAATCACAAACATCACTAATTAACCTACATGTGACTCTCTGGTAGTTTGGCATAAAAGCAGTCAGACTTAAAGTAGAGGCAATTTATTAAGTATTTATGCAGCACAGAAACAGTAATAAAGTAAAAATACAACACAAGAAAAATCAAACACCATTTAGAAATACAGAGAAACTTTTATTTAATAAAATGATACCAATACTAATCAAATCCAACCAGTTCAACTGGAGTCATAATTTTTTTTAAGTTTCAGTGAAAAGCAGCAAAAAAAGAGATCAAAGCGCCAACCACAGGCGTGTAGTCCTTTGAGACTGGGGTAAAGTTAAAAGTTGTGGCAGATTGTGATAGAGTGCAGTTCGTGAACACGAGGTGGATTGGGCCCGGTTTGGGCTACCTACTGACTTAGAAGAAATTATTAAAAGTAATGTCTGAGAAGCTAAAATTTAGCAGGCCAAGGCAGCTTTGAGCTGGGAAAAGAGGTATCGTCTTCAGGAAGCCAGTGGACGAAGTTGTGGTGAAGATTTCAATGTTTGAACTTTGTCACATTTTTTGGAAGTCAAAATCTCCAATGGGAAGAAGCTGCAGGCTACAGCCAACTAGGGCTGCATGAAGAAGGATACCCTTCTGAAGTGGAGCCGCTGAACTGCATTTGCTGCTGCGGAGAACATAGTGGGATCTCCACAAAGTGTGGCCAACCAGTTATTTATAGTTGCGATTTGTGGTTGATTGGACACCTTTATTACCACTTCTAAGGGTCCAGGACTGGGCAGGCACCACCTGGAGGGTATCACTCTCTTCAGGCAGGGTCCAAGTGCATGTTCAAGATTGTTGGAGTGTTTTGTGTTCCAATAGCTCAGAGCAGGAGGTCAGCCAACTAGCCTCTGTAGTCACTCTGGTAGTCCTGGAATCAAACATCAAGGCAAGCCTTAAGAAGCAGAGCACTCCTCTGTTGGTACAAGGCAGGCTTCAAGCAGCAAGGCAGTACTCTGGCAGCAGTGAGGCAGTCCTCTGGAAGCAGCAAGTCAGTCCTCGTAAGTGCAAAGCAGGATTCAAGCAGCAGGGCAGTCCTCTGAAGTACAAGGCAGTTCTTCTGCAGGCCCAGGAGTGAACTGAAGAGTTGGTCTGAGGGTCCAATATTTATACTAAGTGCCAGCCTTTGAAGGGGGAAAATCTTGTTGGTCTTTCTACATCTGGTTCTAGAAATGCCTCCCCTACCCAGGCTCCAAGAGGTCTAGGTTAACTAAGCAATGGTGTCAAGTTCATTGGGAGTGTGCTGGAGGCAGTCTGATGAAAGTGGGGCAGGGAATAGCTCTGCCTCTACCATCCTGTCAGGGTGGCCCATGCAGCAGTCACCTAGTCCATCTTTGTCTCAATATCTCTGAGGAATACACAAAGGCCAACCTCATCGAGTCATGTGGGCCAGGACAGAGGCTGCAGGCAGCAAATGATTAGGAGAAGAATATGCCAACTTTCTAAAAGGGACACTTTCAGAACTGTGATTTAAAATCTAAATTTACCACCAAAGACAATTTTAAATTGCAATTGTTTTGAGATCCAACATGACATTTCTACCTTCTCCTAATCAAAGGTTACCACTTAATAACTGTAATAAGGTACCCACTGTTGTCCTTTAGAAGAGGTAGAACTCAGAGTAGTGAAAAACACATTTCAGGGTTTTCAGTATCAGGATATGTAAAACTTAATGATACATGTCCTTTTTAAATACAATGCTTCCTGCCCTAAGGGCTGTTTAGGACCTACCTTAGGGGTGACTCATATGTATGAAAAAGGGAGGTTTAGTACTAGCAAAAGGTTTATATTGCCAGTTCGAATTGTCAGTTTAAATCTGCACACATGCTGCAATGGCAGGTATGAGACATGTTTTTGTAAGGGCTACTTACTTGGGAGGCATGATCAGTGTTACAGGCCCACTAGTAGAATTAATTTACAGGCCCTAGGCACTCATAGTATCATGTCACTAGGAACGCATGCCAATTTGGTGTAAGTCAATGTTGCCATGTTTTAACCGCTTCCATGCGTCGGACCGCACCCGGCCATCCCAACCCCACCCACTCATTATTGCGCCTGCACCGTGGCGGAATTCGTGCTGCGGTCAATGGGTTAAGGATAGTGCTTAGCACTGGTTAACAGTGGTAAAGTGTGTCAAGAAAAACGAATTCAGCAAAACAGGGGGGGAGAAGGCCAAAGGTTTGTGGGTGACCATGTAGATCGGGCCAAGTCCAACACCTAATAAACATAAAGAAACAATTCCCAACTGTCCATGAAATCCTTTCCAATTTCCATGAAGAATTAAATACTATATTTGAAATGTATTAACTGAATGGGAGGATAAGAGTCGGTTGCTACAATTTGTGGTTCTGAGCGAAGTAAGTGACTGATTGATAGTTAAATGTAACTGACTGAGACGGGCATCAAAATATGATGATGCTTTCAATACCATCAGAGAAGCTCTAGTGAATGCAGTGATGAAGGGTTTCAGATTCAAAACTATTGGGCTAAGATTTCAAATTGTAAGCAAAACAAAGATAAATCACCTGCAAATTACTTAGAAAGATTAAAGGTTGTATTTCTAGATGTTTCTGCTATTGCTCATCCTGAGCAAAGTGATAAAGCTATGGGTGCTGTCATTGTATGGGGATTGTGTTGGACTTCGCCCTCTCTGCAAGGTCATCCCTAAACCTTTTGCTTTTGTCCTCCTGTTTTCTGAACTTGTCTTAGTTGGCCTTCAGGACTTTGTGCACTTTACCATTGCTAACCCGTGCTAAAGTGCTTGTGCTCTCTCCTTTAACCTTACACCCAATGGCACATTTAATTTACTTATACATCCCTAATAAAGTTGTACTACAGGTAATCAGAGCTGATAAATTAAATGCTACGGGTGGGCCTGCAGCACTGATTATGCCTCTCACTAAAGTAGCCTGTTAAAACTTGTCTCAGGCCTGCCATTGCAGTTTTGAACCGTTATTTCGACCTGCAAACTACATCTTTTGCCACACTTAAACCTTCTTTCTTTGTACATATAAGTCACCCCTAGAGTAGGCCCTAAACAGCCCACAGGGCAGGGTACATTGTACTTAAAAAGTTTTACATGTACTTTTAAGCTTCATGTGTCCTTGCAGTGGAAAACTCTGATATTTGTTTTTCACTTCTGCAAGACCTCCCTCTCTCATAGGATAACATTTGGTTAAAATATTACAGTTTAATTTGTGATAACTTTTCTCTGGGACCACATAGGAATATGATGTTTTGTATCTCTGGAACTGTAAGTTTAAGTTTCCTTGATGGTAACGTCAGCTTCTCTGTCACAATTCTGAAAACCCCACTTTTATAAAGTTGGCCTTTTCTTGTTCAAACCATTTGATGCCTGAAGCGTGTTTGTGGGTCACATGACTAGGTGTAGTTAGTAGTTGGCCATTATGAATTCCTCCCAGACAGCATTACAATAGAAAGCCAGGGTGTTTGTAGGATGGGCCATGCTGCCTTAATCGGCGGTTATGCTGTCACCTAATGCATCTGCACCTTAAATGAACTGGCCCAGTTCACACACAAAGGACATCACAAATGCCTATTGAGTCCCAGATAGACTGGGACCTGGGCAGGGTGGAGGAAATTAGAAACACCTTGGTAGGGGAAAACTCCCGAAGCTTCTTCCACTTCAGAGTGGGCACCAGGTTAAAAAAGGTGACTCTCAGACTCACTCTTGAGTGCACTCCTCGGCATGTGGATACTACAGAAGAAGGATGCACAGCTGCGTGAGGCCTGCCCTGCTTGCTGAGAAGGAAGACTGGATATGCACCCTTTAGACCAGGCTGAAGGGACCAAGGAAGGGCCAGCTGACTGACCTCCAATTCTGAGCTAAATGGACACAACAAGCTCCAGAGGACTCCCTGTAACTGCCAAGCTAACCTGCTGCACTGGACATGCCTGGACCTGCAACTGGACCTGCCTGAGCCCTACCAGTTCCTTATCCCCTTGGAAGTGTCCCTCAGGTCCTGGACACTTGGTTCAGCAACAGCTTAGCACCACCTTGAAGGGAAGGAGAAATCCTGAAGTTTTGGTCTGTTAACAACCATAAACTGTCCTGTTTGAACCAAGATCTTCCCATCTACGCTGACCACCAATTTAAAGCTCAGGTGAATCTGACTCTTCTCAAACAGCAACTGCCAGTGACAACCAGCAGTGCAAGATTTGCACCTCAGTCTACATCATCAACAGTCTGTGGTGACCGGCAACTCAAATCTCCACCAGCGACTGTCCAAGATGCCCAGCAGGATCTTCCCACTACAGTGACGACCATCAGCAGTGCCTGGCCTGCTCTTCATGCTACAGCTACAAACATCCGAGACACTCTTCCTGCTCCTCACGGCCTACTCCACAGAAAATGGAACTCTTTGTGCTAAATTTTAGAAGATAACTCTTTCAGCTGGACTAATCTGGTCCCTGTATCTGGCCCATGCTCCATCATGGTTGGCCTGAATGTGTGACTTTCACCTGGCCTTGCAGGACCAGATAACTGCAAGTGGCGATTTATGCCTTTGGTGCTATACGTACCTTATTCTTTGAAATTGCCTAGCTGTATATCTCTGATTGGATTTTTGTCAATTTGATGCCAAATGTTTAATTACATGTTACACTATTTTTCTAAATTGGGATTTATTTGGTGTTTTTTTTTTCACTTTATTACAGTTTGTGTGCTGCATAAACACTTTAATCATTGGCTTTAAATTAAGCCTGATTGCTTTTGTGCCAAGCTACCAGAGGGTTAAGGATTGTGGCTGTTGCTTGAGTAGGGTCTCACCCACATCAACCAACTAACCAGTTTCTCACTGATTGTTACGGAATGTTCCAAATCAGTTGAGAATGATCAATATTGGGTGTCAAGGAAAGAGATTGATTGAATTTGGTAAAATAGCACAACTCTGGATGTCGGTACATAGAGTAGCATAGACTTGAATAAAGGTAATGCTGTTACAATGACAACAATTGCAGACAATGTTAAAAAGAAGAGAGTGAAACCATCAAAATCAAGATTTAGACCTTGAGGATACAGGGCCTTAAATAGAGGGCAACAGGATGGTCAGTGTGGCAAGCATAGGAGAGAGAATCAAGCAACCCCAAATGTCATGTTTCAATTGAGGTCAGTTACCACATTGGAAAAGGGTTTGTCCAAATGTTGCCTCCTATGTCTCTGTGAAGTATAACCTCCCAGGTTTGTCCATCACCCATGATCAGTACCCTAATTACTATTACAGCATGAGAGGTGCAGTCTGCACTTTGAATACACTAATACCCATTGAAAAGAATATCCCACACATGCCAGCCTCCCCTCAAATCTTTTGAGGTTGCCATTACTAATAAACAGGCTTTCCTAGCAAGCCCTGTAAGCACGTCAAACGTGTTAGGAAGTGATTACTTTATAATTACATTGCATTGTTTTCTGAATCAATGATGGTGTCTTCTTGAATGTTCTCCCACATCATGAAGAGGAAGATTTGAGAAGGTTTTGGTCATTCTTCGCAAATCAAAGTTCTCCCCTATTAATTGCAGTCTCTATACCTTTAATAAACTGAATAAATTGCTTGAGCTGCACCTTTCAAAGTTGTGATCCAAAAGTGCTAGTAAAGTTGATTAAATTGCAAAAGTAGAACCCATCATTATTAAACTGAACCCTTTGAAAAAGCTACAACACATCCCACAATAAACTCTTTGCATTGAAGCTGAAAAAAAGGAATTCAACCCATAATTTCAGACCTCATCAAGCAGGAAATTCTTTTGCCTATTGTGTGCCACTGTAATATGCTCATTCTTCGGTTCAAAAGGCAGGAAAGATCCATGTACACTGCGTTGTCTAATTGTTCAAGATCTGTCTGCTATCAATTTCTTGGTGATTCCCAGCTTTGCCATAGCCCCTAACTCCACCACCATCCTTTCCACCATCCAAACCACAGATAGCCCAGAGGTTTACGGTGGTAGATGTAGGAGAGTAGGGTCTGCTATCCTATGGTCACCCCAAATTTTTGCTTTTTGCTTTACTGGTTTATGACTTAATGTGGCTGTGGGCCTGCTAATCAGACCCACAGCCTGCTGTTCTCTCTCTAAATTACTGCCAATGCACTCTAGGTGCATTACGAATTGGAACTGGTTCACCTTGTTGGCCCCTGTAACAGTGTACCCTAGGTACCCAGGGCATAGGTGCATCCAAGGCCTACCAGGGGCTGCAGCATGTATTGTGCCACCCCTGGCCTGGCCTTCATATTTGACACAACTGGCTGATCACTCAGCTGGGGTAAGTTGGTGTAATCACCTCTTACTTAGGTACAGTATCCCTATATCTAACCTTAAACTGGACACATATGTTCCTATCAGCCACTCCTATGGAAGGCCTCATCAATCCTGGAGGCAGAGTACTTGGAAATATGTGAGATGGTGCTCTAGCATGAGCTGAGCCTGTCTGCAGCTGTCGGGAACCACTCCCTTACCTGTTCCGGGATATTGCCATACCATATACTCTTAAGTGCATTATAATCCTCGCGGTTATATGCTAACTTTGGTTTGGCTTTATCAAAACATGTCGAGTAAGGTGTCATACGATTTGGAATACTATCCCCTCGACAGTTCTGTCGACGGGGCTAGTATTCCACCCTTCTAGAGGGGCACGACATGTGTGTAGCCTTAACCCCGGTTAAAGTTAACCAGAGCCTCAGCATCACAAAATGGATGCTGCCACCACAGACACAAGTCTGACCTCCTGCTGTTGGGAGTCCTTCCAGTGAGGGAGGCTTGGACAAAGGGTTTCCTGCCTTGGGAGGTGCGAGCACCACCCCAGACAGGATTTTGTGTATTGGGTAGGACAGGGCTGAATAGATTGAGACATGCCCGGGGCACACAAGGTGTCCCCGTGCATAAGCCAGTCCAAACCGGTCCTGGGACTTTCCAGACCCAGGCCTGGCGAGGAGCTGGACAAAGGAAAGGGGGTGTAACCGCCCCCCTTCCTGGTCCCACCCAGAGGAGGGACCTAGCAGGTCATCCACCCCTCAGATTGGGAATAAGAGTGGCAGCAGTGCCAAAGCACCTCAGATCATCCTGAATCCACTTGAAACTAAGAAGACGACTGGACTTTGACATTCTGCTGCACAGAAGACTGAAGAGCATCTCCCTTGTGGCCTAGGCGTGGCCACCCTGTGAACACAGGCACCAACCAGCGAATCGATGTCTGCTTTGCCACCGCCTCCTGCCAGAGCCCGAGCCCAGGGCCTGACAAGACCCAGACTCCCAGACTTCTCACAGCCTGATCCACAGTCCCTGCAAAGAAGGGACCCGTGGAGGCACCGAGAGATGTGGGACCGGACATCTTGGAAGACACCCGAAGAGCTGACTGTGCAGTATCAGAGGCACCCTCGATGTTGTGCTTTGGGGACTGAGAATTCCCATCACCAAGCAGCCCTTGCACCAAAGATCAGCCCCCCAGCATCTCCACGATCTGCGTGGGGCCCTTTTGCATTGTGCCACTCGACGCGCCATCCCGGCCACTAGCCACGTGGTCAGCGGCCATCTTGGCAACGAAACCGAAGAACTACACTGCGGGTCTGGTTGCTCCAGACTTGCCCTCGCTCCTGTAAAAGAGAGCACCCGCTCTGACCTTGCTGGTCCGAGTGGTAAGCCTTTTTCAACTCCTGCGTGGCTTGCATTAGCCAAGGCCTGTTTGCTCCGATCAAGTTGCCAACACCGCCAACAGCGAGAAGCTTGCGTGGGACAGTTCGTGACTGACTCCTGGACGTCCTCAACCCCCGGTGTCTACGTGGCTGCAGAGAGAAGCTACACCTCAACGCCTGTTTGCACCCGACATCGCCTGGTTCCAATCTGGTTCAGCGGTAGTCACTGGCTAGTGACTTTGAACATTGTCCCCTCTGCTTTCAGGTCTTCACAACTTCAGATCCACCCTTGGATCCACCGGAACTCTTCACATCGAGCCGCCTGCAGCACCTTCAGCTCCAAGCACCATCTACCAGCGTGACGAAACCCGACACTACTTCGACCCTATGCACCCGCTTCCTGTGGGTGAGGTAACTCAGCAATGCCGGTGTTCCCACACTAGTACACACCTCTAGGGCCTGTGTCTCAAGTTTCAGCTTTCTAGGTCACTCGGAAGGTTCCTAACTAACTAACTTTCTAACTTTTACGCACCTTAGACTTTGTATTGGTGAGTGCGTGCACTTTAAACACTGCACCTGAGTCCCGCGGGCCTTTCCCGACTTAGTCACTGCTAGTCCCGAACAGCTCCAGCGATTCCAAAGGCCCTAGGCCTGTTTCCTTTTAGATTGGTATCTCTTATACCACTTTCTTAGTATATGGTTTAGGTGGCCCCTAGGGCTCATCCATATTGTGTTACTTTTAATAATAATAAATAAACATGTATTTATATAGTGCAAATCACCGACCCGGTATCTAAGCGCTTGCTTAGGGAACCCGTCCTGGTATTCCCCTGTGAGATAACGCCGGCAGGGTATCCACAAGGTGAAAGCCAGGCATCCCTCCGCGAGGGACCGTTGTGGAGATTAAGCAAGCTATTGCCCAGAGTTGCAGAGTGTGAACCCATGAATCGAGTAGGCACCGGAGCGAGAATTGTTGAGTCCGTGGAATTTTGAGCCCAAGACCCGCCGAGGCGGGGAATTGAACCCTGGTCCCGGGCTGACCTCTGCTTCCAGGTCTGCCTCCTCTAACCAGTGAGCCACACTTCTACAATACTTTGTGTATTTTAAACTGTGTTTTGTTTAACGCTTGTGCTTCTGTGCTCATAAAGAGTTCAGGGGATATTTGTAGTTAATAAATATATATATATTTTCAATATATATCTGTATGGTGTCCTTTCATCTGGTATTCAAGGGGGTTGTGTATGGTAATACAGCTGGCTTCACATGCCTTTCAGAGTTTAGCCTAAGACTGCTTTGTCCACGTTACCACTAGGATAACTGGTCTATAAGGTTGACTTACAACCGATCATCATAAGGGTTGTTTGGACTGATACAAGGTGGTTCCAGAATTGGAAACATCATATATCAGGCCAACTTCTCACAGTAGATCTTTGTTTTGCCTTAATTTCTATCTAAATACATGGAGAATATCAATAGCGGTTCACTTTGTTATTTGGCTGGTCCCAGCTAACTTGATATAAACTTCCTCATGGATTTACAGACCCCTGCTATCTATTCAAGTATTGGTGCAAAAAGAAAATGGGGATCAGAAAAAAGCCATTGCATGTTATTAATTAATCTGGACCTCTTTAGAGGTAGGTCGCCTGCCATGTGTGTGCTCTTTTACAGTGGCTGTCCACCTTTTAGAAGTTTCTGAGTATATTGTACTGGGTTCAATCCTGATTGTGTCTATCCCTCACTCAGTTGCAGATTTACTCCTTGGTCCAAAAACACAGCAATTGTCTACTCACAGTTTATCTTGATCCAATATTCTCTTATTGTTCTCTTTCCACCTCACTCTAGTTTGTTGACCAAACCCAAACCTGACCTCCTTGACGCCTACCTCCCAAAAAAGAGAACCCCTTGATTGCCTTGTAGTCACTGAGCTTGTTATGGAATCCTGTACTGACTTCACTGATACACCTACATCAAACAGTGAGCTTGTTTACTATGTTGTCTTAGAGATGATGCAGGAAAATTAACTGCTGGTTATTCTGTGTGTCAAGTATATGAAGTTGTCCAAATTAGGTGCCTGCTGCAAGTTTGTTATGCACAAATAGGTGAGCAGTAGCCTTGGCTAGGAAATTAAACCTTGCTGAGAGAAAGGTTGTCACCTTTTTCTTAGACTCCAAGTATGCTTTTGGAATTTCAAACAATTTTGGCTGCTATGGATGCAGAAAATATTCATTGCC
The DNA here is from genome assembly GCF_964263255.1 of Lissotriton vulgaris. Taxonomy (NCBI): domain Eukaryota; kingdom Metazoa; phylum Chordata; class Amphibia; order Caudata; family Salamandridae; genus Lissotriton; species Lissotriton vulgaris. The sequence goes on from NC_141693.1 coordinate 920,785,983, forward strand.
TCCGCAGGTACTCCCTATTAAAAATCGAATATATGTACAAAATGGGTTGAATTCCCTACTGTTACCTACCTAAAGTGCAGTTGTCAAGTGATGTCCACCAAGCAGTCCTAAATGCAATATCCTGAGGGAATGGCTTTGCAGATCAAGTAGCTAAAGAAGCTGCTCTTTCACCTCGGTGTGAGCCTACCATGTATCTATTATGTTTTGATGCTTTCCGTGTGTCCACTCACAGAGACAAAGGGCCTATTTAGAGTTTAGCAGAGAGGGTTCTCCATTGTAAAGGTGTCAGACTACCTTCTCCACCAAACTGAAGGTCCACCTGCCTCATTTACAGTCAGGCAGACCTTCAGTATATTGATGGCAGAGATTACTTCAAAATGACATACCGCTCCAACGCCCCGAAAAAGTAAGGCCCATTTAAGGTTTTGCCATTTGTCTGCCCACTCTATCTAGAGTGGGCATACAAATAACAAATTTCACTGTCCATCACTGTCAGGTAAAAAGGGGGGTGAACACTTGTAAATGACCCCCACGCCATGGAAGAAAATTTCAAGGGTGAGGAGGCCATTTTTTATTTTCTAAAATACAATCTGGAATTGGGACTTTGTTTTTTAAAATGAAATTAAAAATTAAAGTTTGCCATACTGCTCAATCATATTTATAGAGCTCTCCATTAAACTTTCAATACATTGACACGAATTGCAGTGATGTCCACTGGGTTGGTGTGCATCTCGAAGTTTGGCGGGAAGGTATACTGTCAGGGCAATGGAGTACTTTACTACATCTCCCAGATGGAGTGTAATCCTGTCTGCCAAAGTCAAAATCAGGTCCTTAGTCCTATTACACAAACAAGCCTTAAATGTTGAGAAGCAGAACTGGAAAAAATTGAATCGCAACAGGGACCCAGAAGGAATGTGGAAGGATGGCAGTTGTCGAGTGACAGCCCTGAAGTTTCGGCTCCCCAGCCATGCTAAACTATATCATGGCTTTGCCCTTGTCTGGAGGGATGGGCAATATGGCCTTTTTTATGAGTGTCCCATTCTTTCCTGATCCATGTGCAAACTATTGTTTCTACATGAATCAGAATTACGAGTTTTGTGGTAGTTACCATATGCATCACAATTTTCCCGAGCTAAATTTCGGCAAGTGGTTGAGGTGTCATGCAGCATGGGGAGATATGCTACAGAGTGGATGGGCCTATCTTGTTATATGTACAGTTCTCAGCATCAACTGCACAGCCATAAACCCACTAATAAATATGAGCTTGTAACTAGCAAAAAAAGTAAACACACAAAAGTGTACATTTACCTTCATGAATCAGGCCCTACGTGTTTCCACACCTTTACTGCTAACATATAGTGGTGGTTTCAAAGGGGCCAGATGAATAGATAATTGGGATACCCATATGAAATAAATAGATATGAAATACACCTGATTGAAACCTAGTTACCTTTTCAGTGATTATTCTAAACATCTGTCAGCTAGGTGTTTGGCCACTTATCAATCCTGGGTCAATGATTCTTTCTCAGCAGGTACATAGCATCCTTGTATCTGTGGCCATGCCTTCTGGTTACCATTCTCTTTATATCCCATTGCACAATGTGCTGGTGTGGTTTTGTTTATTTTAATGGACAAAGGGTATTGTATGACATACTGTGATATTTTGTCAGTAGATAAAATAGGAATAGGTTGTGTGGCGAGAAGTGTGGTTTATCATGAAATGCTTGTGTGTTTTTGGTAGGTCCTGTTTTATTCAGTGCAGTGTATTATGGTATTGGTAGTATGGTGTTTTATTGCTCAGGAATGTTGCCCAAGATTATCAAGATGCTGTGCTGTATGGGTTCTAAAGAGTGATGCTGTGTGATGTAATGCCATATAGTGTTCTTCTAGTGCCACTGGCATAATCATGCATTGTATGTAGGTAGATATGAATGGTAATGTTGTCCAGCTATTGGCAGACCTGGGCAGGACTTGTGACAACAGGAAAACTATTCTAATCATGTCTCAGTGACATTGTCACTGTTGGTAAGTGTGCTGTTGTAACCAAGAGGGTGTTATTTGCATAGAGCACCTAGTCACATGAGTGTTAGGAGACACTACTAGGTGGATGACTCTGTACCTTGGAAGAGTGTGGTATATTAGTTGAGGTCCAAGGTATGCTTATGTAATATGACTATGGGTGTCAAACATAACCTATGCATTGCAGCTGGCAAAATAGGTATTTAAATGGCACAGTAAGCTAGCCTGGGAAATGTTGGGTGTAATTTGTTAGACTCAGTGACATGCCTCAATTTTATTACCATTGGCTTTTCAATGCCACTAAACAATCCTGTGTTTTGCAAAGACGACTAGGGGAAATCGAGACTTTTTTCATATGTAGCGTATTCCTCTGTGGCAATTCAAATTAATCCTGGTAAAGTTTGTGAGAAAACTTTAGAGACCATGGTTCTTTTGCATTGCTGGTCCTCAGTTGTGTGGTAAATATTTTACCGTATACTATTTTTGCCATATAATTTCAGACAGGTTACAAAAGAATAGCTCAATCAAATGAGAGGCAGAGTCCGTGGTGTCTGAGTCATAAGGGCTTTAATCATAAAGGATGACTAAATGACTCGAGTCAATGGAGATCTAGTCCATCAATACAAGGGTTCGGGTATGCAATGATGGCAGGAAAAGATGTCAACGATTTATTCACAGTACATGACATATATAGTGAAATGACACAATAGCATTGAATACAGTAGGCGTGACAAGTGAAATGTATATGATAAGAACACATGTGCGTAGCAAAAAGGCGTGAACATGGGTGTGCACAGAGGCGTGAACTAGAAACGTCACAGAAAAAGTGTCATAAGTGGGTGGATACTTAGAGAATTCTTGCAGAGTCAGCTAAAACCTATGGCCTGGATGCGCGCGCAGCTAATATGACGTGTGATTGACGTACATCTGGAGGAAGCTAGGAGTCTGACCTTTAGCACTAGTAGAAGAGACAGAAGTCTGGCATGTCAGATCGACCTGTCCCTAAACATATCTGATATCATGTATTTGGAGGATGTTTAATCTAGGGGAAAAGGTCTCTTGGGCAGAGGCTATTCTATACTGAATGTATGCGTGTATAAGTGCAAATGCCCGGAGACAGGGGCCTACCATGGTAAAGGGAACTGTAAATTACTTGAACAGAGATAGGGAGACTTGCTCTTTGCTCTGCAGCCGGGGATATGTTTACCTAAATCACTAGACAGGAATGTGTTTTCGAGGGGCTGAGCGGGCTACGCTGATAACTTGAAGGTAAAATACTGTTTTTGGCAGGCAGACCAGGCCGTGCCGGGCACCGCTCGGTTGGCAGGAAGTAAGGTAGAGGTCAGGGATGCGTCTCCATGCTGCAGCTTTCAGAGGCAGAGACAGAAGTGGCTTGAAGACAGAAATCAGGGCCTAGCTCGGCAGAGCCAGGAAAACGTGAAAGTGCACCATATAAAGACGGTGGCACGGCATACTTAGGAACGGAATTATCGATCCATTCATGGTGGATCTGATAGAGGACATGTTAACGTTGGACGCAAATGTATTTGCGTCTTCAGATTTGGTCGTGGAGGGAAATTACATGTACTTGAAGTGCGTACATGGAGCCGGTAGGGTCTACGTTAGGGGACACAATTTACCATAAAAATTCCAATTACCTCATTCCCTCCTTGTCCCCTACGGACCCTTCATGATATGTCTATTTTCATAAGACCATCAATCTGTTCATATAACATCATTTGCTCTTCTTTCTCTCTTCTGGAATGGGAACGTGCACTTGAATGGGGAACACAAGCTGTGGCGCACAAGCCGCAAATCGCTGGCCCACATTGTAAACATAAACAACAACTGAAGATTATGGCCAATATGATTCCTAGGAATGACAGTAGCTTCAATCCCCAGGCTGTGATTACACTCCAGAGCCAACCGGACCACGTCCAGGAGCATGGATTCTGGTGTATCAGGTGAGCAATCTCGTGAAGTCGGGTAATGGCTTTATAGACTGATGGCGCATTATTTGGAATAAATACGCAGCAACTGGATCCGATGACTCTACAAGCCCCGCCCCTATCGGCCAGGATGACGTCAAGGACAAGGCGGTTCTGAAGAACAACAAGTCTCATAGCAGACTGCTCTTCTGTTAAGTTGCCCAAAGCTGAAGTAGTCTCATTCACTACTGCTTCTAATATTCTAGTTAACTTGCGTATCAGCTTACTATTGGAGACAGTTCCTAGATAGGGAAAGAATCCTTTATTGAAATCTGTATATTGTTCCCATGTAGTTTCAGTCTGATCAACTATTGGGAGGTCTCTTCTGTGTCTAACAATATTAAGGCGGGAATTCCTGTGATAGTCAGATGGGGCTAGAAATACTGGTGGTAATAAGAATGCAATAAAACAGGTACCATCCCAGTCTGGAGGTAAACGGACATAAGCTGTCTGACCACATATAAAATAGGAATGTCGGGAAGCTTTGAAAGTAGACTTGCCTTGATCACTGAATTCGACCACAGTAGTACAGTCACTGTGACCTAGATGTACTGAACCATTCTTTCTGACACATAATACACCTTTCGCTGGTAGAACTGATATGGATGGCAAGTCTGGACTCATTTCTGACTGAACATTTAGAATCATGAGGTTAAGTGTAAAATTGCCTAATCCATACACTTCGTTTTCTAGATCTGTCCCTGTCATTTGTGGAAGACCTTCTTCGTTCGGGAAACATGCTTTGTTCATGACTGTGTTCAGATTTCCCCATATCCAATTGCCTTGGGAAACCTTAGAGTCAGTGTCTATAGAAGATATTAAACTAAACCAGGCACCACAGGAACCATTATGTGTAAACGGGTAAGGAAAGAGAGGCAGAGCTCCCTTGTAGTTCTGATAGGGAGGGAGTCGGCCACATATCCAACAATTAGTAGCATTGTTGATCTGGTGAGAATGATGTAACATACGAATGAATGTATTGTTGCGCAGCGCAAGTCGATAAGATAATTTGTGTGGGGGTAAAGCACTAAACGTGTGTTCTGCAGTGTTATTAGAAAAATGTGCAAGAGGAAAATACATATAAAGCATCCAACTTAAAGCAATAATCGTAAGACTCAGAAAAAACATAATAAGTAATAGGCAGACGCATCTGCTCCGGAGACTTTTACAATATTTTTGTTTCTTGGTCTCCTGACTATCTCTCTCTCTATTTGGGTCTATCTTATACATTGTCAGAACTGCCTAACCGCTTCACCCAGGGGGGGACTTAAACAATTAAACTGTCTGACTTACTAGACCTCAGTTTCTGACGATACTCCTCTTGGGGAGTTTTCTCTAGAAGGGGGAGTTTGGTATCAGTCACTGGTACGTGGGAGCTCTGGGATTTGGATTTTGGCGGAAGTTCATGAAAGCGCTTGACGTGACTGGAGTGCACCCACCCCTTCTGCCCCTCGATTTTCACCGCAGTCCTTGTTGTTAACAAAACAATCTTCGGCTCCTTCCAGCGGGGCTCCAACGGGCTTGATCTGTCAAAGTTGCGCACGACGACTACATCGCCTGAGACCAATTCATGGGGCTTCACCTCGGTGTTGTCTGGGAAGGCTGCCGCGACCTGTGAACGACATGATTGTAGTGCAGACATCAAGGAAGCAAGGTAATCTGTCAGCATAGTACTATCAACATCAGTAATCTTTCGCGGCAGAGGCGTCCCCCACATATTAGGAGGTCTACCGAAGACCACCTCATACGGGGATAGCCCTGTTCTGGAATGTGCTACCATTCTCATATAAAAAAGTGCAACTGGCAATGCTACTATCCAATCTACTCCCTTCTCTTTACACACTTTTGCAAGGCGAGTTTTCAGAGTCTGATTGTGCCGCTCCACGAGACCTGCTGCCTCTGGATGCCGGACACAGTGAAACTTCCACTGGTATCCCAATAGAAGAGAGACCTGCTTCATGAGTTCGGATGAGAATGGCTGACCGTTATCTGAATACACGACACGGGGCAAACCGTATCGAGGGAAAAACTCACGAACCAACTGCCTGGCAGTGGTCGAGGCAGTGTAATCTGGGGCGGGATATGCTTCTGTCCATCGGGATAGGGCACAAACAACTACGAGGACATACTTAAATCCTCGGCATCTGTCCATCTGGATATAATCCATCTGGAGGACTTCAAAAGGATAGTCGGGAGGATGGAATCCACCTTGCTCTACGGGAATCCCTTTTCCTGGGTTGAACTGACAACAGATCATACAGGTACGCACTTTCTGTTTTGCTGCTGCTCGTAAATGCTTGTTGAACCAGAGATTCTGTACACTATCTAACATGGCTTTTTCTCCTAAATGTGCTGGACTATGTGCTGTGTTAATAATAACTTGAACCATAGAGTCGGGGAGAAACTATGTGGTCTTTCCCTTCGTCATCCATCCTTGGTCTGTCTGGACCCCTCCTTGTTCAGTCCATTTCTTTATTTCATCTGGAGTGGCATGTGTCTGTATGTCGATGACATCTTGTGTGGGGTCCCTGACTGTCATACAATGTGTCTGTGAAGTTGCATCCGTCTTTGTCATGTCAGTCGTTTGAGTATGAGTCAGTGCTGTATGCTTCGCTATTCGATCTGCAAAGTCGTTACCCTGAGAAATCTTGTCTGTGACTTTTGTATGTGCCTTGCACTTCATGATAGCTATAGCTGTAGGCAGATGTATTGCTTCTAATAGGGCTTGAATGAGGGGGCCATGTTGGATCTTGGCTCCGTGAGAGGTCATGAAACCTCTTTCATGCCAGAGGACACCGAAGTCGTGAACAACTCCGAATGCATAACGTGAATCTGTGTATATATTTACTTTCTTGTCCTTGGCTCGTATACAGGCTTGGGTCAGAGCAATGAGCTCTGCTGCTTGGGCTGACAGGGTGTCAATGCGATGTGTTTCTATGACATCAGTTTCAGTGGTCACTGCATACGCGGCCACTAACTCTCCTGTGCTTGTTCTTAGACATGAACCATCCACATAAAGTGTCAGGTCTGGATCGGGTAATGCGACATCTGTCAAGTCTTGTCTGGGTTTCGTAACTGTGTCAACTACCTCCACGCAGTCATGTGGAGTAGGGTCTATGGTGCTCGATGGTAAAAGTTTAGCAGGATTCAGTGTATTACAGCGTCTGATTTCTATGTGTGGCTGGAATAACGTCAATTCATAACCTGTCAGTCGTGCTATAGTTAAGTGTTGAGTCTGTGTTCTGTTTAAAAGAACCTCTACAGAATGTGGAACTTGTACTGTCAATTGATGTCCTAATACAATGGAGTCGCTTTGTCTGATTGCTAGAGCTGTAGCTGCAACTGACTTTAAGCATGCAGGCAAGGCCTGGGCTACTGGATCCAATGTACTCGAAAAATAAGCACACGGTCTGTGTTTGTCTGCTTGTAACTGAGTGAGAACCGACAACGCTGTGCCATTGCGTTCTGTGACAAAAAGTGTAAAAGGCTTGGTGTAACATGGTGTCGCTAAAACTGGTGCTTGACATAAGGCTTTCTTTAATTCGTCAAAAGCTTGAGTATGTTCCTGAGTCCATGGGAGAACAGACGAAGACGCTGCCTCCTGTGTTGTCAACTGTATGAGTGGTTTAGCTAGAAATGCATATTGTGGAATCCATTGTCTGCAATAGGAAGTGAGTCCAATAAAGGCTCGTACTTCTTTCTGTGTCTTGGGTTGCGGAAGATGTGCAATTAACTGAATTCGTTCAGGTGTCAGCTGCCTACCCCACTTGGTCAGCAAGTGCCCAAGGTACACCACTTGCTGAGCACAGAATTGTAGCTTCGAAGGAGACACCTTGTGTCCCTTGTCCGCCAAGAAAAGTAAAACTGTCAGGGATGCTTGTTCACATTCTGGTTCACTACGGGCGGTGATCAATAGATCATCGACGTACTGGAGTAGGGCAGTGTTGGCAGGCATGTGAATACTGTCAAGTTGTCGTTTTAATGCTTGGCTGTAGATGCTGGGGCTTTCTGTGAATCCTTGAGGTGCGCGTGCAAATTTGAAGCTTCGGCCATTTAAGCAGAATCCGAAAAGATATTGGCTTTCCGGGTCAATAGGAACACTAAAGAAGGCGTTCTTGAGGTCAATTACAGTAAAGAACGTCGCCTCAGAATCAATAGCTGTCAATAAAGACGAAATGTCTGGGACCACAGGATACTGTGGTACAATGCATTTATTCAATTCTCGTAAATCGATAACTAATCGGTAAACTGGAGGTGCATTTGGATCAGTACGTTTAAGAATTGGAATAATAGGGGAATTACAAACATTGGAGTCGGTTTCTACAACCACTCCTTGTGCAATGAGCTCGTCAATGATTTTCAGTAAAGCCACTACAGCATCTGGTGGTAACTTGTATTGTCGGATACGTGGTAGTACTACTCCTGGCTTGAGTGTGACACGATATGGAGTAATGTGCATACAACCTACATCAGTGGGGCTTTTTGCCCATAAATGTGCAGGAACATTCTGTAACCTGGCGTCAAAATCTCTCAATACATAATGGCCTTTAAAATCACGAAGGAACAACCTTACTCCTTCCGGAGAACAACAAATTACAGCTCCTAGAGCTTTCAGGGTCTTTATACCAAGCAAGTTTTCTGGGCATGATTTCGTAAGCAGTAAATCTGTAGTGCGGGACAATGGGCCAACTGCAAGGGGAACTGGTTTTGATACTTCATTAACAATAGGCTTTCCTGAAAATCCAAGGGAAACATTCTGTGAGCCTGAGAGGGGTGCCCCTGGAACCTCGTCGTGACTGATTGTTGTCCTGCTTGCCCCTGTGTCAATTAAAAATTTTCTATCCTTCCCTAATACCTGACTGTGTACATAAGGGCCTTCTTGATCTACAGGAACCTCGATAAGAGGCAAGCCAACCTCCCTCTCTAGGCTGTTTCATGTGTATTGCTGGTAATCGGGGTAGTCAGATTGTGCATACTGGTACATCTGCTGTGTGACATGCTGTGTTGCGGCAATGGGTTGTGGCTGTGGTACTGCTACGGTCTGTTGTGGAATCTGCATAGGCTGGACATTCTGCGGAACGTGTTGTTGGACCTGGTCCTGTCTAGGAGGACGCGGTCTCTCTTTAGTTTTACCTGTAGCTATGTTGTGTTTCAAAACTGCACAATCGTTTACATAGTGACCTGGCTGTTTACAATAGTTGCATATCCCTTTAACAGGAGCTGCTGAATTTGAATTATTGGATTGTGTCGTACCCCTTTTATGACCGTCAGCTGGAACTGACTGAGCAACTAGTACTTTCATTTTCGTGTCCTTCATACGTCTCTGTTCGTGATCATGTTCCTCTCTAATTCTGTTCTGATGATACTGTAACATTTGTAACATTTGGGAAGGCGAATTAGCTTGCCATGTGCTCTCGACTTTCAGTACACGGTTCTTAACCTGGGGCAATGAATTCTCGACTAATTTGGATACAAAAAGGTGTGGGTATGATTCGCTACTTGTTTTCAGGCCACTATTGATAATAAAACATTTCTCAAATCGGGAATAAAAATCACTAGTGTCTTCGTCGGGTTTCTGTTTGCAGGCTGAGATTGCATCCCAGTCCTCCTTTTTAGTTGCTAACAATCTTGGCAAAACCTGTACTAACAATCCTGGTAATGCTTTAGTTTTATCCCCAAGACCTAAACCTGGGGTTCAAGTCGTTTCTTCGGCTTCTAATGCAGCCCAATCAATCTTTTTGTCTCCCACCTCCCATTCTTTTTCTTTGAGTTTCTCGTAAATACCGGCAGGCAATAATACTTTCAATATTTTCATAATGTCGGGATAAGTGTAATCTCCCATGAGTAACATGTCCTTTATTTCACGGTGGAAACCTGCAGGGTCTTTATCATGACTGGGCACTATTTTCTTCATTTCCAATAATTCCATTTTAGTTATGGGCGTGTATACATACACACGTGCAAAGGTATCATCAGGATTCCGGATTGGATGTACTTCTCGTAAAGGATTCTGTTTGTCTAAGTGATATGGTTGCCTGACTGGGGGTGGAACGGAAACAAGATGTGGAGTCAAGAAAGTTCTGTATTTGTGACGTTGTTCTAAAATTGTTTCAATTAGATCGGTACCTAGACCTCTCCATCTTCTCAGGAGTAAGTCCTGTAATAAACTATATAACGGACCTGGATCAGATGCTTGGTTTTCGTACTGTATAATGAGGTGTTGGGTCATGTATATACCAGCTAGTCGCTGTTCTTCTGGAGTAAGACTTAAAAATGTTTGCACTACTGAATCGTCTTTATATATGCTGTCATCTCTGGCCCACTGTACTGCGGACCGGGCTAGTTCCTGATCACGTAGGGTATTGAGTTCGTGATAACCTACCCTTTCTTTCAGTACTTTATCAGTAATTTGAAATACATGTTCAAGGGTGCATCGCTCTGGTATCGGACAAAGGTAACGTTTCTTGTTTTCTAAACGGATGGGTCTATCGAAGGGCCTATCAATAGGGTACAGTCTAGGGAGTTTCTCTCTACCTACATACGCCACCATGTCTCTATTCGGTAATTGCGAGGTTTCTGCTGGATTCTTTGGTTCTTCCTCCTCTGAGGAGTCCTTATCCTCTGACCCAGAATGTCTTTCAGATTCTCGACGGGCATGTATTGCTATTATTTCTTTACGGATCTTTCTAACCATAGCATGTACACATTTCTCTTTATCATGTTTACCCTCCGAAATATTCTGGCTCCATCTGTTCAATCTGTCCATTTCATCTTGTGGAAAGCCTGTCTGATCTTGTTCCCTTATCAAACAATTAACCAAGAATCGCATAATTGAACCTTTGTTCTCAACTTTCTGACGTGACATGGCTTCACCAACACTCTCCGACCTTTCTCCTGTTCTAATAAAATGATACAAATTGTCTAGATGGTCTGGCATTTCTGGCAACAATTGCAAATAATCTGTAACACGTCTTAAACGTAGGGACGCTAACAACATGGGTCCTGTTTTACCAGGCACTGTGTCATATCTACAATCTGTAAGCTGTTCTCTGAGCTTTTCGGCTGGGGCACCTTTAGGAGTTCGCGACATTGCGAATTCTCTCATTGTCTTTCGATGTAACTGGGGCGGGGTACGATAACCTCCTGTAGCACCTCCTGAGGCGGAGGCTTGAGCATAACCGGGCTGTAGGGTCGGTATTTGCTGTAACGGGGTTGGAACCTGAACCGTGCCAGTCCCAAAAGGGTTAAGCGGATGAATAGGGGGGCCAACAGGTACGGGTGCAAGAAGTGGTGCAGGAGGGGTCTGCTGTTGCGGACCCGGGGGATGATGGTCATGGGGTAGGTTAATGTCAGCAGGTGGTACATGGGCAGGTACATTGGTATATGCGGGAGCTACATCGTCTAAATAGGAAGAAAGAAAAATATCTGCTGCGGTCTTGTGACGTAATTTAGTCGGAACCAATGGAGGGGGCAGATTTTTCGGTGTTTCCGGGGTCGCCTTGGGCAGGCCCTCGGCCAGGACTGGATACAGTCCCGTCATAATGGCATTACTCTGTCTGTCGTGTTGTTCCATTCTAACTCGTTCTCCTTCTTCTAGTAGTTCTTTTTCTTTGGCTTTTTCAGAATCCTCTCTACTCTTCTCTGCCTTTCTGAGTACTTTCTCTGTCCGTCTATGTGATTCTTTACGCCATAATTCAATGGCATCTTTCTGTGACTGTCTGGCTTTCTTTTTCCACAACGCTTCCTCTACTCTCATGATGCACTCGGCATCCCATGTCCCTGTAACGGGTCATCTCTGATTCTCTGCCAAGTCTTTCGTGTATTCCACCCACAAGTCGAGAAATAATATGGCATCTAAGCCGTGCTTGTGGTACATAAAATAACCAGGAGTGTCCCTGGGTGGGATGGGAACAGCTTCCTCAAGTATCCCTTTCCTAGTTCCTATCTGTCGCAATTTCGAGAATAAAGGCATCGCTACCTCGGTCTAGACACTATACACCATAAACACAGTAAGAAAAATACGAACAATCACTCATACCACGACATTTAAAATACATTGAAACATTATAAAAACGAACAACAATAACTTGATACCTGGATACTAGATGCACTGCTAAACAGTACAGATACACTGCTAAAACAGTGCAGACCGGGTCTGTGTACCCAAACCCGTCTTGACCGGACACAAATTATTGCACTCGTCTAGATGCGTCCCCAGCAACGGTACTCACCGGGAAGCACGGAACGGAAGGCCTCGGAAACTCGACCGGACTTGACTGACGTCACTGCTTCAGCCGCGCACTACGCATGCGCCTCGACACTACAGGTGGGCCTCTCGATACCTCGGACACTGCTCTCTCGGCTGGGCTCTGGTCGGGATCCTCCGCACTCCTCACCGCCTCGTCTGGATGTCGGCCGCAGTCTCCGTCGCCTCCGTAGGCCTGAGGGAGATACAGGAAATCCTGCAGATGCGCATGGGGTCCGTCACAGCTGTAGTCGGGGGCAGAGCCTGCGACGCATCGCCGGCGCGTGGGGTGGGGGAGGGGTCCCTATTCGGGCGCCAAATTATGTGGTAAATATTTTACCGTATACTATTTTTGCCATATAATTTCAGACAGGTTACAAAAGAATAGCTCAATCAAATGAGAGGCATAGTCCGTGGTGTCTGAGTCATAAGGGCTTTAATCATAAAGGATGACTAAATGACTCGAGTCAATGGAGATCTAGTCCATCAATACAAGGGTTCGGGTATGCAATGATGGCAGGAAAAGATGTCAACGATTTATTCACAGTACATGACATATATAGTGAAATGACACAATAGCATTGAATACAGTAGGCGTGACAAGTGAAATGTATATGATAAGAACACATGTGCGTAGCAAAAAGGCGTGAACATGGGTGTGCACAGAGGCGTGAACTAGAAACGTCACAGAAAAAGTGTCATAAGTGGGTGGATGCTTAGAGAATTCTTGCAGAGTCAGCTAAAACCTATGGCCTGGATGCGCGCGCAGCTAATATGACGTGTGATTGACGTACATCTGGAGGAAGCTAGGAGTCTGACCTTTAGCACTAGTAGAAGAGACAGAAGTCTGGCATGTCAGATCGACCTGTCCCTAAACATATCTGATATCATGTATTTGGAGGATGTTTAATCTAGGGGAAAAGGTCTCTTGGGCAGAGGCTATTCTATACTGAATGTATGCGTGTCTAAGTGCAAATGCCCGGAGACAGGGGCCTACCATGGTAAAGGGAACTGTAAATTACTTGCACGGAGATAGGGAGACTTGCTCTTTGCTCTGCAGCCGGGGATATGTTTACCTAAATCACTAGACAGGAATGTGTTTTCGAGGGGCTGAGCGGGCTACGCTGATAACTTGAAGGTAAAATACTGTTTTTGGCAGGCAGACCAGGCCGAGCCGGGCACCGCTCGGTTGGCAGGAAGTAAGGTAGAGGTCAGGGATGCGTCTCCATGCTGCAGCTTTCAGAGGCAGAGACAGAAGTGGCTTGAAGACAGAAATCAGGGCCTAGCTCGGCAGAGCCAGGAAAACGTGAAAGTGCACCATATAAAGACGGTGGCACGGCATACTTAGGAACGGAATTATCGATCCATTCATGGTGGATCTGATAGAGGACATGTTAACATTGGACGCAAATGTATTTGCGTCTTCAGATTCGGTCGTGGAGGGAAATTACATGTACTTGAAGTGCGTACATGGAGCCGGTGGGATCTACGTTAGGGGACACAATTTACCATAAAAATTCCAATTACCTCAGTTGGGTGCAAGTAGCATAGAGGGTGTTACCTGCTTTCAAGAGCTTAGCACATACATCATTAGAGGCAGGGTGATGAGAAAACAATCGTACCGGAAACGGAAGCAAGGCTAGTGATGGATATCTGCTCATGGTTGTAGTGAATAAAAGTAGATCTGGTCCAAGTAGTTTCAATGTAAGTTTATTCAGGATAAGATGTTACAATGTAGAGCCTCACCAGGATCACCCTTCCTGCTGCTCAGCCCATCCCCCAACTGACTCACACACTCACCAACGTTCCACTCACCAACATTCTCTCATCACAGTCACACTGGCTGAGCAGCGAGCAGCAGATATAACACATCTCCTTTCTTTATATTAATTACAGAAATAATCTAAATAGAAAACAATGATGTTTCATGTGAGTAAAGGATGGCATAGGAACAATAGCATGCAACAGAATGACATCAATTGCCATACAAAAGCAAAATAGAAACGATCTGAAACGTAAGCATGAAGATAATAGATGGGAAATAACATGCTTCAAGAAATAAAAAGAAAGGGAAAAAAGAACACAAGTGCTATAGTAAGAATACACTCATGGACCATCTCCCCTTCTACCGCAGCAAAATACAAGCACTACTACATCACAACCCACAAACAAACTCATGTACCTTAAAAATGCCAGCTGGCCAGGCAAACATGGGAGAAGTAAATGGGGTGCCAACCACAGGTGTGGTAGGGAACTATTCTAACAAGAACCACGAAGCTGTAGAAAAACATTCCACTGAAAACTAACGGCATAAAAAATTGTCTTCCACCCTTACCCGTAGTAAGTGTGGTACGTGTGGAAGGGGCTTCACACGGTACATGAACAAGTACACAACTCAACCAAATCATAGGAGAAAACAGCAATCCCTAGGGAAAAACACTCATTCTTGAAAAATACAGCTTGAACTCAGCCCTTCAGCCAAAACCCTAAGTTAGGGTGGTGCGTAGGGAGCGACACCCCACAAGCAACATCTACAAGTGCACAACTCAAAACTGAATCAAATCATATGAAAGACACTTACTCTACAAAATACGGCTTCAAATTAGCCCTTCACCCAAAGCCGAAGTAAGGGTGGTAAGTGGGGAAAGGAGCTCCATACAGAATCTGTAAAAATGCACTGAAAAAAAACTCCAAACACCAGTAAAAAGGGAAAATTCTACTCTTCACCGTTAACAACACACCTGACAAACTTCACGTCTCAGGCACCACACCTAAAGAACGGAACGCTACTCACAGCAGTAAGAAAAAACGCTATGACTCAGAATCAAGCACTCACCACACAAAGCAGTACTGCAACCCTAACTTCAAAAAAGTTCAGTACACAACACAGTAAACTCCAACTACAAGTAGACTCAAAATAAAGAAAGTCCCAGAAGAACCTATAGCATAAAACAGCACCCACCACTGTACATTGAGAAAATGAGCACATAAAATAACTATATATAAGTGACCTGAAGAAGTGAGGAAACAAAGCGATCAGCAGTAAGTTATTGTAAATAAAGATAAGCAAAAAAAATAAAAAATATCATGTACTGGCACCACAAAAACAAAACCTCAATATTACAATAAATCAACACTGCTTAGAAACGGGGAAATATGTAAAACTTTCAAATTCTTAAGTGTGCAACATTGGTGAAACATGTAAAACTTTCAAATGTTTAACTGTGCAACATTGGTGAAGCTTTGAGGAAAACAGCAGAAAAGAAGGTTCTCCATCAGTCCAGGAACAAAGATGTAAATGAAATTTTGCAGGACTTGAAATCTTGTCATAGTACATAAGTTGTTGTGCACACAGAGCTGGATTGAACTGCAGCGAATTACTTCAATGAAGCAAAAACACAACAAGATGTCAGTCATCCTACATTCCCATTTGGTGAAATATTGACGATTGACAGACACCACCCTTGCAAATACACATGGTCGTAGAAAACCAATTAGACTTAAAAATGGTAATAACAGGCAGAACACAAAGAGAACAACTCGGAAGAAATCAACCTGCTGGCCTGATAGGCATCAAACCTCTGCAATCGCCAATTCCAAATAGCAAGTGGACCCATGAGCCCCACCAGGAGCAGCCTTCCTGCTGCTCAGCCCATCCACCACCTGACTCACACACTCACCAAAATTCCACTCAGCAACATTCTCTCATCACAGTCACACTGGCTGAGCAGCAGGTATAACAATGGTCATGCTTATACTCAGTTTTATCAGTCTTTATGTAACAATGACAGTGGGTATAGGCTGTGCTGAGCTAATTACTGAGCAGTATAGTCTCACTTGTTGACACATTTCTTTCTCATTCTTCTCTCTTTGTTATAGAGAGATTCCCAGTTACACTTTATAACCATTGGGTTGCTGCTGGTCTTGTTGTTCTGGATGTAATGCATCGATTCAGCTGTAAAATGAAAAAGCACAGTCCATGCTCAGCAGGTCTGTTTTTAGATAGGCAATTTGTTTTTATACAGTTTTGTCAGGGTCATCTTAGGGAAGTGGCCTTCAAACGCTTTAATGCCAGGAACCCAGCAACATGCATTCCATCCCACCTCCAAGCTTTCTTGAGTGTAAAAATGTTATTGGAGCTCCCAAGAAAGACATACAGCTTTTCTAATAATTACTATAATAAAGTGGCTGTTCTGAACATGTTTAGTATTTCAAACATTGCAGTTACGCTCTGGTATCCCTTTTAACAATACACGATAGTCCATGACCTAGTGGTTGCCTAGATTGCCCAAAAGTATACAACTGTTGTCCTTTATCAGAAAAGCAGGGAAATGGGTTTAGAGCATTTAAAGGTTATTTGAAGCCTTGCACAATTCTCCAATTTTTACCCTTTTTTCCAGCCAGGAATTGAGTCGAAAAAGACAATAATAATGACCAATTACAGAAGGGCTGAAAACAAAGGGAACAGTGAAAAGAGAGAAGGCGCGCTCACCTTCCCAACATAATTTTCAAAAACAAAGCGGAGCGAGCACTGCTACCAAATATCTTAAGGATGTCTCTCACACAGAGTTTAAAAAAATGTCTTTAGGTTTTCTTAAAATACCCCTCACCAACCAACCTAGTTGGGGGCATGCTTCATCATTGGGGTCCCACCCGAGACACTTAGCACATCATGGGTGTGCTTCATTGCCTGATAACAGCGGATCTGTTTTTCTGGGGGGGAGTGATTTTTTTCCTACTGAAGAGATGAAGGGGTGAATTGAAATTGCCTTCTGGGTTACCCACCTCATGTGGTGTATTTCTAATAATGGTACCCTTAGACATGGTAAAAACTGCGCTGGATGTGTGGTGAGAAATCAGTGACCTCTCACATCCTATTAAAAGGTTGACGTGTTTCAGCCATAATACCAAATTTGCCCCAGGAAATCAGTATGACTTTCTTCAGGACCAAATTTGCATGTGCGCTAAGGCATGCAAATAGATTTCAGTGCATAGCTTATGTATTTTTGGGGGACTACTCCATTTAAGTTTTTGTCAGGATGTAGTAATTTACTACCTGGATACCTTAAGGGACGAGCCCTGTAGTTACACATTTGTCAAGCTTGATGGCCGATGACAATACCTGTAATGAGGAGACATGGGCGATCACCCTTGACAAATATGTGACTACAGGGATCCGCTCCAAGAGTATCCAGGTAGTAAATGACTACCTTCTAACAAAAACTTAAATGGAGTAACCCGCAAAAAAACATAAAACTACTATCCTTTATCAGAAATGCAGGGAAATGGGTCTAGAGCATTTGAGGGTTATTTAAAGCCTTTCACCATTCTCCAATTTCGACCTCTTTTTCCAGCCTGGAAGTGAGTAGAAAAAGGCATTAAAGATGACCAATTACAGAAGGGTTAAATAACAGAGGGGAGATGGATAAGAGAGAAGGCTTACTCAACTTTCCAACATCCACACAATGTTGGACAAGGGGTGCCAACAACATCCTGGTGCGTATAGCCGATTTGTGCTCACTAAAGCGTACTCTAAATTCACGTGCGATCTCCCCAATGTAGATCAAACCACACGGACACATGAGCAAATAGACCATATTATGACGTCTACAGTTTTTTTTTCTATGCAGGAAGAATACCTTTTTAAGAAGATAATTTTAGATTGTGGTCAAAGAAATCAAATATTTCAAAAAAACAATCATCATGTTTGTGTTTATTTCATGTTCACATTCAGCACCTCCCAGGGGCAAGAAAAGTACACCTCAGACTCCCGTGGAAGAAAGTGGGCAGGAACGGTCCTCTGCAGCCTCTTCTGCTGGCCCCAGTAAGTTGTTCTGTTGTTAATATAATTATACTTCCCTAACTTTTACAGCTCCTATTCATTTCAAACTGTTTCCTAATTCTATTTTTACAAAATAGTCTTTGATCTTCTTGTAGACTGTTTCTACATTCTTATCCTGCCTCTCTACCATCACTCTCTGTGCTACTACTATTTACTATTATTATGAGTCGGTCTGTGTAGGTAGCTAAGCTTGCCCAGTCGGCAAACGGTGTTAAACAAAACTCCGATCCAGCAATAGCTCTAGATGTACCGAGTGCAGTCCTATGGGTTGCCCTTGCTGTGTATTCCAGTCTTTTTAATGTTAGTGCTTTCAAAATTTCCAACAATAAAATGTCAATGTCAACCAAGAATAAGCTAGTAGTTGTGTTTTTGATTTGATAGTAGCACATACCATACCGCTAGTGTTTCAGGGACTATTCTGCACATACAGAAGTATGGACAAGAGAAATAGGACATTGTTGATGATAGGTGCAGTTCGACTTTCCACATACCTCAGTCAGAAGTAACTGTGCGGGACTCGGGAGCCCTCACCTTGTTGGAACTTCAAGTCCTCCTGGTGGTGAAGAGGAGTAGTTGGTTCTGTCTGTAATTAGAAAAATGTTGCATTCATCAGTTGTGCCAAAAAGTGTTGCATGTTATGGCTAAGTGTTGCATGCATCCAGCCATTCCTCTTATTCGCGATACTCCTCCATTTCATCTGATGCTCTGTCGATCAATCTTGGTGACTAGACACACTGTCCACTGCCTGCCTGAAGCGGAATTGCGGATCGCTAATTGTAAGCCTGATTTAATCGTTTGTTCCATGGCACAGGGTAAAAGCCGGCCTGTAATTGTTGATGGAAAAACAGGAAGTGATATTAAAACACCACGGAGAAAAAAATATAAGGTATGCTGTGTAGTGCAAAAATAACACTTTCAGTTTCAGAGGTGACAGTATTACATATAATCATCATTTCGAAAATGTGTACTCTGAGTCTCCTTTTCAAGGATAGTAATTAGTAACTATGGGCGATTTTTGCGGATCGTGCCAAAATGCTCTCTGCAACTAGGCCCAAAAAAAAAACTTTTCCGACATGGATTTTCTTCAAACCAGTTGCAATCAAAATTAGACCTTCCCAGCAATGCTCCCAGACCCCTCAACCCACCCCCACAAATCTAGAACACCCCCAAACAGCACCCCAAAAAAATGCAATACTGCAAAAAAATAACTTTTCCACCATGGATTTTCTTCGAACCACTTGCAATCAAAATTAGACCTTCCCATCAGTGCCCCCAGACCCCTCAACCTACCCCCAAATATCTAGAACCCCCCAAGCAGCCCCCAAAAAAATGCAATACTGCTAGGCCTAAGTTTCAATCGGGCCAAAACCCTCTCTGCAACTAGGCCCAAGCACCCCTTTTCCACCATTGATTTTCTTCAAACCACTTGCAATCAACATTAGACCTTCCCAGCAGTGCCCCCAGACCCCTCAACCCCCCCCCCCAAAATCTAGAACAGTCCCCCAAAAACATGCAATACTGCTATCCCCAAAACATGGCAAATCGCGCCTTGACAAAAATGGCTGTTTTCAGCACTTCCACTACTTCGATCCTCTTAAAACTTACCAGGACACTTGTTCCAGTGATTCCCAAGAATCTCAGCAAGGCAGAACAAAATCGATCCACTGGAAGGCGTACGACTAGTTCACCCAAACACACGCGCCCGCAAAACACCAAAAAAGGCCAAACACACACAACTGCAAGGAACTTTTCAACATCGTGAAAGAGCTCTCCAACCCCAACGCCGGAAACAACGACATCACCCCGTCGCAAGACCTCTGCAACTCCCTCCCCTCCTACTTCTACAACAAGATCGCTGACATACACAACAGCTTCAGCCCACAAACAACGCTCCCAATGACAGCACCAACGCCCCCCACCACCACCCTCAGCGCCTGGACCCAGATCAACACAGAAGACACCATCTGCACGATGAACTCTATCCACTCCGGATCCCCGACCGACCCGTGCCCCCACCACGTCTTCAACAAGGCCGACGCTGTCATCGCACCCCACCTCCGGGACATCATCAACACCTCCTTCGACACCGCCACCTTCCCTGAGAGCTGGAAGCACGCCGAACTCAGCGCTCTACTAAAGAAACCAACAGCGGACCCCACCAAACTCAAGAATTACCGCCCCATCTCGCTCCTCCCGTTCCCAGCCAAAGTCATAGAGAAGACCGTCAACAAGCAGCTGGCCACCTTCCTCGAGACGAATGGATCCCTCGACCCCTCACAGTCTGGCTTCCGAGCCAACCACAGCACCGAGACCGCCCTCATCGCTGCCACCGATGACATCCGAGCCCTGCTGGACAACGGTGAAACAGCGGCCCTCATCCTCCTAGACCTCTCCGCGGCGTTCGACACTGTCTGCCACCGCACCCTAGTGCAGCGCCTCAGCAACATCGGAATCCAGGAGAAGGCACTGGAGTGGATCATCTCCTTCCTCGCTGAAAGAACACAGAGAGTCTGCCTACCACCATTCAGATCTGCAGCCACGGAAGTCATCTGCGGCGTTCCTCAGGGCTCCTCGCTCAACCCCACCTCTTCAACGTCTACATGAGCCCCCTTGCGGCCATCGCACGCCAACACAACCTCAACATCATCTCCTACGCCGACGACACCCAGCTGATCCTCTCCCTGACCAACGACCCCGCCGCCGCCAGAACCAACCTCCACGAAGGGATGAAAGACGTAGCCGAGTGGATGACGACCAGCCGCCTGAAACTGAACTCAGACAAGACGGAAGTCCTCATCCTGGGCTCCTCGCCCTCCGCCTGGGACGACTCCTGGTGGCCCCCCGCCCTGGGCACCACACCTAAACCGACAGACCACGCACGCAACCTGGGCTTCATCCTGGACTCCTCCCTCTCCATGACCAGACAAGTCAACGCCGTCTCCGCGTCCTGTTTTAACATCCTGCGCATGCTACGGAAGATCTTCCTGTGGATCCCCACCGAGACCAGGAAGACGGTCACCCAGGCCCTCGTCACCAGCCGACTGGACTACGGCAACGCCCTCTACGCCGGAACCATCGCCAAGCTCCAGAAGAGACTCCAGCGGATCCAGAACGCCTCAGCCAGACTCATCCTCGACATCCCCCGGAGCAGCCACATCTCCGGACATCTGAGAGACCTGCACTGGCTCCCCATCAACAAGAGAATCACCTTCCGTCTCCTCACCCACGCACACAAAGCCCTACACGACCAAGGCCTGAGCTACCTCAACAACCGCATCAATTTCTACGCTCCCAAACGCCACCTCCGATCGACCAACCACGCCCTCGCCGCTGTCCCCCGCATCTGAAGAGCGACTACAGGAGGAAGGTCCTTCTCCTACCTGGCCGCCAAGACCTGGAACACCCTCCCGACCGACCTTCGCCTGACCCAAGACCACCTCTCCTTCAGGAAGAAACTCAAGACCTGGCTGTTCGAGCAGTAGCGGCACCCCACCCCCCCCCCCCCAAGCGCCTTGAGACCCTCCGGGTAAGTAGTGCGCTCTACAAATGCCTTGATTGATTGATTGATTGAAAAGTCTGCCAATTCTGAAAAAACGCCGCACCCCCTAAAACCTTGCCAACATCATTATGAATGAGCCTGCATCGGGTCCTGAGCCCTAGACTCCGGGAACCCTAACAAATTATTAATTAAACCCAAAAACCCTAGTAAAATGCACTGAACCCTAAACCCTAGATATGCTTTGTCTGTCTGTGTCAAAGAGCCTAGGTATGCTACACCAGGTTGCTTCACTCAGTGGTGCCAGCCTTGACCATCTGCATGGCCCTGCCTCAAGCATGGGCCAAAAATCCATTCCGCTCACAAAATTTGCTGTTTTCCGGCGGCAAATTGGCAATGCGCGAATCTCGCAAAATTGCAGAAAATTCACAAATTCTTGAGCGTTACATATTTTGAGTAAAGCAACCTGATGTAGCATACCTAGGCTCTTTGACACAGACAGACAAAGCATATCTAATTGTATGCAGCAAGCCACATAGCCCCAATTTTACATGAACTGCCGTACTCTGTACTCTGCCTGGCATAACAACACTACACTACCTCGACTAGACAGACATGTAGTTCTGCTGTAGTAGTTTTT
Organism: Lissotriton vulgaris; assembly: GCF_964263255.1. NCBI lineage: Eukaryota > Metazoa > Chordata > Amphibia > Caudata > Salamandridae > Lissotriton > Lissotriton vulgaris. The sequence continues at coordinate 920,808,213 of NC_141693.1, forward strand.
GTAGACTGGTTTACCTGTTTGCCACTCACAAATTGGCCATAGTTCTTCCGTAAACCGACGCTGATGATCCATCCATCCCAGTGAGTGACTGTAAAGAAAAAAGATATATTATTTAATCAATCATCATGGTATATTGGCAAACAGTAAGTCCAAGGACATTTTGCATATTGGAAAATGCAACATAGTGGCCCCTGCAGTTGAAGTACAATTTGAATTAAACAAGGTAAAAAAAAGCAGAGCAGACTTGAGTTACATTTAGTGTGTAAAAGATTAAATGATAACAGAAGACATATGATTCATTTCATGCACAACAAACAAACAGCAATTGCTTTCATCAGAGCCAGACAGCCATTGCTGTCCACTGCATGCCATCTTCTTCTCTGTATTCATTACCTGTTCCACTTTTTGTCTGCATCTTCTTCTAAAAGTGAGGGACCACAGGGCATCCTCTCCTGTCAATTTCAGAAGTAATTGTCAGCAATCAGCAAGCATGTAGTCAGTAATTCCAGTCGTCCCACTTGAGGGGACTCATCTACAAAGACAAAGTTTCTTTATTCTGCATAATCCAGCCATCTGCCTCTTTTTACCATGGAGCCGTTGTGAGGAACCGTTAGCATCACAGTAATCCCCCGAAGAGCTCCTAGAAATGTTTCCCTTTGAAAATAATAGTCATGAGAGATAGAGCGGAGCTCTGACTGTTCTCTCCCTACCGTCACTGCCGCAGTAGTCTGGAATCCGAAAATGTATTGCTTCGGGTGTAGTCCACTCGAACGAAGGAAACGGCCACTCGTCCACGTTTGCCGTCTTTTTTAGCCTTGTCTGTGTTCCGCAGGAAATCCCGGAAGAAACTAAGAATGACGGACGCACGGTAGTGCGCGTCTGTTCTTTTTGACCGCGCCTCCCACCACTGAGCCTTCTGGGACTTGTGGTCTTGAAGCTTCAGCAGACGCCTTCATCAGATCCTGACAAAGAACTTCCGTCACCTAAGCCGGTGTCCTCTTCTTCCTGCGTGCATTCACGTATTTTGTAATCTGGTGGTATGAAGTGCTGATTCATCTTGATTAATGTTAACCCCTTCACATTTTTGGACGAGAGGCGGGTCCTTTTTAGTTACAATGGCACCAGCAGCACTGAAAACACGTTCAGAAGACACGCTTGTGAGTGGGCAAGTCAAATAATTTAGAGCCAGGTTGGTGACCAGTGGCCATAGAGGCCTTTTCCTATACCAATACAGCAATGGGTTCTGATTAACGAAGACCTCTGTTGTGTCATCCAGATAGGCCTGCACCATCGACTGAAGGTTCTCCAGGGTTGCTCCACTTTGCGTACCATCTGTAGCCTTTGCATCACTGGAACGAGCAAACCCTTGATGAGTTAGCCAATCCGCTTCCGACAATATTATGGCTGGGCCTGGTGCAGGTAAGGATGATGATACGGTTGCTGGTGTCGTTAACGGCTGTGAGGGAAAGTGATGCCCTTCGGCCACATATTCAGAAGTGGAACTTGACGCTAGATGGCCTGCTGAGTCTGTTGCACTTCTGCCGGCTCCTTCAATTTTCTGCCGCTCTTTTTCAAACCGAGTGGCTGACACAGCTAGCCAATGTTTGTACTTTGAAACATCTGCTTCATCAAAAGGAATGAATGCTTTGCTGGCCACGGACTTTTTGTACCGTGGATCCAGAATAGTGGCACAAATGTAATGTTGTTCTGTATGTATTTTTTAAGCCTTTCATTGTCAACTATGCGGCTTAATAACCTCTCCACCAACTGATATGCGTCTTGCTTTTCAGCATCATCTTAGAACGTTGAGGAGGGGGGCGTGGCTAGCAAGCCACCATGGCGGACGGAGTCTGTTAGAGCTCTGGTGCCGCCGGGAGATTAAGTATCCTGCTGGCCACGACGAGGGGTCGTTTTAACACACAGACGACCGCATTCTGCTGATAAGGTTCCCCGCCCGCCTCGCTGAAAGTTCTGGAGGTTTGGCGGCAGGGGATCCTGGAGTACGGCATGTGGGACCCTGAGGCCTAGCGCCACGCCACAAGCTGGGGCCTCGAGTGTTTATTGTGCCCGAGGTGCTGGACAAGATAGACTGCGGTGCAGAAGGAAGTCCTGCGCTGGAGACCGGCTCCTATTGTTGGAACCCCGCCTGTCTAGGCGTGGGGGAGCGAAGTCGGGGAATTGAAGATCCCAGTGCCCGGGGAGGAGGAGGAGCCCGGGGCCTGGTCCCAAGCTGCAGGCCGGGACCTCGGGTGCAGACGCGAAGGGTCGCTTGGACACACCACGGACCGCATCTTGCTGTTCAGGTCCCCTGCCCGCCTCGCTGCAAGTTTTGGAAGTTTGGAGGCGGAGGGCCCAGGAGAACGGCGTATGAGACCCTGAGACCTAGCGCCACGACATAAGCCGGGGCCTCGAGCGTGGATTGTGTCCAGGGCACAGGACGAGACAGACTGCGGTGAGCGGGGCCTTCTGTGCCGGAGGCCGGTCCCTGTTGTTGAAACCCCGACCGCATAGGCGTGGGTGAGTGAAGCCGAGGAGTTGCAGATCCCAGTGCCCGGGGAGGAGGAGGAGCCCGAGGCCTGGTCCCACGCTGCAGGCCGGGGCCTCGGGTGCAGACTGGGCCCGAGACGCTGTGGGTGACTTGCCGCAGCAAAAAAAGCCCGCCTGGCAGCACAACTCTAGATGCCCGTCCGCTTAATAGCGGGAAAGTGGAAACACAAGCCGGGGGCCCGACACTTCTGCCGCCGGCTTCTGGACGCCAGAGCGGGACCGCCGGGGGGCTCGACCTGCCGCCCGACCGTGGAAGCTACTGGAGGAAGGCCCTGAAACCAATCCAAACACTGAAGCCCCCCCGACTGGAGCCGATGAGTGGGGAAGGCACAGAGGTACTGTAGATGATGCAGCTTGGCGATATCGGCCTTTTCCCCCCCTCCTTTTGTCTCGCTCCCCCCTCCTCCCCATTGCTCTTGCTGAGACTAGGACGCCGGAAACCGGTGCAGACCCTGGCTAGGGTTGAGGACGGGGTGGGGACAACTGCAATTGCCCTGAGCAGGTGGGAGACGATCCCCAAAGAAGCGCTGGGGTCCTGAGAGTGAATACACAGAGAGAATTAGGGATACAGGCGACCAGCAGGGCAAGCACTTGTGGGACAGGCACACAGCAGGCGACAGAGGCTCGCCCCACAACATGATCCCAACAATACACGGGCCTTCCGGCGCTCATCATGGTACGGAAGGGCATGAAGGCCACGGAGGGCAAGGATGGGGCACCCGCGGGGCCCACTCTGGATGCGGACCCAAGAGGCTCTACACCACTGACATTGACCTCCATCCTCTCAGATACCCAGCAAGATGACAAACTAGATCTAATACTCAAAGAGATCAGAGACTCCAGGGCTGCGATGGAGACACAGATGGGCACCCTCACCACTAACCTCTCCTTACTTAAAGCTGATCACGAGAAGCTGGTGGATAAAGTCAAAGACCAGGGACTGACGCTGGCTGACCTTGCCCCGGCTGTGGGGGAACACACGGACTCCATCCAACAAATCCAACACCAGGTAAAATCCCTGATGGAACGCGTAGAGGATGCCGAAGGGCGCAATCGATGCAACAACATCCGCGTCATTGGTCTTCCGGAACGCAGTGAGGGATCCCACGCGACGGAATTTATGGAACAGTTGTTCTGAGATAATGTCGCCTCCGAGGGACTGTCGCCGTTCTTCTGCGTAGAAAGAGCTCATAGGATTCCTACTGGCCGACCGAGACCGGAACAGCCACTGCGACAACTGATCGTTAAGATTCTGAATTACCGAGATAGGGACGTGCTACTAAGTCAAGCCCGAATAAAATCAAACATAGAGTACGAAAACAAACGTATATCACTGTATCCGGACAATACCAACCAGGTGCAGAAACAGCGGTCCTCCTACTACGAGGTTAAAAAGAGGCTCCAGAAGGCCAAACTCCGCTACGCCTTGTTATTTCCTGCGCGCCTGAAGGTGATCCACGACAACAAAACTCACTTTTTTAAAAGCCCCACGGACATGGAAGAGTGGATGGAAGTGATGGATATCGATGAGCATCTGGACTCGGCACAAGGATCACCGGCCAATGGATCTAAAGAAGGCTCAGTTCGCGAGGAGGACAGGTCCGGTGCCCAACGTAAAGACTCGAGACGGCGTAAACCTACTGCCCACCAACAGAAGCAAGGACAGGAAGATGCTGTTGCAACGGTGGGTTCCTTCAGAGAGGAGCGAGAGACAATCAATACGGACACTGAAGACAGTACTGTACACTCGGACTCGGACAATAGTATGGTGTTATTCCCGACTGTAACGCCCAGAACGGCAGAAGAACTTCTAGACAATGCTCAAGAATAACTCCTCCTATGGACAGGACCTGAAGCCTCAGGTCAAACTGGTATCCTTTTATTTATAACCTGTTGGTACAGCAAGGTAGTGGGATGAGAGGGGACCTACAAACAAGGTACAGATATGTGTTTCTCTATTGTTGGTGTGCAACTTATGGTTCCAAACTGGGGAGGGAGGAAGCTCTTTCTATATATTGTCCATAGGATGAGAACCACATACTTCCCACACTCCTAAGATACACGGATGTAGACTATTATATGTATAGGGAAGTGACCCCCCTTCTCCCCCCACCTCTCTCTTTCCCCCCCCCTCCGCAAAATGCGGCTTCCAGTACTAGACAGCTCCAAGATGACTCTCCCGGCGACGCCGTTGAGCCGACGGCGAGAAAGAGTATGGCTCTTTGGACACGGCTCATGCTTAGCCGAACCCCCACAAGCGTATGCACCGTAATTTGTTTAGCTATGTTTCCAAGTTTATTGTTTGGCACCGCAGGGTTCAGAGGCTGCGCCTCCAGAGTTGGGGTTTGGGATAGGGAGGGAACCGTCTCCTGGTTGACACTGAAGAAATACATATTAACACATAAAAGGACACTCATCACGATACCTACATTGGGATATGGCCGACATGAGAGGGAAATATAGGCTGGTTACCTGGAATGTACGAGGGCTAGGGGCAGTCCAGAAAAGACACAGAGTACACGCTTTCTTGATTCGCCAAAGAGCACACATAGTATTCCTACAGGAAACGCACTTAACACAGTCCGAGGCACTCCTGCTACGGAAGAAATGGAGGGGAACTATATTCTCCACAACATACTCTGCCTTTTCCAGGAGGGCCACGATATGGGTACGACACAGTACTCCGTTCGTGGAGCTAGAAAGACGAACGGATGAGCAAGGACGCTATGTACTGGTGAGGGGCACTCTGGATGGGGCAATGGTACTCTTGGGTAGCATTTATGCCCCGAATTTCGATCAGGAAAGATTCCTTATTGCAGTGGGCCGGGCGTTGGCGGACTGGGTGGACGTCCCCTGGTTGCTGGGTGGTGACTGGAACTTGATACTAGATGTGGACCTGGATAGATCGCACCCCCCCCCCCCCCCCCTTCAGGCGACAGGGATATACAAGCTGTCTGAGTCGTTTGGGACATGGCTTCAGGGATGGGGAATGACCGATATCTGGCGTACACTACATCTAACACACAAAGAATACTCATATTAGTCTCCTGTGCACAACCTGCATACCCGACTAAACAGATTTGTCTGCTCTAACTCCTTAACGGCCAAGTGTATCTCCTCAGACTATCTTGCTAAAACATTTTCAGACCACAGGCCACTAACACTTGACCTACACTGGGGAAAGATACCCTCACCAGTTCCTACCTGGAGACTCAACCCCCCACTACTTGAGGATGGCCCGTTCCGCACACACCTCTCTGACACCTTGACTGATTACTTCAATGAAAACTGGGACTCTACGTCCTCGAACTTGATAGTGTGGGATGCAATGAAGGCTGTGGTGAGGGGGGCCGCAATCAGGCGATTAGTAGGAGCCAGACAGGAAATTCACGGTAAACTTTGTGAAGTGGAGAGTCGCCTAAGGGAACTTGAAACTGCGGCAGGACTGGACCCTGATCGTAAAGATGACCTACAGTTATGTAACATTGAGCACGCAGAACTCCTGGAAACCCTCAGGGTAATGGACTATGGGAACTATCTGAAACGCCAACAGGCGGAAGCGGATAGATCCGGTGCCTTACTTGCTCGTCTGATCAGCGATGCCCCTGAGAGCCCTACCATAACGAGCATCCGAGATACAACAGGCAAACAGGTACACACACAACTAGAAATCAACACTGTGTTTAAGACCCACCTAGAAAAACTCTATGCTCCTCCCTCTGTAGATGCCAGGGACGACATGATGGACTTCCTGGGAGAACTAACAATCCCAGCCTTAACCCGGGAAGTCCAGGCAGCCCTAGCTGGACCCATAACGCAGCGGGAAATAAAAGTAGCAATCCACAAACTTAACCGGGGTAAGACTCCGGGTATGGATGGACTGCCTGGGGAGTTTTATCAAACGTACTCTGAAATACTAGCACCCGTCCTGGAGAAAGTTTATGAAACTGCTTACGAAGCTGGCCACCTACCTGCCACAACCATGCAGGCTTTGGTGATATCTATTCCGAAACCCGGCAGGGATATCCTGGACGTGAGCAATTATAGACCCCTCTGTATGCTCTCCACGGAGTATAAAATTCTTAGTAAAGGTATCGCCCTGCGGATACAAAACCATCTCCCTGGCCTGATTCACACTGACCAGTGTGGCTTCCTCCCAGAGAGGAGCACCTCCCAAAACTCGAGGCGACTCCACGCCCTAATGACAACTACCCCCCAGGACTTACCACATGCTGGCTGCATAGCCCTGGACCTCCGACAAGCATTTGATTCCCTGACGTGGGATTTTATGGTCGAAGTCCTACGCCGCTTCGGCTTTCCAGATGCCCTCATAAAATGGATTTGCTTGCTATATGCGAGCCCGACAGCCAGGGCACGCACGGGAAGGTACACCTCGGACAGTTATGGCGTTCATAGGGGCACCCGACAGGGCTGCCCGCTGTCGCCGTTGCTGTTCCTGCTGATGCTGGAACTCTTGGCAATTGCGCTCCGAACTAGAGCTGCGGAGGAGGGCATACCAGTTGGAGACACCAATAACTTGGTCTCTATATATGCCTATGACATATTGGTGTTCCTCCGGAACCTACGTGGGGACTATTCACACCTGGCGACTATTTTCGAACGATTCGAGATTGTATCTGGCTTAGCCATAAACACAGGAAAATCTCTAGGCTTCTTTTTCCGGCAAGGACAGCAGCCTTCCCATATACAGTTCGGTGCCTGTGAGATCCAGGTGGCACCGACCACGTTTAAATATCTCAGGATAAATGTGTACCGGAACTCGGAAGACCAGATTGAAGGTAACGTCCGAAGGGCAATCAATGGCCTTCGAGGTAGTGTAAACTTCTGGACATCCCTACCCCTATCTGTAATGGGACGAGTGGCGGTCTCGAAGATGGTCCTACTTCCCCGGATACTGTACTATTTTGTAAATCTGCCGGTGCTACTCCCACAGCAAATTTTTACCACACTAAATACATTATTGATCAACCTCATTTGGGGTTCGGGGAGAAGAAGAATAAGCCTTAAAAAATTGCAATTGAACACCAGACAGGGAGGCCTAGGCGTACCGGACCTACGGAGTTACTACTATGCAAGCCAACTCCAATGGTTGACACGATGGGTGTCGGGCAGGGACCTACATGAGATCGCTTACACAACGGACAAGCTGGCACGCGGGGATCTCCACTCCCTCCTCTTACCCACTGCCAGGATCCCCAGAGACTGCCACCCCCTTCTGCATGTGGCTCTGACCTGTTGGAGGAAGGCACTGAAATACACAGCAGGGACCACTCCCTATGCGGATAACATCCCCCTCCTGGAACTCCCAACGCCGCAAGGGAACCTGACACAACGCAGACTGCGTCCCTGGACAGAGACTGGGGTGGATAGAGTAGGAGACCTGTTCGGAGACGACACTTTACTGGATCATGCCTCATTTGTACAGCTCACAGGGGCCCCACCGCGATTATACCTTTTACATGCCTTGGTGACACACTACATACGGCGCGCTTGGGCTCCGCAACGCACAAAACCAGACCAACATAAATTAGTACACCTCCTGCATTATATGGGAACGGGGGGACACCTGGTGAGATGGGTATATGTGGGTATTAGGGAACATGTAGCGTCACCCCTTACCACACTCAGGGAGATCTGGACTGCGGACACAGGAGAACCCATAACGGACGGGGAATGGAAAATCATCCTTGGCCACCATAGGAGAGTGTCTAGAAACGTTAAGTTCAAGTTCATACAGGCTATGATTTTCCATAGAGCATATCTCACACCCCAGAGGCTCCACAAGATGTTCCCTGCCACTACACACTGCTGCCCAAGATGTCAAGAGGATGAGGCACACATCCTCCACATGCTATGGACATGCACGAAAATACGCAATTACTGGGGGACGATCAGAAACACATTGCACACTGTAACAGCACTGCAGATTCCTGAGGGGGCACTACCCTGTCTGATAGGGCACAGGAAAAGACCCAAAAAATGTAAAGCACAACTGAAATGTATGGACTTAGCGCTCTTATTGGCACTCAGGGTACTTACTATGAGGTGGAAATCGCCCAGATCACCAAATGCAGAAATATGGCGATCTGACTTGTTGAAATGGGGCAAAGCTGAATCCGCAGCGCTGCGTGGGGAAGAGGAAAGGGGTCTTCGCAAATACCCTATAGCACAAGAATGGGACCAAATGCTGATAGAAGTGGGAGAGGTAGACCTAGACATATCGCAAGACCCAGCGGTATGACTACACACACACAACAGTAGACTGCCAAAGTACACGTGCACGGTTAAAAGATGCAATGGATAGCCATGGCTACGAGCTGTAACACTCTCTGGAAAGGCAGAAGCTTACAGACCCGACATGTAGAGTGTATGTAATAGAATGACCAGGAGACAAAGGGAGGGAGGGTAGGGAGGAAAGGGTGGTTGGGGTTTAGCAGAATATATAAGTCACATATAAGACAATTAAACGCTGTAATTGAGAAATATCCGGAGAACTGTAAGACATGAGGAAGGTGAATTTGAAAGATATGCTACCAAAAGTTAATGTTAAAGAAAAAGGAAAAGACTGATACAATGTGTAATGATTGAGTGTAATGTACAATAACTGCTACAGACACGAATAAAGAGTTTTACAAAAACAAAATCTTGGAACGTTGAAGACACCGCCTTCAGTTGGTGCTCTAGCATGCTTAACAATGGGATAGCTTTGCCCAAAGAACAGTCCTCCCTGCTGACTTCACGTGTGAAGACCTAGAAAGGACGAAGCATGTCGGTCAGGCTTGCAACTAGGTTCCATTTCTCCAACTCTAGCCTCATGTCTTTCATAGTAGAACCCAGTTTATAGACATACTCATTGATTACCCCCCACTGCTCAGACAGACGCTCAAGCATGTAAAAGGTTGAGTTCCAACGTGTTGCCACCTCCTGGATGAGTCCTTTGACTGGCAGTCTACGTTCATGTTGCATGCTCCTCAGCTTCTTCCGGGCCTTAAAAGAATGGCTGAAATGTGTGCAAAAGAGACCCAGTGTGCAGTGATGTACATGTAATCAAGGGCTTGGCAACTGGTCCACATGTCTGTTGTCAGGTGGATAGTGTGAACAGCACTCTTCTATATAGCTGCGCCAATCTCCTCCAGCACATCTTGATGTAGTGCTGGAACAGCAACTCTGGCAAAATAGGACCAGCTAGGAACCTTCCATTTAGGGCAGACTGTTGCCACAAATTCTAGAAAACCCACCCCTTCCACAAAAGAAAAAGGGATAAGGTCCAGCGCTAGCATTTTAGCCAGCTTTGCGTTAAACAGACCGTTGGGTGGTTGCGTTCAAATGGCGCATCCGACCAAAACATTCTGCTAATGGCGGTCTGGACTGTTTTACGTGATGATGATGATGCAGACTTCTTCAAACCAGTTAGGCTCATTGATGTACTTTTTCGCATTGGTGTCTCTCCCAGACTCTTAGTGTGCCTCATACATGTTGCTGGGGTAGAGGGTGTGGGTGCTACCACTGCAGTGCTGCTGCCAGGGTTACTGGGTGTACCAGAAAAAATGTCTGTCGCTTCTTCACTTACCCCCCCCCCCTGCACGATAAGCCCCTCGTCATCATTATCAGATGCAATATCAATGGATACATTTGGATTTGTTGTAATTTTGGCTCCCTGGATCTTCCGCATGTGCGCATCCCAAACTATAGTGCAGTGTTTTTTAAGATTACCTCTCTGGCCTCCGGTGCCATGGTTGGTACCAAGCTTACCCCGACTAACTACTTGTCTACAAATTGAACAAATGACCATGTTTTCCGCCTTTTGGCTAACACTAAAGAAGTCCCAAACTGGGGACTGGAGATGTCTGCTGGTGGTGGAGGTGCTACTTTCAGTTTCAATGCCAGATGAAGTGGAGGATTGCGTGGCTGAATTCGACTCTGTTGTTTACTTACAGCACCACTACTTGAGGTAATGGAGGTCGAGCTGGATGGAGGTCCCTCCCGGCCCTTTTGATGAGAAAATATGAAAGCTGTAGGTCGTGTTGGTGTTGCAGTTAACTTCGTTGGTGGTGGTACCAGTGCCACGCCGCCCACATCCCGCTCATTAGCCATTCTGGATAGGGTCAAAATGTCTGCCTGCTGCATGCCCGCTGGGGTTGGAGTGACGACTGTGATGACTGGGTCGTCGTCAGACTGTTCATCAGCAGCAGAATACACCACTTCTTGTTCGTCTTCATCACCCATAACTGAAAGCCTTGCAGGAACCTTCCTTTTAGGCTCTCACTCTCAGACTGCGTTGGTGGGTTCCAATCAACATCAAGATCCTCAGAAGGAAGGAGGCTTGAAGAAGAACTTGCAGTAGCCCTCCTTGACCTTTTTCTTGCTGGGGATCTGGTGACAATGGATCATCCTCAGGAGGAGTGTCTTCCTCGGATGGCACCTCCGCTTGAATCTCAGTTTCCTGATGTGCCCCTACTTCTGGAGGAACAAGCATTGTGGGCAGTTGTGCCGCTCCATGCACCTCTAGTTGCGCCTCTCCATGCGCCTCTCCTTGCGCCTCTCCTTGCGCCTCTACTTGCACCTTTCCTTGCGCATGTACTTGCGCCTCTCCTTGTGCATGTACTTGCGCCTCTCCTTGCGCATGTACTTGCGCCTCTCCTTGTCCATGTACTTGTGCTTGTACTAGTTGCACCTGTGGTTGTCATTGTGGCCGTGGTTGTTGAACACTCGCCAGCTGAGTTACACCCTGCATTGATTGTATGGTACTTTATTGCGATGAACCAACATCACTGGTCGATGGTGATTGAATAATAATAGTGGCTGCCTTTGCAGCACTCATGGCCTTGGACCTAACTTGGTGTGGTGGCACTGAGCCCAATGAAGCGGAGGTGCTGCTCCCAGATTGGTCCCTGGCGGACCTCGCTGCTGCAGGCGTTGTTTTTTTTTCCAGAAAAAAGTGTCTGTGGGCACACCAGTCTCCTTGGTAAGTGGCACCACTTGCTTATTCTGCTCCTTCTTACTGGCAGTGGCACAGGCAACTTCCTTTGTAGAGGAGCTATGGCCACCTTTCTTTGGGCCCATCTTCTTCAGATGTCAGAACAGCAGGCCGCAGTTGCACGAGTTGCAGAGTTGTCTGTGGCCACACATGACGTCACGTGACGTTGTGCTGCACACACCGCTGCAGGACTTTCTCCTGGCACAGGTGGTTCTCTTGTGCACCTAAAAGCAAAGGAAGCCAGAGGAACATCAGTTAAACACCCCAAAAGGTCAAAAACACACAAAAATCACCACAATCCAATACTATCCATAACCTCAATGATGTTTAAATTCAAGAGGCCCCACACAAAGCCTTGGTCCATGCACCACTCACTACCCTTGGGCATAATGGGTGAAAGCTGGGCAGGCTGGGTGCAGGCCTATGGCTCAAAGCACACTGCCTGGCTTCAAAATGGCCCCTTGTCGCCCCGCCATATGTCCACGCCCTGCCTGGACCAGGCCTCAAAATGACCCCCACCCACATGGACAGGCTCCAACAACACCCCAAAAAGTCAAATAACACACACAAATCACCACAATCCAATGCCATCCATGCCCTCAATGATGTTTAAATTCAAGAGGCCCCACACAAAGCATTGGTCCATGCACCACTCACTACCCCTGGGCATAATGGGTGAAAGCAAGGCAGGCTGGGTGCAGGCCTATGGCTCAAAGCACACTGCCTGGCTTCAAAATGGCCCCTTGTCCCCAGCCACATGGCCAGGCCTTGCCTGGACCAGGCCTCAAAATGGTCCCCATCCACATGGCCAGGCCCCAACTACACACCAAAAAGTCGAAAAACACACACAAATCACCACAATCCAATGCTATCCATGCCCTAAATGATGTTTAAATTCAAGAGGCCCCACACAAAGCCTTGGTCCATGCACCACTCACCACCCCTGGGCATAATGGGTGAAAGCAGGGCAGGCTGGGTGCAAGCCTATGGCTCGAAGCACACGGCCTGGCTTCAAAATGCCCCTTGTCCCACCACCACATGGCCAGGCCCTGCCTGGACCAGTCCTCAAAATGGCCCCATCCACATGGTCAGGCCCCAACAGCACCCACAAAGTCGAAAAACACACAAAAATCACCACAATCCAATGCCATCCATAGCCTCAACGATGTTTAAATTCAAGACACCCCACAGAAAGACTTGGTCCATGCACAACTCACTACCCCTGGGCCTACTGGCTAGTGAGGCTTTACAGGCACCCCAAAATTAAAAAAAAAATCCACATATAACAGTGAGCTAAAATTCCATGACATAAATGATATTTAAGTTAAAAAAAAACTCACAGAAACAGTTGGATCATGCACCCATGACTAACCCTGGGCCTTCTGGATACTGTGGCTACCCACAATATATTTTTTTCAAAGTTGTGAAAAAGTTAAAAAATGTTAGTTGCAGCAACTGCAATGCCCCAAACAAACAACACCAACTTACTTGTAAAATCTCAAATCCAAAAGTGGTCCAAACTCCAAAGTCCTCAAATACAAATATCCAGCAGCAGCCACAAAAAGTAATCCTTCCAGCTCCAGATCCAAATCAAAAGTGACCAGGACATGGACAAAGCACTGGGAGGAGCCTGCTGGACAGGATCAGGAAGTTGGAGACTCTGGGGCACTTCTTTCCTCCCACCCCCACAAAAAATTGACTCCTTGCACAAAAAAGTGCAGCCAAATGTCAATCTGAGGAGTTATTCTGATCAAAACAATGATTTTCAGAAGGTTCATGCTGCCTGCGGGCAATTCAAATCTCCCGCCGGAAGTCAACTGCACGCCGCATCTACGGCCCTTATGACGTACTCGCATTGTCTATCTCTCGCTGTGCAAGATGGCGGGCCGCGATGATGTAATCGCGGTCGAAAAACTCTCGCGCGATCACGCAGCAAGATCCAAAATGGCACAGCACACGCAAACCGGGAGAAAAACAACTCGGCGAACACAGAATCACAGTAAGTCAACGCCGCGCACGTAGTAATGTATTTTTCAAGCGCGACCAAGCAAAAAAATTTGCCAGCTTGCGAATTTGCGAATTTTTGGGCAAATTTGCATGATTCGCGGACCTCGAATTTGCCAAAAATCCGCAAATTCCGCAAACGGAACGGATTTTGCGCCCACGCTTAATTCACCGCCATGGAGCACTGCCTGCAGCCAATAGGAGCGATAATTGCGGTGGCATGAAGCAGTTTTGAAAATCGCGGAAGGCGTGCTCCACCAACGCGTAGGCGGTCATTGGATGAGTTTGAAAAAGGCAGACCTGGACAACCAATTGTTGCAGCTTGGCACCTAAGAAACAATCCCAGGGGGCTATACATTTGTGGGAGTGAGCCTCACATTTCCACTGCTCATAGAGCTTGCTGCCTTGGACCCTCTCCTGCTGCTGCCTCCAGAGCCTGCTGCCTGAGACCCTCTCCTGCTGCTGCCTCCAGAGCCTGCTGCCTGGGACCCTCTCCTGCTGCTGCCTCCAGAGCCTTCTGCCTGGGACCCCTCACCACCCACTTCCACCACAGGTGTTCCATGTCCACAGGGATGGCAAGGACAGAGAAGATCTGTGCCGGTCCATTCACAAGCGAGGAGCTGGAGGTCCTTGTGGACGAGGTGCTGGCACAGTACCCAAGGCTATATGGGGCACCCAATGTTGTGGTCACTCATCGTATAGGGAAGAGTATGGCGGGGGGTCAGAGATGTATGTGTACTGCTGCAGTATATGCCTGACGGTGTGGGGTTGTGTCATACACTGACAAACATGCTGTCTCCAGGGCGAGGGAGTGTGTGTGTCCCAATGTCACGGTTTACCCTGCCTGCAGTTGTATGTCTCAGTGGAGTATGTTACAGGTCTTCCCTTTCCTCTGGACAGCCAGCAGAGAGCAGCAGTGAGCTACGAGCGAATGGAGAGCAGTTTGCAGAAACGGGCGAGCGAGCGAGGACGCCAAGCAGGACGCCGTGTTGATATCTCCACGGTGCCAGAGGCCCGGTTAAGTCTTTTCGCGGTAAAGAAAACAACAAATAACAGCAGCGGGGGTACGGCAGTGAGGCAGGGCATGCGAGGCACATTGAACCAGTGCATTGGAGCACACTGCCTCAGCCTCTGCCTCCACCATTCAGCATTTAGCCTGCAGCCTCCTGCTTCCTCTCAGCCCTCCCCGATACACGGGAGCCGAGTCAAGAGTCTAGAGAGAGCTGAGAGTTGAGCAGCAGCAGCTGCTGTGGCGGCGCAGTGGAGTTAGGCTGAGTTTGGCTGAGTTGTGGGAAGCAGGAAGCCAAGAAGTCCCCGAGAAAACCCCCCTACAGTACAGTACTACTGAAAATAGTACTACTGAAACCGTCCGAGTCCTGCTGCCCCCTGAGACCCTGAGCCTGTGTCTCTGTCTGCCACCCCCATCGTCAGTCGCTGCCAGTCCATTACACACAGCAGCACAGTGCAGCACAGTGCAAGGAGTGGAACGAGGTGTAAAAAACCGGGGAGTAGAGCAGAACAGTGAGTACCAGCGGAAAGAGGAGCAGGGGTCTGGGGGCCCGGCGGGGGGTTGGAGGGGGTCCTGGTGGCGTTGTGCGGGTTGCGGCCGCGCTCCAGTCTGCTCCCCCTGTGTGAAGGCGCTGTGCGTGAGAGAGACTAAGAGAGACTAAGAGAGATTAAGAGTCTGAGAGTGCAAAAAAACAAGTTCTATACCTACTTCCAACCGTTGCCCTGTGGTCCATGGACTGTGGACTTGGGGACCCTGCACCTTGGGCCTAGGTGACTCAGGGTTTTCTACGAGTTACATGATTTGCCTGTTGGACTCTGGACTCTGGATTCTGGATTCTGGACTCTGGGAGTAGTTATTGATTAATCGCAGCTAAAGTCCAGATATAAGCCTTGTACAGTATTTAGGGGGGTGTGCACTGGTGTACGCTGGTTATATTCATATCTCCAGGTGCTTCCTCCATCCTATGAAGTCGACCACGGTCACCATAGTCACCATAGCCCCAGTTGCCAGACGGGGGTCGGCATGTAGGCTCTGATTGGGCTACTGCTGAATCGCCCAGGCCTCGGGTAAGGTGTCATGTGAAAACCCGTGGGGCTCTGCGGAATTATCTGGATCACTCTGTGGCAGATATAACGCCACCTGCAGGCTGTCCTAAGGCGGTGCTTACGTTATCATTCGCTTATTCTTTCTCTTGAAACAAATTGTTCTCTCCTGCAAGTCTTGTCTCATTTTTAGCTGGCGGATCTTTAAGATTAAGAGGTATAATCTCTTTTTGTCATGGTAATGACTGTTAGGCGATTGCGCTCTCAGTCCAAAGTAAAATCTGTAAACCCTCTAGAAACCATTGACCATAGCGTCAAGAGTGATAAGAACTTGGAGCTGTGGGAAATGAGGAGAATTCAATGGAGGTGGAGGTGAAAATGGACTCTGAAATATCAGCTGAGAATATATCAAGACCAGAAGCACTCTTTCCTGTAATAATAATACAAAAATCTAACGGGGAAGTAGACAATGCAGTGCCTCTGTCTATTGTGAGTCAAGCTGATGTGTCATCTTATGAAGGTCTGGAGAAAATTTCGGGCTCAGAGATGGAATTGGTTCTATCTAGGAATGAGGCGCCAGTTTCCACGCAGAGTAAGGGTGGTGTAAGTGAGGATGTCACTCCTTCCTCCCCACTAGCAGATTTGATAACTCTCCTTGAAAAAGTACATGACAATGTAAGTGTATCTCAAAGGAGTTCACCGGACTGCTTTTCAATAAAAAGAAGTGAACCTTCTCCTAAAAGTGAACATCAGAATGCCCATAGTGAACTTAATGGGAAGGCAAAAACAGAAGACCTCACTCTTCCGGATATTGCCATTCAATTGGAAAAGAACGCTGAACGAGCGAAGCAGTTAGAAAAATTGGGTGCTCAATTTTTGGCTATAGATCCCCATCCGAATGAGGAAATACTGTCTCCTCAAGCAGGAGTTCACTTACACATGCCAATTATGTATAGCAGTACACCTACTAAATCCTCTTTGACATCAGAATTTCATGATTCATTTATGCCCTTTGATAATCGGGCAGGGAATTCTGCGTTTTCATTGTCTAAAAATGAGATTGAAGATACTGGGGGGCTAATGTATACATTTATTAAATTGGAAAAAATTTTAGCTGCAATTTTGTCCCTGATGGAGAAGAGCGCCTCTAACTCGGACCATATCCTCAAAGTCCTAACGCCCATTCTGGGAGGGGTTTTAGATCTTAAACATCATAGCCAAGTATGTGCGAAGTGTGCCTCCCCTATACGTAATAATCGTTCTTAAATTAATGACAGACTACATAATACTGCTAATGGCTCAGAGTTAGGGGAACCAAATAATCCGTTGGTGAACGTTGGATGTTTGCCGCCTGTAAGAAATCAAACTCCAAGCCCTTCCCAAATTATTGTTAATAACTCTGCAAAGGACACCGCTGAGGAGAGAAGTGTAAATGTAAAGGTATCTCCAGTGTTAGATACAGTGCGTGTCTTCCCAATCTTTAATAGGAGCAAGCCTAAAAAACCCAAACCTCATGATTCAGCTGAAATAATTAATATTTTAGAAGTCTCTGGGGTGGGGGAACACTTATTAGTAAGAGAGGGAAGTGTTAAAACCCATTGTAGGAGGAAAAGGAAGGGGAAAAATCGCCGGTTTCCAAAACATAAACAGAGAAAACTGCGGTTCCAAAGTGTAGTACAATCAGATCATTCTAATATCGCTCCTAACGATGAAAATAACACATCAACAGTGGCTAAACAGAGGATGTATTCGAGTGCAATTGAGGAGCAAGATGATGTCCCCCAGCCAATTAGTCTGATTAATAGGTCGAGTACTTCCCAGAATGAAAATGGGTTGGGTGAGGCCTGGAAAATAAGGGATTTCAAGCCGGAGAGTAGCATAGGAGTGACGGAGAATATTATAAAAACCTTTGTACCAGCCCCGAGGATAGAACTAAGTAGGACCGCATGTGAATCAGTAGGTCCACCCCTTATTTGCATGAAGCCTGAAGTAAGTAATGGTGGGGGAGTTAGTCGAATTATGACTATATCAGTTAATAACATCAAAGGGGGTAACTCCACCGATTTTTCGAGGAGATCTTATGACACAGATGTATTAAGGCTCCCAGAGTTAGGCACTGGGCATGGGAATAATGCCTTATTTTTTATCCCTCTTTTTGATGCTGAGCCTATGACTTTGAATAGAAGGGCCCTTCTTGGAATTCTATCGGAAATAAATGATCTAAAGTTAATTTCTTCTAAAGATATAGAACTGGTCATCTTAGATTGGAGGCACAAACCTCAGGTCACCAAAGCAATTTTTACTTCAGGGGTGGTGTCTTCCATTGTGTTAGCAAATGTGGATGGTTTTAGGAAAAGAGGAATAGATGTTATTGTTTGCCCCACTACCCAGGGTGCTTCGTTGAAGCGTCTCGAAACTTCTTATGCTAGGCAAGAGGGAGAAGTAAATGATCATGAGGGTGTGAATATGACCACTACATTTGAGGGTTTGGAAATTACAGTTGGGAGGGGATTAGACACTAGAAAAATAAAGGTAGTAGCACCCGAGGGTCATGAGATCCTTGACATTGATAGTGGAGATGAGGTGTCAAAATGGAGCTGGATCGCAGGCACCTTGAATGGGGCTAAATCCTCTACTACCATTCCCATAGAGCGGAGGTAGCCTACTAGGAACAATCGTGTCCTGGAATTTGGCGGGGCTAGGAAAAGGAAATATTAAGCTTACTTCCCTAACACACCTAGACCCCAAGATAATCTGCCTCCAAGAGACGTGGGCAACTGAAGAGTTCCAGTTAAAGAACTACTACGTGTATTGTAGTGCAGCTAAAAAATCTACAAAGGGGCATGCAAGTGGAGGATTAGCCATTCTGTTAAGCTGCGAGTTAGTATGGGACCCTGAGATATTCATTCATCCATCAAACTGTTGTATCTGTGCAAAGTTAAAAGTAGAACAAGGCAACTTGGAATCAGCATCGTTTCTGTATGTGGTAAATGTATATATTCTTCCAGGGAAGGCGTCCACCCCATTGGTCGATTCAATTTGCACTTTTGTGCAAAAGTTATGTAGCAATGATGAAAGAGTTCGTATCCTGATGGTAGGAGATTTTAATGCCAAAATCAATAATAGCTCAATCGCATCCTTTTCCAACCTGGACCAGGAGGAGGTTTGGTTTATCCCAGAGGCAGTATTCCCTCCCAATTTAAGATCTGATAAACGTGGCCTTTTACTGTTGCAAAACTTAAGAAATCTTGACCTTATAGTATTAAATGGCAGATTCCCAGAGGACTCTCCTGCAGCCTTCACCTTTCACGGGTCACATAGAAATTCCCTTCTCGATTATATGGCAGTGTCATTTCAACTGTTTGGGGTATGCTCCCAGTTTAAGGTTCTCCCTACTAATTTGAGTGACCACAATATATTGGCTGTTAATATTTCTTTAAACTTCGAGAAACCCGAACTATGGAACCAGAGGAAAGAGATAGTAACATACTCTCGAAGTAATGGTCGCACTTGTTGGTCACACAAGAACCTTCCGAATCTACATTGGGTATTTACGAACATTGCGTTCAGTTTAATCTGGGAGAACCTGATTGTGAGGTATGGAAGAATCATGACTGCTGTCAGAAAGCTGGGAAGAAAGATGAAAGGTGAGAGTGCCGCCCCTAGAGTAACTCCTCCTAATGAAATTAAAACTCTTAATATTAAGATAAATGGGTTGATTAGATCGCAATTTACAGACCCATGGCCATCAAGACAAAAAGAGATATACAGATTAAAACAGGCCCGGAAAAGGAAAATAGCTGCAGTTCGCAGGGCCTCTGAAGACGAAAAATGGGTTAACCTTCAGGAAGTGGCAGCCTCGGGGGACACTAGTAAGTACTGGGCACTGATTGCCAAATACTGTGACAGTAGAGTAAAATCCAAGCCCGTGTTGATCTCTGAATCTGAATGGTCTACTTATATATCCCTATTGTACGCCCCCAATCCTACAGATGTTGGGGTTGAGGGGTTTAATGGGATTGCATCATCCGTAGAAGAGGTAGAAGCACCTGTAATGAGCGAACTTGAGGGATACATTAAGGGGGCAAGATACTCCGGGCAATGGGGCCGGATGATGTCCCTGTAGCGATAATAAAAAAAGACTGCAGCGATTGGGCAAAGGTGTTACATCCCCTGTTCGTCTATTGTTATAAGCTCGGGGATATCCCTAATTCCTGGAAGGGCAGTATAATAGTACCTCTATATAAAAAGGCCCTAAAAACTCACATGCAAGCTATAGGCAAATCTCCCTTTTGGACGCAACGGGAAAATTGTTAGCAAAAAGCATCCTTGTCCACTTGCAAGAGTGGGTATTCGGTAGTAACTTGATTCCCCTTGAACAGTCTGGTTTTCGGAAGAATAGTGGCACCCTAGACAACATCTCTGTCTTGCAAACCTTAATTGATAAATATCCTGTGGGGCGGAGGATACCACTGTATACAGCATTCATTAACTTCTCCACAGCGTTTGATAGGGTAGATCGGGGGACGCTGTGGAGGAAATTGATAAGAATGGGTATCCCAGGGAATTTGTTAAGAGTAATAATTGCTCTCCACTCCTCTACGTGGACTCAAGTTCTGTTGGGGGGGACTCAAGGCCTATCAAAGAAAATCACTACCCACAATGGGCTGAAGCAGGGGTGCCTCTTGGCCCCTTTACTCTTCTCAATCTACATAAATGACCTCCCTAGCCGGGTAGGGGAGAGTAAAGGGGACCCTCCACAAGTGGGTGATCTAAAATTAAGTTGTTTACTGAATGCTGACGATGCAATCATCATGGACCTAACTCCAATTGGGTTGCAAAGACGTTTGACAGAGCTGGTTAGGTACACTAAAGAATATTTTTTAAAAATAAACACTTCTAAGAGTAAGGTGATGATTTTTAGTCAGAAAGGCTGTAAGGTTAGACCAAATCTGAAATGGTATTTGGGAGATGAAAATATGGAAATAGTGACATTTTATCCTTATTTAGGAAAATGTTTTACTAATAGGTGCTCTGCTATCAGACATTTAGATCACTGCAAAAGTAAAGCTATTTCACAAGCTTCGGCAATTAACCGCTTGTATAAGCAATGCGGGAAAAGACACTTCTCACATACTATTGCAGTGTACAAAATAAAGATTCCGTCGACCTTGAATTATGCTAGTGAAATAATTGACGAATGTGAGTGGGCTAAGTTCGACAAAGTGGAAGGCAAAATCTGGCGCCAAATATGTAACCTGAGTCATGCCGCATTAATTGCGGCTCTTAGGCTCGAATTTGACCTCCTCTCAACATATGTTTTGTCATTGGCAGGGTCTTTAAGGTGGTGTAATGCTTTGATAAATGGTCAAGAAAATCTATTAAGGCTAGCTCTGCACAAGGAAATTTTTGATAACTTATTGTGTAAAAGTGTAATTTTTAGAAACTATTTAAAAGCTTTAAGTACCTTTGGTTTGGACATAACAGGGACAGCAGGCTTAAACAAATTAGAATTAAAGCACTTAATTAAAAAAAACATATATGTGATCTCACGAGAAAGAGATCTGGAAATATGCCGAGGGAATGGAAAACTGGATTGCTCAGCGGAGAGTTCAATTGTAAAAAATCCTCAGCCGTATGTTCTTTGGAACTTGAAACATGGTGTACGCAGAGTGATTTTACTCCTAAGAATGAATTTGTTGCCGCTGAGGATAGTAACAGGAGCTTGGGAGGGTATCCCCAAAAACGAAAGAATTTGTGATTTATGCAATGGAGGTATCCAAGATTTTAATCATGTTTTGATTGTGTGTCCAGCACTTAGTTCAATGTGACGCAAATTTCTAAGGCCTGGTTTTTTACATTATAATATTTCAACAGCAGATCAGGCACGCAACTTTCTTATGCATCCCCCGTCAGAACAGATATGTTTTAAGATTTTCTGTTTTTTTAAAGAATTTTTAAATGTATATTAGAAAGTCTAGAAGTAGGGGGAACAGTGGTTCATGCAGTACCTTGTATAACTTCCCTTGTCTTAGCACTTTTCAAGCACTTTAAGAATTTTAATACTTGCAACATCGGATAAATATCATTGTTTAGTAGTGTGTTTTAACAATTTTGTTTGCTACTTAAATTTTTCGGTTCCTTGTTCCGAGTTAATTTGGCTAAATTGTTGCTAGATAATCATCCTGAGTTCTGTCCTGGATTAGGGTGTCGATGCACTAGCACTTTATCTTGATATATTTGTACTTTTAGTATCATCTTGCATAAATCATGTGCTGTTAACCCTGTTTTCTGTCCTCGACATAAGAAATATTTTAATTGCTTTTGTTAACTACTGCCTGTATATTGGATAAATATTGCACAAATGTATATGATTTTAGTAATCTTGGGCTAAACTAAAAGGGTTGATTCAGGTATTAGGCCTGGATTAGGATTATGGTTTCTTTACGTCTGCATATTGTAGATGGCATGTGCACTTTATACGGCACTTTATAAAAATCCTGCCGCTGCTTTCATTTAATATTTATCTCCCATAGATAAGATTTTAAGGGTGTAACTCTTCGTGCTTTTTAATACTGTTTTTTATGAATCATGTTTTATAGTAATGTTATGTGGAATTCCTTGGAATTCCAAATCATAATAAAATGAATTGAATTGAAATTGAATTGTGGAGTATGTTACATTGTCAGCCAGACAGAGCCACAGGATGTTTGACAGGCAGGTGCCAGGACAGTAATTGCTTGGGTGATTGTTTTTGTGTGCCCCTGTTGTTTGACTCAGTGTGAACCCAGAGACTATGCCCAGTGCCCACCCACCAAGACGAGATGACATCATTGTACTTACTGTGTCCTTACTCTTGTTCATTCACACTGCAATAAAGATATGCACTTGTGTAGATGGCTATTTTGTTTGTGAGTCCATGTACCCTGATGCCACACACATTACATACACATATGTTCACAGGCCATGATCATTGAATGCTGGCCAGTCATGCACACAGTGATTCTTCACACAGACACAGGTAGATATGTGATGAATGTATACGTGCATAGGAATGGAGATGTGTTCAAGTCACTGAGGGTGTTCAGTGCAGTCATCCTGCATGTGTGTGAGATTATCAGGGACCCTGTACGCCCTCATAAATGCATGCAATCACATCTGCTTGGCCCATGCAGAGTGCCCTTGTGAGGTGAACCCCAGTTTGGGATGGAAGGAGATTACAATTGGTAATGAGTCTGTGCCTTGCTACTGTACTGATAGATGTTGGTCCATGACACTTTTCCACTGATCATTTCCCCTTCTCTTCTCCCATGTCTGCAGCTCAAGGTACACCAGCGTAAGGCCGTGTGGAGGGCCATTGCAGCAAAGGTGCGAGCCCTGTGGGTATCCAACCGACAACGTACCCACTGCCACAAGAAGTGGGACGACATCAGCCGGCTGGCAAAGAACGTGGCAGAGATGACATTGGGGCTGCTACCACGCACTGGGCGTTTGGCACAGCGCAACATGACACCCCTGACGGGCCGCATTTTGGCAGTGATTCATCCTGAGCTGGATGCACGTCTGAAGGAGCATCGGCAGCAAGGCAGGGGTGAGTATTTGGGAAGGGTGACTTTTCCTGTGAGCGGATGCTTGTGTACAGGGCCTGGGGCAGCGGTGGCCCATGTGATGTTCGTGGGGTGGTGCTGTGTTGTGTCATGTGAATGGCTGCTGGGATGGGTGCCAGTGTCATGCATTGGCCCAAACTGACCTCACAAGCATGAACCTCCCTGCTCTGCTTTCCCATTGCCAGATGTGTTAGCATCTACATGGCCATTACGCATTGAGATGATGTGGGGAATCTATTAGGGGGAACAGCAGGGTCCACTATCTGAGTGTGACTGCATATATGCCTATCTTGCATGCACCATGATCGGTGAGGCACACACATCAGCCAAGAATGTGCCCCAGAGTACCACATGGTGTTTGGTATGGCCTACTTGCCAATGTGGACTGTCATGTCCTAATAAGTGTGTGTGTTGTCCCCTCCTCTTCCCTCAATGTCGGTCAGTGGTATTAAGTGATGTCCCCACATCATTTCCCTAGGTTTGTGCATAGCAAGTTGTGTGTCTGGTACACTTCATCCACGGGCAGGGTGTTGTGCTGTGTGGCCTCAATATGGCAGATATTCAGGGTTATAGGCACTGTTGTGGCCTATGTAGTGTGTAGTTGCAATGTGATTGCACGGTGTGGTTTTCACCATGTAGATTTGGGCATCTCCTGTGCTGCATTGATTGGTTTGCTTTGTCCTGATGATGACACTAACACAACCCTGCATCTCTCTCTCATGCAGAATCGACAGTGGACATGGAGGAACAGGCGCCGGAAACCAGTGGTGGTGAGGGTAGCACTACAGCTGCACCGGAGGCCAGTGACACAGAGCTCACCAGTGCATCTGTGGGGGACCGGAGTATGCAGTAGGAATCCCTGCCTGAGACACAGAGTACAACATCATCTGATGCCAGCTGGGATGCATCCATGTTGGAAGGCACAGGGAATGGGGACTCTGCATCATCTACTACCACACAGCGGCCAGTGCCCACCCTCCCATCCACTTCCTCTGGTGCTGCCCATGTCCGTGTCAGTAAGAGGGGATAAGATTGATTCACACCTGGCACCGCTAAGCCTGCACCTGTCCCCCTGCTGCCCTCAGTGCTGAGTCTGTAGAGCTCCTGCACCAGCTTTGTGTGGGCCAGACAGCCCTGCTCAATGCCTTCAGTGGCCATTACAAAAAATTAGGCCAGGTGGTTGCGTACATGGAGGGCATACACTCTGTCGTAGGTGGGCTACACCGTACAGTCCAGGCTTTGTCGTCAACAGTGACGTCTGCCCTTTAACAGGCACATACTCCCATTCCTGCTCCAGTGCCTTTGACCACCCCCCAGTCAGTGGCCACATCAGATGATAGTGACCACGGTTCCCAGTCATGATACAGCACAAGAAGCACCCAGCAGAAGCAACCCAAGCGGTCCCGCCCACAGACACCATCCCCACAGAAGAGCAGAGCCTGTTCAGAATGCAAAGACAAGAGCCCGTCAGAGAAGAGCAAAGCAGAAAAAACAAGGAAGCAGGCATCAGGATCCCAAGCCTCAGAGGCATCACCAGTGAAGGACTCTCCAGGCCCTAAAACTTCAGGCAGAGCTAGGCGTGCAGTGTCTATGGCCACTGAGGGTGTGTTGTCTAGCAAGGGTACACCTAGGAAGGGCTCAGGGCCACATTCCCCACCACATCAACTCCAGTTCCCAGCCCAGTGAAGCAGGTGAAGGAGGGCACTGTAGGGGCTACCCCTGAAAAACAGGCAAAGGAGGGCACTGTAGGGGCTACCCCTGACAAACAGGCAAAGGAGGGCACTGTAGGGGCTACCCCTCACAAACAGGCAAAGGAGGGCACTGTAGGGGGGACACCTGGCAAACAGAGGAAGGTGGTCCAGAGGCATAGCCAGACAAAGCGTCCCACAGGATCCAGCACGTCACCAGAGAGAGTGCCAGTGTCTGCACCTGAAACTGCTCTGTTTGTGTGCCTGTTGTGTCCCAAAAAGTTCCTATTAACCCCAGTACAGGAAAGCCATTTCGCATTCCCAAGAAGCGGAAAGGCACCCCTCCAACATCTCCCATCCACACTGTTTCACAGGTTTGCATGACTCCGCCTCCACGTGCCAATACACCACCTGGTCCAAATAGCCCTGCAGCTTGCAGGGCCACTGATAGCCCTACATCACCTGGACCTCTGCTGTCTCGCACACACAGCCAGCTCCAAGTCCGCCTGACAGCCAAGAATGAGTGTTAGTCCCCCTCATACACCTGTCTCTCATACAGGTGTGCTAGTCCTGCCCATTGTTTACAACCTGGGTGTGTTGCTGGCCATGGAAGGGTACAGTCAAACACACTCACTGTGCAGCTTCTCATGTCCTGACTCTGCACTTCTCCATGCACACTCTCACCTGTGCAGCCTCTCATGTACTTACTGTGCCACCTGCCCTGGACACTGGCCCTGTTGCTCTGTTGTGTTGGGCTCTCACCTGTGCAGCCTCTCATGTAGTTGCTGTGCCACTTGACCTGAAAACTGGCCCTGTTGCTCTGCTTTGTTAGACTCTCACCTGTGCTGCCTCTCATGTACTTTCTGTGCCACCTGCCCTGGACACTGGCCTTCCTGTTTGGAGTTTGCCTGTGCAGGTTCTCTTGCATATGACCAGCATTTTGTGCCTTGCTTTTGTCTACGGTTGTTCTACTGTCACATCTGTGCAATATGTGAATAAAGTAAGTATGGGCTGAAAATCTGTTCCGTTCGCAGAATTTGCAAATTTTTTGGCAATTTCGCAGTCCACGAATCACGTTAATTTGCCCAAAAATCCGCAATTCGCAAGCTGGCGGATTTTTTTGCTTGGTCGCACTTCAAAAATACAATATCGAGCGTGCGGCGTTGACTTACCGTGATTTTGAGTTCCTTGAGTTGTTTTTCCTCCCGGTTTGCGTATACTGCGCCATATTGGATCTTGCTGCGTGAATGCGCGAGACTTTTTCGACGAGAGTACGTCATCGCGGCCCACCATCTTGCACAGTGAGAGTTTGACAACGCGAGTAAGTCATAAGGGCCCGCGATCACCTATCGCGGGAGAAAAGAATTGCGAACACGTAGATGCGGCGCGCAGCTGACTTCCGGCGGGAGATTTGAACAGCTCGCTTTCCCGAACTTGCAAAAATTGCAATTCTGCACAAGAAATCCACCGCAGGCAGCATAAACCTTCTGAAAATGATGATTTTGATCAGATTGACATTTGGCTGCACTATTTTGTGCAAGGAGTCCATTTTTGGGGGGGATGGGAGGAAGGAAGTGCCCGAGAGTCTCCAACTTCCTGTTCCTGTCCAGCAGGCTGCTCCCGGTGCTTTGCCCATGTCCTGGTCACTTTTCATTTGGATCTGGAGCTGGAAGGATTACTCTTTGTGGCTGCTGCTGGATATTTGTATTTGTGGACTTTTTGGACTTTGGATCACTTTTGGATTTGAGATTTTCCAAGTAAGTTGGTGTTGTTTGTTTGGGGCATTGCAGTTGCTGCAACTACAATTTAAAAACTTTTTCACAACTTTAAAAAATATATATTGTGGGTAGCCACAGTATCCAGTAGGCCCAGGGTTAGTCATGGGTGCATGATACAACTGTTTCCGTGATTGTTGTTGAGCTTAAATCTCATTTCTGTCATGGAATTTTAGCTCACTGTTATAACTTATATGTGGAGTTTTTGTTTTTATTTTGGGGTGCCTGTAAAGCCACACTAGCCAGTAATAATAATAATATAGGGTTTTGTAGAGCGCATAGTAACCCGTAAGCATCCCAGCGCTGGAACCTAGACAGTCGAGAGGAAGGCAGGCAGGGGAGGTCAAAGAGATCAGGGGAAGAGGTGCGTTTTCAGAGATTTTCTGAAAAGGAGGTGATTTGATTCCATCCTCAGTTTACGGGGGAGGGTATTCCAAAGGTTCGCCGTGTTCACAGAAAAACGCCGGCCCCCAGTGCGGGCTTTTTTCACTCTGTGAACTGTGATGAGGTGTTCGTAGTCCGAGCGGAGAGATCTGGTGGCTTTGTAGGGGGTGATGAAGTTTTTGAGGATCGGGGCGCCTTTATTGCATAAGAGTTTATGGGCCAGGCAGAGAGCCTTGAACATAACTCTTTCTCTAACTGGCAGCCAGTGAAGTTGCTTTAAGGCTGGTTTTGCCGATGATCTGGCCGGGGTGTTAGTGAGAAGACGGGCGGCGGCATTCTGAATTCTCTGCAGTTTATTGAAGGTAGCTTCGGGAGCTCCCAGGTAGATGGCATTGCTGTAATCCAGCCTAGATAGAATAAGGCCTTGGATAAGCAATTTCCGGGAGATGGGGGGGAGCAGGGGGAGGATTTTCCTGACTGACCTAAGAAGCCCAAAGCAAATGCCCACAGTTTTTTTTGCCTAGGTTTTGAAGGACAGGTCTTTCTCCAGCCAGATTCCCAGGCTCTTGACCTCGGTTTTGGGAACCGGGGGTTCACCTAGACAGGAGGGCCATATGTTAGGGGAAAGGGAAAGCCCTTTTTGTCCAAGAAGCAGGATTTCGGTCTTGGATCCATTGAGTTTCAACGCTGAGTTGTTCATCCACCCCTGGATTTCCGAGAGGCAGCTGTGGAGGTTGGATGGATCTTGGTTGGAATGGGAAAGGGTCACCTCCAGCTGGGTGTCATCCGCATAATTGATGATTTTTACTCCAAACGGGGTGACCACCTCCTCCAGTGGGGACATATAAACATTAAATAGCGTCGGGCTAAGCGACGAGCCCTGCGGCACTCCGCACTGGAGGGGAACTGCTGGGGAGTGGATGTCGTTCTCCCAGACCTGGAAGGAGCGTGGGTAAGGAATGACGTGAGCCATGCCAGGGCGATGCCCTCCACTCCAATGTCTCTGAGATGCTGGATTAAGACCCGGTGGTTGACAGTGATGAAGGCCGCACTGAGGTCCAGGAGGATCACTGCCACTGATCCTCCTGTATCCAGAATGCATCTGGTCTCCTCCACTGCCGCCAGGAGGGCGGTGTCTGTGCACTGACCAGGGCGGAATCCAGTTTGAGAGCTCCTGAGTAAGTTGTTGGACTCTAAGAATAGGGAGAGCTTTTTATTCACTAATTTTTCAGTGATTTTACTGGTCCCAGGGAGGAGGGAAATTGGCCTGTAGTTGGCTAAGTCCTGCGGGTCTAATACCGTTTTTTTAAGGAGAGCCTTAACAACCGCCGCTTTCCAGCTGGGAGGGACCTTTCCCTGAAGTAGTGAGGAATTGATGAGGTCTGTTAACGGGGGGACAATGATGGGGGCCACTTTTTTTAGGAAGCGTATGGGCACCGGATCACTAGGAGAGTCACTTTTAATTGTGGCGAGCATTGCTGAGACCTCATCAGTGGTTACCGGACCGAAGGTGTTCAGGCGGGGAGCGGGGGTGTCCGGATAAGGGCTGGTGGAAGGGGGATATTTAAGCCGGTCAGCACCTGTGACGCTGGAGTTGATTAGTGGTAGGGAGGCGAGAATTTTCTGAATTTTCTCGTCGAAAAATTTTGCCAGATTGTTGCATTTATCCCCCGCGGTGTTGGAGTCAAGGGATTTCTCTGGGGGGTCCGGTACTTTGAGAAGTTCTTTTAGATAGTAAAAGTTTCCCTGGCGGAACAGGAGGAGTTTTTTATTCTATCCTGATAGAATAGACTTTTGGTGTTATGAAGCGCGAGTTTGTAAGTTCTTATGGATGCCCGGAAGGCGGCTTTCTTGCCTGCGAGTCTGTCCTTCCTCCATGCGCATTCAGTCCTTTTACATTCCCTCCGTAGGGCGTTAAGTTCAGGGGTGTACCAGGGTGATGGGTTTACTCTCTTGGCTCGTTTAAGGGTGCTAGTTATGGGTAGTAGGCTGTCCAAAGATTGGGTGAGCCAGGAATTAAACTCAATATCAGCGGTTGCGGGGTCGAGGGCAGGGGGAGGGGGAGATTCCCTCAGCTTAGCAGCCCATTCTTCAGGCACCAATTTGTGCCAGCGTCTGTTGATGACCCGAGTTTTGGGTAGTTGGGGTGGCGGGACCTCGAGATGCCAATCCATGAGGATCAGGCAGTGGTCAGTCCACGGGAGAGGAAGGGAAGTGCGGGTTTTGGAGTCAAGGATATTGGTGAAAATGGGGTCCAGAAGGTGGCCTTTGTCGTGGGTAGCCTGTGAATTCATTAATCGTAGGCCGACGGAGGTGAGATCCAGCAGCAGTTCGGCTGCTGTTATGTCCTTGGGATCTAAAAAGTGGATATTGAGGTCTCCTAGGAGTAAGAAATTCGAGGATGTCGTTGCCATAAGGGTGACAGAGTCAATGAGAGTACTGGGTAGGCCCAAGGGTAGTGAGTGGTGCATGGACCAAGTCTTTCTGTGGGGTGTCTTGAATTTAAACATCATTGAGGGCATGGATGGCATTGGATTTTGGGGATTTTTGTGTGTTTTTTGACTTTTTGTGGTGTTGTTGGGGCCTGGCCATGTGGGTGGGGGCCATTTTGAGGCCTGGTCCAGGCAGGGCCTGGCCATGTGGCTGGGGGTCAACGGGCCATTTTGAAGCCAGGCAGTGTGCTCAGGCCTGCACCCAGTTTGCCTTGCTTTCATCCATTATGCCCAGGGGTACTCTGTGGTGCATGGACCAAGTCTTTCTGTGGGGTGTCTTGCATTTAAACATCATTGAGGGCATGGATGGCATTGGATCGCGGTGATTTTTGTGTGTTTTTATACTTTTTGGGGTGTTGTTGGGGCCTGGCCATGTGGGTGGGGGCCCTTTTGAGGCCTGGTCCAGGCAGGGCCTGGCCATGTGGCTGGGTGTCAATGGGCCATTTTGAAGCCATTCAGTGTGCTCAGACCTGCACCCAGTTTGCCTTGCTTTCATCCATTATGCCCAGGGGTACTCAGTGGTGCATGGACCAGTCTTTCTGTGGGGTGTCTTGAATTTAAACATCATTGAGGGCATGGATGGCATTGGATTGTGGTGATTTGTGTGTGTTTTTCGACTTCTTGGGGTGTTGTTGGGGCCTGGCCATGTGGGTGGGGGCCATTTTGAGGCCTGGTCCAGGCAGGGCCTGGCCATGTGGCTGGGGGTCAAGGGGCCATTTTGAAGTCATTCAGTGTGCTCAGACCTGCACCCAGTTTGCCTTGCTTTCATCCATTATGCCCAGGGGGACTCAGTGGTGCATGGACCAAGTCTTTCTGTGGGGTGTCTTGAATTTAAACATCATTGAGGGCATGGATGGCGTTGTATTGTGGTGATTTATTTGTGTTTTTCAACTTCTTGGGGGTTGTTGGTGCCTGGCCATGTGGTTGGGGGCAATTCTGAGGCCTGGTCCAGGCAGGGCCTGGCCATGTGGCTGGGGGTCAAGGGGCCATTTTGATGCCAGGCAGTGTGCTCAGGCCTGCACCCAGTTTGCCTTGCTTTCATCCATTATGCCCAGGGGGACTCAGTGGTGCATGGACCAAGTCTTTTTGTGGGGTATCTTGAATTTAAACATCATTGAGGGCATGGATGGCATTGTATTGTGGTGATTTGTTTGTGTTTTTCGACTTCTTGGGGTGTTGTTGGTGCCTGGCCATGTGGTTGGGGGCAATTCTGAGGCCTGGTCCAGGCAGGGCCTGGCCATGTGGCTGGGGGTCAAGGGGCCATTTTGATGCCAGGCAGTGTGCTCAGGCCTGCACCCAGTTTGCCTTGCTTTCATCCATTATGCCCAGGGGTGCTCAGTGGTGCATGGACCAAGTCTTTTTGTGGGGTGTCTTGAATTTAAACATCATTGAGGGCATGGATGGCATTGTATTGTGGTGATTTGTTTGTGTTTTTCGACTTCTTGGGGTGTTGTTGGGGCCGGGCCATGTGGGTTGGGGCCATTTTGAGGCCTGGTCCAGGTAGTGCCTGGCCATGTGGCTGGGTGTCAAGGGGCCATTTTGAAGCCATTCAGTGTGCTCAGACCTGCACCCAGTTTGCCTTGCTTTCATCCATTATGCCCAGGGGTACTCAGTGGTGCATGGACCAGTCTTTCTGTGGGGTGTCTTGAATTTAAACATCATTGAGGGCATGGATGGCATTGGATTGTGGTGATTTGTGTGTGTTTTTCGACTTCTTGGGGTGTTGTTGGGGCCTGGCCATGTGGGTGGGGGCCATTTTGAGGCCTGGTCCAGGCAGGGCCTGGCCATGTGGCTGGGGGTCAAGGGGCCATTTTGAAGTCATTCAGTGTGCTCAGACCTGCACCCAGTTTGCCTTGCTTTCATCCATTATGCCCAGGGGGACTCAGTGGTGCATGGACCAAGTCTTTCTGTGGGGTGTCTTGAATTTAAACATCATTGAGGGCATGGATGGCGTTGTATTGTGGTGATTTATTTGTGTTTTTCAACTTCTTGGGGTGTTGTTGGTGCCTGGCCATGTGGTTGGGGGCAATTCTGAGGCCTGGTCCAGGCAGGGCCTGGCCATGTGGCTGGGGGTCAAGGGGCCATTTTGATGCCAGGCAGTGTGCTCAGGCCTGCACCCAGTTTGCCTTGCTTTCATCCATTATGCCCAGGGGGACTCAGTGGTGCATGGACCAAGTCTTTTTGTGGGGTATCTTGAATTTAAACATCATTGAGGGCATGGATGGCATTGTATTGTGGTGTTTTGTTTGTGTTTTTCGACTTCTTGGGGTGTTGTTGGTGCCTGGCCATGTGGTTGGGGGCAATTCTGAGGCCTGGTCCAGGCAGGGCCTGGCCATGTGGCTGGGGGTCAAGGGGCCATTTTGATGCCAGGCAGTGTGCTCAGGCCTGCACCCAGTTTGCCTTGCTTTCATCCATTATGCCCAGGGGTGCTCAGTGGTGCATGGACCAAGTCTTTTTGTGGGGTGTCTTGAATTTAAACATCATTGAGGGCATGGATGGCATTGTATTGTGGTGATTTGTTTGTGTTTTTCGACTTCTTGGGGTGTTGTTGGGGCCTGGCCATGTGGGTGGGGGGCATTTTGAGGCCTGGTCCAGGCAGGGCCTGGCCATGTGGCTGGGGGTCAAGGGGCCATTTTGAAGCCAGGCAGTGTGCTCAGGCCTGCACCCAGTTTGACCTGCTTTCATCCATTAGGCCCAGGGGTACTCGGTGGTGCATGAAACAACTCTCTCTGTGTAGTCTTTCTTCTATTAATGTAAACATCCATTTTTGATTAGAATTGCAATTTTTGTTTTGGGTCTTTGGGTGTGTTGTAATAATAATAAATACCTAGTTGCATATATTAATTGAAGCACGACATATGCAACATTTAATTAACTGATGTTCCTCTGGCTTCCTTTGCTTTTAGGTGTACAAGAGAACCACATCAGTCATCGTTCATCATTCATCAGTGCCAGGAAGAAGTCCTGCAGCGGTGTGTGCAGCACAACGTCCCGTGACGACACGTGTGGCCATTGACGTCTCTGCAACTCATGCAACTGCGGCTAAGCATGGGCGGAAAATCCGTTACGCTCGCGGATTTTGCGGATTTTCGGTAAATTCGCAATCCGCGAGATTCGCGAATTTCCCGCAAACTCCGCAAATTCGCACGCAGCAGATTTTTTTTCTTTGTGGTGTAAGTTCGCAATTGCGAACATGTAGGTGCGGCGGGCAGCAACAATCTCGCACTCGCGAAATTACAAAAATTGCAATTCCGCACAAGAAATCTACTAGCAAGCAGCATAGACCTTCTGAAAATGATTATTTTTATCAGAATAACTCCTCCGGTTGACATTTGCCTGCACTTTTTTAGATTTGAGGCCTTTTGATTTTCTTTGGATAACTTTTGGATTAGAAATCAACTTTCTCATATAAGCTTGGTGGGGCATTAAAGTTGCTGTAATGCTGCTCTGCAGAAAAACAAGTTTTGCAAAAGTGAAAGCAGGTTCAAAAGTTCAAACTCATCATTAGTAACCGTTCCCTGTAGTGCTTCCTGACAAGGGCCCCTCCAAAGTTCAGTTGCTAGTTGCAACAATTGTATGACCCTGCTCTGACCCTCACAGCAGGCTCATAGAATAGCTACAAGTAGGCCACAAAGGTCCTGGAAAAAAAAATTGCACTGCAACAGAAAGCAAATTACAGATAAGGATGCAGGTGCCAGACTGGAATTTTAAAACAGTGACACATTAATAAATCAACCCCAAATTAATTCATGTCAGTTGAAGCAGGCAGGTGTGCTTGCTTTTTCCCCCCATAATCTACAGTGATGATGAACCAGAGGGTGGCATAAGGCATTGATGTACCAGAGGGTAGCATGGGTAAAACAGAGGGTGGCAGGGGTGAAACAGAGGGTGCTGGGAACCTATGATGATGAACCAGACGTAGAAACAACATAATCGCGACCGACATGTAAGTTCGCGATTGTGAACTGTTACAAAACCCTCGCAAACTGTCAGAAATCCTTGCGAACTGGCAGAAATCCTTGCGAACACAAAAAAAAAATCCGCTAATTCGCGAGAATTCGCGGATTTTGCGGATTGCGAGTTCGCAAATTCGCAAAATTCGCGAACGCCAGATTCGCAAAATTCGCCCATGCTTAACTGCGGCCTGCTGTTCTGACATCTGAAGAAGATGGGCCCAAAGAAAGGTGGCCATAGCTCCTCTACCAAGAAAGTTGCCAGTGCCACTGCCAGTAAGAAGGAGCAGAAGAAGCAAGTGGCGCCACTTACCAAGGAGACTGGTGTGACACTACAGCTGCAGCAGCGGGGTTCGCCGGGGACCAAGCTGGGAGCAGCACCTCCGCCTCATTGGGCTCAGTGCCACCACGCAAAGTTATGTCCAAGACCATGAGTGCTGCGGAGGCAGCCACTTTAATTGCTCAATCACCATCGACCAGTGATGTTGGCTCATCGCAAGAAAGTAGCATCCAATCAACGCAGGGTGTAACTCATCTGACGAGTGTTCAACAACCACAGCCGCAACCACAACCACAGGTGCAACTAGTACAAGCTCAAGTACATGCGCAAGGAGGGGCGCAATGAGAGGCGCAAGGAGGGGCGCAAGGAGAGGCGCAAGGAGAGGCGCAAGGAGAGGTGCAAGGAGAGGCGCATGGAGAGGCGCATGGAGAGGCTCAACTACAGGTGCATGGAGCGGCACAACTGCCCACAATGCTTGTTCCTCCAGAAGTAGGGGCACATCAGGAAATCGAGATTGAAGTGGAGGCATAATCCAAGGAAGCCACTCCTCCTTCTGATGATCCATTGTCTTCCAGATCCCCAGCAAGAAAAAGGTCAAGGAGGGGTACTACAAGTTCTTCTTCAAGCCCCCTTCCTTCTTATGATCTTGATGTTGATTGGAACCCACCAATGCAGTCTGAGAGTGAGGCACGCTATGAGCCGACAAAGGTAGCTAAGCCTAAAAGGAAGGTTCCCCGCAAGGCTTCCACTTATGGGTAATGACGACGAACAAGAAGTGGTGTATTCTGCTGCTGATGAACAGTCTGACGACAACCCAGTCATCACAGTTGTCACTCCAGCCCCAGCGGGCATGCAGCAGACAGACAATTTTACCCTATCCCGAATTGCTGCTGAGCGGGATGTGGGCGGCGTGGCACTGGTACCACCACCAATGCAGTTAACTACTACACCAACAACACGACCTACAACTTCCATATTTTCTCATCAGAAGGGCTGGTAGGGACCTCCATCCAGCTCGACCTCCATTACCTCAAGTAGTGGTGCTGTAAGTGCAGAACAGAGTCAAATTCAGCCACGCCCATCCTCCACTTCATCTGGCATTGAAACTGAAAGTAGCACCTCCACCACCAGCAGACATCTCCAGTCCCCAGTTTGGGACATCTTTAGTGTTAGCAAAAAGGCAGAAAACATGGTCGTTTGTTTGATTTGTAAAAGTGTAGTTAGTCGGGGTAAGCTTGGTACCACTATGGCACAGGAGGCCAGAGAGGTCATCTCCAAAAATACCACACTATCATTTGGGAGGCGCACCTAAGGAAGATCCGGGAATACAAAAGTACAACAAATCCAAATGTATCCATTCATGTTGCATCTGATGATGACGAGTGGCTGATCGTGCAGGGGGTAAGTGAAGAAGCAACAGACATTTTTTCTGGTACACCCAGTACCCCTGGCAGCAGCACTGCAGGGGTAGCGCCCATACCGTCTACCCCAGCAACATGTATGAGCCACACTAAGAGTCTGGGAGAGACACCAATGCAAAAAAGTATATCAATGAGCCTAACTGGCTTGAAGAAGTGTGCATCATCATCATCATCATCCCGTAAAACGGTCCAGCCCACCGTTAAAAGCATGTTTTGGTCGGAGGCGCATTTGAACGCAACCACCCAACGGCACGTCTGTATAACCCAAAGCTGGCTAAAATGCTAGAGCAGGAACTTCTCCCTTTTTCTTTCGTGGAAGGGGTGGGTTTTTTAGAATTTATGGCAACAGTCTGCCCTAAACGGAAGGTTCCTAGCCGGTCCTATTTTGCCAGAGTTGCGGTTCCAGCACTGAATGAAGATGTGCTGGAAGTGATTGGGTCAGCTTTGCAGAAGAGTTCCGTTCACACTATCCACCTGACAACAGACATGTGGACCAGTTGCCAAGCCGTGGATTCTGGAGTCACTTTTGCAGGGGTTAGAGATAAGATATCTGCAGGTGTTGACAGTGGCACAATTTTTCAAGCTACTCGGAAACATGCAACAATAGCCATGTTTGCCTTGGAGAAATCTCATACTGCAGTAAACATTTTGGAGGAGTTTAACAGAAAGGTCTTTAAAGGGCTGCTGCCAAGAAGGCGCATGATGGGTTATGTTTCCACGGATAATGGCAGTAATATAGTTAAGGCCATGAATGATGGTGGCTACTTCAGAGTGCAGTGTTTGGCGCACTGCATTAATATTATTGTTCAAGATTTCTTGAAAAGAGAAAACACAGTCAGCAAGTTACTGACCACCTGCCGAAGAATCTGCACACATTTCAGCCATTCTTTTAAGGCCTGGAAGGAGATGAGGATCAATTAACGTAGATGTGGAGTGCCAGTCAAAGGACTGATCCAGGAGGTGGCAACATTTTGGAACTCAACCTTCTACATGCTTGAACGTCTGTTTGAGCAGTACTTGGTAATCAATGAGTATGTCAATAGCATTAACATACAGTTTGCTGCTATGAAAGACATGAGGCTAGAGCCGGAGGAATGGGACCTAGTTAAAAGCCTGACAGACATGCTTCGTCCTTTTGAGGTCTTCACCCGTGAAGTCAGCAGGGAGGACTGTAGTTTGAGCAAAGCTATCCCATTGTTGTTCATACTAGAGCAACAACTGAAGGCGGTATCTTCAATGTTCCGAGCTGTTGTTCACAAACAAGACGCATACCTGTTGGCGGACAGCTTATTCAGCCGCCTACTTTTCAATGAAAGGCTTAAAAAAATACATTCAGAACAACATTACATTTGTGCCACTATTCTGGATCTACGGTACAAAAAGACACTGACCAGCAAAGTATTCATTCCTTTTGATGAAGAAGATGTTTCAAAGTACAAACATTGGCTAGCTGTGTCAGGCACTCGGTCCGAAAAAGAGCTGCAGGAAATTAAAGGAAACACCACAAGTACTACTGAAGCAGCAGGCCATCCGGCGTCAATGTCCACTTCTGTGGCCGAAGCCAGTCACTTTCCCTCACAGCCGTTACTGACAGCAGTAACAGTATCCTCGTCATCATCACCTGCACCAGGCCCAGCCATAATATTGTCGGAAGCAGATTGGATAACTCAGCAGGGGTTTGCTCACTCCAGTGTTGATGCAACACATGGTACGCAAAGTGTAGCACCACCCAGGGGGGCCCTTGAGTGGATGGTGCAGGCCTATCTGGATGACCTAACAGAGGTCTACATTGATCGTGACCCATTGGTGTATTGGCATGGGAAAAGGCCTCACTGGCCACTGCTCAGCAGGCTGGCTATAAATTATTTGTCTTGCCCACTCGCAAGCGAGTCTTCGGAACATGTTTTCCATGCTGCTGGTGCCATTGTCACTTCAAAAAGATCCCGCCTCTCGCCCAAAAATGTGGAGAGGTTAACAATGATCAAGATGAATCAGCACTTCATACCACCAGATTACAAAATACGTGAATCCACGCAGGAAGAAGAGGACACCGACTTAGGTGACGGAAGCTCTTCTCTGTTAGCTGCCCGACTCCATGTTCAATTCACAGACTTTGAGGACGAGCTCTACTTCCCTGACAAGTAGGCTTGAAAAACGTACTTTTTGTTTTCTTCTGTCTTTGACTTTTATTTCTGTGTGTCTTTCTTTGATTTGCAACTTTTAGCACAACAAAACTTTAATCACAACAAATCCATCCGCAGCGCTGTCTTCGTCTTATTTTCCATATTGAAGGTGCCGCTGTCTGCATTCCTGAAGTTCACAACTCAGTCATGCTCCTCTGTCCCCCTCCTCCAGACTCCCCCTATCCATTTCCCTCAAGGTTGATGGCCGGATTACGCAGAATCTAGAAACTGTTGCTTCAGTCCGTACACGAGTCCCCTCAAAAGAAGTGGGACTGGAATGACTCACTATGCTGATTGCACCTTCTGAAATTGACATGAGAGGCACCCTGTGGCCCTTCATTTAAGAATAGGATGATGACAAGTGAAACAGGTAATGAATGATGAGATGGCATGCAGTGGTGGACAACACTGGCTGTCTGGCTCTGATGAAAGCAATTGTGGTTTGTTTGTTGTGCATGAAGTGAATCCTATCTATGTGTTATGTTATTAATATTTAATCAATATTAATTAATATTTAATTAGTATTTACACACTAAATGTAACTCAAGTGTACTCTGTTACCTTGTTTAATACAAATTGTACTTCTACTGCAGGGGCCAGCCACTACGTTGCAGGTAAAAAAGTCAACAATAACCGCAGTAGACCTACATGTCTGTCTAGTCGTGGTATGGGAGTGGTCGAGCCAGTGTAGTGTATGCCAGAGACCAGAGAGCAGTTCATGTAAAATTGTGGCTATGTGGCTTGCTGAATAAAATTAGATATGCTTTGTCTGCCTGTGTCAAAGAGGTATGCTACATCATCAGGTTGGTTCACTCAGTGGTGCCTGCCTTGACCGTCTGCATGGCCCTGGCCTGCTGTGTGAAATTACTATCCTTGAAAAGGAGACTCAGAGTACGCACTTTAGAAATGATGCCTGTATGTAATACTGTCGCCTCTGAAATTTTTGCACTACACACTGTACCTTATATTTTTTCTCAGTGCTGTTTTAATATCCCTTCCTGTTTTTCCATCAACAACTGCAGGCCGGCTTTTACCTTGTGCCATGGAAACAAAATCAATCCGAGATGAGGAGGCAAGATGGCCGACACTGGATTGCTGTGAGCAGTCGCACTCTTCCTCTCTCCAGCCTAAGGAAGAGTAGCAGTATGCACAGCTGAAATTCCATGGTTTTTCTAGTCTCCTTCGAATGGCACTTACATGGCTGGTACAGGATGAATCAGAGCTATTTAATTCAAGCTACTCAGGGGTAGTAGCTAAGCAACTTTATCGCTGTTATCAAGTTTTCAACTATCTGAAGGAAAGCGCCAAAACTTTGATGAGCACATTCGCGCTAAGGATCAAAAGGAAAAACCTCGCACAACAGGCTGAAGTTCAAGTGCAGGAGTCTTCAATGCCTCCTCCAAAAATGACGAAAAGTGAAAGACAAGAGAAGCTAGAGCTGCAGAGGGAAAAAGATAAAAAAGACAGGAAGACACCGAGCGGACCGAGTGATCCAACAGTAAACACAACTGGGATGAGTAAAGCTTTGCGCAATCTAGGCGCCAACCTGGGTGCTATCCCCAAGACAGGGGGGTCGATCGGAGGAAAAAAGAAACCCGATCTGAAATGCAGCAGCTCTGATGAGCCCACTCTACGCGCAAGCAACATCATTAAACCCGGCAGGCAACAAGAAAAGGGGAAAGTTAAGGATACATTGTTGCGGCAGCCTACCGTGACTGAAGCTTTCTCACCGAGATCCC
This sequence comes from Lissotriton vulgaris, assembly GCF_964263255.1. Taxonomy (NCBI): domain Eukaryota; kingdom Metazoa; phylum Chordata; class Amphibia; order Caudata; family Salamandridae; genus Lissotriton; species Lissotriton vulgaris. Next base: position 920,847,336 of record NC_141693.1, read on the forward strand.
TCCAACGCACGGACGGTGTGCAGGCTCCGGGAGGAAGACGGGGGAGTGCTGGCAGCAGCGGAACTAACAGACTCACGGGACCCGAGGGAAACAATGGGAAATCGGGCGCTCAGGAGAGCGTCCTCGAGGACGCAGCCGATGCTACGGCAGGGGTTGCTAGGCAACGCTCGAATCGTGATCATGGCGGAGAGGTAGAGCTCGGTGAGGAAGCCAGCGTTAACGACACAGCAGTGAGACCGAGACCGAGAGCGATAGAGGGGCAAATGCGTCCAGAGAAGCTGCAGCAAATCGAAGGAAGTGTTACTGAGACTGGAGAAGGAAAAATGCAGCCAGAAGGTAATAACGCTGGAATTGTTAATGAGATTGAGGCTGAGTCTGGAGAATATATGGAAAACAAAGAAAGTCAAGGCAGGCCCATGACTGAGTTTGGTAATGCTGATATGTTAGGTGCTCTGTTGGTCATGGAAAATGAAATGAAGTCAGCAAGTTTAGAGCCATTGAAAACATGGGGAAGCTCTCTCAGCCTGACAAGTAAAAATGATGTTGGTGAGGGCGATGGCAAGCTTGAAGGTGGATCGGCAGAGGGAGATTGTTTTTTCTCAGTGAATGAGGAGACAGACACTGATCAAACAAACACTGGCAGCTCGGAGGAGGGTGAACATTCAGATTCAGACTCAGACTTAAGCATTGATAAGGATACCACCCTTAGAAGGAAGTCCTTACAATTATCTAGGCAGCTCGCAGGGGGGTTTGAGGAGGCCCAGAAGAAGTTACTATGGGATTACTCAGCGACATCACATGCGTACCAGGAGGTAGATGATAATAACCCAGGTCCTACCTCAGTAGGCTCTGATACATCCCATCAGTTCCCAGCTGAACTTCTGTTTAATACCCTCAAGCAGATGCAAGCGGAGGCCAGGGCAGAAAGCCGTAGAGCAAGACAGGACGCTAAAAAAATACAAAATACAATGAGGAAAATGAACAAGCTCTATGATGAACTAGCTGAAAGAGTAACAGAGGCTGAAGAGCGGACAGGCAAGCTGGAAGATGAGATGGGCGATTTCAAATCTTTTAAATCAGATCAAGAAAAACTTACGGAGGACTTCCAATGGAAGTTGGAAGATTTTGAAAATCGTCAAAGAAGAAATAACATTAGACTTTTGGGTGTGGCAGAAGGGATTGAGGGGCAGGACACAAGGCGGTTTGTTGTGAACTTGTTAAAAGGGTCTTTTCCAGAGTCAGATTGGCAGTGGGATAAAGAGGTACAGCGTGCGCATAGATATCCTTTTACATTAAAACAGGGGGCCAGGAAAGATGGACAGGGCTCTTATCCCAGAGCGATCTTGGTAAATGTAGGTAATTACCTGCTGAGAGAAGAGATTATTGCCAAAGCTAGACCAGACAGTAAGAGGGTATTTGAGGGTACCACATTTTTTGCTAGGCCTGATTTTTGTCATGTCACGGTAGAGAGGAGGTGGCGGCTCAGGCAGCTGATCGCACCATTTCAGGCATTAGGGTCAGAGGCATACCTCCTTTTTCCTGCTAAACTGAAAGTTGTAACAAAGGGGAAAACTAGAGTGTTTATTTCCGAAATTAAAGCCCAGCAGTTCATTGAAGAGTTGAAGAACAGGAAGGGGGCTTAAGCTGATGACTAGGATATGATAGTTGGGATCATAATATAAGTACAGATTGGATAAACAATAAGGGGAACCATGGACTCAGTTAAGTGGAGAGATTAGGCTGAGAGGGGAAGCGACTGACGCAATTCAAAAGCGGCCACACATAGGTCTGTTGACCTATTTGCCTGTGGAGGGGGGGGGGGAGACCAGGGTGGGAACCGTGGGGAGGGGGGGCGGGAGGGGGGGGGGGGGGAAAGAAGTACTGTTGCACGATATACAATGTTTGACTCAGCACGATTACACATCATACAGATACCAGAGTATGTGGTATATAAAAAAGTTAGTTTTTCATATAAGGAAAATGTGGAAGTATGATGACGTGTAGAATTGCCTCAATTAACGTTTGTGGTCTTAATTGTCTTAATAAGAGGTTGAGGGTGGCAGCACTGCTAAAATCCTTGAGATTGGACTTGGTGTGCTTACAAGAGACACATATTGAAGGTACAAGAGGTTATTTAATGGAACAGCTTGGCTACAGGCTATTGGCTAATACTAAACAAGGGACAAAAACAAGAGGAGTAGCGGTTTTGGGAAAGACTAGGGAGATAACAGTTAAAAGAAAGAAAGAAGATCAGTGGGGAAGATGGGTCATACTTGAAATTTGTTTTAAAGGAAAGACTTTTACACTGACGTCAATATATGGTTCTACCGAGGATGACCCTGATGTTTTACAATATCTAGATATTGAATTAGCTCAATGGCCAGAGCCAATAGTGTGTTGCGGAGATTTAAACATACATGTTCCGGATGGTTCTAGCTTGCAGACGGGTGGATACTATGGGGGGAGGAAGAAGAAAGTATACAAGGCTCTAGTAGATTTGGTGACACATAATTCCCTGGTAGACCCTTGGATTAATTCACAACAACAGGTAGATGGTAGCACATATTTTTCGGCCCCGCATAGGTCTTTGGTTAGGCTGGATTACTTTTTAATTTCTAGGACAATATTTCAGGATGTCCAAATTGAGAAACAACCTCGGATAATATCTGATCATAGTCCATTGATTATAACTATTAAATTAGGACAGGGTCAGAAAATGAGAACACAATGGACATTTGAAAGATCTTTACTAACAGATGACGCATATAGAAGTCATATGGAAAAATGGATAAAATTCTATTGGGAAATTAATAGGGGATCTGCCAGCTTAGGTATCGTTTGGGACGCTTTCAAGGCGGGAGTAAGGGGGGAGACAGTTAGTTATGTATTAACAAAACAAAAGAAGGAGAAAGCGAGATTGGAGGAGGTGAGAGTGAGATTGATAAAAGAGGAAGAAGATCTTGCTATAGCCTTAATACAGAACGCTCCAGTAGAGCCACATCTGTATAGGATTATAGCTGTGAAAGCAGAAGCAGTAGAGTGGATTGCAGAGAAGGAGGCAAGTAATTATTTGGCTAAAAAGGAGAGCGCATATGAATTAAGCGAGAAGGTAGGGCATATATTGGCGGTTCGCACAAGACAGAGACTTGCTACTTTTGATATTAAAGAAATTAAGGATAAACAGGGCAATTTGGTAAGCGAGACAGAACAAGTAAGAGAGGTCTTTAGGGAGTACTACGCATCCCTATATACTCCAGAGAAGGAAGAGAGCTTTGCAGATATTGAGAGATACTTAAGGGGAGTTGAGTCCTGTAAATTGTCTGAAAATGGAAGAGAAGAACTTGAGATGGCAATACAATTAGATGAGTTTAATACAGCACTGAATAGCCTGCCATCAGGCAAAGCCGCAGGGCCGGACTTGATCCCTGTGGAGTTTTACAAAGTATTTAAGGATGTGTTATGTAGCGATATGTTTAATATTATGATTTCAGCACAAAAAGGAGATGGGTCTCCCCCGTCCTGGGGAGGGGCAGATGTTATTGTAATTCTTAAAAAAGGGAAAGATCCAACAAATACTGGATCTTACAGACCGATCACATTAATGAATGCTGACGTCAAGGTCTACTCTAAAATATTAGCTACAAGGCTATCAGGGGTTATTGAGAGTTTGGTAAGCCCCGTCCAACATGGATTTATACCGGGAAAAGGGACAACGCAGCACATCAGGACGGTTCTAACTATGTTTGATGCTGCAGGTGGACTGGGAGACCCGATGGCAGCACTATTCTTAGACGCCGAGAAGGCATTTGATAGGGTCACATGGAGGTATTTATGGCAAACTTTGAGGTGGTCGGGGATAGGTGAGGGTTTTATTAGGGCTATACAGGGGTTATATATTGATCCAATAGTCAGAATCAGAGTGAATCGAGGATATTCAGCAGATGTCACTATAGGAAGGGGGACAAGACAGGGGTGCCCTTCATCTCCACTCCTATTTGCCCTGTATTTAGAACCGCTGCTCCGTAGATTAGAAGACAATCCTTTGATTACGCCAGTTAGAGCAAATGGCTGCGTTGTCAAATCCCTAGCCTATGCCGACGATGTGGCAATTCTCACCTCTGACCCCCATATGGCAATTGGTCAAGTTGAACAGGAAGCGGAGCTATTTGGGCAAATTTCTGGGTATAGTCTTAATAAAGCAAAGACCCAGATTGTAGAAAATGGATATTCTAATTGTAATGATCCGCGTGTGGTTACTTCTGCAGTATATTTAGGGGTGGCTATTTCGGCAGATATTGATAACGTTGTGGGAAGTAACATCGCCCCCCTATTGGCAAAAGTCAAAAATGATTTGGAAAGACTTAATAATTTACATCTGTCTCTTGTAGGAACCACAAATGTTATCAAAATGTTAATTCTTCCTAAGTTCCTCTATTTTTTTAGAGCCATTCCCCTTCTCTTTGAGAATAAGTGGTTTAACTCATTAGAGATTATTTTGAATAAATTCATATGGGCGCAAGGTAAGACGAGAAGGGCTTATAGATTTATGGTTCTCCCAAGAGAAGAAGGGGGGTGGGGAGTCCCTGATTTCAGGATGTATTATCTTGCTGCTGCCCTACAGTATATGCAGGGGCTAATTGGGGGAGGGGGTAAGACACAAAAAGTTACAAGTATGTCGACAGAAATCTATAAGGCTGTTCTGGGTGAAGAAGTTGAAAATTGTTTTTTAAATTGTATGGAATATGGGTACTACAAAAGGACCAGGTTTAAAACACTAAGTGCTGCCGTTAGAATCTGGAATATTTTTTTAAAGAAATCAGGCCTCGGCAGGTTTAACAGATATGTTAGATTGTACAAGAATAGGTCACTACCCGCAGCAATTTTTGCAGATAGCACAATGGCTGGTTGGGCTGAAAGGGGAATTAGTCAGATTGGGGACCTCAGAGGGAGTGAAGCGATGCTACAGTTCACAGATTTAGTGTCGAAATTTGCCATTGATGGGAGATCCTTCTTTAAATATCTCCAGGTTCGGAGCTTTTTGGGTGGAAAACAGGGAGGGCCTGTAGGATTCCAGAGGAATGAAATTCTAGAGAAAATACAAATCTCTGGAGATTGTACAATTAGGAGCCTGTATGCATGCCTGGTGAAAGGAAGAGTAGCCGATATAGAGAAATTCAGCAACAAATGGACAGCTAAACTGGGTAGTCCAAAGGATTTATTTCAAGAGTCACTTGAGCTTGCACGTATGGTTTTATGTTCGGCACCTCTACAATCACAGCATTTTAAAACTCTGTATTTCTTATACTTTACCCCAGCTAGAATAGCTAAATGGGGAGGAACCACGGGCATTACATGTGCAAGGTGCAACCATCCGGAGGCGGATATAATACATGTCTTTGCTACTTGTCCACAGCTGTACACACTGATTGAAAATGTTGAACGATTTTTAAATAGGACTTTGAAGTTACGTATAACCCTTACACCATCAGTATTATTGTTGGGGTTGGATCAGGTTGGAAATACACCACATAAAGAGTTTATTTTTGTGGCTGCTGCAGTTTATAGACTGACTATAGCTAGAGCATGGTTAGATAAAAATCCACCCACCATGCAAACCTGGTTGGCTAATTTGTTAGCAGCCTACAATTTGGAGAAGCCTATCTATTCCAGAAAAGGGATAAGGGGCAAAATGAGAGGATTAAAAATATGGGAACCCATAACTAGTTGGAAAGACAGTATGGGGTCTCAGTAAGTCTAAGGGCTATTCTTTTGTGTTTTTGTATTTTTTTTTGGTGTTTGGCTTTTCATTCTCGTGTTCCCATGCTTTACCTTATAGGCAAATAATATGAAATGCAGTATATGTAATGTATAAATTGTATGATGTGTAAATTGTGCAAATTATGGAAATAAAAATTTTAAAAATAAAAAAAAAAAAAAAAAAAAAAAAGGAAACAAAATCAATCCGCAATTCCGCATCCGCCAGGCAGGCAGTAGACAGTGTGTCTGGTCACCAAGATTGATCGACGGAGCATCAGATAGAATCAATGGAGGAGTACCGCGAATAAGAGGAATGGCTGGATGCATACAGCTTTCCAAATTGAACAATACAACAACAACATACAGTTACAGTATCTTCTTTACTTCTCCTTATCGTTTAAGTAACTTATTGTTGTGAACTTCTATGAGTGCGACTCTCTGCTTCAAATTCATCCCTACAGCTATTTCATAACTTTCTTTGCGATATTTAAAACTAATGTATTGTACTACTAAGTCATTCTGTCTCTGAGTGAAATTGCATAATTACAGCAGCCCTGTACTATCTAATAGTTTAGTACTACTTAGTAAGTTGTAGTTAGTACTACTTTTCAGTAACCGAACCATCCATTTAGCAAACAACTTCATGCATGCACTTCCTTTATGTCCCTTAAAATATTTATGGATATCTTCGTATCCAAAGATTTGTTTTTCTTCATTTGTGTTTTTTTTTCCTCTCTCCACAAAACCTTTCTAAAAAAAACCATTCCCATCCAATTTTCAAACCCTAACCCTCTTCCCCCGGGCTGTGTGGTTTTCATTGAGGTGTGAATAAATGACAGCAATAATTCCACACACTTCCTGGGGAGGATAAGGTGCAAGCAAACTCCTTAAATCAATTTTAAGGCAGCTAGATGAATCCTAGGATATTGTAATTCTGCATAAAAAAACACCAATGAGTTTTTTCAAATGAATTCTGAATTTCATGCCCACCATCAATTGGATCCATCATCAACATCATCCTCCTACATGTCAAGACTTGTTACGCTGCTGTGTCACTGTTCTTGTTGTAGCCATAATCATCCAAGCTAATTTTTTTTCCCATACTTATCTTTAGCATTGCTTAGGCTACAAATATATTGTTCCTTCTAATACTCCGCTCAGGCCACTCAATGTCTCATGTTTTTTCCTTTGTTTTTCATATGCTCCTACTGAAAGTGTGGTACCACTCCTACTACCACCACAACAATGGAATTTCTGTCCTGGATGGATTTCATGGGCAACCGTAATCTCCATTTGCCATGCAGTCAGCGCTGTGCCTAGCTCTATTCTCAAACACGAATCACAGGTAAGATGAGCATTTTGGGGAGGTAGAATAATGGGCTAGGACTCGGAGGAGAGGAGAGACTGACATTAGTACTAGTAAAGTACTAGTAGGCCAATTGAATTCACTAACTCTGTTAGTGGCACTTTTGTAAATTGGACGTTTTAGATAATTCATGCTGGTAAGTTTGAGGAAACCAAACGTGCAGTAACCCCCGCCCATCACCCCACAAAGTAATATGAACGCGTACACTATGTTGAAGTATGTAAAATAAAAAATTATATATTTACCCTAACCAAAATAAACTAGTCCAAAGACCCAAACCACTTCCCTCCCTAACCCCAACAAATGCCCATTTCAATGTCCCGCAAAAAGTCCCTCAGAATCTCCAACTCCCAATCCCCCTCCCCCCAACAGTCTTTAAAAAAGGGGCAAGGGACACAGTCGCTTCCGGCGGTGTCCTGTGGACAGGTGGTCCCGCAGCTCTCTGCAGAGGTCCTGGAGCTGGTGCTTCTGCTTCTCCAACGTGCACTCTAGGTAGTCCACTTGGCGGCGTAGCTGGCGCAGGCATGCCATCCAGGCTCTGAAATTTAAACTTTATTGTTTAGTTAATTAAAACCATAACAATTTGATGAATGTCACACACAAATATAAAATTTATAAATTTGTCGCTAAAAAGTGTTACAATGTTAAAAAATTCAAAGCATTAATTGTTCATATTGTTTTTATACGTTTCTCAAATGCCTGCAAGAACTTCACCAGCTTGCAGTGTATTCTTGGAGCAGTAGTATCCAGGCTTCCAATAATGGCTGATCTACATGTTCGTAGGTTCATGGACCGATAACTTTCCTTTAGGTGTGACCGTTCCATGGATAGCATCTTACAGTGACAAATTATGTGTATTAGGTCCTCTTTAGGGCTACCACACAGTCGACAAGAAACGTCGTCAAGCAATTTCCAGGCAGGTTCATTTGCTCGTGTGGGAAAGTCACCAAGTCTCAACGCCATCAGCTTTTTCTAAATAAAATAGAGTAAGTTGTTTCCAGGTATTTTGCAGCTGTCAATGTCTTATAGCCATTTATCACAGCCCATGAGTGCGAACGATGGGAGAGCATTTCTTTGTCCAAGATTAACGAATGAAGTTTGGCCACTTTATTTAGGGTCTGTTTTAGAACAACAAATGACAGATTATTATCCCATAGGGTTTTTGAGCAGGTTGTCTCCAAAGCTTGCATGAGAAATTGATTTTCTTTGGAATTCTTTTGGGATTTAAACTCTTGCCATAGGTAGGTATTCAGATTGTTATTACTTGCTTTTTGCTTGATCTGATACCAGACCTTAATATAAGAGTATTGTCTCCCCGGTATTTCGTTTTTTAGTCCGAATTCAAGTCGCAATTGCGCTGGTGATGTCATGCGTGGGAGACGTAATACTTTTTTGTATATTTTAGTTGTCAGGATGTTTAGTAGGTCGGCATCCTTTCCGTGCATTGCCACACTTGCATAGGTCAGGGTTGGGAGGATTTTATTTGCCATTACGGTTAGAAGGGGTTTGAGTGATGGCCCTTCCAATTTTTTTGCCAGGGTACTTAGTCCAAATATCAGAGCACCCGCTCTTTGTGTCAGATAGTTCTTCTGTTCTTTTAGGTTAAGTTTGTCATCTATATAAAATCCCAAATATTTGTAAACTGAGACTTTCTCTAGAGGTTTTCCTTTTAACCATATATCATGATGCAATCCACGGCGGTTAGTGATCAACATGGTTTTAGTTTTTGAAACTTGTTTGCCATCAAGAAGTCCGACAGTTCCGTTACTAATCTGGTTAGCCCCACCTTTGTTAGGCTCAGGAGGACAATGTCGTCTGCATAAGCCAAGTGGTTGAGCTGTAAATCGCCAAGTTTTGGTGGGTGGGCATTGCAGTGGTTCAATTTCGCAGAGAGATCTGAGATAAAGAGGTTAAATAAGTGTGGCGCAAGAACACACTCCTGTTTGAGGCCCGTGGTTGTGGGAACTTTTCTCGATAGTCGTGATCCATCACCAATTTTTACTTGCGACCAAGTATCAGAATAAAATAGCAGCAAACCCTTTAGGATACACTCAGGAATTGCCCATGATCTCAATTTCGCCCACAGCAGAATACGATCCACACTGTCGAAGGCCGCCTGAAGATCTATAAAACACATGTTCAGATCCTGTTTTCTACTCATGCACTTCTCCGCGATCATAGTTATGGATAGGATATTTGCTGTTGTTCCGATCCCTTTCCTGAACCCCGTTTGATTTAGGGGAATCAGTTCTTTCTCACTAAACCATGCGACCAAATCATCCAAGAGTAGAGAAGCAAAATATCCAGGCTCTGGGGGGGGCAGCTGCTGGTTTTGTTGCAGCTGAGCGGCAGCGAGGGGAGGCTGTCGGACCACAGCACCGTACTGGAGGCTTCTGGCTGGTGGACCCGGGGGCACTGGAAGAGGATGCAGCTGTTGACGCCTCCTCCTCCTGTTCCCGAGTCCACAGCCGGCGATATTCTGCACAAATGGCCTCCAGCTCGGACAACCATCTCCTTTCTGGTGAGCTTTTGTGGAGCATCTATATGAAGAAAGAAAGAAAAATACTGTAACCAATACTCTTTAGCAATAACACAAAATAATTCAACATAAAGTTGTCCCACAGTAACACTAGCAACTTGCAAGCACAGTATAAAATTTTGGCATGTATCTTTCCGCCGTCTTTGTAGGCCTGTAACATTAGTGGGAGTTTGAGGAATTCTACCAGCAGCACTATGGACTCACTATATAGTCAGAGAGTCAGAGAGTACACCAGTCTTCTTCTTTTTTTTCTCTAGTTTTGCGAAAGAAATTACTTGCACGTGAAATTGTGGTAGCCAGCATAATGACAGCTCAGTCAGCTTGCACCCAAGAAAAACAGACACAAGCCATGATGACGCAGACTCGCATTACTTTAAGCAGCACATGCAGGTGGGGATAGGGAAGCTCTTACTTTTCTATTGGGGCGGCACTGGCCATACTCGGTTACATCAAGGGCTACTGCTCAATGTAATTTATAATTCGCACTGCCCCCCGGGCCTTCAGTACTACAAAAGGAAAATGAAGATTATTCATTTCTGATCATGTATCCAGCCGATCACATGATCTTTGCTTATATGATGGATGACTTTAGGTGCTTTGTTGTGATAGATTGAGTGAACAACAGCGTTAGTCCACCCATGATTGACAAAGCTGAAAGAAAATTATTAACATAGGGAGTGAGTGTGGTACCCATAATTGCCAGGGGAAGGGACTTGACTCGATATAATGTCAATTATACAATACATACACAATATATGCTGTGCTTGCAAAGTAAACTACTGTACTGTTAGTCAAGGGAGAATTTCTGAACAATCAAAACGTCTAGTATTTGGATTTCCTCTGCTTTGCTACTCTGGCACGGACATGCTGTTCAAAGAAAGTAACATTCTTCATCCACTGAGAGTCTGCTCTACATATACCTCTGCTATCTATGAGAAAGAAGATATCATCCATGCTTCCAAAGTAAACGTCTATCATTCTTCTTAATGTCTCAACTGTACCAACTTTACTTTTTCGCAACAACCAACTAACACCCTTTTCATTTTGTTTGGTAAACCACCGTCTTGACTTGCATTTCAGTTTCACCCAAATGATATATTGCAATGCACACCACACATGCATTTTCTGATTCACCCACACATGCAGTCATCTTCTCTTTCTCCTCCAACCATCCTTGCTTCAAGCAGCCATGCATCTGATTTCTTCCTATCAGCCACATGCATTCAAAAACACGTGTCATTCTTTACAGTTATAAATGTTACGACTCACTCGTCCTTCCTTACGCCCTTCTTTCCCTTTTAGTTCATCACATCCCTCAAGTTCATCTGATCTGACTTGGCTTCAGGATAAAAGTTTCACAGCTGATTTGATATCAAATAGAGGGGGCCATTGCTTACTCGAGAACTACCGCTGCTAATGCTATGGCTAAGTCAAGGGTGACTGTCTTCTCTGTGATTGACAAAAATGTAGATCTAAATTAATAACTGTTCATAACAGTACAGTTTACTTCTACTAGTGTACTGTCTACTGTACAGTACGTCGATGTGATGGGAGCACGGCCCCTTCAGCACGGATATCACGTCACCCCTCTCGGTCACCACCACAATCCCCTGTTGCCCGGACTACCAAAACAACCCGGACTCCACCCCTTTCTTTTTCCCTACAGGAACCAGTACCAACGCGGGACACAACGGAAGTACATCCCCGCGACCCCGGAAGTCCCTCCCCCTTTCGGGAGGCGGATCACAGAAAAGCCGGAAGAACCAACAACACAGCGTTCAAGCAGGAAGACTCGTGGCGGGAGACGGCGTGCGAAGAACCCCCGGAGAAGAGAGACGATCCGGAACCAGGAGACGAGGTCTGGACGGAGGACTGGTGGAGTCCAGAGGAGGACGCTGGAGAGCGGCCGCAACTCAAGGACGGAGTTGCGGCGGGCCAAGTGAGTACCAGTTCCGTGTGTGTGTAAATATTAGGCGTTACGAGAGTGTGTAAATAAGTAGTCTGTACATATCCCCGTGTATAAAATAGTTCCCTCCTCACGATTCACCGTGCACTGTGTATAGATTGGATATACGTGTGAGAGTGGCACTATCACGACTGTAGATAAATACCCTTGCACGTCCCGACACCAACGTCACCCTATTCCCTGTCCGCGCTATATCTCCACCCCTCTTACCCTCCCGTCCCTTTCCTCACAGTCGTTCTAGCCCCAACACTCCGGTGAAGGAACAGGATCTTGTCCTTAGATCCACCGACCGAGCTAACGGCCATATTTTCTCTCTCCTTTTCCCCCCTCCGAGGAACCACCGTCCGGGAGCTGAGCCTATTGACACCTCGAGGATTGGCCCGACTACCGTCAAGACCAACGGCTGTCCCTGGAAGACCACACCCGGACGACTCCCTACCTCGGAACCGGAAACCCCAACCCTTTTGGAACTCTCTACTTCCCTGTATTATACCACTGCACCTTTGTACAATAATAAACACCGGCTACGAAATAGCCCACTACATACGGCCTCCACGCCTGTTATTCCGGTCTGCTACCCCCACCAGCCCACAAGTGGTGTCAGAAGTGGGATATACCGGAAGCATGGAGGCCGCGGTGCAAAAGCTAGCAGATTCCCAAGAACAACTCGGGAAGATGATGGAACTCTTCTTGAAGACGGCCGAAGAAGACCGTGGGCAATTGCACGATGTCTTGAAGGGGCAGGGAACCGCTCAGGACCAGGCTCTGGGGAAGCTCACAGATGTCTTAGGCCAACAACGACCCACCGCGTCACTTCCTTCAGTGGTCCTTCAGAAATATGTACCGGGCGAAGACCCGGATTTCTTTTTTACTAATTTCGAACGGCTGGCTCTAGCCGCTGCCTGGCCAGCCGACCGCTGGGGTCATTACCTGGGTCCGTTATTGACCGGTGAACTGCAGGCAGCCTTCCAACAGGCTAATGTACAGGGACTGACCCCTTATGCCGACATCAAGACCTGTATACTTGAAAGGTTGGGTATCGATGATGAGACCTATCGGGTACGGCTCCGCCAAGCAAAGGAAGGGCCACAGGAAACACCAAGAGCCCTCTCCTTCCGGATTAAAGATCTGGCGGACCGGTGGTTGAAGTCCGCAACCGCTACTAAAGAGGAAATACTTTCAAAAATTTATTTGGAGCAGTTCCTGGCTTCCCTCCATCCTGCCACTCAAAAGTGGGTCCGTCAGCACGCCCGGCTGACCCTAGAGAATGCCATTGAAATTGCCAGCGCGTACAGTCGCGCCCAGGACTTGCAGAAACCTAAGGAAGAACATGGTCACCGAACTCAGCCCCATGGCCAACCTCGGGGACCCCGTCCCTTTCTAGCCAAGAAACCTGAGCCTCCTCCGTTGTTCCCTTATCCAGTGATGTCCAGACCACCACCACCGCCTGGTCCCCAGTGTTACCATTGTGGAGGTTACGGGCACATAGCTCGGGTTTGTCCCCAAAAAGAAGAGCCGATGGAGGTGGGGATGGCCCGGAACTATGTGTGTCTGTCCTCAGGTCCGTCTCCTCCCGCTTTCCGTCGCCCTGTACGAATTGATGGACATCAGGTGTCTGCCCTTGCAGACACTGGATGTAGACAGAGTGTGCTCAGACCTCAAGAGATACCCCACGCGATCGGACCCATAACCGGTACAGTGGCCATTCAGTGTGTGCACGGAGACACAAAAGTGTACCCTACGGCCGAAGTCCAAGTACAACACTCCCTGGATCCTGGAAGTACCCTGAATGTCGGACTTGTTCCTTCCCTGCCGGAACAGGTTATCTTGGGCAGCGATTATCCTGGACTTCCTCGCCTCCTCCAGGACACCACCACTAGCCTAGAGAAGTGGTGGTCTGAAGCTCCTTTTCCCGACAGCCCTCCCGTAGTCGGAACAGACTCCATTCGGATGGTCAAGACTAAAACCCAAAAGAAAAAGGAGAAAAGGAACTACTCGACAGCTTTCCCAGTACGTGTAGAGGAACATCCCTGGGAAGTCGACCAAGAATTTCGGGCTGCTCAACAGGAAGACCCTATTCTCCAAGAAGCCTGGGGAAGGGCCCTGGACCAAGAAGATCCACTGCATGTAGGTCCCCACTTTTATAAAAAGGATGGTCTCTTATACAGAAAAGGAGGACCCCAACAACCGTCCCAGTTAACAGTTCCAGGACCCTTCCGGGACAAAGTATTGTTTCTGGCTCATAGCCATCTACTTGGGGGTCATTTCAGTGACGAAAAGACGAGTCAGGCTATCCTAGAAAAGTTTTACTGGCCAGGCATCCACCAGCAAGTCAAACAGTACTGTAGAGCCTGCCCCATTTGCCAGAAGAACAGCCGGTATCGCCCTCCTAGAGTCCCTCTACAACCCCTTCCATTGATAGACATCCCCTTCAGTAGAGTAGGGATGGATATTATAGGTCCTATGCTCCCATCCCGAAGTGGTTGTCGGTACGCGTTAGTCCTAGTGGATTACGCCACCCGCTTCCCGGAAGCCATCCCTCTCCGCCAGCCTACCAGTCAGAATATTGCTAAAGCCCTAATATCCATCTTTTCTCGGGTAGGCTTTCCCAGAGAAATCCTGACTGACCAGGGAACTCCCTTTGTATCCTCCCTCATGAAGCAGGTATGCTCCCAACTAGGTGTGAAACAAATCAGAACATCCGCATACCACCCCCAAACGGATGGTCTGGTGGAGCGGTATAACGCCACCCTGAAAACTACCCTAAAGAAACTCTTGGCTTTGGAGAGCAAGAGGTGGGAGGAAATGCTACCGCTAGCCCTCTTTGCCATCCGCTGCAAAGTCCAAAGCAGCACGGGGTTTTCCCCTTATGAACTTCTGTATGGTAGACCCCCTCGGACCCTACTAGATATGGCCAAAGAGGCGTGGGAGGCGGAACCCAACCGAACCCGACCTCTGCCGGAGTACGTGCAAAACCTCAGAACCCACCTGGGGCAAATAAGGGACATTGTACGCCAGAATCTGGTAGCAGCCCAAGCTAAACAAAAGCAACAATATGACAAGGGTACCAAACCTCGTTCCTTTCTTCCCGGTCAGTTGGTCCTCCTCTTAATGCCCTCTTCCGACCACAAACTGTTAGGGCAGTGGCAAGGTCCCTTTCCGATTCTGAGACAGGTCACTCCCGTGACCTATGAAATCGAGCTCGACCCTGTCCGTCGAACCACCCAAATCTTCCATGTGAATCTATTAAAGGAGTGGGTCGGACCTCGTCCGGTCCTCCTGAACAACTGTTCAGAACCGGAACTCTCCTATGAAGTCTGTATAGACTCAGAACTCGGGGATCAACGGAAACAGGAACTTAGGGCCGCCCTTCAACCCTTACAACAGGTTTTCTCCTCCTCTCCTGGCCTCACCTCAGTAGTCGAACATGCCATCATCACGGAACCAGGGAAAACGGTCCGTCAGAGGCCTTACAGGATACCGGAGGCTCGTAGACCCGTTATCAGAGAGGAGGTAGCCCAGATGCTCCACATGGGGATCATCGAGCCTTCCAGTAGCGATTGGAACTCGCCGATAGTATTAGTCCCCAAACCAGACGGCTCGGTCCGTTTTTGTATCGATTTCCGAGAAGTCAACAAGATCTCCTCCTTAGATACATACCCTCTACCCCGGGTTGATGAAATGATCGAGCGTATCGGTAAAGCCAAATTCATCAGCACGTTAGACCTTTGTAAAGGTTATTGGCAGATTCCCTTACGTCCTGCCGACAAGAAGAAGACGGCCTTCTCCACCCCCGAAGGCCTATACCAATTTACGGTGATGCCCTTTGGGCTCCACGGGGCTCCAGCCACCTTTCAGCGAGCCATGAATTTGGTATTACAGCCCCATGTTTCTTACGCTGGGGCCTATCTGGATGACATTATCATCTATAGTGATGACTGGGACCAGCACTTATGTCATCTAGCTAAAGTAATACACTCTCTGGGGTCGTATGGGTTCACGATCAATCCCTTGAAAACCACCTTGGCTGCTCAGACGGTGAAATATTTGGGTTTCCTGTTGGGGGAAGGGCTGATCCGCCCTCAGAACAACAAAATTGCTGCTATCCACGCCATTCCTTTTCCCCAGACCCAAAAAGAGCTACGAGCCTTCCTAGGCCTTTTAGGGTATTACAGGCGCTTTATCCCCCGGTTTTCTCAGATCGCAGCCCCCCTCACAGACCTGTTAAAGAAAACCGTAAAAACGGAAGAAGCGCTGAGACAACCACACCCCTCCTTGTTGGATGCCTTCCAACGATTAAAAGACATCCTATTATCCAGTCCTGTTCTCATCAGTCCAGACTATTCAAAACCCTTTATACTCCAGACTGACGCTTCCGAGCAGGGGCTGGGAGCAGTTCTCTCACAGAAAGATCACAATGGTGAGGAACGGCCCATCCTTTTCTTGAGTAGAAAACTGTTTCCCCGGGAGAGAAACTATGCTGTAGTTGAGAAGGAGGCCCTCGCCATCAAATGGGCGGTAGACAGTCTCCGCTACTATCTTGAAGGTAGAGAATTTATACTATACACTGACCATGCCCCTCTGGAATGGATGGCCCGTAACAAGGGACACAACGAAAGAGTCCTTCGTTGGTTCCTTTCCCTGCAACCCTTCAGGTTCAAGACTCTCCACAGGAAGGGCGCGGATCAAGCCAACGCTGACTATCTTTCTCGATATCCTTGCCAAAGTACCCGATCAAGAAAGACAGCTAGGGGAAGGGGATGTGATGGGAGCACGGCCCCTTCAGCACGGATATCACGTCACCCCTCTCGGTCACCACCACAATCCCCTGTTGCCCGGACTACCAAAACAACCCGGACTCCACCCCTTTCTTTTTCCCTACAGGAACCAGTACCAACGCGGGACACAACGGAAGTACATCCCCGCGACCCCGGAAGTCCCTCCCCCTTTCGGGAGGCGGATCACAGAAAAGCCGGAAGAACCAACAACACAGCGTTCAAGCAGGAAGACTCGTGGCGGGAGACGGCGTGCGAAGAACCCCCGGAGAAGAGAGACGATCCGGAACCAGGAGACGAGGTCTGGACGGAGGACTGGTGGAGTCCAGAGGAGGACGCTGGAGAGCGGCCGCAACTCAAGGACGGAGTTGCGGCGGGCCAAGTGAGTACCAGTTCCGTGTGTGTGTAAATATTAGGCGTTACGAGAGTGTGTAAATAAGTAGTCTGTACATATCCCCGTGTATAAAATAGTTCCCTCCTCACGATTCACCGTGCACTGTGTATAGATTGGATATACGTGTGAGAGTGGCACTATCACGACTGTAGATAAATACCCTTGCACGTCCCGACACCAACGTCACCCTATTCCCTGTCCGCGCTATATCTCCACCCCTCTTACCCTCCCGTCCCTTTCCTCACAGTCGTTCTAGCCCCAACACTCCGGTGAAGGAACAGGATCTTGTCCTTAGATCCACCGACCGAGCTAACGGCCATATTTTCTCTCTCCTTTTCCCCCCTCCGAGGAACCACCGTCCGGGAGCTGAGCCTATTGACACCTCGAGGATTGGCCCGACTACCGTCAAGACCAACGGCTGTCCCTGGAAGACCACACCCGGACGACTCCCTACCTCGGAACCGGAAACCCCAACCCTTTTGGAACTCTCTACTTCCCTGTATTATACCACTGCACCTTTGTACAATAATAAACACCGGCTACGAAATAGCCCACTACATACGGCCTCCACGCCTGTTATTCCGGTCTGCTACCCCCACCAGCCCACAAGTGGTGTCAGAAGTGGGATATACCGGAAGCATGGAGGCCGCGGTGCAAAAGCTAGCAGATTCCCAAGAACAACTCGGGAAGATGATGGAACTCTTCTTGAAGACGGCCGAAGAAGACCGTGGGCAATTGCACGATGTCTTGAAGGGGCAGGGAACCGCTCAGGACCAGGCTCTGGGGAAGCTCACAGATGTCTTAGGCCAACAACGACCCACCGCGTCACTTCCTTCAGTGGTCCTTCAGAAATATGTACCGGGCGAAGACCCGGATTTCTTTTTTACTAATTTCGAACGGCTGGCTCTAGCCGCTGCCTGGCCAGCCGACCGCTGGGGTCATTACCTGGGTCCGTTATTGACCGGTGAACTGCAGGCAGCCTTCCAACAGGCTAATGTACAGGGACTGACCCCTTATGCCGACATCAAGACCTGTATACTTGAAAGGTTGGGTATCGATGATGAGACCTATCGGGTACGGCTCCGCCAAGCAAAGGAAGGGCCACAGGAAACACCAAGAGCCCTCTCCTTCCGGATTAAAGATCTGGCGGACCGGTGGTTGAAGTCCGCAACCGCTACTAAAGAGGAAATACTTTCAAAAATTTATTTGGAGCAGTTCCTGGCTTCCCTCCATCCTGCCACTCAAAAGTGGGTCCGTCAGCACGCCCGGCTGACCCTAGAGAATGCCATTGAAATTGCCAGCGCGTACAGTCGCGCCCAGGACTTGCAGAAACCTAAGGAAGAACATGGTCACCGAACTCAGCCCCATGGCCAACCTCGGGGACCCCGTCCCTTTCTAGCCAAGAAACCTGAGCCTCCTCCGTTGTTCCCTTATCCAGTGATGTCCAGACCACCACCACCGCCTGGTCCCCAGTGTTACCATTGTGGAGGTTACGGGCACATAGCTCGGGTTTGTCCCCAAAAAGAAGAGCCGATGGAGGTGGGGATGGCCCGGAACTATGTGTGTCTGTCCTCAGGTCCGTCTCCTCCCGCTTTCCGTCGCCCTGTACGAATTGATGGACATCAGGTGTCTGCCCTTGCAGACACTGGATGTAGACAGAGTGTGCTCAGACCTCAAGAGATACCCCACCCGATCGGACCCATAACCGGTACAGTGGCCATTCAGTGTGTGCACGGAGACACAAAAGTGTACCCTACGGCCGAAGTCCAAGTACAACACTCCCTGGATCCTGGAAGTACCCTGAATGTCGGACTTGTTCCTTCCCTGCCGGAACAGGTTATCTTGGGCAGCGATTATCCTGGACTTCCTCGCCTCCTCCAGGACACCACCACTAGCCTAGAGAAGTGGTGGTCTGAAGCTCCTTTTCCCGACAGCCCTCCCGTAGTCGGAACAGACTCCATTCGGATGGTCAAGACTAAAACCCAAAAGAAAAAGGAGAAAAGGAACTACTCGACAGCTTTCCCAGTACGTGTAGAGGAACATCCCTGGGAAGTCGACCAAGAATTTCGGGCTGCTCAACAGGAAGACCCTATTCTCCAAGAAGCCTGGGGAAGGGCCCTGGACCAAGAAGATCCACTGCATGTAGGTCCCCACTTTTATAAAAAGGATGGTCTCTTATACAGAAAAGGAGGACCCCAACAACCATCCCAGTTAACAGTTCCAGGACCCTTCCGGGACAAAGTATTGTTTCTGGCTCATAGCCATCTACTTGGGGGTCATTTCAGTGACGAAAAGACGAGTCAGGCTATCCTAGAAAAGTTTTACTGGCCAGGCATCCACCAGCAAGTCAAACAGTACTGTAGAGCCTGCCCCATTTGCCAGAAGAACAGCCGGTATCGCCCTCCTAGAGTCCCTCTACAACCCCTTCCATTGATAGACATCCCCTTCAGTAGAGTAGGGATGGATATTATAGGTCCTATGCTCCCATCCCGAAGTGGTTGTCGGTACGCGTTAGTCCTAGTGGATTACGCCACCCGCTTCCCGGAAGCCATCCCTCTCCGCCAGCCTACCAGTCAGAATATTGCTAAAGCCCTAATATCCATCTTTTCTCGGGTAGGCTTTCCCAGAGAAATCCTGACTGACCAGGGAACTCCCTTTGTATCCTCCCTCATGAAGCAGGTATGCTCCCAACTAGGTGTGAAACAAATCAGAACATCCGCATACCACCCCCAAACGGATGGTCTGGTGGAGCGGTATAACGCCACCCTGAAAACTACCCTAAAGAAACTCTTGGCTTTGGAGAGCAAGAGGTGGGAGGAAATGCTACCGCTAGCCCTCTTTGCCATCCGCTGCAAAGTCCAAAGCAGCACGGGGTTTTCCCCTTATGAACTTCTGTATGGTAGACCCCCTCGGACCCTACTAGATATGGCCAAAGAGGCGTGGGAGGCGGAACCCAACCGAACCCGACCTCTGCCGGAGTACGTGCAAAACCTCAGAACCCACCTGGGGCAAATAAGGGACATTGTACGCCAGAATCTGGTAGCAGCCCAAGCTAAACAAAAGCAACAATATGACAAGGGTACCAAACCTCGTTCCTTTCTTCCCGGTCAGTTGGTCCTCCTCTTAATGCCCTCTTCCGACCACAAACTGTTAGGGCAGTGGCAAGGTCCCTTTCCGATTCTGAGACAGGTCACTCCCGTGACCTATGAAATCGAGCTCGACCCTGTCCGTCGAACCACCCAAATCTTCCATGTGAATCTATTAAAGGAGTGGGTCGGACCTCGTCCGGTCCTCCTGAACAACTGTTCAGAACCGGAACTCTCCTATGAAGTCTGTATAGACTCAGAACTCGGGGATCAACGGAAACAGGAACTTAGGGCCGCCCTTCAACCCTTACAACAGGTTTTCTCCTCCTCTCCTGGCCTCACCTCAGTAGTCGAACATGCCATCATCACGGAACCAGGGAAAACGGTCCGTCAGAGGCCTTACAGGATACCGGAGGCTCGTAGACCCGTTATCAGAGAGGAGGTAGCCCAGATGCTCCACATGGGGATCATCGAGCCTTCCAGTAGCGATTGGAACTCGCCGATAGTATTAGTCCCCAAACCAGACGGCTCGGTCCGTTTTTGTATCGATTTCCGAGAAGTCAACAAGATCTCCTCCTTAGATACATACCCTCTACCCCGGGTTGATGAAATGATCGAGCGTATCGGTAAAGCCAAATTCATCAGCACGTTAGACCTTTGTAAAGGTTATTGGCAGATTCCCTTACGTCCTGCCGACAAGAAGAAGACGGCCTTCTCCACCCCCGAAGGCCTATACCAATTTACGGTGATGCCCTTTGGGCTCCACGGGGCTCCAGCCACCTTTCAGCGAGCCATGAATTTGGTATTACAGCCCCATGTTTCTTACGCTGGGGCCTATCTGGATGACATTATCATCTATAGTGATGACTGGGACCAGCACTTATGTCATCTAGCTAAAGTAATACACTCTCTGGGGTCGTATGGGTTCACGATCAATCCCTTGAAAACCACCTTGGCTGCTCAGACGGTGAAATATTTGGGTTTCCTGTTGGGGGAAGGGCTGATCCGCCCTCAGAACAACAAAATTGCTGCTATCCACGCCATTCCTTTTCCCCAGACCCAAAAAGAGCTACGAGGCTTCCTAGGCCTTTTAGGGTATTACAGGCGCTTTATCCCCCGGTTTTCTCAGATCGCAGCCCCCCTCACAGACCTGTTAAAGAAAACCGTAAAAACGGAAGAAGCGCTGAGACAACCACACCCCTCCTTGTTGGATGCCTTCCAACGATTAAAAGACATCCTATTATCCAGTCCTGTTCTCATCAGTCCAGACTATTCAAAACCCTTTATACTCCAGACTGACGCTTCCGAGCAGGGGCTGGGAGCAGTTCTCTCACAGAAAGATCACAATGGTGAGGAACGGCCCATCCTTTTCTTGAGTAGAAAACTGTTTCCCCGGGAGAGAAACTATGCTGTAGTTGAGAAGGAGGCCCTCGCCATCAAATGGGCGGTAGACAGTCTCCGCTACTATCTTGAAGGTAGAGAATTTATACTATACACTGACCATGCCCCTCTGGAATGGATGGCCCGTAACAAGGGACACAACGAAAGAGTCCTTCGTTGGTTCCTTTCCCTGCAACCCTTCAGGTTCAAGACTCTCCACAGGAAGGGCGCGGATCAAGCCAACGCTGACTATCTTTCTCGATATCCTTGCCAAAGTACCCGATCAAGAAAGACAGCTAGGGGAAGGGGATGTGATGGGAGCACGGCCCCTTCAGCACGGATATCACGTCAC
Source organism: Lissotriton vulgaris (assembly GCF_964263255.1). Taxonomy (NCBI): domain Eukaryota; kingdom Metazoa; phylum Chordata; class Amphibia; order Caudata; family Salamandridae; genus Lissotriton; species Lissotriton vulgaris. The sequence continues at coordinate 920,868,951 of NC_141693.1, forward strand.
CCCTCTCGGTCACCACCACAATCCCCTGTTGCCCGGACTACCAAAACAACCCGGACTCCACCCCTTTCTTTTTCCCTACAGGAACCAGTACCAACGCGGGACACAACGGAAGTACATCCCCGCGACCCCGGAAGTCCCTCCCCCTTTCGGGAGGCGGATCACAGAAAAGCCGGAAGAACCAACAACACAGCGTTCAAGCAGGAAGACTCGTGGCGGGAGACGGCGTGCGAAGAACCCCCGGAGAAGAGAGACGATCCGGAACCAGGAGACGAGGTCTGGACGGAGGACTGGTGGAGTCCAGAGGAGGACGCTGGAGAGCGGCCGCAACTCAAGGACGGAGTTGCGGCGGGCCAAGTGAGTACCAGTTCCGTGTGTGTGTAAATATTAGGCGTTACGAGAGTGTGTAAATAAGTAGTCTGTACATATCCCCGTGTATAAAATAGTTCCCTCCTCACGATTCACCGTGCACTGTGTATAGATTGGATATACGTGTGAGAGTGGCACTATCACGACTGTAGATAAATACCCTTGCACGTCCCGACACCAACGTCACCCTATTCCCTGTCCGCGCTATATCTCCACCCCTCTTACCCTCCCGTCCCTTTCCTCACAGTCGTTCTAGCCCCAACACTCCGGTGAAGGAACAGGATCTTGTCCTTAGATCCACCGACCGAGCTAACGGCCATATTTTCTCTCTCCTTTTCCCCCCTCCGAGGAACCACCGTCCGGGAGCTGAGCCTATTGACACCTCGAGGATTGGCCCGACTACCGTCAAGACCAACGGCTGTCCCTGGAAGACCACACCCGGACGACTCCCTACCTCGGAACCGGAAACCCCAACCCTTTTGGAACTCTCTACTTCCCTGTATTATACCACTGCACCTTTGTACAATAATAAACACCGGCTACGAAATAGCCCACTACATACGGCCTCCACGCCTGTTATTCCGGTCTGCTACCCCCACCAGCCCACAGTCATACACCCCTTTGTGCGCCTTCTCTAAAATGTCAATAAGTAAGGATTATATTAACTTACCACCATCCGCCGCTGCTGAGCCATCCCCCGCAGCAGCTCCTCCTGGTGGCACTTGTGGCGTTGCCGCATCCGCCTCTGGAGTGGACACCTCCACGCTGCTGGCCCCGGCACTGGTGGTGGGAAGTGCCGCATCCAATGTTGTGATGATGCCTAGAAAAAACATGTCATATTTTTAGATGCCATACACCACCGCCTATTTCGTCTCGTAATGGAAGAGAAAATGTTAAACAATTAATGGGACTGAAAAAAGTCACGGTTTTGGGGAGGGTGTTAACTTATATGCTAAGCCATAACATGCAACACTTTTTGGCACAACTGATGAATGCTTGCTTTTTAACGTGCAACATTTTTCTAATTACGGACAGAACCACCTACTCCTCATCACCACCAGGAGAACTTGAAGTTCCAACCAGGTGAGGGCTCCAGAGTCCAGCACAGTTACTATTAATATTTAGATGTGTTGAAGTATATACTAGGGAAGGGTGTTTAAACTTTAACGTCATCTATCACCACTGCTCGCTGGGAATACTACACTATTAAAAATAAAGAAATTGTTTTTTTATTTCTTATTTGAAAATAAAACTTTCAAACTAAAAAACACTGTGTGGTTTTTGTTCACGAGTGAGTGAGCGGAAGGGTTTGCAGTTGCACTAATGCACTTTGCAAGCATGCTTCCGTGGCTCTGATAGGTTGGGACTCGGTAGTCTTCTTCTGTTCTTCTGGGTTGTATAATCATTGGTCAGATACACTAGATAGTTGGTCAGGGGATTGGGGGTTCAACTTCCGTTCTGACTGAGGTATGTGAAAAGTCGAACTGCAACTATCATCAACAATGTCCTATTTCTCTTGTCCATACTTCTGTATGTGCAGAATAGTCCCTGAAAGACTAGCAGTATGGTATGTGCTACAATCAAATAAAAAAAACAACTACTAGCTTATTCTTGGTGGACATTGACATTTTGTTGTTGGAAATTGTCAAAGCACTAACATTAGGAAGACTGGAATAGACAGCAAGGGCAACCCAGAGGACTGCACTCAGTGCCTCCAGAGCTATTGCTGGATCAGAGTTTTGTTTAACACAGTTTGCCGACTGGGCAAGCTTAGCTACCTACACAGACCGACTCATAATAATACTAAATAGTAGTAGCACAGAGAGTGATGGTAGAGGCAGGATAAGAATGTAGTAAAAGTCTACAAGAAGATCAAAGACTATTTTGTAAAAAATAGAATTAGGAAACAGTTTGGAATGAATAGGAGCAGTAAAATTTAGGGAAGTATAATTAATAATATTAACAACAGAACAACTTACTGGGGCCATCAGAAGAGCCTGCAGAGGACCGATCCTGCCCACCTTGTTCTGCTGGAGTCTCAGGTGTGGTCTTCTTGCCCCTGGGAGGTGCTGATGATCATGAAATAAACACAAACATCGATGATTGTTTTTTTGAAATGTTTGATTTCTTTGACCACAATCTAAAATTATCTCAGGGAAACAAATTACCAACAATTGCACCACATGTATTGATTAACCTATCTTATCTGGTCAACTAGGATAGATAGTACAGTATTGCTGGATTCACAGACCATCTACTTTCTACGTACCTGTGAAACGGACCTTTGGCCTCCCGCCGGATTCCTAGTGCTGTTTGTCGTGGTCCTGCACAGCGCCTCGCCGGACCCCCTTCGCGGGTCCCGCAGCGCTTAGGATTGTGGAAACTAAGGACTGGTGACTGCGTGGAGCACCCTGAGAGGAGCGCGGGGCAGGCAAGTGTGTCGGCGGGGCTGCGAGTAACACAGGCAGGGACTCCAGTGTCCAGGAGTCCCTGCGCGCCCAATCAGCAACACCTGGGCTGCTCTCCCCGCTGGCCACGCCCCCCCGCCCATGGAACTTAAACGACCACTGCCCATAGCTTCCTGGGACTTTCTTCGTACCTGTGAAACGGACCTTTGGCCTCCCGCTGGATTTCTAGTGCTGTTTGTCGTGGTCCCGCACAGCGCCTCGCCGGACCCGCTTCGCGGGTCCCGCAGCGCTTAGGATTGTGGAAACTAAGGACTGGTGACTGCGTGGAGCACCCTGAGAGGAGCGCGGGGCAGGCAAGTGTGTCGGCGAGGCTGCGAGTAACACAGGCAGGGACTCCAGTGTCCAGGAGTCCCTGCGCGCCCAATCAGCAACACCTGGGCTGCTCTCCCCGCTGGCCACGCCCCCCGCCCACGGAACTTAAACGACCACTGCCCATAGCTTCCTGGGACTTTCTTCGTACCTGTGAAACGGACCTTTGGCCTCCCGCCGGATTCCTAGTGCTAGATAAGATAAGTGCGGCCACCTCCACCGCGCTGAAAATCTCCTAGCCCACTACATCCTCCCTCCTTAATCGCCCGCAAGGGAGCCGGCTAGGGGTGCGGGACCCTTCCCCTTGGTGTTCTTCCTGGCTCCCTTTGCCATGGTCCTGGACAGGAAAGTTAAATAAAAATAGGAAAGAATAGGGAAAAAAAAGTAAATAAAATAAAAGAGGTAAAAAAAGTAGTTTTTAAAGTAACAAAAAGTTGAAAAAAACCACAAAATATAGATGTAAAAAAATAGAGGGATAGACAATGAGTAAAACAGATAAAAAAAAAAGTTCAAAGAAACAAAGGATTGCAAAGATTAGGGGAGGATTGAAAAAGCATGCCCAGAACCATAGCAATGAATGAAAAACAAGATGGCCGCGCCCATTGAGGACAGCGTGGGTAAGTTCGCGTGATATTTCCCCCGCGAGCACGCAAAAACTCACGCAACCACGTAATCACGCAACGAGCGCCTGGAAATGGAAATACGCAATGCAAACAAGTTGGCCGCGCCCATGTACCACCGCATGGGTAACTTCGCGGTCGGTGCGCTAAAAGCGGCCCGCAAACACGTAAAGCGCCCCGCAAACACGCAAAAAAAACAAAGCACAAATTCCCACAAATTCATGGATTATGCGGACCGCAAATTCGCTTTTGCACAAATTCGCGGACCGCGAATTCGCAAATTTCACCCATACTTAGAATAAAGACAGTTACTCCTGTTGTGTTTTGTCAGTGTCCTTGCTGATTAAAATTATTTTGGTGTGTGTATTTGGTTGCCTGTGCCCCATGCTCTATGTGCCACTTCAACTTAGCCAAGATCTTTGTCCGCATCACATTTTTATACAGGGGTGACAGGGTCTTCAGGACATTGAGCTACTGATACTAGTGTTATCTGTGATGGCTCTTTTACATGTCATGCAGTTCTCTTTTTAGTGGTTTTCTATTGTTGGGTACATTGTTCACATGTACGGTTGGGGTACACTGCCAGCACAGGGTGTGATGCTGTGCACAGGTTTGCATGCAGGCTGGGCACTGTCATGATGTATGTGTGTTATTCCTTCATGTGTGCCCAGCTTTGTATGTGTATGGTCATCCCGTGTTGGCCCTTAGTCCTGGTCCCATGCCCAACATGAGATGTGTGCTCTTGGGTGGTCAAGAGGTGTGCAGTGTGAAGGGTGTGACTTTGTAGGTGGTGTGGATGTGTGTGTACCCTTAGATTGTGAAAGACACACATGTGTCACCCAGGAGGTATGTGCCTGTTGTTTGTATTGTTGTGCTCAGTGGATATGGTTGTATGCACATGTGTGAGTTGTCTGTTGTGCACTGTGCAGTGTGTTGGTGTGTCCGTGCTGTTCTGTGTGACTCCTCCTTTTTGTTTTGGTCACTTATGATTGTGCAAGGTGTGTGACTTGCACATCAGTGTTGTGTTTGTTTGATTATCAATGTGTCTTGAGTGTGTTTGTGTGGACTGTGTGGCCCTGCTGCTCCACACTGCCATTGTGGTTGTATTTCTCATGCATTGCATGCACATGGTGCCTTTTCTCCTCCTGTGTGGCATGGTGTGTGTGGTGTGATGCCATCCCCTATGTGTGCCACTTATTGCTACCCATTGTGGGTCTACACTCCCTCTTCTTGTGTATGGTACACCCCTTCCATGTCTACTACTGACAAGCAAAGAAGGTAACTTTGATGTCAGATGTCTACTTGGTTTACATGTGTGTGTGCCTCCCGATCACTTCATTTGTGACACTGTGCTTTGTGGTGCAGTTCTTGGGCCAGGGCAACTGTTCAACTCTGGACATTGCCCTAATGGTTTATATGTGGTGTTCTTGTGCTATTAATAAGTGAGGATTGCTCATGTGCACTTCAGCTGTGTGTACTGCCTAGTGATCTGGTCAAGATGGTTCTGCTCTTGTGTCCCAGAGCGGTGAATCTGTTGTTGTTGTGTTGGATTTATGTGTGTTGGCTGTGGTATTGTTTCACTTCCTGGGTGTGCTGTTGTGTTTGTGCTGTGCTGATTGCTGTTGTGTGCGTTGAGTTGTGTCGCTCATGTCTGTGTGTGACTGTTCTGCTTGTTGTGCACACACTGCTTGTTGTGCAACCACTACACACCGTGAAACCCTGCCTAGTCAAGTCGCTCTGCAGTTGTTTCTGATTACATTTTTCATTGCGTGGCCAGCAGAGTGCAGCAGAGAGCCGCCACCGCAGTAGCAGCGAGTTGCAGAGCGAGTTGCCGACTGAGACGCCAGCCGACATACACCGCGGACCGAGCTTGCCATCCGCGAACTGAAGCTGTGAACCAAGGCTTCAAGGACCCCCCCTAGACGTTCGAGGGGCAGGGGGAGAGGCGGAGGTGAGGTCTGAGGCGAACCAAGGAGTGCTGAGGATCGCAGCGGTGGACCGCCGCGAGGGGAGCTCAGCGTGCTCATTGTTCTCCAGCGTTCTCAGTGTTCTCCTAGCACCACCAGCTGATCAGTGGATTAACCTGTAGCGTCAGGAGTCCGGGGGGGCCAGGCCGCTGAACGCAATTGACCCGACCCAGCCCAGCGGTTTTCTCCCGGTGTACCCAGGGCATCACCTGGTTCCTCAGCCTCGCGGAGCACAGCTACAGCTGACCTGGCCAGACCGGACCTACAGGACACTAGCAGGCAGCAGGCAACAGAGGTGTCAGCACCAGCTGCGCTATCAGCAATATCGGCTCAAATGTACTAAGCGCACCCTTCAAGCGCTATTTTGTTCTTTATACGCCAGTAACTGATCATGACTGAAAAACGTGTAACTATGGATAGGCCCACCTGATAAAGCTAGTTAACAGCTGGGGGAGACTAACAGCGTGTTAACAACGCGCACTAGGACTGAGCTCCGTTGCACACCGGGCAAAAATTGTCTACCAGTACTTTTCTGCCAAAGCTAATTAACAGCTGGGGCAGACTAACAGCGTGTTAACAGTGCACAGTGCACGCTAGGGGAACTGAGCATACCAGGCAAAAATTGTCTTCTAGGACTTTTCCAATGCCAGAGAGAGCAGTCATTCCAACACATACCGCAACAACACCTCGCTATCTCCCTGACAGCCGCTGTTCCAACTCACAGGGGGCAGACAGGCTTGGGAGGTGGAGTGGGAAGCAGAGCGGAGGTGGTAAAAGAGAAAAAGGGAATGAGGTCTGGGAGAACACGAACAAACCCTCCCAAAAATGCAAGGACAAATGCTAAGGCCAAGACCAAATCCCCCATTACTCAAACTGAGGGAAGTGCGGCTGCATCATTAATATCCCCTGTATACTCAATTTTCAGCAACATGAATCCTACCAGCAAATTTACTTTCCTGAAAGACCCAATGACAGCCATTTATGCAATGCCGACAACACCAAATGGATTGCAAAAACCAATGTTCCCAAAAAAAGTAGATTTGAGGTCAACAGACAGCGCCTTAAACACCAATGTAGACAGGGCCAATGGAAGAGAGGAAATACCCAAGTGTATGGACGCCACCCTGGAGATAAATGTGTTTCAATTTCAAGCCCAAGTGCACAAGGAAAATAAAAAGCATGACTCAGTTCAAAGGCAAGGACAAGAGAAACCTTTAACAACCCATATAGGATCTATTAAGTCCACGGATTACCACGCTGAAGGGCACACAATAAGATGCTCACCTAGCAAAAAAGAGAGTAAAAGTGAAAGAACTTCTGCAACACTATCACTATCATCAATGCTATAAATCAAGATCAAACAATAACGGGAAGCCATGTGGCTCAATCTAAAAACGAGGACTGTCACAACGCTAGTGCGTATGAACTAGCATACAAGGTGCCTCCATACAGCCATTCAACCCCAAGACTGGATTCACGCATGATCCCAGTAATGAATAAATCCATAGAGAAGACAAAGGAATTTAACCCCTTTTGGGTGCCTCAAGTGCCTACTCTTAAAGGAAGAACCACAACACAAAAAGCCTGCCCGGACATCCATGCAACCGAAAGCAACTTGGAGGGATTAAAAATCCTCAGCAAATCAACCATCACCGAAACGGAGGACCAGGAAGCAACCGAAACCAACTTTGAGGGATTAAAAATCCCCAACAAAGCAAATGTCACCGTAAAGGAGGACCAGGGAGTAACACCAATCGGTTGGTGCACAAAAAACTCTCCAAACAAAGAGCCGTTAAGTAACAACATAGTTGAGATATCCAGTGGATTGAATCAGGAGGAGGACACTAATGCACCAATAGATTCCCCAAACGTGATTGACGTAGGTGTCATGAAAACCTAGTCATTGCCTGTATTCCATAAGCATTGCATGTGTTTCTTTCTTTACATGAAGGGTAATTGGTTTTGGAAGTGCTTGTTGGTAGTTTGGTACTTTGGTTGGGACAATGCTTATTGACATCAGGATACTGTTGTTCCATTATACCGCTCCATATGCAAATTCGTGAGCGCACGTTGGACAGGTGCGCTAAACTGTCATTGTTCTACACGTGCCTAGAAGACTATAAAAGTCTTGCCAGCGGAAGGCAGAGCGCTTCGCTTCTTGGGCAGACCAAGCGTCACTTCGAGAGCTCAGCCTTCGTTTCCAGCCCCGCCCGCCGACTTCTCCTTCCACTCGGCTTCTCGGATCGGAGGTGTGCAAGTCGCCGCGCCACTCACCTGATTTCCTTCTTCGGACCCTGCAATCTTCGGCGGTCTTCTTCGGAGTTGCTCTTTCCTGGCTTCCGAGTCCCCTCTCCAGTTCCGATCTCCGGACTTCAATACTCGGCGGACTTCCGTTTCCTGAACTGCCTTGGTCCCCGGCTAAAGCATTCCTACTAGCAACAAGCAAGTAAGATTATTTAAGCGCCGCTGCACAGAGAACACCGGGGTAAGAACAAGCCTTGCTAAAGGCAAGAGTGAACTAATGAAAAGACTTAAGACTTAAACAAACCTTGCTAAAACCAAGGGGGGAAAACTCATTAAGGACACTAGCGTGCTATGGTTTCCTTGTACCTATGTAGTGATCACGATATTTTAGGAATGTTCAATGAATGTGATTGAGTAGCAGTGAAGTTAACTGCATTTCAAATTGAACAATCGCTCTGTTAAGACATTATAACCTATTGTATTTCTAGAGGTTATTTGGTGGTTCTGTGTTCTGTTCTCTCATTTTTCTAAATTCACAGAACCAGTTACAACTACAACGTATAGTGCAAGGTGTGCAAGGTAAGACTGAGTTATTGCATGCTGCAGAGTTGATGGTGTGTACTAACCAGTTGGGGACAAGTTGGGAGTTAGTGGTCAAAACTGAAAAGCGATCGCTTACCGAATATCTTATTGTTTCAAGGTGATAATACAATTGCAAATAAGAAAAGATCTAGAACTTGCACCACGAAGTTAGAATTGGGCTATCTCTCTCTATTGGTATGTATGTCCTGAAATGTAAAGGATAGAAACCTCGGGGGTAAGAGTAAGTTGATGATAATTGTTATTTTCTGTATTCAATTTACTCGACAGTATCAGTGTTTCCTAAACTGTTCTGAGAAGCCCGGTAAACTTCAGGAGAGACGAACAGATTTCTCAAGAAGAGATCCAGTGTTGTGTTTCTCTCTCTCACTTTCCCATCCCCATCCCCCACCCCTTTCCGTCCCCTTTTCCCTTTCCCTTTAGGGGCCAACTGGTTGTGTCAAGTGTCTAGATTTCTTGCTACACTTGTTGGCTCTTGGAGGTATTGGGATTGGTTGGCTACAGGACGGAAACATCTGGACTCTTGCAGTGGCGCTCCTGACAGAAAGCGAAGCCAAAACAACCGTCCAAGTTTCCACTTGTAGTCGATTAATTCCATGGAGTCATTAGATACTACTCAGTTGGTTGAACTAGTGCGCAAAATGAACGATGAAATTCAGGATTTGCGCCTGGAAAATCAGTCACTTAGACAGGCATTGGATCACACCACAGAGGAACTAGAACACACTAGGGAGGGTTTTACAGCCTGGAGGGACAAAGGAGAAGCGAAGAAACCCATTTTATCTCCACCTAAGTTTGGAACCCATTTCCAGAATCACACTTCGAGTTTAGGTCAAGGTCAGCCAGCCCAGATTACAGTGGTGTCACCCCAACCAGTCCCCTTAGCCAATCCAGAACGCTTTACTGGGGATAGCGCACACTATAGGTCTTTTATGAGTCAATGCCAGTAGCATTTCTTATGCAAACCTCAGATTTTAACTTCTGACACTACTAAAGTAGCCTTCATTATCTCCTATTTAGGAGGAGTGGCAGCTAATTGGGCCATGCCCTTAGTAGACAAAAACGACCCTTTACTACACAATCTGACACACTTTAAGAATGCAATGTCTAGTCTATTCGCGAAACATGTTTTCTTGCAAGCTTCAGACAATGAGTTGCTAAATTTGCGTCAAGGCACCCGAGATCTGATCTCATACGTAACTACTTTTAATCGTTTGTTGGCTGAGACCCAATGGCCTGAAGATAAAAGAATATCTTTATTTTATCGAGGACTTAGAGATGAGTTGAAAGACTCCCTAGCACATATAGTTAACCTGCCAGATGATTTCACAGAATTTCAAGACCTGGTGGTCAAGTTAGACCATACGTTAGGTGAGAGGAGGTCAGAGAGACCTAAGACAGATTTCAGAGCTCTACACTTCAAGGTACAAAGGAAGACTAATGAAGATAAGAATGCTCAGGTTGAACCAATGCAGATTGGAGGCGTCAAGAGACCCTTATCTCAGGAAGAAAAAGATAGAAGGAGAAAAGCAAATCTATGTTTGTACTGTGGTAAAGCGGGTCATTTCGCCAAAGAGTGCCCCTCCAGACCAGCTAAGAAGAAAGTGGTGGCCGCTATTCCTGATACACCACTGGAGTCGGAAAACTAGAAATCTCGAGGGAAGGAGAGATCGTTCACTCGAGAGGAATAAATGGCAAGATCTCCCAGTATTTAACTAACGTTCTTAGTCACATACCACGACACCTAACCATTAGATTGATTTTAATTCTGGCCAATCAACAGAAACATAGCATTCCAGTGCTTATAGACTCTGGGGCTACTGGGAACTTTTTTGATTTAGAATTCGCTAGGAAATTAAACCTTACAAAAGTTCCTAAGAAGGAACCAGAGCCAGTACGGGCAGTTGATGGTTCACCACTCTCTTCTGGTCTCATACGATTTCACACCCAGCCTCTACTACTTCTATCTGATAATGGTCATACAGAACTAACCGTGTTTGATCTCATTGACACACCAGCTTTTGGGGTCATACTGGGAATCCCTTGGTTAGAACTTCACAACCCAAAGATCGACTGGAAACAACGCACTGTGACTTTAGATTCACCATTCTGTAAAACACATTGCTACCAGGAGCATGGTGATCTTAAGCACCCCCTCCATTGTGCAGTCTCTCAACCAGTTCCGATAGCCTTACCATCAGAATTTCAGGATTTTGCTGATGTGTTTGATCCTGTAAAAGCTACCACATTACCTCCTCACAGGGTTTACGATTGCAGGATTGATTTAATTCCAGGTGCGGTTCTACCCTGCAGTCGCATTTATGCTTTAACCGAGCCAGAAAACCAATATCTCCAAACATACTTAAACGAACTTTTGGAATTAGGTTTCATACGCCATTCCACCTCGCCGGTCTCTTCTCCGTTGTTTTTTGTAGCAAAAAAGACAGGAGACTTGAGGGCCTGTATCGACTATCGTGCTGTAAACAAGGCCACAATTAAGAATAGATACCAACTGCCCCTAATACCTGTACTTTTGAACCAAGTTAAGGGATCCACCATTTACACCAAACTTGATCTCCGCGGGGCTTATCACCTGATACGTGTAAAGGAAGGTGACGAGTGGAAGACCGCCTTTCGCACCAAATTTGGTCTGTTTGAGTATACAGTGATGCCCTTTGGCCTTTGTAACGCCCCAGCAGCATTCCAGTATTTCATTAACGAAGTTTTGCACGATCTGCTGGATATCTGCGTCATTGTATACATAGATGACATCCTAATCTTTTCTAAAACACCTGAGGATCATGTGTTGCATGTTAGATCAGTTCTCCAAAAACTACGAGATCACTCCTTATGTGCTAAGTTGGAGAAGTGTGTGTTTAACACATCCACAGTAGAATTCTTAGGTTACTGGTTGTCCCCCGAAGGAATCGTTATGGACCCAAAAAAGGTGAAGGCAATTTTAGACTGGCCAACTCCCGTCTCAATAAAAGAAGTTCAAAGAATCCTAGGATTCGCCAACTTCTTTAGAAGATTTATCTCTGGATTCTCAGAAATAGTTGTTCCAATCACCAGTCTGTTACAGAAAGGGAAGAAATTCCAGTGGAATTTAGAAGCAGAAAATGCTTTTAATTTGCTGAAGAAAGCTTTCACCTCTGCCCCAATTTTGAAACACGCAGACCCAGATAGACCGTTTTTTGTAGAAGCTGATGCCTCTCAAACAGCAATTGGGGGGGTCCTCTTACAAAAAGACGTCAGCTCTGGTAACTTCCACCCTATAGCCTTTTACTCTAGGAAATTATTGCCAGCAGAACAGAATTACACGATAACTGAACGAGAGCTCCTGGCTATCAAGGCAGTTTTCCAAGAGTGGAGGCATCACCTCTTGGGAGCTAAACACACAATAACTGTTTTCTCAGATCACAAAAATCTACAGTTCTACTCCACTGTGAAGGCCTTCACACCACGACAAATGAGATGGTTGCAATTCTTTAGTGAATTTGATTTTTTAATTACCTATCGACCAGGAGCCAAACAGTTGCTATCTGATACCCTTTCGCGTCTAGTCTGCAACAAACACAAGGAAGTGGGCCAGGAGGAATTGAGTATCATTCCTGAAGAAAAAATTGGAACAGATAAAAGTACTTGATCAAGAGAAATGGTTGGAACAAGAACAAGCATCAGTCTCAGAAGGGCTGTTCTTCCTAAAGAACAAATTGTTTATTCCTACAAAAGAATTAAGGGAACAAGTAATTAAATGGAGTCATGACTCAGCTATCACAGGTCATCCAGGTATTAACAAAACGGTCGAATTGTGTGAACGACACTTTTGGTGGAAAAGTATGAAAACGGACATCCAACAATACATTTTGGCTTGTCCAGTATGTGCTCGGCAGAAAAGCTCACATTCCTCCCCTAAAGGTTTACTGCAACCTCTAGAAATTCCTCCAGCACCCTGGCACACCATTAGTTTAGACTTCATTACTGACCTACCCAAATCATCGGGAATGACCACAATTCTAGTAGTGGTAGACTTATTGTCAAAAATGGGACACTTCATTCCTTTGCCAAAACTGCCTTCAGCTGTAGAATTTAGTACGGTATTTCTGACCAACATAGTTAAGTTACATAGTTTACCGCAAAAGATCATATCTGACAGGGGTCCACAATTTCTATCAAAATTTTGGAAACAGTTAAGTGGTCAGTTGGGAATAGATTTGGCGCTATCATCAGCCTTTCACCCTCAAACCGATGGTCAGACTGAAAAAGTAAATCAGTACCTAGAACAAAGTCTACGCTGTCTAACCACTACACTATCTACGGAATGGACTGAAGCCCTGCCACTAGCGGAATTTACATATAACAACACAATACACTCGGCTTTAGGTTGCTCCCCATTTTATTTCCTCACTGGCATACACCCTAGAACACTACCAGTAACCTTCCCAGAGAACAGATCGGATATGCCAGCAGTATCTGAAAGGTTAGCTAGTTTACGGAAATTCCAAGAACATGTCAAACAAACACTAACAACACAGAAAGCCAGAATGAAAAAATACGCAGATCAACATAGGAAACCAGCACCAGAGTATAGAACTGGGGATCAGGTATGGTTGTCAACGAAGAACATTCAGTTAGAGGGGCCTAGAAAACTAAAACCTCGCTTCATAGGTCCTTTTCCCATTGAAAAAATAATAAACCCAGTATCTATGAAGTTAAGTCTACCTCAAGAGTACAAAATTCACCCAGTATTTCATGTGTCCTTACTCAAACCTGTACACCCGAACACGCGTCCTGATGCACCGCCCCCTCCAATCATCGTAGGTGATCATGTGGAATATGAAGTCAAGAAAATCCTGGATTCAAAAAGAATCAGGGGACGTTTGCATTATTTAATTGACTGGAAGGGGTATGACAGTTCAGAAAGATCATGGGAACCAGAAACCAGTGTTCATGCTCCTCGTTTGATTCGTTCGTTTCATGCAATGAATCCAGATAAGCCGCGGCCCCTGAGGAGGCCTTTGGGAGGGGGAACTGTCATGAAAACCTAGTCATTGCCTGTATTCCATAAGCATTGCCTGTGTTTCTTTCTTTACATGAAGGGTAATTGGTTTTGGAAGTGCTTGTTGGTAGTTTGGTACTTTGGTTGGGACAATGCTTATTGACATCAGGATACTGTTGTTCCGTTATACCGCTCCATATGCAAATTCGTGAGCGCACGTTGGACAGGTGCGCTAAACTGTCATTGTTCTACACGTGCCTAGAAGACTATAAAAGTCTTGCCAGCGGAAGGCAGAGCGCTTCGCTTCTTGGGCAGACCAAGCGTCACTTCGAGAGCTCAGCCTTCGTTTCCAGCCCCGCCCGCCGACTTCTCCTTCCACTCGGCTTCTCGGATCGGAGGTGTGCAAGTCGCCGCGCCACTCACCTGATTTCCTTCTTCGGACCTTGCAATCTTCGGCGGTCTTCTTCGGAGTTGCTCTTTCCTGGCTTCCGAGTCCCCTCTCCAGTTCCGATCTCCGGACTTCAATACTCGGCGGACTTCCGTTTCCTGAACTGCCTTGGTCCCCGGCTAAAGCATTCCTACTAGCAACAAGCAAGTAAGATTATTTAAGCGCCGCTGCACAGAGAACACCGGGGTAAGAACAAGCCTTGCTAAAGGCAAGAGTGAACTAATGAAAAGACTTAAGACTTAAACAAAACCTTGCTAAAACCAAGGGAGGAAAAAAACTCATTAAGGACACTAGCGTGCTATGGTTTCCTTGTACCTATGTAGTGATCACGATATTTTAGGAATGTTCAATGAATGTGATTGAGTAGCAGTGAAGTTAACTGCATTTCAAATTGAACAATCGCTCTGTTAAGACATTATAACCTATTGTATTTCTAGAGGTTATTTGGTGGTTCTGTGTTCTGTTCTCTCGTTTTTCTAAATTCACAGAACCAGTTACAACTACAACGTATAGTGCAAGGTGTGCAAGGTAAGACTGAGTTATTGCATGCTGCAGAGTTGATGGTGTGTACTAACCAGTTGGGGACAAGTTGGGAGTTAGTGGTCAAAACTGAAAAGCGATCGCTTACCGAATATCTTATTGTTTCAAGGTGATAATACAATTGCAAATAAGAAAAGATCTAGAACTTGCACCACAAAGTTAGAATTGGGCTATCTCTCTCTATTGGTATGTATGTCCTGAAATGTAAAGGATAGAAACCTCAGGGGGTAAGAGTAAGTTGATGATAATTGTTATTTTCTGTATTCAATTTACTCGACAGTATCAGTGTTTCCTAAACTGTTCTGAGAAGCCCGGTAAACTTCAGGAGAGACGAACAGATTTCTCAAGAAGAGATCCAGTGTTGTGTTTCTCTCTCTCACTTTCCAATCCCCATCCACCACCCCTTTCCGTCCCCTTTTCCCTTTCCCTTTAGGGGCCAACTGGTTGTGTCAAGTGTCTAGATTTCTTGCTACACTTGTTGGCTCTTGGAGGTATTGGGATTGGTCGGCTACAGGACGGAAACATCTGGACTCTTGCAGTGGCGCTCCTGACAGTAGGTGCTCAAACGGAACCCTCAAAATTAGAGATTTCAAGTGTTTCAGCTGTTGCTGATGTAGCAATAACAAAAAGCCCCAAATCGCGCCCCGGAATACGGCAAAAGATTAAAGTGCAGCAGAATGACACAACGTCTAAAAAGCAAGTCCCACATTGATTTTCCTCCAACTGTAACACAGGGGACCTGCACCGGCACGAAATAGGGCACGACATCAACGAAAACTTGGAATCAATAATCACATTACACAGTGCACTGGGGTGCATATTGGAAACCTCTATAAAAACCCTCAATATGCAGTCAGACAAACTCAACATCCAGATACATCTTATGAGTACAATGGCGGAATACATATCGAATATAAACAAAAAGTTTGATACCATGGCCAGCATTTTCAACATCATTAAGGATCAGATTCAACCGTGGGCAGCATCACAGTCATGTACCTGCCACCCAATATTGGAAAAATTAAAGGATCTGCATTCAATACTTAAAGACATATTACTGGAATGCAAGCACGCTAACCAGAGCAACAACAGCACACCAATCGGATGCGACCTTATTTCTTTTGAAAATTGCAAGAGCACACAAAAGGAGTATCCGGTTAAATCTAATGCAGATCAAGCGGACGAGTCAGCACGGCAAACAGCAGTGGAAAAAAACAAACCAAACAAACTGACAATGATATCTGACGATATAATAGAGGAACCTAAAATAACAGGTGGAACACACCTTATCATACAAAACAATGGTTGCAAACTATTGGGAATAGAGAATTCAAACCAGGATGGGGCAAGTAACCAAAATTACCTTAAAGGTCTAACCAAGCAGCAAAAAAAACGGGCAAGAAAAAACAGAAATCAGATGTCAAATTGTCCGCCTGCAAATAAGCAGACGCTGGTTACTTTTCCTATCTTTAAGCAGGTAAAAATCAAACCAAAACAGGAACCTAACATTAAAGAGGGGATACACACCACTCATCAATCGGGATAGATAAAGAGCATAAAAACTGGAAAAAGCAAAGAAGAGGGACAAATACCATTAAGTACAAGCCCCAAGGACATGACCCAACCGATGACAACAAAAAAAGTTACGCATACAGAGGGGATCGTTTTTTCTAAAACCCCAGGAGCCGGGAACTCCAGTTACACTGATCTTTCGAGTTCAACGCCCGCTGCAAGTGGCACTGACTGGAGCCCGGATCAAGGGCCCAGCAACAATACACAACTAAATAAAACTCCAGATAGTTGGCCGGATGAGCCACAAAAAACTGAGTCCATCTCTCGTCAAAAAGGGCGCACTACTCATGAATATAAAAGGCATCCTATAAATGGAATTGATCAACATAATAAAAATGAACCAAGTAATCAGGGACCCCATTGGGTTGTAATTAAAGGTATGGACAAAAAATAAAAAAGCTCCCTCCATTCGTGTCACCATACCAAGCAATAATTCAACTGCAGGGAAAAGTGTCACTATACCAAGCGATAATCCAACCCAAGGGAACAGTGACCGAAAGATTAATAGACAAGTAAGAACAAAGGCGGACAGAAACATGAACGAACAAATACAACTCACGATATTTACAAGCAACAATGGCATACAACAAACTACAGAAACCACAAATGTGGAATGGAAAGGACCATGCCCCGCGGCTGCCGCCACAGTTAGTGGGCACCACCCAGAACAGGTCGGCCCCAAACGAACAGGCCGGGAAGTAAAGGCCGTGGCGAATATGCCATTCACGCAAACCGAGAACGATGGGTATAATCAAATCAAAACAAAACCCTCATCAAAGGAAAAAGCACAGATTAGCAGTGACCGACCTACGGAGAAGCAAACAGTTACAGCAGGAAAGATACTTTTCATTCCCAATTACGAGCCCCAAGGCACACAAGACCTATTAAATCGAGGGAAAATTCTCCATCTGACATCTTCCATCTTCCATCCCAAGCCTAAGCCACCTAACATCTGCCAATTTATTATCAATTGAATTAATTACGTTAGGGGACAATGTGGCTAAGGAAGGCACGCTTGCTACCTGGAGGAACGTAGAAATAGTAAAAAACATTCTCACTGAAATACGTAAATTTGGAGAGTGGGGAATCACGCTGAAAGAAGAAATAAAAAAGGGTTATCCGTCACCCCTGCTAAGAAGATGTGGGAAAAGAGATGACTGCAAAAGACGAATCACCCACTCAGTACTGCAAGGAGCCAGGGGGCTTGAAACTCCCACTAACAATCACCGGAGACAGACACTGGGCATTAACGGTAATTGAACCCACTGCGAGGTAGGCGAGACCAAAGGAACCCTAATAAAGTTGCTCTCCTGGAACATCGCAGGAGCGAAAAACATCTTAAACCATAGTAGAAAGACAGCTACCTGGGACCAATATGACATCATAGCACTGCAGGTAACGTGGTCAATAGAGCCAATTGATGTACCAGGAAGACTATGTTTCCATGAAAGCGCGACGCGTCCCCAGTGCTATGGGCGGGCAAGGGGGGGACTTTCAACATATATATCCACTGCACTGAAAATCAGCGCCTCACAAATGGCCATATCAGCACCAGATATGCAAATCATTAAACTGGAGAGCACAATAAAAAGCAAGACGAGAACAATCATCTTAATTAATTTATACGCCCACCCAAAAAAATCAGCCAAAAAGGACCTCTTCCACCGTGTTGTTAATGTTGTAACCAACACCCGCCTTGAACAACCAAGTTGGGAGATTATTGTCACGGGTGATTTTAACTCCAACCTTTTACACCAACCGGAAGATGAGGACAACATCTCTGTAGCAAATGAACTGTGGGATGTTGAACACCAGGAGATGTCAAGAAGACAGATAAAGTGGGTAGGCAGCTGATGTGGGACTTTGAACGCCTTGGCCTACGGGTAATAAACGGAAGAGCCATTCACGACAAACCCCCTGCCGCCACCTATATAGGCCACAATGCAAGTTCCATCTTGGATTATAAAGTAGTAACACTACCCCTGCTGAGTCTAATTAAAAAATTCCAAACAATCTGCTCACTAGACAGTGATCACTCAATGCAACACATCGAGATGAAACTGAGTTCCTCCAGGTACGTAAAGGCACCAACTATACCAGGCCTAATTTCAACAATCAACCTGAAGTGGTTACGGTGGACAAGTAACACCCTACCTCATATAGCATTAGACGCTAAGAAATTATTTAAAACATCCACTGCAGAAAAGGACATATGCTCAGAAACCTGGTCTGACTTCCTGGAAAGGTTACCAAGGTCCAGTAGTAACGCTAAAAGGAAGACCTATCCTAAGACCGATACCAAACTCACAAACACTGCACTCTCTATGAAGAAACACCTTCAGAAGCTCACAAGATGGTCACAAGGTCTAAGGACAAACCCAAGCATCTGGCAAGAAGTCTGATCGACAAGGAGACAATATAAGAAGCTGGTTTGGATGGAAAAAAGGAACAAAGCCAACGACTTTTGGCCTAAATTGTTGCACAACATAAAAAAATCTGACTCCAGGGCTTTCTGGATGCAAGTCAACTCCATAAACAGAGCAGCACAACCTGTAAGTATGACATGCATCGCTGAAAACGATTGGGCCCAACACAAAGTCGATACATTCTCAATAAAGCCAACGGCAAACAAGATTACAACGTCAATAACTGCATCTGAAACACCAAGAGCTATGAACCAGGAAAGTACGATTGTTTCTAGCACTAATGGCATGACCACCAGCCAGGAAGACATGGGTCAATCAATACGGACAGATGACGATTGCTGAATACTGCAAATAATCAAGAAAGGCAAGCAAGAGAGTGCGCCGGGGCCGAATGGTATTCCGCAGGCAATCTACAAAGAGGACTCCAAGTTCTGGGCATGCAAATTCAATATCCTGTTTCGGTCAATTAGCAAATCAGGTTGAGTCCCGAAAAGCTGGAGGAGTGCCATCATCAATACCATCTATAAAGGCGGAGACCGCAAAAATCCAACTAAATACCGCTTAATAACCCTGATCGATGCGGAAGCAAAAATACTACGCATTCCTGGTGCTAGCCGATCTAGCAGAATGGTCGGATATGAACAGCAAAATCCCGCTAAACCAGACAGGGTTTCGTCACAGAACAGGCACTATGGTAAATACAATGGCGTTATGCTTGATTGGTGAAAAAAGTCTACAAAACCACCAGGAACATTACACTTGTTTTGTTGACTTTACCTCTTTACCTTTTTGTTGCCTTCGACCATGTCAACAGGAAATTACTATGGGCCAAATTGAAGCAGCAGGGCCTGCCAGACTCAATCCTAGCACTGATCATTGACCTGTACAGTAACACCTAGATGCAGGTAAAGATCGACAATGGACAGAGGTTAACCCGGAAGATCAATACCTTTGATGGATTAAAGCAAGGCTGTGTGCTGGCCCCCCACCTCTTTAATTTATTCATAGCGGATCTAACAGTAAGCCTAGATCAGATCAATGCTCATCCAACGCGGCTAGGTAATCTCTGTATAACACACCTATCCTATGCCGACGATGTGGTCCTACTAAGCCAGACAAGAATAGGCTTGCAACGTCTACTACAGGAATTGACCCCCTATACCAAACAGAACTTGCTAGTAATAAACAGCACAAAAACAAAGACTATGTTAAATTGGAAGCGGTTGAAAGTTACAAGTATCTTGGGATACTACTGGACAAGCTGAGGTTCCGTGACGATTTGAACCCGTGTTTTCAATATTGTCGGAAATACATAATATTGGTATCAGCGAACCGCAAATGATCCATTTAGCATATCCTAGTGTTTTCGCTACGCTACGAGCAAGAGTACTCCTGTAACAGACACATTTCTGATCTACCCATGGCATCCATCTTAGATTATGGTGGCCATTTTGTGTTTCTTGCCCTCACATACGCAATAACCTCTGATCTCTTCATTTCGATTAAGGACACGTAGCCTTAGCCGGAGATTCACCTCTTTCAGTGACACGTGCACCTTAAACCAGATCACGCTGTAGCTGCATGACTCGACAAAGGCTGCCTCCTCTGCCCGAGGCCAGTCCTGTTAAACTGGTTCTCGTGTCCATTGTCCCGATCATGATTAGGCGGCCGAAGCCGGTAGCCTTGCCCATTTACAACCCACAAGCATCCCTTATCCCACTTTTCTATCTTCCACACCTGGCTCCGTTCCTTTCTTTCTGAATCTTTATTAGGGGGAGGTAACGAAATTTATGATGAGGCGGTCCGGCTCTTGAATGCAATATTGACAAGGGATTGTGATGAACTAGTGGGAACCCCTCTTCGTAATGTTTGGCATCAGATTTTATCGACGGTTCCTGTGTAACGCCAAATATTTATTGTTTTAGACACAAAGGTTTTGGGAATGTATTACATGTAAAGAATTTGCCCCCAGCTTAAAATTCAGTATATAAGGAGCAACCCTCTTTGTACAAATTGAACAGGCTCCTAGACACTGCCCATGCGTGGTTTCTGTGACTTCTGTGTCCCTGCAGTAATAAACCTTTGGTCTTTGACGCCACCATCGAGAAGCCCGTGTTTCTGTTTATTTGTGCACCAAGGCAGGTGGAACTCCGGGGTCTTTGGGTGATGTTCCCTGACACCTCTGGACGGAACCAAAAAGTCCAGAACTCCAATTGGCGCCCATGTGGGGCGACGTCATTCGGTACCGGTCCAAAAGCCTGAAGAGTTCGAGAAGCTTCGTGTGAAGATTCCTGAGGGAGGCGCCCCACTTCATCGATCCCGGCATATCGCAAAAGTGGCCCAAAGTTCTCTTCCACGAGGGTTCCCGTTCAGGACGGCTGCAGTGGGCCGTTGCCTTGACCGTCGCCCTGTCTTGGACCCGAGGTGCAGTCCTTAGTACAGCGAAACGTGACGGGTTTCTCCTTGGTGACGTCTTCAGTGCCTCAGTTAAGTATTTAGTGGTTGCTAGTTGGTTACTTCGTGAGGGTTGTTAAAATCCTTTTTGGTTCTTGGTTTGGTTTGGTTTCGTAAGATTATCACTGGTTGTTCTGGTTACGATAATCTATTTGGTTTAGTTTGGGTATCGATACATCAGTTCGCTTTTGGTAGGCCTAAGTTCTTGGTTCAGGTGCACATATCTGTTTTCGTGTTTTGTTTGTTCTGTGTTCCGGATTGCAAAATGGTAAGTCGGAGAAATTGTATGTTGTCGTGCTTTGGTTGCAACAGTGATTCACGATTGGAGGACTCATGTCTGGTTCCTCCGATTGGGACTCCCTTATATGACTTGTATTGTAAACATGGTGTGGGTCCTATATCTTATAATGAGGTGTGGGTCCGATACACTGAGAAAGATGGTGTCCTTAGTTGGCCACTACATGGTAGTTTTGAACCCGAAATCCTTGATAATTTAGAAGCGAAATTGTTTAGGAAGAAAGCCCGGCCGGCAATGTTTGATTCTTTCCGTTTCTGGCGAAAAGAATCTAAACAGAGAGAGATTAAAAGATTGAAGAAAGAACAGAAAGAGCAAGAAGAGTTGACTCTAGAGCAAGCGGCTAAGCAGCTGCAAGTTAACGAGTCAGAGAAGGCCATAGAGGTGGCCATTAGAGAGCATAATTTAGCGATTGACAAGTGCTATCCTGCCTTGCCATCGAAAACAGCTAAGATACTGGAGGACCCCGAAAACGATCCTTTGTTGTCTTATTTGTTAAGGTCACCTCCACCGTATGCACAAGGTGCTACGGCTCCACCTTTACCGAATGTACAATTGCCGGTTGCTGGACAACTTGGTATTCCTGCTCCTGCCCCTCAGAATCAAGCTCCTGTACCTCCTGTAGTCAATGTGAATGTTCCTACGGCTCCTCCTCCTCCTGGATTGCCGACTTCTATACCTGTATCTGTCTCGCTTACACCTACTGTTCCACAAACTATCTTTCTCGATACTTCTACTGTCCCGCTATCTCTTCCGACCTCTACTGTGTTCTCTGCGTCTGCGAGTGTGTTGACTCCACTTTCTGTTCGTCGAAGAATCACTGATTCTGTATCTAACATTCTGTCTCCTTTATATAAAACTTTAATCAAGACTCCTACTTCTGACTCTGTTCAGAGACGTAGTCAGCTTCCGAGCACTGAGGAACGGGGAATTTTAGATTCCACGGCTCTCAGATGGATTTCGAAGAGTAGGAGATATAGTACGAGAGATGTGCTAGATACCTTTATGCAGTGGAAAGAACCAACGCAACGGTATGTCTTTGATGAGATGTGCTCGCTGTTACGTGAGGAAATAGAAGAAGATGATGTTGAATCAAATCTAGAAGACTTAATTAAGATTCAGAAAGAGTTTGCTGCAGGAATGATAGTAGGTGAAAATATAGAGGAAGCGATGGAACTGATCTTAAGTTATAGAAATGATCCATCACTCCGTTCACCAAGAGATTTAGAGAAAAGTAAGACGAAGCTGAATCGCCAATATCCAATGAGGGAGGTTCCTCCAATTTGGCGCGATGCTGTACAGGCTGATGCGGTCAATGGTATTGTAGCCACTCCGGCGCAATTCCGAAAAGTGTGGATACACATTCCATTGAAACGAGCTGAAGTGCTAGCGGTGAAGCAGGCCTTGCCAGACCCGCGTAAGAATCCTGCCGGATACTATAAGGAATTAACACAGACAGTTGAAGCTTGTATAATGAACTTAGCGGACATTGATATGTTATTTGGTAATGTAGTTCCGCAACCAATTTGGGCTAAAATTCGTAAAGAGAATCATCCAGTTGCCCTAGGTGGTGATTGGGCAGCTATTGTTGCAGCGGATGGTCAGCAAGTAGGTGGTTCAAAACCCGAACCCCTAATTGCTAATCTTCCAGGTAGGATAATTGACTTAATGAAGACTCTAATGCCCGCATTACGTGTTAATTGGGACAAGTTGTCCGCATGCAGGCAGAAGAAAGACGAAAGTGTCTCCGACTTCTTCACGAGGTTCGAAGAGACTTTTGTAGATCACAGTGGTCAGGATATGAGCACAGAAGGAGGACAGAGACTGTTTGTCGATAAATTTGTGCATAATTTGTTACCTGAGTTATGCAACAAATTAAAAGATTCCGAGAGTGCGTGGGCTGTTTCTACAACTGCGCAAATTCTTGCAACTGCACAGTATTATGAAAATAGAAATAAAGAGGAAAAAGAGAAATCAGACAAGAAAACGAAAGATTTAAAAACTAAAGTTCTTTTGCAACAGGCGTATCCGCCTCGCACGAATCAGACTAATACACAACAGGGTTCATATCAAAGAACAGATTATAGTTCACCGAGGCCTCAATATCAGTGGAATCAGTGTGCGTACTGTAAGAAAGAGGGTCACTACAAGAATGAGTGTCCGATCTTAGCGCAAAATAATGCAGCAGCAGCTCAGAGAGGTCGTGGTGGTTTTGTGCAAAATTCTAGGGGTCGAGGGCGAGGTGCTATGCCTCCACAGACGAATGATCGTCCTTCCAATCACTTTGATCAACGAAATGGACAGTCTGCCCAGCAAAATAGATCTCAACAGTATCTTGTTGAAGACTATTGTGAAGTGGATGAGGGATTTCAGCAAAATGGGCACTAGGACAGCCATGGACAGAGAGAGGGAGTAGTATCAGTTCCAGTGGATCAGAGTGGGCCTTATGTCGCAGTAGCAACATCAGGTGTAGTTGAACCGTTTCTGTTGGATACTGGTGCAGCAAAAAGTTCTATCATTCATGCGAAACTCCCTGGCGCACCTTTGTCCGGCTCAACTAATGTCTCTGTAGGTTTTTCAGGCGCCCCTGTTTACAACCCGATATCTGGTCCTTTATCTATTTCTGTTGGACCGTGTCAATTAAAAGCACCCCTGATTTTGACGACGGGTTGTAATGAAAATCTGCTTGGTTTAGACTTGTTAAAACGACTATATGCGACATTGTATTGTTCTCCGGAAGGAGTACAGCTTACATTGGGTAAAAGAATCACCTCTCCGATGTACTTGTCAATGGATGCACTCCCGCCAGAGCTGCGTTCACTCCCTGATACTCTTTGGGCGACTGGTCCTAACGATGTAGGCCTTTTAGAAATACCACCATATGTAGTCACTTTGAAAGCAAATGTAAAATTTCCACGAATTCCTCAATATAAAATATCTAGTGAAGGTGAACGAGCACTTTTACTGATTGTACAAGATTTGATTAAGAAAGGTGTGGTTGAAGAAACTAGAGGAAATGTCTGTAACAGTCCTGTATTACCGATTTTGAAACGAACTGATCCTACAAAGCCTCCAGTGTATAGGTTTGTCATCGACCTCAGAGAAGTTAATAAGATTGTAGTTCCACAGTTTCCTGTAGTTCCAGACATTACTGCCTTGTTAACATTGATTCCTGCTACAGCCACATGGTTTTCAGTCATCGACTTAAAGAATGCCTTTTTCAGCATTCCGATAGCCGAAGAAAGCAGAGATATTTTCGGCTTCTGTCTAGGAGGTCGAAGTTTCAGATTTAAACGCGCTCCACAAGGCTATTGTGAAAGCCCATCTATTTACAGTCAAGCATTAAAAAGTCAGTTAGATGCCTTTGTCCATCCTCCAGGCTCTGCTCTAGTACAGTATGTAGATGATCTTCTAGTGGCTGCCGATGACAAGGAAACTTGCAAAGCAGCTACGATTTCGTTATTGCATCATTTGTCTAATTTGAATCATAAGGTATCACCTTCGAAAATGCAATACTGCTGCCAAGAAGTGACCTACCTAGGTCATCTCTTGTCAAAGGAGGGAAGGAAGTTGATCCCAGAGAGAATAAAAGCAATTACGCAGATGAGTGTTCCTCGCACGCAGAGAGAAGTGCGTGCCTTTTTAGGTATCACCTCTTACTGTAGGCAGTGGATCCCAAATTTTTCTCTTTTAGCAAAACCATTGGTAGCTTTGACTGGGAAAAATGTTCCGAGTCCGGTGCCATGGTCTGATGAATGTCAGGAGAGTTTTTCTGAGTTACGAAATGCACTGTGTTCAGCTCCTGTATTAGGTACACCTGATTACAGCAAGCCATTCACGCTCTACGTTCACGAGAGAGAAGGTTGCGCGTTGAGTGTTCTGACACAGACATTTGGTGATAAACAACGCCCTTGTGCGTATTTTTCATCAACATTAGATCCGGTAGCTAGAGCGTTACCTAGTTGTTTGAGAGCTACAGCGGCAGCTGCGGCTTCCATTCGACAATCTGCTGGTTTGGTGATGAACAACATGCTAGTGGTCATGGTTCCTCATGCAGTGGATACACTCATGAATCGAACTAAGACACAACACCTTACCAGTGCGAGACTATCTGGTTATGAGCTGACGTTACTAGCGAGTCATATTCAGATCAAAAGATGCAATGTATTGAATCCAGCAACGCTGTTGCCGGCTAATCAAGAGTCAAGTGATTCCGAGCCACATGATTGTTGTTTTAGAACGGAGGAAGAGACAAAAGGACGTATTGACTTGAGAGACACTCCATTATCAGATCCAGACGGCACGCTGTATGTGGATGGATCATGTTTTAAATTAGAGAATGGTGATGTGACTGCTGCCTACGCAGTGACAACTCTGAAGACGATTGTGGAGACTGCAAGAGTGAGTCAGAATTCTGCCCAAGCTGCAGAATTAATAGCTCTAACAAGAGCGTGTGTTTTAGCTAAGGGAAAGAGAGTGAATGTGTTCACAGATAGTCAGTACGCGTTTGGCGTGGCCCATAGTTTTGGCCGTTTGTGGAAAGAAAGAGGTTTCATTACGTCCCATGGGACTAAGATTCAACATGGTCAGCTAGTTAACGACCTGTTGGAATCTCTAACCTTGCCGACTGAAGTTGCGATTGTAAAGTGCAATGCTCATAAAGCAATCACGGATGATGTTGGTCGTGGGAATGCTTTTGCTGATGAAACTGCTAAACAAACAGCTAGAGATATGATGAGTAGAATGTATGTTGCTACGTCTGCAAGATGGATTGCTGAGTCTGGAATGTGTGAGGATACAATGGAAAGTGTGAAAGAGATTCAGAAAGAGGCAACTGAGGAAGAAAAACGTGTATGGAGAGAAAGTACGGGCAAGTTGGATTCGAATGGGTGTTGGATTGATTTGTCAGAACAGCAGCGTTGGATGTTGCCTGATGCGTATGTGCTTGCAGTGGTGACGATGGCGCATGGAGTAGCGCATATAAGTTCTAAAGGAATCTGTAAGATGTTGGCTCCAGTTTGGAAGAATGATGGGATCAGTAAATGTGCAGAGAGAGTGGTGAAAAATTGTATGGTATGCCTGATGCATAATCCTGGCAAGGGAACTCCAACTCCTGCTGGTCACTTCGCTCCTCCTTCCTGCCCCTTTGAAGTGATTCAGTTAGACTTCATTCACATGGATCGCTGTAATAATCTGAAATACGTCCTGGTGGTAGTCTGTGCTTTTTCCAGATGGATCGAAGCATATCCACTAAAGGACAATACTGCTCTGTCAACTGCCAAAATTCTTCTCAAAGAATATTTCCCTAGGTTCGGTATGCCACGGATTGTATGGTCAGATAACGGAAGTGAGTTTATAGGGAAAGTTATGCACAGTGTGTGTGCCGGCCTAGGCATAAAACAGAAGTTCCATAGTGCAAACCATCCCCAGTCTGCTGGTTTAGTTGAGGGTTACAATGGCACCCTCAAACTAAAACTAGCCAAAATACAAGCATCCACGGGTTTACCCTGGCCAGACGCACTTCCTTTGGCTTTGCTATCAACGAGAGCAACTGTACATTCTAGAGTGGGGCTTAGCCCCTATGAGATAGTCTTTGGCCGCCCGGCAAATATTTGGGGTGTGCCGAGGCCTAAGGAGTTTTGTTCTCTAGAATATCCTATGTTGATAGATTACCTTTATGACTTGACTGCTAAATTGAGTCTTATTCACCAACAGGTTTTTGATGCATTGCCAAAGCCTCCGGAGAGTCCAGGGCATCAACTGAAACCCGGCGATCAAGTCGTGATCAGAAACTTCGCGAGGACAAAGAACCTTCAGCCCAGATACGTCGGCCCCTTCCAGGTCCTGCTTGCAACGAGAACAGCAGTTCGTGTAGCTGGTCGCAAGCATTGGGTGCACGCATCTCATGTCAAGCGTGTACCTTTGCCACTTCCTTACGACGACTGGGTGAAGAAGGGAATTGGTGACTCCGAATTTGAACGTACGCCAAAGTTCATCCCTTTCAGCGATGCCGAATTGATTACCGACACTCCAAAATCTGACTCTCCTCCTGAAAAGACTCCTTTGAACGCTGAACATTTGTCCCCTGCATCAGAAAAAACTCTGTCATCTGCGAACTTGAACACTGCAACAGCTACCAGTGATACACTATTTTCTGATCAAACAGTTCCTGCAAAGCAAAGATACAATTTACGACCTCGTAATATGGACAAATAAAGCAGGCAACTGCCCATTGTGATATTTTGAAATTTTGAACTTTTGCCTTCAGCCAGGAAGTTTGCTATTGTTTTATTGTTTTTAAAAATTGCCTTGCCGTCTGGGTAGCCGTAGGGTCGTGGCTGTGTGCCTAGTTGAATCTGCGGGGGTCTGACACAAGGTCGATCTTTCTGTTGGTTCTGGGAACTCCCAGGGCTGATAGAGGCATTTTCATCTACGTACACATCATCAGTGGTCGCGAGCGGATTGTAGAAGATGGAGCTTCCTGCGCTGCAACGAGAAAATGTGATTTATGTTCGCAGAAACAGACTTTACAGAATTCTTCACAGCAAATGCTTTTTGATACAATGTGCCATTACATTTCTGATTGTTTTGGTAACGTTGGTGGGTGGAATCGTCTTTGGTATGAGTTTGATTTTTATGCCAGTAACCACAGTACCTCCCCTTGATCCTGCTACTTCTACTGTTTCTTCTATACACTCTTTTCACTCGTTTCCTGAACATGAGCAAGCTCGACGCTCAGAATTCATTAATAACACTTTTGTACAGCTCTTGCATCAACACCAACTGGTAGTTAACACTACAGACTGCTGGGTGTGTGGCTTGATACCTCACACTATGGATAAAGGTATTCCCTATCTGGTTTTGCCTTTTAGCTACAATGGATCATTTCAGGCCCTTCAAACCATCTTTGCTTATGCCCTTGAAACCTATCCTCCACGTCCACCACGTTCCACTAAATATAAC
This sequence comes from Lissotriton vulgaris, assembly GCF_964263255.1. NCBI lineage: Eukaryota > Metazoa > Chordata > Amphibia > Caudata > Salamandridae > Lissotriton > Lissotriton vulgaris. Next base: position 920,897,222 of record NC_141693.1, read on the forward strand.
TCTGCCAACAAAGCTTTAGTCCAGGGAATTATTGACATGATCAAGGACGTCAATAATACTCCATCTTACCCTAGAGACGAATTGCGAGTATACTTAAGTTGGAATTCTTCAGAGTATCGCCTTAGTTTGGGAGAAAGCAAGCGTAAAAGCTAAACTCCAATCTGGGTCGTACCTCACCGAGGTCAGGTCTGTTTGCAGGGTAATGGGAGAAACCCGAGAGCTCAGCTAGGGAGGAGTGAGTGCGTAGAGACTTATGTGTTTCCGGCTAACTCTTCCCCTGCTTTTCTTACTGCTAGGGGTACTTACTTTATCTGTCGAGACCGAGCTTATACATGGTTGCCTGCCGACTTTTCAGGATCATGCTATATTGCTCGATTGTTGCCCCCAACATACACTGCTTCATCTGACTACCACAGGACCAGAGTAGCGAGAGGTGTCTTCAGCAAGGAAGATACTGCTGGTCAGGAAGCTGGAGACTTCTTCAAAGGCTTCCTTCCGTTCTGGGGGCCTATGGCCAATAGTAGAAACATACGTCAGCTAACACGGGTAGTTGAATCTACTATTACCGAAACTGCTGGTGCCCTTAGCAATTTGACAGCTGAGCTTCAGGCGGATAGACTCATGACGTTGCAGAACCGTATGGTTCTAGACGTTATACTTGCAGATCGAGGTGGGGTATGCAGAATGATCCAATCGAGCTGCTGTGTCTTTATTCCTAATAATGCTCCAACAGTCTATGAGGCGATCTCGAAGCTACACAAGATTTCCGACTCTATTCATGTAGACAAGGGAAACTGGTCCCTCATGGAGTGGTTTTGGACTCTGATATCAGCGTGGGGATGGAAGGTTCTGATGGTCATTGGTGTCATCTTAGTATTCCTCTTCTCATGCTGCCTGATTATCCAGTGTGGTCCAGCTCTGTGTAGTCTTTGTGCTGCAACCTGTTTCAGGAAACCACCTGCGTTTGGAGAAAAGGCGCGAGAAAGGATGATGATACAACAGCATGTCACTGACCTGATGAGCATAGAATTAGATTCTGACATAGACTGAGTAATTGCCTATGTAAGGGCAAAAGGAGGGTCTGAGGTTCCGTGACGATTTGAACCCGTGTTTTCAATATTGTCGGAAATACATAATATTGGTATCAGCGAACCGCAAATGATCCATTTAGCATATCCTAGTGTTTTCGCTACGCTACGAGCAAGAGTACTCCTGTAACAGACACATTTCTGATCTACCCATGGCATCCATCTTAGATTATGGCGGCCATTTTGTGTTTCTTGCCCTCACATACGCAATAACCTCTGATCTCTTCATTTCAATTAAGGACACGTAGCCTTAGCCGGAGATTCACCTCTTTCAGTGACACGTGCACCTTAAACCAGATCACGCTGTAGCTGCATGACTCGACAAAGGCTGCCTCCTCTGCCCGAGGCCAGTCCTGTTAAACTGGTTCTCGTGTCCATTGTCCCGATCATGATTAGGCGGCCGAAGCCGGTAGCCTTGCCCATTTACAACCCACAAGCATCCCTTATCCCACTTTTCTATCTTCCACACCTGGCTCCGTTCCTTTCTTTCTGAATCTTTATTAGGGGGAGGTAACGAAATTTATGATGAGGCGGTCCGGCTCTTGAATGCAATATTGACAAGGGATTGTGATGAACTAGTGGGAACCCCTCTTCGTAATGTTTGGCATCAGATTTTATCGACGGTTCCTGCGTAACGCCAAATATTTATTGTTTTAGACACAAAGGTTTTGGGAATGTATTACATGTAAAGAATTTGCCCCCAGCTTAAAATTCAGTATATAAGGAGCAACCCTCTTTGTACAAATTGAACAGGCTCCTAGACACTGCCCATGCGTGGTTTCTGTGACTTCTGTGTCCCTGCAGTAATAAACCTTTGGTCTTTGACGCCACCATCGAGAAGCCCGTGTTTCTGTTTATTTGTGCACCAAGGCAGGTGGAACTCCGGGGTCTTTGGGTGTTGTTCCCTGACACCTCTGGACGGAACCAAAAAGTCCAGAACTCCAATGCGTCTTAATTTCACTACGCATTTCAATAGAATGGAAAAGAAGGGCATGGCCCTATTGCACGCTTTTAGTAGCTTGGCGACAGAACTTAAAGGCCCCCTGGTCTCCCCCCTGCTAACAATAATGAAAGCTAAGCTACTCCCAACAATAGCTTATGGGAGCGTATTACATCATGGCAAGAGTGCACAACTCCTGGACAAAGTTCAAATGAAAATCTACAAGCGTGTATTTGCGTTACCAAGCAATGCATCACCCGCACAAGTTAGACTTGAATTCGGTTTGCAATCCCAAATGCTGCTGAAAAAATACGAGACCATAACATTTTGGTACGATGTCTGGATGAACCAAGAAATTGCGCTGTATCGTGCCATGTGGAAAATAATTAGTAAAAGTCCCAACTCTCACTACGCCAAATATCTTAAATCGTCACTAGAATTAACTGACTTGGCTGTACTTTGGGAATCTAAGCTTCCAGTACTTTCCTTCAAACAGTTGGTAAAGAAGGCTGCCAACAGGCATTCGTTGCTCGATGATAACTTAACTTTCAGTCATCGGTCCCATGCCTGGATGACAATTCAATCTTATAAAAAATTAGTACCGGCAGCCTTCCTAGACCTTGCTTTCTCGCCATTCATCAAACGGAAACACCTCAATTTAAGGCTTCCCAACAAATGCTGAGTCACCAAACTGGAAGCCCCAAGAATGTGATGGATGCAGTTTATGTGGCGCAGGAAGACCAGACTTTATCCATCTGAGTTGGTAAAAAACCAAGTTTAAGGAATATGGAATACGCACCTGCTGGTCCGCGATCATACTAATCCGATGCTCAGTAGATCTGCAACTCATTTGCAGGGCAGTCAAATTCATTGACTGCCCTGCAAAGAAAAAGCAAAGAACACTGGAAAAGTCTTGAACCTGGAACACGTTTATTTTCTAACTTGAAAGACACTTTCATTTTATAACTTTTTATCACACAGCAGTGTAAATTTTCTGTGTTTTAGTATATTGTCGTATTTATACTTTGTAATGGCTTTTACTAACTATACAATAAAGTATTATTATTATCACTGCTTGTTGTGCATACAGTGCAGTGTGTATATGGCCTTGGCATTGCCTGATGTGCATCCCCTGATGTCCTGTGGTGTTTGTTCGTTTTTTATTTCATGTGCATCCGTGGTTGGTTTCATGTGGCAGTGTAGTTCTGTGCTGGTGTTCCTCTTATGTGATTTGTGGTATGTTGTGTGTGTTTTGTTCCTGTGTGATGAGGTTGTGCACTCCTGTTGTGTCTGTGCTCCCATTGCCTTTCCACAGTTTGGCTGACAGGGTATGTCTGTTTCTGATGTGGTTCTGTGTGTGTCCTGTAGTGTTTGTGTGTTGTTTTTGGGCAGGCATCTGTTCAGGCATCCCTGTGTGTGTTCTGTTTATGGGTACACCCAGGGTGTGTGCTTGTTTGTGTTAATGTGCTGGCAAGTATTGTCATCCTTCAGTGTATGAGGCACTGGTGTTGTGTGTTCCTTTTTAGCCACTCCTGCAGTGGCAGTCTACCTGGTTGTTTGTAGTGTGGTGCAGGGTGCGTGTTGTGCTTGCTTGGTGCTGTGCTTGTTGCTTGTTGCTGTGCATGGGGGTGCACAGGATGGGCACCGGCCCATGACTTGATAGGGTGTGTTGATATGTGGTTGGGGGAGGTGTGTCCCTGTGGTCTTTGTGCCCTGACCATGCCTTGGAATGGCCCTGCCTTGTGCATTGTGCCCATGTGTTGACCGCTGCGGTGACATGACCGGGATGTTGCTGCAGGTTCGCGGTCGATGTGTGTCCAGGATGCAGTGGGGTGACATGGTGGCAGGTGGGTCATGTGTGGGTGCCCTTCTGAATGTGTTGTTGCCCCAGCAGGGTGTCTGTTATGGTTTTGGACCCTGTGTCAGCGCGTGTGTTGTGTGTTGTATTTGTGTATTTGCTTACCTGCGGCGGCGTCCGCGGCGGCCCATTAAATGATAGTGCTGTAGCAGGTACAGCACCGGAAACACATTTAAAGCTGGGTCCATGGCAGTCGTGACCGGGTGGTGTGGATCGGGTCTCTGCTATTGTGATCCGGTGTCTCTGCTGCGGTCCGTCTGCCTGCTTGGGCCATCCTAATTTGTGGAGCGGGGTGGCGGACGTCATTCCGCATGGCAGTGAGTCTCCATTGCCTCCCACCGCCGCAGTGGCGGGCACACTTTGATGGCAGTGCACGTCGCTCCGCGGTGGACGTGAACTGACCTATGTTTTGCTATACTAATATGGCCGACGCCAGGACCACTGTTCGTGGGCGGAAAAAGGCATTTTTCCACACTGCCAGCACCGCGGTGGTGCCACCGCCCGCCATCCTAATAAACCCCAAAGTGTAACAAAAAATATAAAATATATATATTTATATTTACACACACACACATATATATGTATATATATATATATATACATGTGTGTGTGTGTGTGTGTGTGTGTGTAAATGTAAAAAAAGTGAAAACGTATTCAAAACTATTTGATTGCTGTATACTTTACACAAAGTATATGCATGGAAAATAGTTAAAAAAGTATATTTTTGTTGGAACTTGAAGGTGTTACATTGTTTATTCCCAATCCTGTCTTATCTTCAATGGGGAAGGTGCTGGACTTTAAAAGAGGTAGATTTACTATTCCCCCTCCTAGTCAAGTTACAGCGTGGAAAGCATTGAACACTGAAGGGGTTAAAATTACTATCCCCACTCATTAAGGGAACGTGTTGACCTTTCAAATAGTTACATTTCCTATTCAAACTCCAATCTAAGCCACATTGTGGAAAATGTTGGACATTGAAGGGGTGACATTTACTGTTGGAACTCCAATCTAAACTACAGTTGGGAAAGCATTGGGCATTGAAGTGTTTTGTAGTATAGTATTTAAGGACCCTAGTGTAATTTTCCCGATTCATGCCCTAATATAGGTGTAAATCACCTTGTCCTTATATAAAGAATAGAAATCATAACCATATTTAGACATAGCCCATGCTGTCCAAATACAGGCATGGATACTTCAACTATTTCCGAAAAACCACAACGATCTCTTGGAAAACTCGGCTTCAGCAGTCAGGGACTTCCCCATGCTTGAATATTGATTTGTCCAAGAACTCATGGAATATTTAGAACTGCGATTCTTTGATGACCTTATTATGTCCAACTTTACGTCAAACTCGGCACCTTCAAGGTATAAATATGCCTTCACTTGCTCTGGCAAACACACAGTGGTTTGGAGCAGTTCGACTATCTACTTGCCCGATGCAGCTCGCTACAGCAAGTGCCGAAGGAAGCCTACCTTCCAGCTGACGCACTGAGAGAGACGCTGTCTTTTCTCTTGCCGAGAAATCCAGCTCCAGTTTTTCCAAGCTCCCCTTGCGGGGTGTTGGGAAATCGAGTCCCGAGACAGAAAGATACCAGACCTCCTTCATTCTAAACCAAGGTACGGAGCTGATTAGACCCTAAGAGAAATCTTGGACAGATTCTTGGCAAAGAATACTAAACTTATGCTACACCACACTTACTTCTTGCCTCGTACTAGACTTAGGTTAGGTACATTGGGGTAGGCGTATTTTAGAAGCACCAGTTGAGTACTTTTAGTCTTTATTTATTTAGGTATGTATTTTATGGCTCGGAAACCATACCATGCTTTTACAGTTTTATTTTATAATACTCTTCTTGCTGTATGTATTATACTTTGCAGCCAGTATTACGATTGTAGAAGTTCATTTCTTCTGCATGAGAAAGAAGACTGTTCAATAAATACTTTTATTGGAAACGCCCGCCTTTCTATTTCTCTGCACCTCTGATGAAACGAAGCATGCACGAATGACAGAGTGAAATATCTATCTATCGTTTCCACGACTCTGAAGATACGTTTTATCTTTGGGAAACAAAGTTGTCATGTTTATGCGGTTGTCAGAAACGAATCCCTACTTGTTTATTCGAGAAAGTTTGTAGTGAGTTCTGAGCTAGCTGGCACTCACAATTAAGTCTAATATATTCGATAGAGACCAAGTCGACCTAAGTCCTATGTCACATCTATAGGATATATTAATCCAAAGCGCAGAGCCTATTGGGAATATAGGAACTACACTACAGTGTTTTAATCTACAATTGTCCACCAGACTCAAAGGAGCACTAGAGAAACATTAACATCTAATTGGGATATATAAACTATAACTACTTTAACAAAATGAAAACATAAATAAAGCATTATTTTGGAAAGTAAGAAATATATTTTAATTATATTTAAAATGCATATAAAAACGTATATAAATTAAAACTTATATAAATTTATGCATTAATTATTGTGAAAATAAAAGCAACCATTTTGGGATTTTATCAACAAAAATTCAATATTTAAAAGTTTAAAATAAAATCTAAATGATTTTTTTTAACTTTTTTTTCTTTTTACAAATGATGGATATATGTTTTGTTTTCTATTTTTTAATCCTTAAAATATTTGTAACCAAAAAACAACATAGAGGAATAAATGAAAACAATCAATACATAATAAATATTATTTTTAGACCAACATTTAAAAAATATATATATTTCCTTCAAACTGAATTGAAAAATATTATAAATAAATATTTTGACATTTAAATGAATGAGTAATTATATAATCATTCTTTCTTTAAAACATAAATACATTTTTTTAAACTTTTCCTAAATGAAAAAGTGGTACTCTCTAAAATATCCACCGCCCTTTTTCGCTATACACCCTCTATCCCACCACAAAAAAATATTACCTCAATGCAGTAAACTAATACCCAAAAAGGCACTTAATGTAAGTTAAAACTTTAACATTTAATTAAAGAAAAATTGCAAGTAAAATACAATTAAAAAATCAAAACCATCAAAAAAACTACGGACAATTTCTCTACAAACCCCAAAACCTAAAAATATTGAACACTTTAATAAAGACCAAAAGTTGAAAAGCTGTACCAATTATAACAGTGCAATAATATACAAGCAATATTATGGACAAATATGTTTTATACAGCAATATTTTCAGCAACAATATTAAAAACAATATAAAAAAATGCTATCCTTACTGGAGATATTCATGATAATGATATTCTGGTTATTATGAAATAAAGGCATACATTTTATTATAAAACAATATTTGTAACTAAATATTTTGGACAAACACCAGTTCCCTAGCAATTACATGGATCTGTTGTTTGACATATGAAGAGGCATACCATGGAAAGCACCATTAAAATCAAACTTAAAAATGGGGGCAAATACAGCTTTCACTCATTCTGACACTGCATAACCGATACAAATTACCCTTGTACACCTATGGAGGTTGGAAGAAATGACAGCATGTACAACTACATTTCTGGGATGAAATTGCATTACATTCCAGTGCAACTTTAAAAACGGTGTATTGCTCTGCATGAGGAAGTAGCTCTATAGCACTACTCAGCAGACTTGGCAGATTTGCAGTTTAGACGAAAAACAATGGGTCCAATGCACAACGGTAAGCTTCGACCTGAAGTCTAAGTTTAGACCTGAAGTCTAAGTTTTCGATTCACAAAGATAAACTTAGACCTGAGGTCTAAGTTTAGACCTGAAGTCAAAGTTTAGACCTGAAGTCTAGCTTTATGCCTGAAGTCTAGCTTTAGACCTGAAGTCTAACTTTAGATCTGAAGTCTAAACTTAATCTTCAGGTCTAAAGTACAAGCCCATAGTGCGCCTGTCCTGTAATCCAGGTCAGGGTGCGGTGCTGCGGCGGTCTCATGACGGTGGTCTGTTAGGCTCATCGGAAAACCTAACATGAAGACCGCAGCTTTGACAGCAGCTGCAGCACTTTCCTGCAAGTTGTGGAATGCCCCATATTGTGCCTGCCATACCGAGCAGGAACAGGAGTGCAATTCCAGAGAGGCACAATGTGTGCCTCCCCTGCATGCACCCCCAGGGCCGAACGCGGCAGAGGGCCTGATAGGGCCCCCTTAGTTTCCCCTCCGCCACCCTTTTTATGACGTGCTCACCACCATGAAATGGGCGGTGGACAGGCAACTCGTAATATGCTCATCAGTGGTGAGGCAGCACCATTAGCATATTACTGTTCCTGACCACTGCAACATCGCAGTAGGATCCTGGATCCCAGTGGACGCAGAGGTCCTGTCACAGTCCGACCACCACACTATGAAGTGTAACTTTAGACCTGAAGTCTAAACTTAGACTTCAGTTCTAAACTTAGATTTCAGATCTAAACTTACACTTCAGGTCTAACTTTCTTTATGAATCAGACCCAGTGTCTTCTTGTAAACATCAATTATGGATTACATGTTTTCACATTCACTCCTTATGAGTGTGCTGGCCCCTAAAACAGAGCTTTGCCATTTTATACAGAAACCGGTTGTGGACTGAGGTGCTCCATATACTTTGCACCCCACTGGAGTCTACAATCAAAGTGTAAATGGGTAAACTCTTTAGAGGTTCATACTAGGACAGATGGCATTCCCTACTAATATGAACTGGAGAAGAAACCCTCGTTTTACTGTGTTCTGAATTGTATTTCTTCAATAAAGTCATCATTTTCAAATGTGTCCAACCCAAATGTAACAAACAACAACTTTGTGTTCGAATTCTGGAAAGATGAAGCTAGCCTGTTATAATGTAATCTGGTAGTGTGATGTTTCAGAAATAGAAATGTTCTAATTCAATGACTATTTTTCCAGTGGATAAATCTTAGTTAGTGTGTACAGCAGAGGCAGTAACTTCTAAATGCAGGAATTCTAATTCTTGGTAGCATTTACCACCTCTGGACTCTCAAGCAGTTGTGCCACATGTGAAGATTTGATACTGTTGATAGATATCTTTCGTTTCTTGACTTCAATTTGTTCCATTTCATTGTCATGTAGTTCAAAATATTTCCACCTAGAAGGCAGATGAACCAATACTTCTGTAAAGTCATGGGGTTCACAGCTTCGAACCGGCCTTTTGTGTCATTGCCAATTTGACACTTTATAATGTCTGGACATCTGCAGGGGGTTATGGAGAGTCAGCCTGATTCATGAAAAACGGATTCTGCGATTCTCAATTAGCGATTAACTGCGAATCGCAATTGAGAAATCGCAGAGCGGTATTCATGATATTTTGCGATTTAAAAAAGCGAATCGCACGCGGCCGCAAAAACCGTTAGAGATTATCGAAAATCGCATACAAATCGCTATTTCCGGCTACATCCGTGTCGGATTTGCGATCTCGCAAATAGCGATATCGCTAATTGCGAGATCGCAAAATGCGAGATCGCAAAATCGCGAGATCGGGAAAACGGGAAGTCCCATTTAGAGCACAGTGATGACATCACAACCAGGAAGCAGCCAGTTCCCACCCCCATTCACCAGAGTGAGGCAGACCTCGAGGCTGCCACAGAGACAGCTCCTGCAATTCACTTTGGATTACCACTTTCCAACTACACAGCAGCTATGTCTGAGGAGGCAGTACCTGGGCCCAGCAACACCACAGGGCGCAAGAGAAAGCTAAAGTTCTCCGAGCAGGAGTTGGAGCACTTAATTGAAGGGGTGGTGGAGAACCACTCCAAACTGTTCGGGAAGGACTCAAGGAGGGTGCCCGAGCAGGAGAAGCGGAGGATCTGGGTGGGCATAGCGGCCGCTGTGAACTCGGTGGGTGTGGCCGACAGGTCACTCGACGAACTTAAGAAACGTTGGTACGACCTCCGAGGTCGTGCCAAAGAGAAGGTAGCTGAGAGGCTTGGAGAGTTCCTGGGCACTGGAGGGGGAGGACCTACAGTTCCTCCAAACACCGCCATGGAGGATCGAGTAGAAGACACGCTGGAGGCTGAGGCGTGCATCGGAGTCACCCGTTTGGACTCATCCCGCCCCACCCAAGAGATCCAAGGTAAGTGGCATGCGACTGCGACCCTGTCCCCTATGAATGGCCATGACCATATAGCCTCCCATAATGTCCCATAGTCATGCCATCAGTGCACATCAGGTAACGCCCTAAAGCATTGTGGGACAAGTAGTGTGGCCACAATGTAGAAGTACCCCAATGCAGCCAGACAGGTTCCAAAGTACGCAAATCCATAGGCAGTCAGGGAATGTCACCCAGCATGCATGTAGCAACTGCACGTGTGACAGATACATGCAACTAATGAACGTCCACTTCCCCTCACAGGTGGCGCAGACAGCAGCAACAGCGAGAGGCTCCAACTAGATGAGGAAGCACAGGATGAGGAGGAGGTGCCCTTACATACACAGCCTCCAGCCCCTGCCGCACAACAACCCCTGCAGCCCGGGCCACTACCAGTGTGCCTCCAGCCTCTGCCGCAGCAACTACTCCCGCAGCCAGGCCCACTACCAGTGTGCCTCCAGCCCCTGCCGCAGCAACAACCCCTGCAGCCAGGCCAACTACCAGTGTGCCTCCAGCCCCTGCCGCAGCAACAACCCCTGCAGCCAGGACCACTACCAGTGTGCCTCCAGCCCCTGACGCACCAGCAACGCCTACCGTGACACCACCAGCAGCTGGTGCATCAACATCAGGTCCTGCGACAGCGGGAACACAGCGGCCACCCCCTGTGTCAGGCCAGGAGAGCAGGCGTGGCAGGTCTCGCCTGCAGACCAATGCTCCTAGCCCAAGGAGGGGGAATGGACAGCAGCTGGCGAGCATGAGTGTGGAACGTCGCATGCTCCGGATTCATCAGCTGCAGGCAAGCCGGCAAGGGGCCATACAGCTCCAGCTTTACAACATTGGCAGCAATGTGGCAGGTGTGGGGGACCGGATGGACCGCATGACGGCAGCCATGGCAGGTATGGGGGAAGGAATGGCCCGCATGACTGCAGCCATGGGATCCAACACTGCTGCAATGATATCGCAGCACAACACAGCCCGACGCCGCCACCGTCAGCTACTGACCCGGCTGACGGCTTACACCCGGTCCAATTATGTCATAGGCAATGCCACCTCGCAGCTATCGCGTCGGTCCCTTGCGCAGCAGCTCATCCAGTGCTGCGAGGATGTGGCCAGGGTACTTGAGCACCTGACCACTGCTGTGACAGCACTTCACCCGCTCTACCTGGCACTGTTGGGGGTGATGATGCCAGTGAGGGGACATCGAGTGTGAGCAGCCACTCTGCCTCACACGTAGGGGCACTCAGACGCAGCACCAGGCCTAATGCAGGAACACGTGCCTTGGATGAGGAGGAGCCGCAGAGGCGCTTGGGTGGTTCGCGCCGGAGGCGCACATGACTCAATAGGACTTGTACAGGCACAGGCTGAACATAAGCCTGCCCTGTGCATTGGACACAGCAGTATGCTGAAATACTGTTAGCCATGGCAAGATTGAAACTGGTACCATTATTGTGATTCAAACAATAATATTTAATTTAGCATCACACATTGGCGTTGTGTCATTATTACATTTTGCATGCAATTGTGATTTGTGGGGTGAGGGGAGAGGGTGAACTAGAAACTGTTCAGTGTGATGTGGTTGCGACGTCTGTGGCCTTCAGCTGGGTTCTCCCCACGTGCATGGCACGCATGTGCAGGTGGCCGGTCGTCCCCTTCCGATTCACTGCCAGAGATGTCGACAGGTATCCGGCGCTTGGTAGTAATGCTGTGTAGGATAGCACACACAGCCACAATGCGGCAGCACACTTCAGGACTGTAGTACATGGCCCCACCTGTCTTGTGAAGTATGCGGAATCTGCTCTTCAGTAGCCCAAAAGTTCTCTCTATGCAATTCCTTGTGCGTATGTGTAATACGTTGTAACGCCGTTGCTGTGGTGTAGCAGGGTTGAGGTATGGGGTGAGGAGGTTTTCACGCAGGGCGTAGCCACTGACACCTGAATGAGAGGAGCAGAGGGTGAGTGCCTGTGCAGCGCAGCTACTTAATCGCAATGTGACATTGTGGCCAAAGTGTACTTACCAAGTAGGTGTCCTTCACCAAAGTCTCCCCTGGCCAGTCGTGTGTGGAGGCCGCTGTGCCGGAATATGAATGAGTCATGTGTACTCCCCGGGTACTGTGCCACTATGTCTTAGCATTGCAGACCATCTGGATGTTGAGGGAGTGGTAGTACTTGCGATTGCGGTACATGTACTCCGTTGCAGCAGGTGGGCAGATGTGGATGTGGGTACAGTCAATGCATCCAATCACGTGTGGGAAATGCGCAACATTGTAGAACTGTAGCTTGGTCTCATCCAATTCCTGTTGGCTTGTTGGAAATTTGATGTGGTGGTGTAGCTGGGTCAGCATTGCGTCAAGGAAACTCCCTAGGCAGCGGGACATGGTGGGCTGGGATATCCCCCCAGCAGCCGCAACTATCCCCTGGAAGCTCCCGGAGGCCAGGAGGTGCAGGCTACACAAAACCTGGACATGTGTTGGCACGGCGTTGGTCCGCCTTGTTGGGTGCTGCATCAGGGGGTCAAGGTCCTGAATTAGCATGATGATCATTGCCCCATTCAGGCGGTACTTAGCGTAAATTTGCTCTCTGGTTTGGCCCAGCAGGGTGACCCGCTGGCGGAAGATCCTGGCCTGGATTCTGCGTCTCCTCCGTGCTGCTCGCTGTAGCCTTCGCCGCCTGACCACCATGTACATTCCTGGCATTGTGACGCTCCTTATGCTGATGCTGCTTCTCCATAAGTGTGTTTGGGCAGGCCAGCACCAGTTGCTGATTGGCCAACGGTTTTTCAAAAAAACAATTCTATGGGTTTGATGGTTACCACCTGCTTTGAGTTGTCCTTAAATTGCGCCTTGCAAAATGCGATTTTGTTTTTTTTCGCTATTTGCGATTTTTCATGAATCCCGATTGCGAGTAATTAGCGAAATCGCAATTATTTTCGCAGAAGCCGTAATTTCACACTATTTCCGAATCGCTAATGGTCTGCTGCCGGGATTCTGCGAATATTTTTGCGATTTTGCAATTCTGTGTTTGCGAATTCGCAATTTTCATGGTGAATTCCAATTATGGGAATTGCGCCCGCGATAGCATTTTCGCAGCTATTGCGAGCGCAATTTTGCTTCATGAGTCAGGCTGTAAGCAACGTGTGTAGCTTGTGATGTGAGGTGCTTCTTTTGGCGTCTTCTGCTGGTTTCTTCCCCACCTTCCGATGTTTCAGCAGATGTTAATTTTCTGTTTGCCTTTGTGCCTCGGAATATTCTATTGTGTATCACCGGATCTGTGGAGCGAACATTCAGGCATATTTTCTTGACGCATCTCTGCATATATGTATATTATGTCTTTGGAAGTTTAGAGTGTTCCTGGTGCTTTGGGGATAAAACAATTTACTTTTACAATTTTAAATGCCAGTCATATAACTTTCATGTCCACTGGTAAGTGCGTGGGCTGCTGATGAGGAAAGGAATTTAAAAGACCCCAGTTGAAGAGCACTTTAGCATAAGTGAATCTAGCGCCACCTAATGTCAGTTGACAGCGATGAAGCATTTGATATGTGACTGGAGTTGGCATGTTAAAGTGGGAAAGGAGTAAAAGATTTGAGCATCGTTAGAGTAAAAGTGATATAAGAACCCAAAGTAGGACATTATTTACCAGTGAACAGAGAAGTAGGGCGAAAAAAGGAGAGAGCCTAATACAGAGACCTGTGGGAAGATTACTGGAAATGGAATGGACGTTAATAGATTTTAGTCCCAGGTGACGCAGCAAAATGAGCTAGAGATATTGATATGGCCTGATGGGTTTTCAGAGTGTGAAAGGGGGAATGAGGGGTGGGGGTTGGGGGTGGCCATCAATATCTCCTCAAAATCTGCCACTTAAAAAAGTGTAGCAGAGGAAACAAGTTTAGAAGCCGAAGGGTTAATAGGAAATGCTGTATTTGAACTACATTCTCACAAATATAAAACTGAATCTAATGCAAAGTGGTAATTACATTCGTAGATAGCATATGTTTCAAAATTGTCTGGTTCTCTATGTGAATCACCTAAAACAAGCACTGTACCTGCAACAGACTTGTGACTGAAGTAGAGCGTGGTTCTTAATTACTTACTTTGATTTAGTATCTAAAATTGATGTTTGCAAAGTGTTTTGGGTAAGAAAGCGCTAGGGATCCATGCAAACCACACCTTCCTGGACTCCACCGGATCTCTAGCTTTCAGAAATGTCTGGAATTAGTAGGTTTCCAAAGATGGCCGCTGAGCCCAGGACCACAAATGCAGGCGCCCCCTTTGCAATAACAGGTAATTTTGTGATCGATGGGGGGCACTTGCGGTTTTGGTCCCAGGCACTGCAGCCATCTAAGGAAACCTACCAAACCCAGACATTTCTAAAATCTCGACACAAGGGGTAGTCCAGGGTGGGGTGACCTGTGTGGTTCTCACCAGGCTTTTTCTAACCAGAATCCCCTGCAAGGCACAAACATTTGCCTAAAAACACATTTTCCTTGCAGTCCTGTGATGAAAAGTCCTGGAATCTGCAGACAGCCACAACCTTCCTAATGCACAGTATTCCCCCATGTCTCCCAATAAAAATGTTATCTCACTTGTGTGGGTAGACCTAGTGCTCGCAACAGAAACGGCCCGAAACGCTATAGGGACGCAGAGCATTTTTCCAAAAAAACAGACCCTCTTTTTACAATCTGGGTAGCTCTAGATTTTGGACCTTAGCTCAGCTGGCACCTAGAAAAACCAAGTCAACCTGTAAAAAATGTTTAACTAGGCACCTAGGGCTATCCATGGTGGGCTGACTTCCTTGGCTCTTGCCATGTTTTTTACCCAGAATATTTGCAAATCCTCACATTTTTAAAGAAAAAAAACATTTTACTAACATTTTTTGTTGCCCATGTTTTTCCCTTTGGGGGGCAGAAAGACCGTACCCTTTTTTTTGGCGGGGTGGGATCATCGACATGCCCATTCTATGCTGTCCAGAATGCCCTCAACTACAAAAAAATAGTCTCTGGAGCCTAATTGGATTTCTCCCCCCCCCCCGGAGGTGGCTAACCGGGGATATTGCCCCCATATGCCACCCGGAGGGGCAGAAATACAGTGCCCATTTTTTGGGAGGGGGGGGGGCATTCTGGACAGTAAGTAAGAAAAATATTAGTAACTGGTGCCTAGTAGGGTTTCTGTACCCCTGGGGGCCAGATTGGGGTCAGTTGCCCATATCTGCCTCTGGGGGGGGGGGGGCAGAAAGACTGTGCCTCTTTTTTGATGGGAACAGGTGCATTGGTGCATCGCATCTATTTTAAAAATGGGACATAGCATAGAGAATTAATAAATCAAACTCATTTATCACTTCATGCACCATGTAAAGCAAACAACATACTCTGGTTTGTTTTGGTCTTATCAACATACCATCAAGATTCAGGATTAAGAGTCAATGTTGAGTATGTTGCAAGGATAGTTTGAATTACTGGTGAAGTATTATTCATAAATCATTCAAGTGTTTAATTTTGATATGATAGAAGATCATTTTTGTCTTATAGCCTTCTCTTCTCCCCACACTTCTGTATCCCAGTCGAATTGTGTCTGTACACCAGAGTTACAAAAACTTCTCACTAAGCAGTCAAAGAAAGAAAAGTAAAATATATATTTCGAGAGGGTTAAGTAGATTATTTGTGGAAACAAGACTAAAAGTTACAGTAAGACTGAGAAGAGAAGAGTAGAAATGTTGTGCAACCTCTGGAGGAAGGTGGGGATCTACAGTGATTTTCTCTAGGAATGGGTAAATACCTGCAGATTTGAAGAATCACGGACACGTGCCAGGTTTGAGGAAATTGTTGAAAATAAAGGTCAAACAAATGAGAACACAGGATGCAATGTGTTGGATGGTTGAATTGGCCCAATTTTACACACACTAGATTGGTATGTTTTTGTAATAGGGACAGGTTCTATTGGAGTTCTGTAACCCCGGTTACTCTGCTGATGGTAATTTTCAATGAGTAGTAAGTGGGAAGGTGTTTCTCTGATAAATGTGGGTCATTGGTAAGTAAGTATGGAGGCGGGAGTAACTATACTATAGTGCTTCCAAATTGTTGAGGCGAGGCTGAAGTAAGCTGATAAGGTGCTTGTAGGTATGAAAATGTCTCATTTGGAAAGGCTCTTAGAGAGTATTGTCAATGCTTGTTTAGGCTCTTTGAGGCTGGAGGTGATCTTGTCTGTAGGACATGGCCTTTTTGGCTAATGTTCCCTAAACTTTTTGCTTTCCCCCTAGACCGTTTTCCTGACATGGAGTTGCCAATTTAGATGCTTTGGGTACTTTGCCGCTGCTGATCAGTGTCAAAGTACAAGTGTTCTCTGTGTAAAGTGTAATGGTAATTGGTTGGCTATGATTGGTATTTTTGCCTTACTAGTAAAGTTCCTAGTGATGTGCACTGTGTGTGCCAGGGCTAGTAATGCAAAGGTGCGTGGAGAAGGGAACTCAGGCCTGCAGTGTTGGGACTGCACCCAGTTTGCTAAGTTAGCATGTTGTCCTGACAAGTACAACCACTTGTCTGGCCTTACTTTCCCTTTTGCATGCACAGTGGGCACCCCTGTGGTAGGTCCCGGGTAACCCCTGGGCAGGGTGCAGTGTAAGTAAAAGGCAGGACATATACTAAGGTGTGTGTTATGTCCTGAAAGAGAAAAACACTCCATTTCGTTTTTCACTGCTGAAAGGCCATACTGCAAATAGGACAGAATGGGGGGAGACTGGGTGTTGTGTTTGGTATCCTAGTTTCCTGTAAGTTTATAATGGAGAGGTGAAGTTTAGTATGTATGAACTCACAGTGTCAAATCACATCTTTCTATGAAAGTGGTTTTGTCACTGTGTGTTCAGAAACCACTGTTTCAGAAAGTGCTTAGTTTTGTGCTTCAAGCATTTCTGTTTGTCTCTGCTGAATGTGGATTGACTGTCTGTATCTGAGAGGTGAGAGGAGCTGGGAGAGGTCTTGACCCAGGGAGGGGTTGAGATGGCACCAGGCTTTCCTGCATCTAGAGAGTAGGGGGAGGAGAAGCTCTGGAGGTGAAACGGCCTGGGCTGATGCTATACACCAATTGACCAATCTCCTGCTGAGTGATTAAGGATCCAGACCCCCAGTATCAAAGGGAGAAAGGTGACACTGGGAGGGAGACACCCAGAACTGATTTAGGGAGGGGTCAGGGACCCCTGAGCACAAAGAACTTCAAAAACATGAAGGGGTATAACTAAGAGAACTGACACCCCTAGAATTTGGTGTAGTTTTGAATGGCAAAATGGACAGGTCAAGTATGCAAAGGCTTTGACCTCTTTCGTGGTCAAGAAGAACCTCTGCCAAGGAAAAAGTTGATGAAGAGGCTGCTGGATAGGACTGACCCTTGATTCGTGATCTGGGGCTGGCCTGCAATTTGTAGCTTTTTCTAAGGAAGAGACTGAAGGGACATTGCAGTGGGTGGTGTCCCCCCTTCTTGAACAGGACTGGGCTTTGTGATGTGTCCTTAACCCCAAGGGCCAAGGTGAGCTGCCTCCCTGTTTGGAAACACAGGAACATAAAAGTTTCAGGAGAAGTCCCAAGGAAAGATAGTTTTGCCTTGTGATCGTGGGCACACAGGATTAAATTGAGTCTCGGACGTACAGGGTGCATGTTGTGGTGCGAGCACGGCGTTAGTGAAGAGCTCCTGGTTGTTGTGTGCACTGGGAGAAGAGGTGAGACACGGACACTCAGGGTGTGTGTCGAGGTGCAAGCTGAGGAGTTGGTGAAGAGCACCTGGTCATCGTGTGCACCAGAGAAGAGGTGAGTCTCGGACATGCAAAGTGCATGTCGAGGTGCAACCAGAGGTGCTGATGAGGAGTGCCTGGGTACTGTGTGCACCAAAATCGCAGTAAGTCTCCATAGTGCTGAGCACGGGTGTCAGTGTCCACTGAGACTGCCGGAAGGAGGGCCCAGTCATTGGGCCCTCTCAGTGAAACAGTAGAGGCCAGGACCGGGAGCCTGGGAGGAGCTGAGCAGCCGGCCCGAGCTCGCAGTGCTCATTGACAGAGTTCTGGATCAAGGCCCAAGTTGCTGAAGGAGGAGAGTTGGGTCGTTCCCCCCTGTTAACATGGATCTCCACCTGGGGTGTGGTGCAGGCTTGGAGGGACACACTCTTGGCCTCTCGGTTCTGTCAGCTGCTTGAGCTTGTTGGTTCCGCTCGGAACGAGGCCCATGCTGGCCCAAAGAGAGGCAGTACTGGGGCCGGAGTGAAAAGCTGTACTTTTGTGTCATCATTGATCCATGTTGGTGGAAACTGTTAACAGAGCACCTAAACTGTCGTAATACACTTTGCATTATTGCTGCTAACGAACTATCGAAGTATCGTATGACGCCTGACCTTTTTTGTGCCTGACGAACTAAATGCTTGGTGTGCTATGCCCTGCATTATTTTTCCTTTGCGGAGTACATGATTGTAACGTGGCGCATTGCATTATTTCTTCATCGCACAGTACATGATTATAATGTGGCGCATTGCATTATTTCTTCATTGCAGAGTACATGATTGTAGCGTGACGCATTGCTTTGTTTCTTCCTTGCACAGGGCATGCTGCTAGTGATACGCATTGCATTATTCCTTCTATTGCAAAGTACGTGATTGTGGCGCTACATATGGCATTGTTTCTCTATTGCACAGTACAGGAGTATATCGTTACACATTGCAGTATTTTTTTTCTTTTGCAACGTGTGTGATTCTAGCAATATGACCTGCCTAACCTTTTGGAAACGGTTAGAAGTAAGCTTAACTGTTGGTTAGAAGCGGTGGTTGGGATTAGAACCTACCCATTATTATATGTTGGTTTTGTATCGTGTGGTCATACCGTATATCTTCTTATATAAAGATTATACTAATTTTATAAAAACTTGTGTGGAGTCTATTTGTGGTTAGATCATGGGGTTGCTGTGAGTGTGGTTGCACATAAGGTACACTCGTGCCTTGGAGATAAGCCTGGCTGCTCGTGCCTAGCTACTAAGGGGGTGATCTGGGCTATCTCAGATGGTGTCCTTACTTAGCCTGTGGTGGCTCTAGGAGAGTGGGTGAGTCAGCACTAGGCTGAAAAGACCCATCTGCATGTAAAGTGGTGGGGAGGAGTAGCACCTGGGTCTGAATAGGGCTGTGCCTGCCTTCCACAATGCTGGCTCCACCTCTTGCGGTGCATCTGATGGCCCTGGCGCACACTCACAAAGGAAGAAGATGTGCACTGTCAGAGTGCACCCAGAACTGGTTTGGACTAGTTCCAGGACCCCTCACACCGGAAGAACAAAGACTTTCGGGGTATAAAAGTGGAGCTGAGAACCCTGTAAAAATAGATCAGGAAAGACTTTGTGATCAATAAGGAATCCCTGCCAAAGAAGAACAGCCAGAAAGACTGAGGAAAAGTGTTGCCATTGCTGAGGGTCTGGGAGCTGACCTGCAGTTGCTGTGATTGCTGAGGAAGTGGACCAAGGGATTTTCTGCTGTGTGCTGTGTCCCCCTTGCTTGAAGAGGAGCTGGGCTGTGTGCTTTACCCCCTCTGAAGCCTACCTATCTCCAAGGGCCTGAGAAGAGCTGGTCTCCTGTTGGGAACTCAGGGATACAAAGGTTTCTAGAAAAACACCCATCAAGCTGTTGTGTGCATGTCTTTACGCACAGCCTGTGCCCTTCGTGAAGACTGCCTTGCCGATCTTTGACTGGTCCCTCGGATTGCCTCTGAGAGTCGGTGTGTATGTTGGCACACAGCTGGGGCCTATCATGAGGTCTGCTTCGCCTCAAGTGTGATCGTGTCCCAGCATCGTGCCTTCAACGTTTTGTGCAAACCAGCCACAGCTGACGACCCGCGGGGAGTCTGCTTTGCCCCAGAGTGCTGCGTGTTTATTTCACTGCTTCCGCCCACAGGGACACCTTCCTGCACAAAAACTATCATTAAAGGCATTTTCCTGTTTTTCTGCATGCTGCGGAATGCAGCACACATAGGACGAGGAAAAAACAAAGAGAAATACAAGTAATGCTCCTTGTTGCACTTCCTTATGCCTCCCTTGGGGAGACGTAGGAATGTGACACATTCAAAAGCTTACAAAATGTTGGAAATCTGGAATGTGTCAAGTTCCATGGATATTTAGTGGGAACACCAACAACACCTATGGGGTGGACGGACAACTCCGTTTCGCCCACGGAATGTGCAGTGATTTGTCATTTCCGCGATGTAGGTGGAGAAACAAGGTAAATCTCCGCACACTCGGGGTGTAACGGAAGTTGGCCTCCTGCCCGCCACCCACCTTCCACCCACATCCCACCCACCTCCCACCCGCAGTCTTAAATAACCTTAATAAGCAATAAATAACATTTAAAATACCCTTACCTTATCGGTGGGGTACCCGGGCCTCCATCCGTCTCCAATGCGCTTTCTTCTGGGAAGGAATGCGAATGCGCGGGCTCCCGCGCATGCGCAGTTCCCAGAAGAAGGTGGGATGGAGATGGATGGTAGCCCGGGGATGCCCCCGATAAAGTAAGTTTATTTTAAATGTTATTTATTGCTTTTTAAGGTTATTTATTACTGCGGGCTGGAGGCGGGCTGGAAGCGGGCGGTGCGTAACGGAACTATGCGGAGAGTGTGGCGATTGGTTCCATCTCAGTGCCTCTCTGCGTAAGTCCCTTATGCAAATTACGCCCACCCTTGTTAGAAATGGGGGTCTCTAATTGGCAGAGTTATGCACCTTTGTCCAAGTACCGACCCCTGCTTCTAGTCAGGGTAAGGGAGTTACACAGTTCAGATAAGCCTCACCCATTGATAGCTTAGCACAAGCAGACAGACTTATCCCTATGGCAATGTGTAAAGTATTGGTACCCACACTCTTAGTAACACAGTGAAAACACCACTAATGGACAGCACACCAGTTTAGAAAATAAAATACATTTATCTATACTAAAGAAGACCAAAATGACAAAAATCCAACATACATGGATCAAGATATAATTTTAGAACAGTTATTTCAAAAATAGATTGTGTCGAAACAAAATAGTTCTACCTGGGGCAATTATGACATTGTGACAGGCAAAAATACAAAGTACGGCGCTGACTGTGAGGGTTGCAGCATCAGGCATGGAGTACATGGACCGCCAAACAACAGTACCTTGGAAACGAAGTCTATGGATGGGGAACTGCATTGTGGAGGTGAGGCGGAGGTGCAGAGGTACAGTCTGGTTCCCTGGTTGCCATGGGGGAGGCGAGGTATTGTGTCCGTGAAGATGCGATGCATCGAGTCCAGGAGGGTAAGTTAGGTGGCATCGGAAGTGATAGGTTGGTTCCGTTGAGGCAATGCAAAGGTGAAGAGTTTGTGAAGTCACCATCGTTATCGGCTCCGCGATAACGGGATGAAGGCACTGGCGGTGACGGTATCATTGTGAATGATGGCGCCGAGAAGACTGATTCCTGCAGGCTCAGCAGGTGTCAGAGGGTGCAGAGCTGCAGGCCAGGCTGGTGCTGCTTTATGCACTTCACAGGCAGTGCCCCAGGCCTCGGTGCCATTCACCGCATCACTGGTAGCATCACTGGCGGCGTCACCAATGGCATCAAATTTGTTTTGCTTGCTTTGCAGCACCAACCACACAACTGTCAAGGCCCTGGAACAGGAATTGGTGCCCTTTTGAATGCAGGAATCCACAGAGGAGTCCAGGTGCTAGTCAGTGGGTTGCAGGTGAAGTCTTTGTGGCCCTGAGACTTCAGAACAGAATGCCCGCTCACACAGACCCTTGGAGATTCTTCTTCAAGCAGGTTCACAGCAGAGGTCCAGTCTTTATCCTCTGCCTGGCAGAAGCAGCAACTGCAGGCCAACCCAGCAAAACACACACAGCAAAGGGGCAGTACTCCTCCTTACAGCTCTCCAGCTCGACTCCATGGCAGAGGTTCCTCTTGAATCTAGAGGTGTTCTAAACCACAGGGGTTTAAGTTCTAATACTTATACCCCATTTTCTCTTTATTGTGTTTGTGGCAATGGTCTCTGGGCCCAGTCCAAACCAGTCCTGTCCTCTCTGCTGAAGTGTAACCACAGGTGGTGGAGACAGCCTTTTGCAAAGGAGTTACTGCCTATTCCAGTGCAAGCAAAACTCCTACCATCACTCTGGATGCAGCCAAGGTCTATTCAGACCAGGTATGAGTCATCCAGGAAAGGAAGGACACACCTTAACCCCCCTTGTGCCTGTCTACAGTGAAAGCACAACCCCAGCCCCTCCAAAACCAGGCAGTCAATACAGAAAAACAGCAAAGACACACAGAACTGTTAAATTTAGAAAATGGTTACTTTCTAAAAGTGGCATTTTCAAACACACAATTTATAAACCATCTCCTTAAAAATATGTGTTATTACATTCTGAGTTCAGAGAGCCTAAATTCCATTTCTCTATTTTGTCCCACTGGAAAGTTATACTTGTAGAATGTTACAAAGTAACTCTCCTGTTAGCCTGTGGGATAGATAGCCTTTCAATAGTGAAAAACAAAATTGGCAGTATTTCACAACCAGAACATGGAAAACGCACCAGTCCATGTCCTACCTTTTAGATACACTGGACCCTGCCCATGGGGGTGCCTTGGGCCTACCTGAGGGATGCCTTACATGTAATAAAAGGGAAGGTTAGGCCCTGGCACTTGCCAGGTCAACATGGCAGTTACAAACTGCACATACAGACACTGCAGTGGCAGGTCTGAGTCACATTTGAAAAGGCTACTTGTGTGGGTTGCACAATCAGTGCTGCAGGCCCACTGGTAGCATGTGATTTATAGGCCTTGGGCACACAGAGTGCACTGTACTAGGGACTTACCTGGCAAATGAAATATGGCAATCATGGATAACCAATCATAATTACACTTTACACAGAGAGCATATGTGTTAAATATTGGAAGGATTTGTTAGCATGAGCTGCAAGCCATTTTGTATTTCTGGCAGCCATTTTAGTTTTCCATCTGCTGCCACATGCTCACCATGTGCTCTGTCCTCCCTCAGTGTTGACTGCTCTTGTAATCTGCCTTGAAATTAACTATATTCAGTATCTTCCACCTTCGCACATGCTCAGTTGAGCTTATAGCTGTCCTTGCAACTGTTCCTAGTATGTAAATGCCAGGATGTGTTTGCCATAAACAGCCCCTGTTAGCTCCTCCCACTTTGTTGAGCAAGCAGATCTTGCATGTCCATATTAGTCATTTTGCATGCTTACATGAGCCAGGACTGACCCTTGGTCTTATACTGACTATGTAACCCTAAGCATATATAAGGCCCCAGTTTTCTGTACTCCTTAGACTGCCTCATTCAGTTGCTAAGGCTTCTGTGTAACGTATTCTGACTCATTTGAGGTTAATAAAGATGTAACTTTTATATTTCAGCTTCTGTGCCAATTTCTTCTTTGTTGGTTTAAAAGGACCAAGTATCAGTGGGACCCCTAGGAAGGTTTATTGATTTCTTCATATGGAATTTAGAACTGAATAGCAGTGATAAAGAGTCCTAAAGCCAACAAAAAGAGATCAGGAAAAATAGGAGGACAAAGCAAAAAAAGTGGTAATAACATTGCAAAAGCCATTTCCAACACCCCTTTCGTGCAAAGTTATGCGTGAAAGGGAAACCTATATATAAGGTCATGAAAAGGCTCGCAGGGTGACTTTACATGGCCTTCTTAATATGGGTAAGCCCACTGTGCTGACGGTGCATCAATAAAAGTGACGCACCTTCGATGCAATGGGCTTGTAAAAAAGTCCCAGAAAGTATTGAGGTAAATATAAGAAGTGAGAAGGGGCTGATGGGAGAGTAGAAAACAACACCTAATGGCTTGAGGGTATTTGAGTTTTTTAATAGAATACCATCATTGTGATTTGGTCACAGTACGCAGGAATGGGTTTAAGATAAAGGTTTACACTTTTTACCCCTCCCTAGCTCATGATGAGCTCAGCTCGTCATGAGCCACGGTTGCGCTGTGCTCATGACAAGCTAAGCTCGTAATGACCGTTGTGGCGCTCACACGCTGGGATAAATTCCCCTGCTGTGCAGAACGTTCCACGGCAACGGGTGTGCTCATGACGAGCTCAGCTTGTCATGAGCACAGCGCCACCGTGATGCATGACGAGCCGAGCTTATCATGAGCACCAGGGCGCTGCACGCGCCTTCCCTCCCCCCAGCTCAGCGGGTTATTACCCCCGCGGCCAAGGGGTTAAAGGGAAGATTTAATGCTATTATGGATGAGTGGATATATTAATGGGAAGATAAATAGTGGCTTCAGTCGTGGGGTATTATTGGATTATTGATGTTAAAGGAGGTGATGTAAATCCTCTGGTTGGCTTATATATGAAATCCGTCAGCTGCAGATTACACACGCCAGAACTCTACTCAACCCAGGGCCATCTCATCTCCATTTAAACATACATTATAAGAGCTCTACTGGGTTTGGAGCAGATATAACAGGAACTACACCAAGTATATCAAAAGCACAGTGCAACAGCACAGCCTCTTGACATACAGACTGTGCATGGAATACCTGGGTTGCTAATTACTATCATAGTATTCTCCTAACTAGATTGAGATTAAGCACATTGCACTTTTGGTTGCTTTCCTCAGATCAGTTTTACAAGGTAAGAGTGTGCTAAAATGCTCATGTGATGGCCTTTCTGCACAGTCATCTTTGAGCTTTATGCTATTTTGCAAGTACTACATTGCCTAAAGAAACAGTATCCATTACCCCTTATAAGGGAAGCTAATCTTAGACAATACAGTCACTGTCAGCGATTAAAATCTCTTTGATTGTGACCAGTTACATTTGGCTTGCAATTAACTAGAGAAATCCCTGGGGACCTTTAGATGTTAATTAGGCAGCTGGATTATGTGTTTTATCCTTTTTCAAAGTGATGTATTATAACGATTTTAAAGTGAACTTTCAACTTGTTTTGAGTCTCACGAATTTATCAATTGTTTTTAACTAACAACAGGATGTATTTTGTCTTATATATGTATTGTTTTGGAGCTATTTCTAATAATGGATTTATATATTACATGCTTTAAATGATTTATGTGTGTTTTAGGGCCTTCTCTTTTGCCGAATGAAGAATTGATTGAAATTGAAATTAGAGATTGATATTTTTAATAAGAAGGTTGTTAAGTGCTTTGGAAGCAGTTGAGTTGATTAGCGGTGAGTGTGAGGATTGCTGAAAATGAGAGGGCTAGAGCTGTGTTGATTGGTTTTCATGAACAGTGTGTGTGTATAACTATTACTATTTCATATTACATTCATATATCATTGAGGACAATAGACAGGTAAAAGAAACACAGATGTTCAAAGATGACATTATGATCGCTAGAGTCAGATTTAAGGGGGTCATATTCGGTGCGTTATCACAATGTGTCTTTTCAAGGGTCTTGTTAAAGTGATTTTTTCAGGGAGGAAGAATGATAGTCAAGGACTGTGAGTGAGGAAAGTGGCACCATTTGCGAGGAGTCCCGTTTTCCTACAAAATCACAAAAAAAACATCATGCTCAGCAAAATAAAAGAAAATGGTGGAAGACTATCTTACTAAAACAGAAAGTTTTTTTCGCCAACCTTTAGCATCCCCTTTTTTGGCAACCTAGACCCACTCGATAACAAGAGTGAAACATGCAGAGAAGCAGGAGAGTCAAGGATTGATTCAAAGCCAAAATGAGGAATGTGATGGAAATTATTCACTCCTGCCTGAAAGGTTGCGCGCTGCCCAGGAGACACAGCGTGTAACTTCCTGCCTTTGTGCAGAAAGTTTTTTAAGCTCTTCAGCGAAGGAATGGGCACTGGAGAACCATTAACAGGTGTAGTGAGACTCTCCCCAGCCATGAATGTCTAATTAGCATTAATTCAACTGACTGGAAAAACTACAAAGTAGCAAATCTCTTTTAATTAAAAAAGGTTGTGATAAATGAATTGTGTTTGAAGGTTTGTTTGCTTGTACCAGTCGCATAAACCCTTTAGAAATGCAGTTATGTAGTAAACACACACATTTTATAATTAAAAGCGGGACCTACTTTATATGTCATCTTTTGTGTTGTATGGAAAAGTATCCTACTCCACAGCTAGATATCAAAATAAAAATGTGGCTGGATAGGCTGTCCTGGCCAACTTCAGCTCTCACAATATTCTAATTAATAAGATTCACACCATTGCTATCTGCCTGGTTACATGACACAGTATCAATGTGAGGAAATAGTTCATGAGACCTTTGTAAATCTGGACCATAGTCTTATTTTATTTATCAGAAATGTCACGAAGGACAAAGTAGGAGACTGTAGCCAATGAAGAATACACCAGGGGTCGTATTACACATTATCATTATTTGCGACCTGCGCACCTTCTCAAAAGGTGCACCGTGCTCAAACAGTGATAATACCCCCCATTATGGTGTATGTGCTGCCCCCAGGGCAGCCGCAAACTCGCCATGCCCTGGGGGCAGTGTATTTATGAGAGCACAGAGCAGCCGTGTTTTCACAGTGCAGGCGGCACCCGCCTGCACTTTCAAAGTGGTTTAGAGATCCACTTGCAGGTGGGTGCAGTCAGTGACTTCACCTGCCTGCATGGGGATGTCTGGGGGATCCATGGAACGCCCTTTACCCCCTGCAGAAGGCTGCTGTCAGGAGGCATACTGACAGTGCGTCACCTTTTAAATGGCTCTCTGTCACGGCGACTCCTGAGGGCTTCTTTGACTCTGCACCTGCATCTGTAATATCATACACAAAACAAAATGGCCAGATGGATTAGTACATTATATTCTCACCACACGTAGCCAATAATCCTAAAAGGGCAAACTTTTCATGTAGTACTTTTTTAATTATTTCATTTTTTCAGAAACCATTTCAAAATATCCAGACATAAACCATACACAAAGAGTGACATTCACATGTAACACTGTAATACAAATACACTTTTTTTTACAAACAAAAAAAATGCAAAGCATTCATATAAACACCATATAACAAGGGGAATGAAGGGATGCCTCTACTCATTAAGTTCATGGGGCACCAGTTCTAATAACATGAAAACAAACAAACGGCCGTTTTACTCTTTCATATTGGCCTGCTTGTTTGACTATGCTGGAACTATTTTAATTAATTACAAGGGTCAATAAACAGGGGAACTGTGTCCTAAATTATAGTCCTTTAACACCTTTCCTAAGTCCTGTTCCAACTCAGGGTCAAAGCGTTTTGAACCCGGACTTTATTTGAGGGTTCTCCTCAGGACGTGGACTAGACGATGGCCTTCACTGTGGGACATACAAATAAATACATAGTTGGTTTAATGAAACATGATCTAATTTAACTCATTCTGACTCACACACCATTAGATTCCACCTGTGTGTACCTGTGTTTCTTTAGAACTTCCCAGGGCATCTATCTTTACTTTGATGGGAAAGAAATGGCGCTCTGCAGCTGTATGTAAAAACAGGGACAGCATGAGTTTTTTATTTAATGGAGTTCTAGCCATACCAGAATGTGTACATGAGAGTCTCCAATCAAGTTCCTACCTCGCAGTGGATTTGGTGTCCTAAACTGCGATGCGTAGGGGCATACTAGTGATTTGGTCCTATAAACAATAATGCATAATGTGTATAAACAGAGTTGCTAATAGGCTTCAAAAGCGTGTCAAAAAATGTTTAAATGTCATTATTAATAGCGTCCCTCCAGACCTCTTAATGGCAATGATCAGCTCTGGTCCGGTCTGCTCATAGTCATGTAATCGCAACATTTTGCTTCTCAGTGCTCGTGGAACTGTATCTAAAATCCACAGGAGATTTCAATTACAATGCAGGCTTAACTCATGCGCGGATGATCAGGGCAAAATTTCATGAAGAAACATATGCGCTTACTCGAAAGAAAATCGTTTTTGTGTTTATTTCTCGTTCTGCTCATCTCCCGACTGACGGCTTCTGCGTTGGATGTCAGCACACATCACGTGATGCTGAAGTGAATGCGGTCACGATATTTAAAGGCCACATAGCTTTTTAGCACTCGCGGGGGAACTTGGGACTTGAAGTGCGCATCTCCCGGCCGCAAGTTAGTATTATTTTGGTGATTCACCCACGATGTGCATGGA
Organism: Lissotriton vulgaris; assembly: GCF_964263255.1. Taxonomy (NCBI): domain Eukaryota; kingdom Metazoa; phylum Chordata; class Amphibia; order Caudata; family Salamandridae; genus Lissotriton; species Lissotriton vulgaris. The sequence continues at coordinate 920,925,267 of NC_141693.1, forward strand.
AGTTTCTGATTGTGGCTGTATGTCCATACGCCCTCATTAGTTGAGCAACCCGCATACATTCTGCCACAGTCTTCTTCAGTATGTTTGTAAAGCAAATTAGAGCAGCATGACATTGATTGATAATTGTCACCTTATCTTAGATTGATCAGCTCAGATAATTCATTTTATCCAACTGATGCTGTATTGAATTTCATTATCAAGTTCACCTCCTTCTGGGATAGCTGTAGGTCCGGATCTCCTCCTGGGCCGACTGCAATTTTTATTGATGACAGTATAGTCCATTTAAAATCATTGGGACCATGATTCATTTCCACGAAGTGGGGGACTAGTGGTGCTGTCAGCACCTTATTCTTTACCCTGGACCGATGTTGAATAATGCGATGGCGCACTTCCTGTGTTGTTTTGCCGATGTAAATTTTTTGGCAAGGGCATATAATTGCATACACAGCGTATTTAGATTTGCAATTAGTGAATTGGTCAAGTCTCCAGAACCTTGTGCCATCCGTAAATAGAGTCCTTTCTACTGTAGTGTTGCAGAACGAACATGTTCCACATTTGTGGTGGCCTTAGACTGGGCTCAATCCAAACAGCGTACTTTGAATCTCTTTTTTTGCTGGAGGGCATGTTGAGATAATTTGTTGCCCTATGCTTCGGTTCTTTTTAAGTGCAAACAACGGTTTGCCAATGTTTGGAATTGCATCTTCCACCAGGTGCCAAAGGTTTTGAATAATTTTCTGTACTGGTTGCGTGTGAGGGCCGAATGTAGAAACACACACTATCCGTTTGGTTGGTAATTTCTGCTTCTTCTTAAGTAGATGTTCTTTGGGGTCCAGCGTGCTCTTTTCATTGAATGTTTTACGAGTTTGCGCGGGTATCCTTTTTCTTGCAATTTGTTACATAAAGCTATGCCATGTGTCTCAAAGTCTTCAACCCTGGAGCAATTTCACCTCACCCTTAGGAATTGTCCATAAGGGAGATTGTTTTTCAAATTCCTTAGGTGGTAGCTACGGTAATGCAATGCATTATTTTTATCAGTTTTTTTAAGGTACAAAGACGGCATCAACCCATCGGGAGTGGATATTATTTCGACATCCAAAAAGGAAAGTGATTTGGAGTCATATGTCAGGCTGAATTTTATGTCGGAGCTCCGGTTATTTAACCATTGAGGAAATTCTTCCAAGGCCATTGATGATCCTTTCCAGATACACCAGACGTCATCAATGTACCTGATCCATTGCATTATATGTACCTTGTATGGATTGTTGTTAAACATTTACTTGTTTTCGTATTGGGCCATGTACAGCACCGCCATCTCCGGAGCAAAGGGACAACCCATTGCCGTCCCCTTGACCTGGAGGAACAGCTCATCTTCGAACATGAAAAAATGTCTTTTCAATGCCAAGGATGCAAGTTGTAATATCAAATCGGTCAGAACTCTATGCAGGCGAGATCTCTTTTCCAGGTACATCTCATTGGCTTACAAGCCAATTTTGTTGGGGAATTTGCGTATATAAAGACGCCACATCCATTGGCACAAGAATCTGGGTTGTAGGGTCAAATTGGAATCCTTCTACTTTGTTTATAAACTCCATGGTATCGCGCAAGTGTGCTGGTACTTCAGATAGAAATGGTTTTAAAAACTTGCATTGAAATATTGTATGTGTAGAGAACATTATTCCATCTTTGGCACTATCACTGCATACTTTGTGCTTTTTTCTTAACCCTTTTCACATTTTTCCTTTTCACTACCACTTTTTTGTCGTTATTTTGCCATTACAAGATGGCGCTGGTTAGCAGTACTAGGTTAGATTCACCAGTCCGTTTTCTATGTAGATTGACAGCTCTCCGTGTATAGAACCAGGCGAGGCGATTCACCTCGCATCCACTGTTCCCATAGAGTTACGATTGTGAGAGTCATAGAGAGTTGGTCGTTGTGGACGCTGAGTTGGAAGAATAAGGTGAGCGTGCTGCGCCCAGCAGCGGTGTTTATAGTTTCCGTCAGGTTTAAAAAAAATTTGTCAGGGTTATTTATCCCGGCTGACAAGGCATGGTTTCTGTGTTACTTTCAGGCAGAACAGCGAACAGCAGGGTACACGATACTGTTGCTTGAATACTGGTTGGTGTTCAAGGTAAGAAAGTTTTTAGCACAGCGGGTTCATGGTTGGGTGAGAAATAATCCCCGTTATAAGGCCAGGTAGATCGGTTTGTTTGTATGTTTTGTTTTTGCAGAAGGATTAAGCTCCTGAGGAGCGTGAATGTAGTAAGTTCATTTTGGTGTTGTATTTTCACACGCACTAAGGTGTTGGTGATGGTTTCATCTGGTAGTATCATTACCGCTTTCTCTATAAATCATTTTGAGTGCCTCAACATATTGAAACGCCATGTACCAGAAGATTTTGGAGTGATTGTATTGTATTTTATATCTCATCTTTACAGGCCCCCGACGAAGAGCTGCATACAGCTCGAAATGCATTGGGCATATACAGAGGAAATGTAAAAAGTTTCAAGAAACTGACATTGAAGTTTTTGAAATGTTTTTTTGTTAACATTGTTTGTGTTGAACAAATAACAAAATTGGATTGTGTTTATAAAGCTCTGAAAATATTCAGTTGTAAAAATACTAAAAACTTTTTTTGAAAACGCATTTAAGAGTGTCTATATAATTTTTAGTGGGTTCCGCTATACAGCAACAGTGCGCTAAGGTTAAGTTTTGCATACACTTAAGATAAGGCTGTCTAATGTTAGGCACGTTTTAGGGCAGACGTGCTACCTCAGCTGCACGCTTGAGTTTAAATTTATAAACAGTAAAAAATAAGAGATAAGTAAGAATAATATCAAAGTGAGTGCTCCTCTCATCATATAAATAAACATTTAAAAAAACATCGACAAATTTTGACACAGGTTCCAAAATTGAATCGCACCCGGAAACTATGGGTTGCCCAGGCGGTACCGAGGCATCCTTGTGCACCTTCAGTAAAAAGTACAGGTGAGGTGTTCGGGGGTGTTTTTTGATCAAGTACTCTGCTTCTTTTGGGCCCAGAATGCCATTGCTTTTGGCTTCATTCACACTAGATGTTATTTCTTGCATTATTTGGACAGTTGGATTTTGAGTAATCTGTCTATACCATTCCAAATTGTGCACATGATTTGTGCCTTCTGTTTTGTACAGATCCTTAGACCATAAGACCACCGCTCCTCCTTTATCCACTGGTCGGATCACAGCATCTTGTTGATTTTTTAACTCGTTGATAGCGTCCTTGTGATACCTTGTTATATTTGATGGAACGAAGGGACGTTTCTTCTCCAAGGCATTTAGTGATGATAGTACTGCATGTTCAAACGTCATTATGTCTTTGGACATATTATGATTATTTGAGGACAAAAAGATGACTTATTTCTCATCCCTGCAGCCTCAGTCTGAGCAAAGTCGGGTGAGTCTCTGAAAAACCACTTTAAGTGGACTTTTCTGAAAAATTCAATGACTTCCATTTTGACTTTGATAAAGTCCATCATGGTACCCGGGACAAAAGACAGTCCCAATTCAAGAACTTCCATTTCTGCCTGTGTTAGTACACTGTTTGATAAATTGATGATATATGATTTATTCATGATTTGTAATGATGTTTGCGGGTTGTCATCTCCCATTGGGGTTTGAATCTCGTTTGTGTTTGTTGCTGGCCCCGCCCTAAAAAAAGGACTTTTCTGCTGGTTTCTGTGCCGACATAAAGTTCAGACTGACATATGACTCTAAATCACTGTCATTTTTGTATGTCGAAATAAAATACACTCCCGATGGGTTGATGTCGTCTTTGTACCTTAAAAAAACGGAGAAAAATAATGCATTGCATTGCCGGAGCTACCACCCAAGGAATTTGCAAAACAATCTCCCTTATGGACAATCCCTAAGCGTGAGGCGTAATTGCTCCAGGGTTGAAGACTATGAGACACTTGGCATAGCTTTATGTAACAAATTGCGAAAGAGGATACCCGCGCAAACTCGTAAAACATTCAATGAAAAGAGCACGCTGGACCCCAAGAGAACATCTACTTGAGAAGAAGTAGAAATTACCAACTGAACGGATAGTGTGTGTTTCTACATTCGGCCCTCACACGCAACCAGTACAGAAAATTATTTGAAACCATTGGCACCTGGTGGAAGATGTAATTCCAAACATTGGCAAACCGTTGTTTGCACTTAAAAAGAACCGAAGCATAGGGCAACAAATCATCTTGACACACCCTACAGCTAAAAAAGAGATTCAAAGTACGCTGTTTGAATTGAGCCCAGTCAAAGGCCACCACAAATGTGGAACATGTTCGGTCTGCAACACTACAGTAGAAGGGACTCTATTTACGGTTGGCACAAGGTTCTGGAGACACGACCAATTCACTAATTGCAAATCTAAATACGCTGTGTATGCAATTATATGCCCTTGCCAAAAAATTTACATCGGCAAAACAGCACAGGAAGTGCTTCATCACATTATTCAACATCGGTCTAGGGTAAAGAATAAGGTGCTGACAGCACCACTAGTCCCCCACTTCATGGAAATAAATCATGGTCCCAATGATTTTAAATGGTCTATCCTGTCATCAATAAAAAATTGCAGTCGGCGCAGGAGGAGATCCGGACCTACAGCTACCCCAGAAAGAGGCGTACCTCAGCGCCTTCAGCGCAACGATTCCCCATTAACCTGTACTCCTCTGAGGCGGATAGCCGGAGGTATTTAGCAATTTCTTCGCTCTTTTTTAAAATTGTTAGCACTTTCACCTGTTTTAAAACTCACTAAAGCCATCCAGGCTCACCTGTGCTTAGCGCCGATTCCTAGCGCCAGCCAGAGCTCAGACTCGAGCAATCGCCATCACCGCCAGCGCGGCAAAAGGTGTAGCCACGCCCCCTGCGAGGCCACGCCCACCAAATCTCGCCGAGTATATAAACGCCCTCAGCGCAACGATTCCCCATTAACCTGTACTCCTCTGAGGCGGATAGCCGGAGGTATTTAGCAATTTCTTCGCTCTTTTTTAAAATTGTTAGCACTTTCACCTGTTTTAAAACTCACTAAAGCCATCCAGGCTCACCTGTGCTTAGCGCCGATTCCTAGCGCCAGCCAGAGCTCAGACTCGAGCAATCGCCATCACCGCCAGCGCGGCAAAAGGTGTAGCCACGCCCCCTGCGAGGCCACGCCCACCAAATCTCGCCGAGTATATAAACGCCTTCAGCGCAACGATTCCCCATTAACCTGTACTCCTCTGAGGCGGATAGCCGGAGGTATTTAGCAATTTCTTCGCCCTTTTTAAAATTGTTAGCACTTTCACCTGTTTTAAAACTCACTAAAGCCATCCAGGCTCACCTGTGCTTAGCGCCGATTCCTAGCGCCAGCCAGAGCTCAGACTCGAGCAATCGCCATCACCGCCAGCGCGGCAAAAGGTGTAGCCACGCCCCCTGCGAGGCCACGCCCACCAAATCTCGCCGAGTATATAAACGCCTTCAGCGCAACGATTCCCCATTAACCTGTACTCCTCTGAGGCGGATAGCCGGAGGTATTTAGCAATTTCTTCGCTCTTTTTTAAAATTGTTAGCACTTTCACCTGTTTTAAAACTCACTAAAGCCATCCAGGCTCACCTGTGCTTAGCGCCGATTCCTAGCGCCAGCCAGAGCTCAGACTCGAGCAATCGCCATCACCGCCAGCGCGGCAAAAGGTGTAGCCACGCCCCCTGCGAGGCCACGCCCACCAAATCTCGCCGAGTATATAAACGCCTTCAGCGCAACGATTCCCCATTAACCTGTACTCCTCTGAGGCGGATAGCCGGAGGTATTTAGCAATTTCTTCGCTCTTTTTTAAAATTGTTAGCACTTTCACCTGTTTTAAAACTCACTAAAGCCATCCAGGCTCACCTGTGCTTAGCGCCGATTCCTAGCGCCAGCCAGAGCTCAGACTCGAGCAATCGCCATCACCGCCAGCGCGGCAAAAGGTGTAGCCACGCCCCCTGCGAGGCCACGCCCTCTCAACCAGCACAAATGTGCCGACCCCCCCAGAGCAGCGGACGAGCGCAGCGGGAGCGCCGTTCGCGCGCCGAAGGCAAGCCCGTCTGCGCCCGTCCGCGCACGACCGGGCCTAGGGCCAGCCCCCATGCCGGACTCTACCGCCACTAGGAGATTCTACTCTCGGCGTGATCTCCTCAGCCTCAGACCTTCGAAAAACAACAACTGTCATGACTTACATGACCCAAACGCCCCCTTCGTCGGCTGTAACACCTGCAAACCTGGAAACCTGCTCCTTCCCAGGTTGGCTGTCTCTCTCCCGGGCCTCAAATTAGCGACACTTAACTGTAGATCGCTTCCCAAACATGCCCTACTCATTAATCACTTAATTGTCGACCATGACCTGGACATACTATTCCTCACCGAAACCTGGATCACTAGCCACTCTAACGCTGATATAGTCTCGGCCCTCCCCCCGGGCTTTCTCATCATGTCCCAACCCCGCCCGGTAGGCCGAGGTGGTGGGATAGCCATCGTCTACCGAGACCACTTCTCCTGCCGCTCTACAGAGATCCAGAGTAAGGAGTCGGAGAGCTGTCTGTTCACGCTGACGCTCTCGCCGACCTACTCCCTGTCAGGCCTTTTGGTCTACAGACCCCCTGGTCACTTCGGTCCTTTTTCCTCCGCTTTCTTGGAATCCGTCTCCTCCCTGGCCCACCACACCTCCAACTTCCTGATTACAGGTGACCTCAACATGCATTTCGATGACCCAACCGACACCGGGTCGTCCGATCTAATCAGTGAACTTGGCGCCCTTGGTTTTTCCTTAACTAACGCAGGAGCCACGCACGTGAAAGGTCACCTTCTCGACCCTGTACTCTCGAACATCCCTTCCCTCCAGTTCACCAAATCCATTCCCCTCCCGTGGACAGACCACTTCCTTGTCTTGACTCATCTCCCGGGAGTCTTCAAGAAACCCCATAACCTTCCAACCTTCACCAAAGATAGAGCCTGGGCCAGACTCTCCACCGACAACTGGGCCGTGGCGCTCGACGCTTCTACCCCCACTCTGGCAGTCGACCCCACCACGGCGGATACTCAGTTCAGAGACTGGATCTCCTCCTCCCTTGACAGCCTTATCCCCATCAAAAACAGAGAGGTAAAAATAAAAACCAAGGGACATGCCCCCTGGTACAATGCTGATCTTACAGTCCTGCGCAAAGTATGTAAAAAGGCCGAGAGAGCTTGGAGGAAAGATTGGCTCCACAGCAACAAGGATACCTATCGCAACGCGGTTAGACAATACAAGTTCGCCCTGAAATCAGCTAAATCGCTATTCTACGACAACAGAATAAAAACCACGATCAACTCTGCCAAAGAATCCTATCAGATTGTCAAGGAATTATTAAACATCCCAACAGCACCCCCCCCTCATTCCCCCGCCACAGACAGAAGTAAGGATCTAGCTAAATACTTTGACTCTAAAATTCTACGGATACTTGACTCCCTCCCTACCATCAGCCCTCCTATCCCTGCCACAGCGGACGAAAATAATGGCCCACAGCTGACAACTCTCAGAACAGTCTCCCTCCCCGAGGTGACGGCTACGCTTGTTAAAATGAAAAGTGGCTCCCCCCTTGACCCAGCCCCGGTAAGATTCCTAAAAAAGGTATCTTCCACCATAGCCCCCATCATCAGGGATCTGATCAACTCCTCCCTAGCTAGTGGATCGGTCCCCCCCAACTGGAAGAACGCAGTCGTAAAGGCTCTGCTCAAAAAGCCCCAACTAAATCCGGACGACATGTCCAACTACAGACCGATCTCACTGCTCCCCTGCATCAGTAAGATGGCTGAAAAATTAGTCAATGCTCAAATATCCCAATTTCTCGAAACCCACAGCATCTTGCGCCAATCCCAAACTGGGTTTCGACCTGGCCATGGCACGGACACTGCACTCCTCGCCGTCATCGAGGAGGCAAGGTGTATCCTAGACTCAGGGGGCTCAGTGGCAGTGATCCTCCTGGATCTTAGCGCCGCTTTTGATACGGTGGACCACCGTGTCCTATTACATCGCCTGGCCAAGGCAGGAATTGTGGGTACGGCGCGAGCATGGATCGAATCCTTCCTATCCCATCGATCCTTCCAGGTGTGGGACGGCAACTCCCGGTCAGATCCTCTTCCACTGAAGAACGGAGTTCCCCAGGGGTCGTCGCTCAGCCCAACTCTTTTTAATGTTTACATGGCGCCCCTGGAAGACGTAGTAGCCCCCTACGGTATAAAAATAATTAACTACGCCGACGACACCCAACTTGTCGTATCCCTGTCCCACCTGGATAACCATCCGGACAGCCTGCTCCACTGTCTCCAGGACATTCATACCTGGATGTGTGACTCGGCCTTGAAGCTAAACGGCGCAAAGACCGAGATTATGCTCCTAGGCAATAAACAGATAACCTTGCCGCCCACGTCCTGGCCCGACACCTTCGGTGAAATCCCAGCCCCTAAAAATGAAATTAAGACTCTTGGAGTTTGGTTAGAACCGGATCTCACTATGAAAACGCAGGCAACCAAGACAGCAGGCACCTGTTTCGGTCTACTACGGTCCGTTCGTAAAATCCTGCCCCTTCTTCCCCTCCCATCCAGGAAACTTCTTATCCAGGGCCTTGTTTTGTCACGGCTCGATTATAGCAATGCTATTTATCTGGGGGCCCCTGAGTACTCCTTGTCCAAACTCCAACGTACTCAGAATGCGGCGGCCAGGCTCATCATGAACCTTTCCCCTAGAGTGTCGGCTAAGCCCGCCCTCAAAGCCCTACACTGGCTCCCTGTTTGCCAGAGAGTAGAGTTCAAGGCCCTCTGTACCACCCACAAGCTTATGAATGGAGCTGGCCCTGACGCACTCAGACATATGGTTACCCCATATAAGGCCTCAAGATCCCTTCGCTCCGACGCCGAACATCTTGCTACGGTGCCCAAATTCAGGAAGGCTCGTTCTGGCGGACGCCGCTTCTCGGTAAAAGCCTCCACAGCCTGGAACCTACTCCCCCTCAGCCTACGTTTGGAACCCTCCCACATAGTGTTCCGTAGGAAACTCAAAACATTCTTGTTTCCCAATTAAAACTTTTCCTCCCCCCTCTCTGGACAGCGACTGGTTTAATAGCGCGGGGATGCCTACGGGTCACCAGGCGCTCTAGAAATCGCGAAAATAAATAAATAAATAAATAAATAATGAAATTCAATACTGCATCAGTTGGAATAAATGAAATATCGGAGCTGAGCAATCTAAGATAAGGTGACAATTATCAATCAATGTCGTGGTGCTCTAATTTGCTTTACAAACATACAGAAGAAGACTGTGGCAGAATGTATGCGGTTTGCTCAAATAATGAGGGCGTATGGGCATACAGTCACAATCAGAAACTTTCATGCACATCGTGGGTGAATCGCCAAAATAATATTAACTTGCGCACTTCAAGTCCCAAGTTCCCCCGTGAGTGCTAAAAAGCTATGTGGCCTTTGAATATCGTGACCGCATTCACGTCAGCATCACGTGATGCGTGCTGACGTCCAAAGTGGAAGCCGGCAGTCAGGAGACGAGCGGAATGAGAAATAAACCCTCAAAGGTTTTTCTTTCGAGTAAGCGCATATGTTTCTTCATGAAATTTTGCCCTGAGCATCTGCGCATGAGTTAAGCCCGCATTGTAATTGAAATCACCTGTGAATTTTAGATACAGTTCCACGAGCACTGAGAAGCAAAATGTTGCGATCACATGACTAAAAGACTACGAGTAGACCCGACCAGAGCTGATCATTGCCATTAAGAGGTCTGGAGGTACGCTATTAATATTGACATTTAAACAATTTTTGACACGCTTTTGAAGCCTATTAGCAACTCTTTTTATACACATTATGCCTTATTGTTTATAGGACCAAATCACTCGCATGCCCCTTCGCATCGCAGATTAGGACACCAAAACCACTGCGAGGTAGGAACTTGATTGAAGACTCTCATGTACACATTCAGGTATGGCTAGAACTCCATTAAATAAAAAACTCATGCTGCCCTGTTTTTACATACAGTTGCAGAGTGCCCTTTCTTTCCCATCAAAATAAAGATAGATGCCCTGGGAAGATCTAAAGAAACACAGGTACACACAGGTGGAATCTAATGGTGTGCGAGTCAGAATGAGTTAAATTAGATAATGTTTTCCTTACACCAACAATGTATTTATTTGTATGTCCCACAGTGAAGGCCATCGTCCAGTCCATGTCCTGAAGGGAACCCTCAAATAAAGTCTGGGTTCGAAACGCGTTGACCCTGTGCTGGAACAGGACTTAGTAAGGGTGTTACAGGACTATAATTTAGGACACAGTTTCCCTGTTTATTGACCCTTGTAATTAATTAAAATAGTTCCAGCATAGTCAATCAAGCAGGCCTATATGAAAGAGTAAAACGGCTGTTTGTTTGTTTTCATGTTATTAGGACTGGTACCTCATGAAGTTAATGAGTAGAGGCATCCCTTCATTCCCCTTGTTATATGGTGTTTATATGAATGCTTTGCATTTATTTTGTTTGTAAAAAAAGTGTATTTGTATTACGGTGTTACATGTGAATGTCACTATTTGTGTATGGTTTTTGTCTGGATGTATTGAAATGGTTTTTGAAAAAATGAAATAAGTAAAAAAAGTACTAAATGAAAAGTTTGCCCACTTATGATTATTGGCTACGTGTGGTGAGAATATAATGTACTAATCCTTCTGCCCATCTTGTTGTTGTTTATGAAATTAGAGTGGTCTAGGCCAAATAGTGAATAGACCCAAGCCTTCTTTGTTCCCACTGCATCTGTAATATGGCACAGGCACAGAGTCAAAGGAAGTCCCTCATTTGCATAGAGCAAGCCCCTATGCAACTGAGGGAACGCCCTCTGTTGATAGAGCTGGTACTCTAAGTGCGTCAGCACTATTGGTATTATAGAAGGGGATGCACACGCATCTGCGTCCCCTTCTATAATACCAAAGTGCCTCTGGGCATGCAAAGTAGGCGCAAACGCCAGTTGTGCCCCCAGGGCACCATCTGTAATTCAGCCCCAGTTCAGTTACTTTCTTTCAATGGTCCCACTGTAGCATTATATTTGCTAATAAAAGCTTTAAGAAGGCAAGACAGGCAGAGCTTAGCTGACAAAGTTGTTCTTTCCTTGTGGGGATTTGGTGCCTTATCTCAGTATTCCAAGAGTCAAAAAATTGCCAAGTCCCAATTCAAGCTGATGCTGTAAAAGTCAATCTTGGGATTGGGTTCCTTCACAGCTCCTAGGCTTTTTGGAAAGGCTCATAAGATCCAGGTCTTTCCCCAGCCACAGCTTTCTCAAGATCCAAAGCAGTCCACTCCCAACTGTGCAGCTACTGATCCAACACTGGGTGAAGGTCTATCGTAGAGTTTTCTGACCCTTATGCAGAACTGCATACCAGCCAAATGACCCTTGGATTGAAATGTTGATCACTGTATAAAAATGGAGAGCGTGAGGGACCTCAGGTTTATTCACAGGAAGGTCTGGTAGGATTCTCCATACTTTCGATATTTATTCATTGCCCTGTTGTATTCTAAAGAGCTAGAGATTAGGTACCATTGTTATCCAGTACACTTGGTAGCAGTTGATGACTTTCCTGGCCCCTGTCCATGCAGTTTTCCACCATTAGTCTTTCTACCTCACTTTAAAAAGCTCTGACCCTTTATGATTCCATGTGTTCCTGTTACCTCCGAATTGGTGTATCCCACATAAGTGTTCAGTGAAAGCCTCCTTTATTCTTCCTGCCGTTAGAAGATGGTCTGTTTTGTTATAATCAAGCACTTCTTGACCCCTCATGGGGGTGCTAACTAAGGCCACTTGCAAGAAGGGAAACCAGCAGACGTGGTTTGTTGGTGCCAAGGTACCAGGCAGGTCAAATTATGTTTTTTTATATGTACCTTTCAAATATGGATATCAGAAATCTACCTTCACTGCTCTCTTCTGGTATCACAGAGTGTTGGCGCTATCTAGACTGTGGCTGTCTAGGTGTGGAGAATGCGGTAAATGGTAGAGTTCTGAAAATGAACAAAAATTACCAGCAGACCATAAATTCTATGTCAGAACGGGATGTGAGGATTATGCCTCTCTATTCTTTACTTGCAAAAACAGCAGTTACAGAAAATGTTTATATACACAAAACTACATTTCCATGAAACCAAGTATAACATCTTACATCAGTCCACGAATCCCAATTGCATTATCCATGTAAGTACTGCAACCACCATTTTGAGTCCTTTAACTTTGCTGCTCCAGCACACAATATTTGTGAAATATATTATGGTTATTTACTTGAATGTTGAGATTGTTTATGGTGTTTAGACTTATTTATGCTGTTCTGCTGTCAAGTTGATTTGCATGTGGGATTTTTTATGCTAGGTAGCTAATTCAGATACTCCAAGACTCTTTTTAGACCAGTTTAAGTGACCGCCTTGGCAGTATCTGTTCAGTGGACTGGGAGCAGGTCGATAGTAGACTGCCCCGAGTGGTTCAGTGCCGGGGAGCGCCGTCTCATTTATATCTATATTGCAGACTAAGCTTGTGCAAGTTTGGCAGCTCTGCACTCTTAGAAGCGGCATGCAGGACTTGTCTTGGGGATACCTGGCTAGCGGTCAGAAATACAAGCTGCCGACCAAGGAGCTGCCTCGTGGTTCATGTGAGCCAGCCATAAAGCATAACTTGCATTTGGAACTTTATTTGATATAGTGCTAAACCCCCTTCAATGCCACAGGTTGCAATAATTACTTATGGAGGTTGTCAAAAGAGTGATGCTGCTCCCTCCACATATAATTTAAAGATTACTGAGCCTTCTTGGCACACTGCCTCACCCCCACTGGTGGTGGTAACTATGGGCCTTATTATGATTCTGGAGGTCCACGTAGCACCAGTCTCATGGCGGGGGTTTCCCAAATGCCCTATTACAACTAGGGCGGTCCAGCCATCCTGGAACAGGTGAAACTGCTGCAACTGACAGGGAGCCGCTGTTCATTGGCATTTGCACGGTGATCCTGAGCCTGCAATATGCGTGGCAGTTTTCATGGCGGTGAGCCAACCATGAAAACCGTGTCAGAGAGGAAACAAAGCAGGCTCCACAGGACCCCCGGTGCCTCACGCCATGTGGATGCGCACAGGGGGGCACAGCATGTGCCCTCTTCTGTGCATGCACCTCATTACATGCATGGCATGGACTGCAGTAGTGCATGCCGTGCAGGTACTGCCTTTGATGTTCCCATTGCGGTGCCTAATTCATAGGCACTGCCCTGGGTACGCCAAAGAACCACCAGCCAAACTAGGGGAAAACTCCTGATCTGGCTAGCGGTTTGTACACAGGTTTGCAATGTGGGAATGGCCGGTCCCAATACTGCACTGCCAAACTCATATTAAGGCCCTATATACTTTTGAAAAGAGACTCCACTATGGCCTAATCACAGTCGCTCCATGCTAAAGAATACCAAGAATATTACAATGAGGTTGGTGTTCATGATGATGATGATGGGAGATTGGATGGGAGATAAGTGGAAGCACTGAATAATCCGGTCGAGTTGTAAATTAAGCCCTTGTTGTAGCCTTTCGGCCCTTCATGTCGCAACTCCGGTGTTACACATAATAGGAGCAAGAAATCAATCGCTCAGGCCAATCCAAAGTTACCTTTGAGCAAGGGCCTGGAAAACTTAAAGCCAAGTCAAACAAATGGCCCCATTCAGAGGTTTTGCAAAATTTATCACAAAACCTCTTGCCTGACTATGTGTATAGCGCCACTGACCCTGCAATGGACACTTTGGATTCACAATCCCCTAGCAAAATGCATGATACAAAGAACAATCCATCTCTCCCAGATTTCTCCCAAGATACATGTATGAGAAAGCTTGCCAAGGACCCTAAGAAGTGTATAGATAGAGCCTGGCGAGGGTACCAGTAAAAGCTGCTAGATCTATCTGGTTCTCAAACAAAAATCCTTAAAGTGGCTCATCAAGCTGATGACTTGGCGACCCCAATAGATCCAGATGTCTTGGCTTAAGGGGTGCATACGTAATATGCCAATTCAGAAATGGTAACTGTGCCATATGAGAGCCTTGAAAATGTATCCTTATGCGTATAGGCCTAAAGCTCACTGAACTGTCTACAGCTGAAGGTGGCCCAGTAGCTTATGGAACTATTATTTTGGGGATTATTTTGTCAAGGACCTAGGTAAATTTGTCACCACGTTCACCATATTGGCTAAAGCCCAACCTTTGCTAAAGACGGTATTACCTTTTTTGGATGAGTGCCTGTACGGTTCTTCCTTTGGGGTCCTCAAAGCGGTTTCATACCAGATCATGTGGGGGTTGGCACGACTCATCTAGAGCAAATTCGTTTTTCTCTCCTAGAAACAGGGAAAGCCAAGGTCATTATAAACAAGGCGCAATATAAGGTGCATCCATCGGAAAAAACACAGCTGATTCTACAGGTAAGAATAATTACTCTGCCAGAGGTAATTGTGGGTGGACACATTGGTCTATATTTGCCGAAGTGGGAAGGGTTGACTCAAGATGCATGGGTCTTTGACACAGTGCTAGGGTTTAAACTAGAGTTCTATGCCACCACGGTCCAACACAATCATCAGAGTTCTGTCATTTTCCATTCTTGAGCAGAATTATATAAATGCAGAGATTCAAACCTTACTGGTTTAGAGGGCAGTACGGATGAGGAATCCTCATCCCAAGGGCAATTGCAGCTTCATTTTTCTGGTGCAGAAAAAGGAAGGGTGTCAGCATCTAGTCTTAAACCTAAAAGAAATAAAAAAATGTTGTTTTATAAAAGCATTTCAAGATGGAAGCCACCCATCCCATGAGAGGTTGGTTACAGCATGCAGATGGGATAATGAGACTCAATCTAAAGATGCTTACTTTTGATCTTAATATTTCCTCCTCACAGAAGGTTGATGCAATTCCAATGGCAGTCGAGGTGATACTAATTCTCCATCCTTCCCTTTAAACTGTCATCTTCCCTGTATTACATCCCCAAGCTGATAAAGCCAGAAGTGATCCTGGTGACTCTGATAAGGAGATCACAAGCTTCAATGTTCATCATCATGCCTGGGCACAGAGCACTCACAAAAGATATAATTCTGCATGGAGGAAATGGGCTGGTTGGTAAGCCAAATGGGATGTTGATCCTCTAGATAATGGACTGTATTTCTAGTACATTTTTTGTCTAAAATAGCTTTCAATGGATTGGAATGCAAGTCAGCAAATAATTTTATGTCAGCAATTATTGGCAGGACATATTAATGTTGAGGGTAAACCGGTGGTTGAGCATGCCTTTGTTTGAGAATTAATGAGGGCAATAAGATTCTCCAACGCTGGATAATCTTGTTATTTTGTTTTATGGTATGTTAACGTGGTGTTATGGTTTTCAGATAACTGGCTGGACAACACTGATCTGAAGAAGAAGCAGTTAACAGCCAAGCTAACTACTTTGTTATGCCTGATTTCCTGTAGAAGAGTGTTGGATGTGAAGGCAATCGATTTAGGAGGTAGAGTATATTATTCAGAAGGAGTGTTATTTAATTTTTCTAAATGTTTGAAGTCTAATTCAATATGTATTTTTCACTGTGCTTTTCCTGACAATGCTAAACTGTGTGTGGTGCATTATTTAAAAGTGTAGGAAGAAGGAACTAAAGATTTCAGACAGGTCAATTGCTGACAGCCTTGTAAAAGCATTTTGGGCCTTTGATGTCTGCAACATTAGCACTTTTGGTCAAGTGGCTGTTGGAAAATGCAGGTGTGGAGGTGTTGACGTTTGGGGCTCATTCAACCAGATTTGCAATGGCATCCAATGCCTATGCAGTAGTTTCTAGACTAGAAGACATCATGAAGGCAGCCGATTGGTCTTTGGGTTCCACATTCACAACATTCTATTAGAAACTTCTTTTCGACATTGCTACTGTTGTCATGCGTAACCTTTAAACAACCATTATCAGAACCTGCGCTCCTGACACAGAATAAAACGTTTTCATGCTATCCTGTTGAAAATGTGCAGTTGCATTAAGGACATGCAGGCATGGATTATCCCACCTGAATTATAAATTGTTATATGTATTAATTAATATGTCATTATTTGCCCCCTCAATTGGTAATACGTCTTCTGATGTATCTTGATAATCATTATCGTGGTCATTTCTATTTTAGGGATCAAACAGAAGTTAGACTGAGGGCAATGTAAAGAGTTAAAAGATCCTGATAGATAGCAATCTGATACCGTAACTAGAGACTGGTGCGCTTCTTTGAACAGTTTAGAGAGGAGAAATATAAAGGAGCGATGGTCTAAGATACATGGTTAAAATATGAATGACTGTCGGAGGTTTTAATGGGCTTGGTCGCAAACACAAAGAAAAATGACAAAAAACAGTGGTCATACTATGCAGGTCTCTACTCCCTGACCCTCGCTGACACAATCAGAGGGGTCCGGTGAAATAGTATCAGATATCCCACTTTAGAGGCTTTCTTAAGAGGATAGGGCACTCCTGGAACAGGAGCTTACAGAAGATGAGGTAACACAAGCAACTGTGACATGAATCCTGGCAAGCCTGCGGGCCCCAATGGCTTGCCCATTGAGCTATATAAGCTTATAGCTTCTAGAGTAATTTCCCACCTCTTATAAATGTTTAAAGAAAGTTATGAGTTTGGTGTACTGCCCAGAGACCAGAGGTTGGTCACCATAGTTTTCCTACCTAAAGAGGAAAAAACGCTTGATGACTGTGTCTCATAATGACCTATTTCGTTGCTTAACGCAGAGGTTAAAATCCTGGCTAAATTACTTGCCTTCTGGCTGGTTCAGGTGATTCAGCCTTGAGCCACGCTGACCAATCTGGATTCATGCCAGAAACGAACACCTCTCTTAACCTGCGTCGACTGCAAGGGGTCCTTGGCCATACATCCATGATTAGGGAAGACGCCCATGTACTCTCACTGGATGAGTGCATGGCTTTTGATACAATTGAATGGCCCTACATGTTTGAGGTCCTGGCCAGGATGGGCCTCAGCAGTCAGCACATGAGTAAGGGCCTGGATAAAACTCCTCTATGTTCAACCCCTCACCCAGGTGGTGGTTAATGGCGACAAATATTCAGTTTCTCGGCTTACGCATTGCACGCGACAGGGCTGACCACTTTCCCCTGATCATGAAGCTGCTGGCTGCCTGGATTAGAAGTTAACCCTTGGTTAGAGGACTGGGGTGGACGGTAGATAGGGAGGATAGAATCTCCCTTTGCACAGATGACATATTGCTTTACGTGGCATATCCCAACTTTAAACTGGACACAATCATGCATATACTCACTCTGTTCCTCCGATACTCAGGCTACACCATTATTTGGAATAAATCCTAACTCTATATCCTTCACAGACAGGTACAGAGGCTGCCCAGTGACTGTGCAGTCAGTGTTGCCACGGAACGGTTCCATTGCTTAGGTATTTATGCCACCAGAGAACTGGGCGTCTTTTACACTCAGAACTTAGAGCCACCACTGGCGTGTCTGCTGACACATGTCAGACATTCAAGAGACCTTCTTCTATCGCCTCTTGGGAGGGATGCCCTTTTTTAGGTCTCCCCTAGAGTTGTGGAATTGAGCCTTTTTAGGGGCTCACTGGTGCAGGGGTTCACCCTTATCTGCCCACTAGTCCTTAAACCAACAAAATAGAGATTGGCACGGAAGCTGGAATATCAAATAATAAGTTTATTAATCACTCATGAGTGGGACTACATCAATACAACCCCCTCGGGCACTGTATGAGATAGTACAAGGAATACAGAAACTAGGGGGCTTTTATACACACTTTGTTGCACAGTAAGCATGGAGACTCAAATAGAAGGTACAGGCCTGCACAGGAATAGATACTGACTAACATGGACAGGTTGCAACCATTTTGTCAGCAGAGTGGGAGGGGAGATAGAACTGTTTCCATCAGTTGAAATAGCCTGACAGTTACATTCTAAAACAGGTACATTCTTGCAACTACAGGCCTTTCTGAGCTCATACATTGCTCTGGCTTAGAATAGAAGGGGTTCACTAAAGCTGATGACTCAAGCAGCATTGAAAGGCAGGCAACAGTGAAGATGGCAGAATCACATGGCTAACAAAATGTGTGCCACAACTAACATGGCTTCAGCTCATGCTAAGGCAATTATCTGCGATTTCCACAGCATTGCAGCGCGAATGTGCTGCCATTACTTTGCGAGGCATGCAGTAGACACTATAGAGTGGAAGCTTTGTGGAAGCTCTGCCCACTCTCCGGCCCATCTTCTTAATTTGCTTAGGTTATAAATGCTGCCTTCCGATTGGTTTTAACCTTGTTTGTCCCTCCCTATGACAGCCATGTCAGTCATTTGTATCCTTCCATGGCTACTGACCCCTTTACTGCACAGACTACTTTATTCCCGTCCCTCCCTACTCCACTTCCGCTGTCCGTGATTTCTTGGGGGCCCTGATCCTCTTCCAGTGCACTTCCGGTCGTGCTCTTGCCTTCTCGTGCCGGCCCGCACTCCAGTTTTCAATGCATAGGTCTCGCGTACATGCGAGTCCTATTACATTGCCAATGCTTGTTTAGGTTTATTCTGACAGGGTTGCATGGCCGTGCGGTCCTATTCCTTATAATTTATTGGTTCTCAAAGATGCACGAGTGTATTCTTTCACTATTAGCTCAACAAAGTTGGACGGTGTTTGGGTTGATTTTGTGATGCCTTTCAAGAACCACAAAATCAACTCAAAACACGCCCATCGTTGTGATGAATACTTTGAGTCTGTAGAGCTGACAACTGTGTTTTGATTCTCTGGTTCTGGGATCCACGCAGTCAAGCCGATTCTTGAAGATTCGTTGGTTTACGGCCCGGTGCGGTCATGGGGTTTCGGATTGATGAACTGGTTTTCAGACCCGCGCAATCGGGCATGTTTTAGTTGATTCTCTGGTGCTCAACCTTCTGCGGTCGGGCTAGTTCCTTTTGTTTCCTGTGTCTCGGGCCCACCCGCGCACCTCGTTGTCTGGAGATGATGGTGGAGACTCTGCAGCTTTTCCTTTGAGGAACCAGCGGAAGAGGAGGCGGAAGGACAGGGAGGCAAGAGGAGGCGGAGCAAGGGAGAACTGTAATGGGCAGCATGCAGGTATAATGAGACAAGAGGGGAGAAATAGGTGGCCTGAAGGTCAGGGCGCCGGAATGGGTAATGAGGGCCATATTATTGGATAACGGGTATGGGGGTTACAGAGGGACTTCGGTGATGAGTTATGAGGGGTTGTAGTAATGGGTGACTTGGGGCCTGGGACGCTGGAAGACTGCACAGCTGGGCAGCATTGAAGGGGCATGGTGGATGTGCTGTGTGGAGCCTGATGTCGTGAGTGTGGGGGCTGTAGTGCTGTTGCCCGATGAATGCGCAAGTCTTGCAGTGATATTGGGTATGTCTCATGCAGAATTGGTGTATAGACAGGACAGTGTGCCTGGGAAATGGCCAAAAAGAAATATTACAGCTCAACATGTGGATAGGTTTCACTTGGAGACATTGGTTTGTTGTGTTTAGCAGTCCCTGGTTCAAACAGAGCTGATAATTCGAGTTGGTATCCAGCCCCTTAGGGCATGTGTGTGCGCCACATGTGCACACATACATATTTCAGGTGTGCAACAGGGTGCCCTTATGAGACCATTGGACCCTTGAAATTATATTCACAATTTGCAGGTACCTAATGGGTACTTGCAAATTGCGAATGTCTTCCCATTGATTCTAGGTCCATAGGAATGAATGGAAAGGTATTCCTTAATTGTGGATCGCAATTTGCGATTCGCAATTAAGGAATATTAAGGAATCACAATTATTATTGCGATTCCTACATACATTGAATTTTGCGAGTCCTTAATAGCGATTTGCAAAAAATTGCTATTAAGGACAAGCAAAACGGTTTATTCATACATATGCCCCATTGTCATTTACAATACCATTAGCTCTAACTTAAGCAAAAGCGTGACCAGTTGCATTTTCAATGCTTGTTTAAGATGATGTCCCTTCCCTAGTTCCTGTATGCGCTTCAGAATATGCCCTATTCCATCCCCACATTTTATTTCTAGGTGATTAAAAGTGAGACTTATATATTACTCTGGGATGGGGTCTCAAATGTAAAGCTATGAAGAAGTTGACCAGGAGAGCTGGTTTTTGTTGGGGGGGGATTTGCCTTGTCCAATATGCAGAAATATGATTATGAGGCGTTGCTCATCAACATCAACCAGAGTTCACCTCCCTTGGTAGGATTGGCTTACAGGCTAGCTAGTATGGTTATGAAGCCTGGTGGACATCTCAGGGCCTTCTATGGCGGAGAGTTTCACTCGACCTTCCCTACTCTGACTGCAATCACAATCACCCTCTGCACACAACATTGTCCATATTAGTTTGGCATGGTAAGATCATGCAGGTCATACCCCTATGAAACAATTCACAGTTCAGGATACTGGGTACACAACAGAGCTTTAACAAATGGGAGCTGATTGGCCTCCCTAGGGTTGGAGACTTATGGACTACAAGAGGTGTGATCCCATTCACAGAATTGCAAAACAAATATCAACTGGCCCCCACTAAAACTTTCGGTTAAGTTGCAAATATGGCATGCACAGCAAAGGGTATTGCCAAATGCTGAGGCCCCCCCAAAACTTCCCCACTCGAGGACAAGCTCCTAGACGACAACATGCCCAAAAAAGCGGTCTCCCTAACCTACAGTGAACGGATGAATAACTCACCTGATACCATGGTTCTGTTGTGGGAGCACTGGGAGCGAGATCTGGGGACCGGGAAGATGATGAGTGGCCTGAGGCTTTGTTGTCCCCCCATGAAGTTGCCATACATTCTAGGTTCTTCCTTGTAGATTTGAAAATCCTACACATTTGCTATTACCCTTGTACTACCGTGGTGAAGATGGGCAGGGCTACAACTGCATTGTGGCATTGGAACTGCAGTCTAGAGTGCACGTTCTTCCATACGTTATGGGCCTGCCCAGTAATTCAACACTATTAGGGTCAGTCATTTTCTGCCTCAATCACGTGGGCTGAGGCAAAATAGAGGCCTCCAGGAAATACTGTCTCCTGAATGTTTTGGAGGAAACTGACCCTGGATGACTTTGGGATGATGGTGGCCAAGCGCAATATTGCGCGTATGTGAAGAGCAGAATTAGCTCTGGAACTGAGTGACTGGAAACGGGACATGGACTGGTGCATGTTGGCAGAGAGAGTGGTGTACAAAAACAGAGGCTGTCTAATAAAAAGGGCCGAGATATAGTGGGAAATTGAACAATTACAGAGGCGGTATATGTGCCCCTATTGATACAACTGGTTTTAATTCAGAAGATCTCGACGTTCAAACCCAAATGCTGCATTGTGGCTTGCTAGGGAGAGGTGGGAGGATCGGAGGGCTTCAGAGGCTGTAGGGGATCCGAATTTGTCAAAGTGTGTCTTGATGCTGTATTGTGTAATGTTTGCTGTCACTATTCTTTTGCTTGCTTTACTTCCAACAAAAAGATCTCTAAAAAAATATAGTGGTCACAGTATATATATGGATACTACTTTGGTGAATGGTATGGATGTCATTTGGAGGTAGTCAGCGGTCGCAGTTGAGACTCCTAGCTTGCTCCCTGATACTCTTGGCACTTTCCTTTGCAAGCCTTAGCCTCGGAGGAGGCAGACATTTAGCCCCCTCTGAGGCCAGGGGTCACAAAGGAAGTGCCAAGAATAGTAGGGAGCACGCTAGAGGTCTCAGCTGTGACCCTTTACTACCTCCAAATGATGTCCATGGTGTTTGGTGAACAGGTGTATTATACTTGGTTTAATAGGAAATGTAGTTTTGGGTACACAAATGTTTGTACTGGCTACTGTTTTTTGCAGTAAAGAACAGAGAAGCATAATCCTTGCCTCCATGCCCTTAATAGAATCAAAAATTATTGATGCAATAACTTTAAAAAAGTTTCATTGTGTGTGTTCCTGGAGAAATGGTGTTTATCTTGGATATCTGGGTATGACCTTCTTGTATGTCTGGGTATAAATTTCCTTGTGGCCAACAACATCTTTGCTGAGCAATTGTTAAACACTGTTGCTGCAGTTAGGACCTTGCTTAATCAATCTCAGATGTCCTTGCCAAGATCCTTTTTGCTTCCTGGGCACTGCATTGATGTACATTAGGAATACAGAGAAGGTTTTCATAAAGTTGTAATGTAGACTAAAATGTATTTTGAACTATCGGCCAGATTCATCATAGTCCCGATTTGCGAGTCCTTAATAGCGATTATTAAGGAATCGCTATTAAGGACTCGCAAAACGGGATTCATGTAGGAATCGCAATTGAATTTGCGATTCCTCTTCACTCCTTATTTGCGATTAGCTAATTGCTAATCGCAAATAAGGAATAACTCCCCATTCATTCCTATGGGCCTAAAGGCCCATAGGAATGAATGGGGAGAATCCTTATTTGCGATTAGCAATTAGCTAATCGCAAATAAGGAAGCGATTTCAAGGGTGCCAGGGGTGTCCAAAGGACACCCTGTAGCACCCCTGAAATGCAATCTACATTGGTGTTGCGCACACACATGTCCAAAGGACATGTGGGTGTGCAACATGCAACTTAGAAAAATGCTTTTAAATGCATTTTTCTAAGTTTTCGCTATTTACCACGAGGTTTGACTTCGCGGTAAATAGCGGCCCAAAATTGAGATTTCGCAATTTTAAAATGGTTCATGAATTGCATTTAAGGAATCTCAAATAGAGATTCCTTAAATGCAATTCCTCGCAAATGTGCGAATTCTTAATTAGCGAATTTTGCATTTGGGATGATGAATCCCAAATGCAAAAATTGCACACGCAAAGGACCAGATTCTCAGAATCAGGCCCTTTGCAAGTGCAATTTAGCTTGATGAATCTAGCTGTATATTCAGAACATTTAAATGAACTCTACTGAGATTGTAGAATGTTATATTTACCAATGGTTTCCCAGTGAGGGCACAGGACATGTTACATTACTTTGATTGAAGTATGTTGCTCATGATATGCACGCTTTCCAAGTAAATGTATTACAGCCTGATTCATGAAGCTAAATTGCGCTCTCAATAGCTGCGAAAATGCTATTGTGGGCGCAATTCCCATAATCGGTATTCACCACGAACATAGCGAATATGCTAACACAGATTTGCGAAATCGCTAAAATATTCGCAGATTCCCGGCAGTAGACCAGTTGCGAATCGGAAATAGCGAGAAATCACGGATTCTGCGAAAATAATAGCGAAATCGCAATTTCCTCGCAATCGGGATTCATGAAAAATCGCAATTAGCAAAAAAATCCAAAATCGCATTTTGCGAGGCGCAATTTAAGGACAACCCAAAGCAGGTGGTAACCATCAAACCCATAGTAAAAAAGATTTTGAAAAACCGTTGGCCAATCAGCAACTGGTGCTGGCCTGACCAAACACACTTAAGGAGACGCAGCATCAGCATAAGGAGGGTCACAATGCCAGGAATGTACATGGTGGTCAGGCGGCGAAGGCTACAGCGAGCAGCACGGAGGAGACGCAGAATCCAGGCCAGGATTTTTCGCCACTGGGTCACCCTGCTGGGCCAAACCAGAGAGCAAATTTACGCAAAGTACCGCCTGAATGGGGCAATGATCATCAAGCTAATTCAGGACCTTGACCCCCTGATGCAGCACCCAACAAGGCAGACCAATGCCGTGCCAACACATGTCCAGGTATTGTGTAGCCTGCACCTCCTGGCCTCCGGGAGCTTCCAGGAGATAGTTGCGGCTGCTGGGGGGGATATCCCAGCCCACCATGTCCCGCTGCCTAGGGAGTTTCCTTGACACAATGCTGACCCAGCTACACCACCACATCAAATTTCCAACAAGCCAACAGGAATTGGATGAGACCAAGCTTCAATTCTACAATTTTGTGCATTTCCCACGCGTGATAGGATGCATTGACTGTACCCACATCCACATCTGCCCACCAGCTGCAACGGAGTACATGTACCGCAATCGCAAGTCCTACCACTGCCTCAACATCCAGATGGTCTGCAATGCTAAGACATACATCACGGACATAGTGGCACAGTTCCCGGGGAGCACACATGACTCATTCATATTCCGGCACAGCGGCCTCCACACACGACTGGCCAGGGGAGACTTTGGGGAAGGACACCTACTTGGTAAGTACACTTTGCCCACAATGTCACACTGCGATGAAGTAGCTGCGCTGCACAGGCACTCACCCTCTGCTCCTCTCATTCAGGTGACAGTGGCTACGCCCTGCGTGAATACCTCCTCACCCCATACCACAACCCTGCTACACCACAGCAACGGCGTTACAACGTATCACACATACGCACAAGGAATTGCATTGAGAGAACTTTTGGGCTACTGAAGAGCAGATTCTGCACACTTCACAAGACAGGTGGGGCCATGTACTACAGTCCTGATGTGTGCTGCCGCATTGTGGCTGTGTGTGCAATACTACACAACATTGCTACCAAGCGCCGGATACCTGTCGACATCTCTGGCAGTGAATCGGAAGGGGACGACCGGCCACCTGCACATGCGCGCCATGCACGCGGGGAGAACCCAGCAGAAGGCCACAGACGCCGCAACCACATCACAATGAACAGTTTCTAGTGCACCCTCTCCCCTCACCCAACAAATCCCAATTGCATGCAAAATGAAATAGAACGCCAATGTGTGATGCTATATTAAATATTATTGTTTGATTCACAATAATTGTGCATGTTGCCATCCTTCCATTGCTAACAGTATTGCCCCATACTGCTGCGTCCAATACACAGGGCAGGCTTATGTTCAGCCTGTGCCTGTACAAGTACATGTCAGTCAGTTGCCACTCCGGCGCGAAGCACCAAAGCGCCTCTCCGGCTCCTCCTCAGCCACCGCACGTGACCCTGCAGTGGGCCTGGTGCTTCGTCTCAACGCCCCTACGTGTGAGGCAGAGTGGCTGCTCACACTTGCCGTGCCCTCGCTGGCATCGTCCCCCCCGACAGTGGCAGGTAGAGCAGGATGAAGTGCCATTACGGCAGTGGTGAGGTGCTCTAAAACCCTGGCCACATCCTAGCAGCATTGAATGAGCTCATGCTGCTGCGCCAGGGACCGGCGCGATAGCTGCGACGTGGCATTACCAATCAGATAGTTCGACCGAGTGTAAGCCGTCAGCCGCGTCAGTTGCTGCCGGTGGCGGCGGCGGGCAGTGTTGCGCTGAGATATCATTGCAGCTGTGTTGGCCTCCATGGCTGCCGTCATGCGGGCCATCCCCTCCCCCACACCTGACATGGCTGCCGTCATGCGGACCATCCGCTCCCCCACACCTGCCACATTGCGGCCAATGTTATACAGCTGCAACTGTATGGCCCCTTGCTGGCGTGCCTGCAGCTGGTGAATCCGTAGCATTCTACGTTCGATACTCATGCTCAGCAAGCGCTTTTCAATCCCCCTCCTTGCGCTGGGAGCATTGGTCTGCAGGCGAGCCCTGCCACGCCTGCTCTGCTGGCTGGCCACAGTGGGTGGCCACTGTGTCACCGCTGTCGCTGGACCTGATGTGGATGCGCCAGCTGCTGGTGGAGTCGAGCTAGGCATAGATGGTGCGCCAGACGGTGGAGGCACAGTTGTAGTGGGCCGGGCTGCAGGGGTTGGTGCTGCGACAGACGCTGGAGGCACAGTTGTAGTGGGCCGGGTTGCAGGGGTTGGTGCTGTGGCAGACGCTGGAGGCACAGTTGTAGTGGGCCGGGCTGCAGGGGTTGGTGCTGCGGCAGACGCTGGAGGCTGTGTTGGTAACGGCACCTCCTCGTCATCCTGTGCTTGCTCATCTATGAGCAGCCTCTCACTATCGCTGCTGTCTGCGCCACCTGTGAGGGGAAGTGGACGTTCATTAGTTGCATGTATCTGTCACACGTGCAGTTGCTACATGCATGCTGGGTGACATTCCCTGACTGGCTATGGCATTGCGTACTTTTGAACCTCTCTGGCTGCATTGGGGTACTTGTACATTGTGGCCACACTACATGTCCCACAATGCTTTAGGGCATTACCTAATATGCACCAATGGCATGACTTTGGAACATTATGGGAGGCTATAGGGTCATGGCCATTCACAGGGGACAGGGTCGCAGTCGCATGCCACTTACATTGGCTCTCTTGGGTGGGGCGGGATGAGTCCAATCGGGTGACTCCAATGCACGCCTCAGCCTCCAGCGTGTCTTCAACGCGATCCTCCATGGGGGTGTTTGGAGAGACTGTAGGTACTCCCCCTCCAGTGGCCAGGGACTCTGGACTCTGGACTCGTCAGAGACGGCCGCTCCTCATCACGCTGCCTCCCCGGTCCCACTGCGGTATCGTTCTGCTGTGCTCTCTTTGCCCATTTTGTTTGCTCATTTGTTCACTCAGCTGCTTGCTGCTTTGCTGCTTTGTGCTGCGCCCGATTTGTCCACTCATTTAATTATATAGCGCTCCTTACTTCAGCAGAGCAGAGTAGCGCTAGTCCATATCAGACTAATTTACATATTAGCACAGGGCGCTGCAACGCTGAGCTTCACCTGAAGTGCCTCGCTATAACGGTTGTGTCTCCCTGCTGTGCCCTATTAGTAACTTTTAGCGTGGGATTGCAAGTGTGTGCCCCGACTGCCATCTTGTTTACTACCTTGTTGTTGTTAGTTTCCCCTCCCCGGATATCCACCCCGCCTCCCAGCTGCTCCACCCTCCCACAGAGCATCAGGCTCGGTCTGTCCACACGACCTCTGTGACCATTCTGACTCGTCAGAGACGGCCGCTCCTCATCACGCTGCCTCCCCGGCACCACTGCAGTATCGTTCTGCTGTGCTCTCTTTGCCCATTTTGTTTGCTCATTTGTTCACTCAGCTGCTTGCTGCTTTGCTGCTTTGTGCTGCGCCCGATTTGTCCACTCATTTAATTATATAGCGCTCCTTACTTCAGCAGAGCAGAGTAGCGCTAGTCCATATCGGACTAATTTACATATTAGCACAGCGCGCTGCAACGCTGAGCTTCACCTGAAGTGCCTCGCTATAACGATTGTGTCTCCCTGCTGTGCCCTATTAGTAACTTTTAGCGTGGGATTGCAAGTGTGTGCCCCGACTGCCATCTTGTTTACTACCTTGTTGTTGTTAGTCTCCCCTCCCCGGATATCCACCCCGCCTCCCAGCTGCTCTGCCCTCGCCCCTCCCCCCCAACTCCTTTATATGACTGATGTACTTCCGCGCAGCGTTCACGCGCAGCGATCGCGCCCAATCCGCGCCGAAGGTGCGCCAAAGGTAAGCCCGTCTATGCCCGTCCGCGCCTGGACCGCACCCACCGCCAGACCCCCCGGTCCACGCAATGCCCAGCCCTCCCGCATTGCATACGACGCCGCCACCCTCCTAGCCCTTAACCCCGGCCGACTCTCCAACTGCGCCCATGCCGCTCCTGGACACACCCATGGACCCTTCACATGCTACTCCTGCAAGTTCGACGGCACCAAGAAAAACTCCTCATCCACTAACACCAACCAGATATCTGACACCAACCACCTACAATGCATCCTGCTCAACACCCGCTCAGTCAACAGGCACGCCATCGACCTCTGGAATCTACTAGACACCATCTCACCGGACGTCGCCTTCCTAACAGAAACATGGATGAATGCCTCTTCAGCCCCAGACATCACCATTGCCATCCCGGAAGGATACAAGATCATCCGCAAGGACCGCATCAAGCAAACAGGAGGAGGAATCGCTATCGTCCATAAGAACTCCATCCGCATCTCAACCAGCTCAGACGTCAACCTTGCCAGCGCCGAACACCTCCACTTCCAGATCCACACCGACCCCAAGACCACACTCAGAGGCACCCTCCTCTACCGGCCTCCAGGACCCCGTGCACAATTCAGTGACGACATCACTGACTTTATCACCCCACACACCCTCCCCTCCAAGGACTACATTCTATTGGGAGACCTCAATTTTCACCTGGAAAAGAGCAATGACAGCAGCGCCACCACCCTTCTGGACAATCTCGCCGACCTCGGACTCAAACAACTTGTCTCTATGCCCACCCACATCGCAGGTCACACACTCGACCCTATCTTCACCTCCAGCAAACATGTCTCCTTCAGTCACACCACAACTCTCCATTGGACGGACCACAGCTGCGTACACTTTATCTACAATAAGACCACAACTCACAACCATCCTCAACCTACTCTGCGAAGAAACTGGAACAAAATCACCATCGACCAGATCTCCTCATCGCTTCTTCAAAACTCCCCCGCCCACTCCTCAAACCCCGACCAAGCAGCCATTAACCTCACCCAATTGCTATCCAACAGCGCCGACATCCTAGCACCGCTGAAAAAACGCCAAAGCATACTAGGCAGCAAAAACGCCTCCTGGTTCAACGATGACCTTAAGAAATCGAAGAAACACTGTCGCTCCCTCGAGAAGGCCTGGAAAAAAGACCCAAACACCAGCACCAGGGACGCCTTCAAAAAAGCCACCCGCATACACCACCAACGAATCCGGTCTGCCAAGAAAGCCGCACTCAAAAACCGTCTAGATAACAACGCCCACAACAGCAAGGAATTATTCAACATCGTCAAAGAATTTACCAACCCATCAGCCAACTCCAATGACATCACCCCCTCCCAAGCCCTCTGCGACTCCCTAGCTTCCTTCTTCCACAACAAAATCGCAGACATCCACAACAGCTTCGACAACTGACCCGGAGACCTACCCACCCAACCTTCTGCAGGACCTTCACCCCCCTTGAACATCCTTAACGACTGGAACCCAATCTCCACTGAGGACACCATCCGCCTGATGAACTCCATCCACTCAGGATCCCCAACTGACCCATGCCCTCACCACATCTTCAACAAAGCAGACTCCATCATAGCACCACACCTCCGAGATGTCATCAACTGCTCCCTCAACTCCGCCACCTTCCCGGAAAGCTGGAAACACTCAGAACTCAGCGCCCTCCTGAAAAAACCCACAGCTGACCCCACCGAACTCAAAAACTACCGCCCCATCTCGCTTCTTCCATTCCCGGCCAAAGTCATTGAGAAAGCTGTCAACAACCAGCTCGCCGCCTTCCTCGAAGCCAACAAATCCCTCGACTCCTCACAGTCCGGCTTCCGAGCCAAACACAGCACTGAAACCGCCCTCATCGCAGCAACAGACGACATTCGAACTCTACTGGACAATGGAGACACAGTCGCCCTCATCCTCCTCGACCTCTCCGCTGCCTTCAACACAGTCTGTCATAGCACCCTTCTACAGCGCCTCAGAGACGTAGGAATCCAAGGAAAAGCACTAGAATGGATCACCTCGTTCCTCACCGGAAGAACACAGAGAGTCCGCCTCCCACCATTCAAGTCAGAGGCCTCTGCAGTCATCTGCGGCGTGCCACAAGGATCGTCACTCAGCCCCACCCTCTTCAACGTATACATGAGCCCCCTTGCGGCCATCGCTCGCCAACACAATCTCAATATCATCTCCTACGCGGATGACACTCAACTGATCCTATCACTCACCAAAGACCCTAACACCACCAAAACCAACTTACACGAAGGAATGAAAGAAGTAGCCGAGTGGATGAATCACAGCCGTCTGAAACTGAACTCAGACAAAACAGAAGTCCTCATCTTAGGCACCTCCCCCTCCGCCTGGGATGACTCTTGGTGGCCAGAAGCCCTTGGAAAAGCACCCATCCCGACGGACCACGCACGGAACCTGGGCGTCATCCTGGACTCCTCACTCTCGATGACCAGACAAGTCAACGCCGTTTCATCATCTTGCTTCAACATTCTTTGCATGCTCAAAAAAACATTTCGCTGGATCCCCACCGAAACTAGAAAAACGGTCACCCACGCACTGGTCACGAGCCGCCTGGGCTACGGAAACACACTATACGCCGGTACCACCGCAAAACTCCAGAAAAAACTACAACGCATCCAGAATGCTTCAGCCAGGCTCATACTAGACATCCCACGTAAAGAACACATCTCTGGTCACCTGAAAAACCTCCACTGGCTCCCCGTAAATAAGAGGATTACTTTCCGCCTCCTAACCCACGCACACAAAGCACTTTACGAACTTGGACCCGAATGCCTCAACACACGATTGTCCTTCTACACCCCCTCCCGTCAGCTGCGATCCTCCAACCAAGCCCTTGCCACTGTACCTCGCATCAACAAAACCACCATGGGAGGTAGATCCTTCTCCTACCTGGCAGCCAAAACCTGGGACTCACTTCCCACTCACCTTCGCCTTACTCAGAACCACCTAGCATTCAGAAAGCAACTTAAAACTTGGATATTTGACAAGTAATTCCCCACCCTTCCTCTAGCGCCTTGAGACCCTATGGGTATGTAGCGCGCTATATAAATCTCTTGACTTGACTTGACTTGACTTGACTCCCAGCCTCTCGGCAACCTTCTCCTTGGCACGACCTTGGAGGTCGTACCACCTTTTCTTTAGTTCATCAAGTGACCTGTCGGCCACACCCACAGAGTTCATTGCGGCCGCTATCCCGACCCAGATCCTGCGCTTCTCCTGCTCGGGCACCCTCCTTGACTCTCTCCCGAACAGTTTGGAGTGGTTCTCCACCACCCCTTCGATTAGGTGCTCCAATTCCTGCTCGGAGAACTTAAGTTTTCTCTTGCGCCCGGTGATGTTGCTGGGCCCAGGTACTGCCTCCTCAGCCATTGCTGCAGTGGAATTGGAAGTGGTAGTCCAAGTTTGCAGGTGTCCTTGCAGGAGCTGTCTCTGTTGCTGCCTCGAGGTCTGCCTCACTGTGGTGAATGGGGGTGGGAACTGGCTGCTTCCTGGCTGTGATGTCATCACTGTGCTCGAAATGCGACTTCCCGTTTTCCCGATCTTGCGATTTTGCGATCTCGCAATTAGCGATATCGCTATTTGCGATATCGCAAATCCGACACGGATGTTGCCGAAAATTTCGATTTTTCTGCGATTTTCGATAATCGCAAACGGTATTTGCGGCCGCATGCGAATCGCTTATTTTTCTCGCTAAACATCATGAATACCGTTCTGCGATTTCTCAATTGCGATTCTCAGTTAATCGCTATTTGAGAATCGCAGATTACGGTTTTCATGAATCAGGCTGTTTGATTTTCGTGTGCACATACAAATTATCAGGGCTAGAGAACAGTTGAACATTACCCTTGTTGACTATCTTACAGTTAGTTCTACAAGAGACAAGTAGAAATTAGACATCATCTTTCACCGAGAGTGCATGGTTACAAAGTTTAACATATTTGTTTAAGCAATAGAAAGAAGTGTTAGTCAACATATATTTGAGGTACCTATGCTTTGTATGTTTAGTTTTCAGAAATTAAAACTTTTACATCAAAGTACAGAGAGCTGATTGCACAGAGATATTGCAAAGGTGTATCCAGTCAGTACTTTTGAACATTGAACCTTCTATAACAAGTGACAGAAAATGTCTTAAGATATCTCTTGTCTTTTAGATATCCGCTACACCCTAAAGACATCCTCATCAACAGAAAAGACAAGTCAGAATGATGGAGTCCAGTGTCTCTGTTTTCTTCCTTATCCCACTACCCTTTCCCTGCTCCTACTACTGACCTTCAAATTCCTGTCCATGCAGTCACTGGTGGAGGCAGTGTAAGCTGGAAGAGTGCATTACTCTTTCTGGATCCTGTGTGCAACATCAGTGCATCGTGACAATTGCATTTTGCAGCAGTTCACTATAGGACCAGTTTTTCTTTAATATCTAGCATGTCTCACTTTCATACATTAATCATACAACTTTGTTGCTATAGGGAAGACTTATATGGGTAACTTATCTAATTGATGAACGTAGTTGTTTTTATACAAGGTAGAGCTAATATTCTGACAGGGTTACAAAGCTGTTGCTTGCTAGGCCACAATGGTAAACCTCAGCTATACTTTCCCAGCCATACATTTGGGTAATGTGTATATACATTGCTGCTTAAATGTGACATTTAACTTGCATACCAATGGTGCACCTCCAATGCCAACATACCATGGCCTTACTGGTAAGCTAAATATGCTTCTTGTGTGTGGCAAATTTTATCTTATGTTAAAAGGGCAGAGCACATGCACTGAGATGGAATGGTAGTTTTGTAAGTCCCAGAGTTCTAACACCAGTAGAACCCAGTTGAGAACTTAAGTTTTCTCTTGCGCCCGGTGATGTTGCTGGGCCCAGGTACTGCCTCCTCAGCCATTGCTGCAGTGGAATTGGAAGTGGTAGTCCAAGTTTGCAGGTGTCCTTGCAGGAGCTGTCTCTGTTGCTGCCTCGAGGTCTGCCTCACTGTGGTGAAAGGGGGTGGGAACTGGCTGCTTCCTGGCTGTGATGTCATCACTGTGCTCGAAATGCGACTTCCCGTTTTCCCGATCTTGCGATTTTGCGATCTCGCAATTAGCGATATCGCTATTTGCGATATCGCAAATCCGACACGGATGTTGCCGAAAATTTCGATTTTTCTGCGATTTTCGATAATCGCAAACGGTATTTGCGGCCGCATGCGAATCGCTTATTTTTCTTTGTACATTGTGTGGCAGTGTGAGTTTGCGGCTGCCCTGGGGGTAAAGCATTTATTCTAATACAGTGCATTTTCCATTTAAAAGATGTGCCCAGTGAAAAGAAGGAACATTTCCTGTACCTGTGTTTCTGCCCTGGAGTTTTTCACCCAGAGACTCCACCATCTGAGAGTCTCTTTAGGTAGTAAATGAGAGGTGATGGACAAAACTACGGGAATTATGTCTGGGATTACTCATTCCTTCTTAAATTCCTTCATTCCTATGGGTGACCTTGGGTTCCTACTCATATTTCCCAGTAAGTGTGCACATCCACAAAAAAGGGCTGCACTACGACCACCTCAGAACCACTCCTTCCCAAGTTGAGTGCATTTCTGCCCCATATAATCTGCAAACCTACCTCTCCCCAGTGCCACAGCACTGAGTTGAATATCCAAATTTCCCTGCAATAGACCTTTTTAGATGCCTGAAAAATAAAGAGGAGTTAGCATCATCCTAAATTTCAAATTACGGTGTAATCCATTTGGCTACATAGTGAGGACCCAACATTTAATACATGGGATTAAATGTAGGTTTCTTGCAAATTCAAAGTCAAACTGATGTATATAGGTCTCAAGAATATATTGTCAAAATACAGAATCAATATTGGCAGACCGAATTGTCTGGCAAAGTCCAGTCTTAATAACATGAAGCATACAAGGAATTTAGTGATGGCAATGCAGAAAGCAAGGTACAGAACCTGGTGATCATTTAATGATTTTCGGTCTTCTTGCCTATACATGAGTAAATCTAAATTACCTAAACTGAGCTTAAACTAAGTAGTACTAATTGAGGAATCCCTAATTAGACCCAGTAAAGCAGGAAGGTGTCAGCATTGTAAAGACGTCTGTAGAAATTCTCCAAATCAGCAGTTTTGCTTTGCATAAAGCCACATAGCAGAAATAAAGGAAAGAGGCTAGATTGAGACTACTAATTAAAACTTCACAGAATCCACATCACGTGCCCCAGTACTTCAATCCCAGGTAAAGCAAAGACAACTTATATCTGTCCACACCTAGGTCATCTGTGAGGTGGGGGACGGCAATTCTTGGTCCCCTCGGGATCCGCCAACATAGGACCCTACCCCTTTCTGTAGAAATGTACCCTCTCACACACCAAAACTAAGACAGACTGGGGAGGCAAACACCCCATGAGCTAAAGCTGATGTTGTGTAAAGTAGACCCTGTGAAGGTATTTGATCTGGATGACTGGAGCCTGGCAGCGATGGCTGCTTCTCATAGCGTTACTGGGACCGTCGTCCAATTTTCATTTTCCAGCTCTTCCACATCTGCCTCCCACGCAGTATGAACGGCACCAAATGTATCCAGTTGGTTGGAAATGAGTGTTTGGTAGATTTTCACAACTCTATGGTCACCCAGGTTGCCTATAATAAGTTTTCCCTTTTAGGGATAAAATTCGGGAAGAGCAGAGAGGGAGGATATATAGGGTGCCACAGCGTGGCAGAGTTAAAGATATCTATGGATTTGACAAGTGTGGAGTTGATATTTAAACTGCAGAGATGGGAATAATTTAAGGACCATGCACTGCATAAATTCCTCCAGGGTGGATATCCTGATAAGATCCCATTTCCGTAATCTCAATAAGGTGGACACTTGCAGCAGTATACATCCCTGCCTTAGCAGCATCTGTTTCGTTAGTGTCTAAGTGATTAACCTCATAGGTTTAGCACAACTCTTGTGGCTGTGGAAGACCAAATCCCCCACCCCAACTATACAGATATGCGATCAATTGAGTACTTCCAATTGCCCATTTGTCTAATGGATATACTGAATCACCCTGTATGTCGTAGATACTCCCTTCAGTTGGTCCAAACATCAGAACACCCTTGTAGTCCTCCTGTCTCCATGAAATGGGGTCCTCCCTTTTTTTGTTAGCACCTCTGGTCTTTGCCAAAATTTGTCCTCCCAAGCCTCACTATCTCTCATACGCAATGTGCCTTTCACTAACTATGACATCATGGGAACGCACTTTTAAAAGAAGAGAAGAACATTGCATGGTTATAGATACAGTTATAAAATAAATGCAGGATACTATTCAAATGAACTCGTGAAAATATATGGGATGTCAACAAAATTACTCGACCTACATAAATACAGATTTATATGAAAACCGTAATTTGATATTATTATAAGAAAAACATTAGTATTGCACACTAATATAAATTTCTGAATTATACAGCAAATACACTACCAGTATTTTGATCAAGTACACCACTTTATTTTAATGATATTGAAGTACACAAATATATAGTAATACAGGCATGTCTATGTGGCATAGTCAAGACATGAAAGCGTGAAGCCAAAACTACACTGCTCCACTAGTTACGGATATCCAGCAAGTAAAGTAGCTCAAAGGGCAGAAATACTCTGAGGAATAATGAAGAACAATAAATACAATGTAACTCCTGTTGTGGGCTAAACTGGGATCACAGGTCACTGGGAATGAGGCTCTAAGAAAGCAAAATTTTCAACTGAGTGTCCCTCGAACAACACAAGTCCAAAACTGCCAACTCACATGGTGCCATGGTGTGACACACAATATCAGCTCCCATCACACAGTCACCTGGTGAGGAGCCGATATCACACGATGGCAGGGAAAAAAACAGAAAAACGCAGTAAATAGTGGATTTCCAGCTCGTTTTCCGAGACGCTAAACTTCCGATCTCCATTAAGAGATGTGACCAGACTCTGCAGGCTTTGTCTTTTTAGGTCTCGCCTAGGCAGCGCATGCACTGCACAGGAGGAGACCTCTTGAAATCGAGTAGGTTTTTCTGACAAAAACGTGCACGTGTTGCATTGCTTTTAATGCCAACGCATGCACGTTTGGTTATTCCTTTGCGAGAACGAGCTTTCAAACCATCTGTTTGTAATTAACTTTCAAACAGATGGTGCTCCAGGTCGCTCACGCAAGGGAAACGCTGTGTGTGGCTTTTCTCATTGAGAACTAGGCATGTGCTGCCACCTTGTGGCCTTGAACAGCAACATGTCAAAACCACAAGCATTAAATAAAGCGTTTTATTTTACCCGGGTAACGTACATCAAAAGAATGACAATGGCTGTCATTATACTTCAGCAGTGGAGAATGTCTCTTATTCTCTTCCAGTCTACTACTATACCCCACCATCTGCCTTTCTGCAATAGACCCTCGCATCAGAAACAGTAACTGGAGCTTAAACTTTTATCCACCTGCCACGCTCCCGGGCTTCTGGCCTGATGGACACTGATGGCTATGGGCGGCTTCTATTACATTTTGCTGTGGATTTTTGCTGCTTCCGCTGCCCGATGGCTGCCCACCGATGTATGTGGGTGGCTAACATCTGAGGCTCTGTGGTCACTGCTGACGTAAGTAAGTTCTTCATTGCGCCCCTGCCTCTGCTTCTCTGACCCACCGGGTCCGGTTGGCTTCAGGACCGGATGGCTCTTAGCCTGGCACTGGTCCACTATGCTGACTAAGTCTAGGTGGAGCGAAAATTGCTTCTGTGCATGTTGCCAATCGCCGATGGGTTTGGGAGGCAATGAGATATTTTACGGTCACTGCAGGCGTGAGTAATTGAGACTTTGCTCCCCTGCTCCTGCTCCACTGACCGGCCCAGCCTCTCTTGTAGTTTTTGTTATCCCCCCTGCCACCTCGTGTTAGGAACCCACTCCCCCCCCCTCCACCCTCCAAACACAATTGCAGCTGTGGGTTTCTTAGTATATGGCGGAGAGCCGACGCCAGGACCTCGCACTATTATTCTCCTCTCGCCCTCCACAACTAGCAGAACCCATCCGTTACCTGCCTCTGTATACTTGGGCAGAGGCATGTGCAGTGTTCGTTAACACTTTTCCCATCTGTCGATACTTCCGACAGTATGCAGTTAATTTTGCCCTGCTCCTAGCTTGCAGACTTTCCAGCTCCCCAGAAATTCAATAGACTTCAAAAACTAACAATGTGGCAAATCCATTAATTTATTTCCGTTGCTGACAAGTACAAGGTGAAGACGAAAACTCTGATTTGTGCACTGACTCTGTTGAAATGCGGAGTTCCAAGCATGCTTCCAACCTTTCCCCCCCAGACTCTTGGTCACTCTGATTCTGTAGCACGAAGGGGGCCACAAAACTGACCTTGATTTATAAATTGTAGAGGCTTCACAATAAGTTACATAAAATGTTTATCCTAGGATACTCTAAATTTAATTAACTAATGGATAATAATTCTGCTTTCCGTTAGCACACTTGCATAAGCGCTCAGGGGCATATTATCAAGCCGGTTTATCTCTGCTTTTTTGGCTTTAAAAGCCAAGAAAGCGGAGATAAAATGATCTCCCTATTACCCAGCTGTCGCTAACACCAGTTACCGACAGCTAGTAGGAGATAGCGACCATCTTGGGCCCCGCTTTGCATGTCAGTGATATTTATCACTAATGACATGCAAAGTGGGCGTGCCACGATGTTAGCGACTGGAAACAGTCGCTAACATTGCTATCTCCTATTAGCAACTTTTGGAGATATTCGCGCTAAGCGCGAATATCTCCAAAAACTAACACCTGCCCTGAGCAGTTCTTAGCGATGTTATCCAATGGGAGGTGGATAACATGGCTAAGAGCATTAGCTCGGTAATGCATGAATATCGCTGACTTTTCAGCGATATTCATTTATTGCGGCCGATTTTTATCACATTTGCGATAAACCTTGGTAATACCAAGGTTTATCTGCGATAAAAATCGCCGCAGCTGAGCGGTACATTTTTGTCTCTAACCAAGCAATAGCGATAATTATCGCTATTGCTTGGTAATATGCCCCATAGTTCTGTTATCCTTGCTCTCATCTTCTAGGTAACTGTTTACAGCTTTGTGTGGTGGGTAGGGTTTGGTGAGAACCGGAAGCCAGTTGTAGTGTTTTATGGTTGACGTTATGGTTGAAGTGCCACTAAATAATGTGATGTATTGCTGGATGTTGTGATTTTACTAAGATGGTGTGATGTGGCTGGAATGTTGGATTCTTTGAGGTACTATGCTGTGGCTTTGTGTGACACGATGTGGTGTGCATGTTGTTTTTTTACTATCTGGTGTTATATGATGTGGTGTAATGTTATGTGGTGTAGTATGGTATGATGTGGAGTTTGGTATGATGAAGATGATGAAGTGTGATTTGGGGTGGTTTTGTATGGTGCGTTGTCGTGTTATGGTACAAGGTAGTATATTCAGTAAAATAGTGTGATGTAGTGTGTTTTGTTAAGCAGGATGATGTGATTTTGGATAGTGGCATGTTGGTCTATGATGAGAGAGTGTGGTTTTGTGCTGTGTCTTAGATGCTTTCATGTCTAATGCTCAGGTATAGAATGAGGTTATATTAAGTTTTGCGGTATTATGTTCATTTGAATGGCGTCCTATGCATTGAATGATATTCCAGGTGTTCCATGTGTAAGGTATAGGTTTGCTGGGAAAGTATGTTGTGCTATGATGGGGTATGTTTGCTGTATGGTATTATGTGTGTTGATGTACAATGACATGATGGAGTGGTGTATGAGATAATGTGGCATGATCTATGGCAAGAAGTATTCTGAATGTTCTGGTGTTCAATACTGTGAGACTGGTGTGGTGAGAAAGAGACAGTTTGCGGTTTTGGATGTTGTACTATGGTCTGGTGTAGAATTGTATGTTATATGAGTGGCGTGATATGATGAAGTTTTGTAATGTGTGACATGGTGTGTTGCATAGTCTGGTATGACGTGATGAAGTATTATATTGTGTTGTATGGCATAATGTGGTACAGTACCTGTAATTTGACTTACTTGAGATCGGTTCAGACACGGAACTCTCTCCCTGCAGCGCCACACAATTCTACACAAATGCACACAGTATTATTCCACTGTACAACACATTTCACAACCTCATAATTCCACAACACACAATTGGACTCCCAGGTTCTTTTAAGCAGTGGGAAGTAGAAACCTAAAATGATAATAATTTTGCTTTATTATCATTTTAGGCTGCTTCCTGCTACTTTGCGGGTGGTTAAGTGGGCGGGCTGCTCTGCTCATTGAGCAGGCAGAAGCGGAGTCGTTTGCCCACTCAAGTGCGCAATAACTGTTTGGTCTGCCCTCTCGGGCGCCCAAACCAGTCATGCGCACTGTCCCATTCTCCATGCAGGGTGCATTGCAGCCTACATGCAGAATGAGCCCAGCCCCCCTTCCACTACACAATACATATTTCCACTACACACCACATACATCTAATTCACAGCATAAAATTCAACATCATGCCATATAATTTGACACCACTCGATATAATTTGACACCACGCCACCTACTTCCACTCAATACATGCTACTCCACACAACACCAATACACATAAGTCCCCTACGTTTAATACCACGTAATTACTATCCACATAATTCCATTGCACAAGCATTCACTGAACCTACATTTCTTACATTGGTTCACATCAGGTCTTTCAGCACAGTTTCTTTACCATAAATTTTCAAAAAACCAAAAACCAAACCGTAAACACACATTCCCCTCGATTTCATTCGCTGTCTTGTGCATACACAATGGCAGTGTCTTTTATGCGTCTGTAACCTTCTCTCCCCTTCATTTTCTTTCTCGCATACTCCTTCTACTACCATATACAAATCACACCCCGATCTATTCACCATACCACATAATTCCACTACACAAATACACTACATGTCACACCATTACACCCACACAATTTCACAACAATTCCAATTATAACTACATATTTCCATTACAACCAACATGCATCCTCTCTAACTCCAAACAAAACATATAAGTAAAAAAAATATATAATTTACAAAACCAATAGCTCGACCTCTCACCAATGCGAGACCTATTGCATTGCAATGCTATTGCATTGCAAATGCTCGTTTAGTCTTTAGAGGAGGGGTTTTGGGGCAGGGTGGGGGCAAAAGTGCTTTTTGGGTACGGCTCAGCACGAGGCTCCGCCCCCTCCGAGGCTCCGCCCCCTCATCACACGGTGAGAGGTTTGCAGGTATGCGAGTCAGCCCTATATTTGTACAGACAGCTTTATGATTTCATTTCTTATTTGAACAGTTTTAAGCGGGAGAAGGCAGGATGTGTTAAGTCTGAAACATCAACAAGGCAATTGCCTCCTCGTGTATGCTTATACGGTAGATAAAAGAGATTTATGTATACCATATATCTATTTGATATAAATCTCAGAACGGAGCACGTACAAAAAAGATCGAAGTTCGGCAACAGGCAAACTGCTTGGAACATTTAAGAAAAAAGACTGCCTTTAGGGGACACTGCCATCTCCTGATCAGTTGAGGTTTTGCATACAAATGTTCACACGCGTTATTATTTTAATCTGGAGTGCAACTACAATATATATTGGTCTGGCGTGTTTTACACAACTATAGTTAGAAAAGATGTGTAAAAGACTCACACATTCGGGAACCTTTCTCTCCAAAAACACCTTAACTGTCCTAGTCATCGTGTCACCTTTGGACATAACTGCTGCTGCTTCAGTAATGCAGGGGTTCGCACAAGGCTGGTCAAATATATTTTACAGCGCAGGGCTAATTTCCTTACATTGACTGTAGTGGCGGCATTATGCATTCCATACTCTCCCACCCTTTTATTTGCCCATGTGGGTTCATGTATATTGGTTTATAAAAAAAACAATATATTTTTAGTATTCTTACCAAGGGAAATTAATACTTCGGTGGGGTCCTGACCTTTCTCGGATTTTCACAAGTGCTACCTTAAATTTGCCACGATCCAATACCAGTCAGTCCAATTTATTTTAGAGATCTCTGTTTTTCCGAGGAATGATAGAGGAACGTGTGTTGAATGTATACTGGCACTTCTAAAGTAGATATATATATGTATCAAGCAAAATTGCATTCGCGAATGCAATTTTGCCAAATGGTATGTATTAAGGCAAAATAAGGGATCGCAAAATTTGTGATTCCTTATTTTGCGATTGCATTTAAGGAATCGCAAATTTTGCGATTCCTTAAATGCAATGTAAGAAGCACCAAAAAAGTGCAATTTGGCCATAAGGAATTGCAAATTACCACCAACTTCAAGTTGGTGGTAATTCGCGATTTCTTTGAAAAATGCACTTTTTTGCATTTTTCAAAGTGCAATGTGAAGCACATACATGCCCTTAGGGCATGTATGTGCGCCACATGTGCACCCATGCTTTTTTCAGGGGTGCATCAGGGTGTCCTTTTTGATACCCCTGCACCTTTGAAATTATTCTCAATTTGTGATTCTCAAATTGCGAATCTCAGATTGAGAATAACTACTCAGCGCGCGTCCATGTTCGTATTATGATTCACGGACCCGGTTAAGCAGCATTACTTCCAGCTACTTTTGCTGTCCACTTTCCATGCTTTTAACCCACGCGAACACCTTGGCAGCCGTCTTGGCATGACGTGGAGCCCCATGTGGCTGATTAATGATTTTTCATCCGATATAAATAGAAGGAGGGCGGTACCATCCACACCTCCACTTCCTCTTGGTCACAACGAGGGGCACCGACGGACAGGTGAGACGCTAGACGCCCTTGCTGCTGTGACTTAGTTCTTTCGAGTTTTTTGGAGGCAGCATGATTTGAAGTAGTCTAGATAGGTTTTGTATCACTGAGACTGTGCTCACAGGATGCTGAAAACCAAACGTTTTTGTCATACAGGGATAACCCAATAATAGTCATTCAGAGAGTCTTGTTTGGAGTCTTGATCAGCTTCCTACCCAACTTTAACAACAGCCATCTATAGTTAAGATCCCTCATATATCTCACTCATGTATTGTAAATGAGTGTGCTCCAGTGGACCTCTAA
This sequence comes from Lissotriton vulgaris, assembly GCF_964263255.1. Lineage (NCBI taxonomy): Eukaryota > Metazoa > Chordata > Amphibia > Caudata > Salamandridae > Lissotriton > Lissotriton vulgaris. The sequence continues at coordinate 920,966,762 of NC_141693.1, forward strand.
GCTAGCTAGTCAGAGGCGCATACCAGTGCCTACACTGCATCTTGGGGACACTGGAAACATCTCTGTGTGTGCAATTTCTTGGTCGGACAGATGGGTATCTATCACACGTTTGTTGGGTTTAGGTGTAGAGTAATTTGGCTGGACACAGTATAGATTGTGTGCTAACTATGTCCTATTTCTACACTGCAGAGTGTGGCCTCTTTCTCCCGAGCGGTTACCGGGCGAGGTGAGGTCTTCACCCACACAAAGCTGGGTGAGTATGACTATGAGAAAATGCCTCTGTGTGATTAAGCTATTATGCTTTTTTGTGTTATGCGGAATGCAAATTATTTGCGCAAGTGTGTTTAAATGTACGGCGATTGTGTATTCATGCAGGTGTATGTGGGTAACCTTGTGCTGGTGAGGTATTATTATATATATTTTTTTGTGTCTCTTGACAGGAACAAGTTACGTCTCTTTCTCCAGTGAACATTGGAGTGTCAAGTTCCTGGTAGATATGTACATGTTATGTTACTTGTGAGTTCACAATTCACGGTTAGTTGCAGTAGCAATTCCACACTATAGGTCCTGAAGAAAGCCAGGGTAATTCCCCTATAGGCTGAAACATGTCGACCCTTTTTTGCACAGCGCTAATGAGTAGTTTCAGTCTTCAACTACTCCGCGTGTTTTTAATCTTTGACACCTAGTCTTCAGTTTGAACGTTTCCTGAGTCTTAGTAGTTAATTTTATCCATCACGATTACTTCAGCACTGCACTTATATTTGTATTTTCATTTTTCATTTTCACTGTTTTGATGAATATCATGGCTAGAGTTTTGGCTTTAATTCCCGGCACTATATGGTCGGACGAGGTTGTGAGTGACTACCACCTCCCACATGATGACATTCCACCATGAGGGTGGTCTGATGGGACGTGTCCCAGCCATTGTCCTAGTATCTGTCACTCAGTAACATGTGTACACACATACACCTGACTGTTTCGTGGTCTCCGGCATAGCTACACGCCTTCCTAGACCTGGTCTGCTCTTGATGTGTTATATAGTGTTGAAAAAGACCTTCGTCATCTTGGATTAGCCCTAACATATTGCATTTGGGGTCTAGTTGCAGTAAAGCAAACATAAACTATTGCAAAAGTAGGGGAGTCAGGGCCTAGGAACCTATACTCCATTGTTCAGAGAGAAACTTGGAGTGTCCTAGGGTGTCCTCCACCCAGAGGTTGTTGACTCCTATAAAGCTGAACTCTTACGCATAATTCTTCAGAAAACTGCTTGACTTGCAAAAGAGTAGCAGGTGAACTGAACCTATTGCACTTGGGATCTGTGACCTGTGATCAAGACCTAATGAGGTTGGACCCCATTCCACTTAAATCAGGAAGATGTACAAGGATAAAAATGCTGATCTCCTGCATGGCTCCAGGAACCTAAAAAGAGCTGAAGAGAACATTCTTGTGAAGAATACCAGCTGACCAGTGGCAACTGGACCTGGACTGGATATTGTTGTTAAACTCTGCCTGACAACCTGAGAGTCTTTAAGTGCTCCAACTTAGATCTTGGGGCCTTGGAAGTATTCTTCTGTGGTTGTTTGGGCACACAAAGAAGTTAGGGAACTTATTTACAACGTTTGCTCCAGAGTGTGAGAGCTTCAAGGGGATCATCTGCTAAAAGTATTCAACTGCGAGTTCCACAGCTTCAGACTTATTTTCAGGTTTGTCTCACATGGAGAATAGTTTTTCCTCAGAAAAAAGACAAAGTCCATTTTCAAATTGGGACTTCAAATATGTATTTAACGTTCCTAATTCTAGGACGGAACAGAGCCAATCTACCTGGTGTATCTGAACCGTGCTCCACTGAGGTCCACCTGAAATAACTCCTTGGTTTTGGTCTACTGTGACCCTTGACTATCATTGATGCTTTGCACTTTTTTGCGTTATTTTTCCCTAAATCTTTGAAAATTGATATATCCAGTTCACCTATTTGGACATTTACAGTTTTTGTGTAATTTAATTTTTCAAAAATGTTACTGTATTTATAAATTGCAGTGGGAATTTGATTATATTATATCTTTGACTTTTTAACGTTTTAGTTACTTCTAAATGCTTTGCGTATTTCCGCTAAATTAAGCCTGTCTGCTTTGTGCCTCGGGTACCAGGGGTGGAGTTCAGGTTTAAATCAAATATGAGCTCTAGATTTCAAATGGAGTTCACAGGTACAGGGTACTTGCCTAAGGAGAATAACCGCCACTCAAAGATTTGCTAAAACAGAAGGCCTGATTATGGGAGGACCTCCTTCTGTATGGAATAATCCATTTGCAGTCAGCCCTAACGCTTAGCCTTTCACTCACTCTCCCAGAGGTAGAGGCCGCTTTAAGGAAGGGCACCACACTAAAGGCCCCAGGGCCTGATGCAGTCCCTTTAGATCTTTTTAAATACAAGGTTGAGGTGTGGGCACCACTCTTATTAAATCTATTTAGAGCAGTTGTGGTAGGGCGTATTCCGACTTCCTGGCAAGAGGCGGTAGTGGTACCGATATTTAAAAAGGGTGATAAAGGTGATCCGTGCTGTTACCGACCGATATTGTTAATAGATGCGTCTTGTAAGTTGATGGGAAGGATGATACTGGCACGCCTGGAAACATGGGCCGAGTCATCAGGTATTATCGTGGATTCCCAGTATGGGTTTAGGAGAGGTAAAGGAACCACAGAGCAGTGTCTTAATTTGGCTTTAATTATGGGTATGTACATGAGGTCCAAGCGTGGTTGTATTCACTTGGCCTTCATGGACTTAACCAGTGCCTTTGACACTGTTTGTAGAGGCAAATTGTGGCAAATGATGGAGGCCATGGGGTTTGAAGAACCGTTGGTCACCCTGCTCCGCAGGCTGCCTGCCGCCACAACAGTGAGGATTAGATTTGGCCCAGGTGGAGAGAAGACAAAACCCATCCCATCGCCTGAAGGTGTTCACCAGGGATGTATCCTGGCTCCTTTTTTGTTTCTGGTGTATACCAACGGTTTGGAAAGTTTTCTGTTGGATAGCTGTGCAGATTTCCCCCAGGTTAATGGTAAACGGATACCGATGTTTTCTTATGCAGATGACACGGTGTTAATGACCCTAACTGCTAACAGCATGCAAACCTGTTTGAATGCTTTTGACACTTTTATGTAAGGATTAGATCTAAGGGTCAACTTCACAAAGTCTTTTGCCATGGTCTGTGGTCCCAAAGGGGTAAAATCTCCCAGGTTTATGGTGAAAGACTCAATTATTGCGAAAGTCAATAATTTTAATTATCTGGGGAATTTATTCAACAAAACTTTGAGTTGGGATCCTTTAATATCAGCTCGCGTTCAAAAGGCTACGCAATCTATAGAGGCCCTTTTCCGTTTTTCTAGTAAATTGGGTCAAAAGCCGATTGCAGAACTAAAAACTTTATATAAAGCAAAATGCCTCCCTGTTGCAACATGTGGTGCGGGAGTGTGGGGGATACAAAATTGTAATAAGATCCAAGTCATGGAAAATAAATTTATAAAGCGCCTTTTATCTGTCCCATCTGGTACTTCAAATAGTTTCTGTCATACCGAGGTGGGTCTTGAATTTGTGAGTGATATTATCCATGTCTCTCCTTTGCTGCTATGGAGCAAGGTTTGGCGGTCTGAAGAACTAAAACTCACAAAGGAAATTTTGCAAGACTGCCTTAAGCTTGATTATTTTATGGAGATCCCATGGCTGCTATATGTAAGGGAAACCTTTCACAAGATTGGGTTGGGACATATATATCTAAATCCCGAAATGGTTGGTAAGGAGTCCAAGTTAACAATTAAAAACGCTTATCACACCAGGTTAGGTATGTTAAGAAATAGTGAGCATGCAATATATAATAGGGGTAAGCTGCAGCAGCAGCTTTACCTATCATATATTATGCATACCCAATGGCGTTTTTACTTGACAAGTTTTCGTCTTAGTACATTGTACTTTCTTTTTGCTTTTCCGAAGCAAGGGGGTGGTGTGAGAGACTACCCACTTGCCCTTGTAATAATAAGGTTTCACAAAATACTGTGCATCTCATTCTTTTTTGTACCCTGTATAAAGACCCAAGAAATCGGTTCATTAAGCCTGTCTTGTTAACTCTTGGATCCCGTTATTATAAAGAGGGCTATGAGTATTTATTGTCCTTATCAACTCCAGCTATATGTAGAGCTGTGCTTAGCTTTATTAGACTGGCGCTCACTATTAGAAATCGATATTGAACAGCATTATTGGAAACCTTCTGTTACTATTTGACATACATGTAGTAGATTATTGTATAGATTGGTATCTACATGGAACGCACAAGCACTTTACAATATTTTTTGTTCATATATGTGACCCTTTTATTCTAAATGTATTGCAAATTAAATCTGGATATATAATATGTACTATGGATGTCAATATAATTGTATGGTCTTCTTAATTATTTGTGTAATGTTCTCTTTTAATCTGTTTATACTTTTATGATTCTATGTATGAATCGAAATAAAGTTCATTGAATCAAATCGTATGGAATAATCTGTGGTGGCCATCCTCCATAGGAGCATGCCCAGTGCCAGTAAACTCTAATGGGTAATTAGTTGCAAAACTGCAACTTGCAAACCCTTTCAGTGAAGGCAGTTTGAAGGTGTTCCAGACATTAAGAGACATATGTTCTGTGTGCAGAGATAACTATTGAAGCTAAAAGTAATGTGAATAATGTAGCTGGAACCAATTCTCTGACGACAAACACCAGTGCATAGGGAGATGGTATCCCATTGCTGTGAGAGTAACAAAAGACAACCAGGTTCTAAATGTGACAGGCAATTCAGCCCGGAAAGGAGGGCTTCAAAAAGTCTGTGGAGAAAGTAGGGGGAAAAGGTATTAGGTACAAGTTGCAGCAGAGTTTCAAAGAAACAAGCAAGTAACAAAACTGCACTAATAATACATAAGCAAATTCATGAAATAAAGGAATGAAACACAAAATGAGTTTGAGAAGTGCAAGTGCTGCTTAATCTCAACAGGTATAGCAGGAAGGTGACATTCTGTGCAGCATTAAGGAACACACAAGGTAATCTGAAGCGATCATAAATGTAAGGTTATGAAATAAGACTGAAGCAGATCAAAATGAAGGTCACTCTACTTGTGAGCTCTGCATATGCACATATACAGTCTGGAATGCTGAAGCAGCCCAACAACTGCCTCTTCGAAGGTTCACCTCAAGGAAAATCTGCTCACCGGCAAATGTGAAAAATAGAGCTGCAGAGCTGAGCAGCCTGCTTCCCTATTCAACGGATGAGATGAAAACTGGGAAAAATCATGAATGCAAAGAAATACAAAGTCAAGCTAATGTAGGTTATCATAAAGATTAAGCAAACTTGAGATTACCATCAGAGAAGTAAACGCTTGGGGCCCGATTCACAAAAGTAATCTGAGATAAAATCCTAACTTTACGACTTTCAGCTTTCACAGAAGGCATTTAGGAATACTAAAGTTAGGATTTTGTCTCAAGTTTCGGTCTTAAGTGAAATTTAAGACAAATTTAGGTTTAACTGAGACAAAATCCTAGTCGTCAAGTTAGGATTTTGTCTCAGGTAAACTTAAATTTGTCTTATTTTTAATTTAAGACCAAAATTTAAAATTAACTGAGGCAAAATCCTAACTTTAGTACTCCTAAATGCCTTCTGTGAATACCGAAAGTTGTAAAGTTAGGATTTTGTCTCAGATTACTTTTGTGAATCGGGCCCATACTGTTTAAATGTGTCAATCTGCTAGACACAATTTCGGAGTGGAGCAGAGTCAATTCAGACATGCACCCTTATGAGTTCATTGATCTGAGCCCCACTGAGTAATGGTTGAGGTTGCTCTATTCTGTACTTATGACCCACAGGTGGTGTAAAGTGCTCCCCACACAGATAGAAATATTTTTATTGGGCTCACTTATCCATCAAAACTGAAAAAGGAGAAGAGGAGGTAACCTCGCAGCAAACAAATCAACTTGCTGTGTACTATCACACCATATCACTGTGCTGCCTAATTCCCACCACTAATATTACATCTTTGCCTCCAAGGGCCACCTCAATCACAGAGATCAATAAGGGGTTTGTGGTCCATGCTGGAAGAGGATTTTGGTGTGCTGGATGACTCTCAAAACAAAAGGACAATCACTGAACTGACAGAAGCTGTTGATTCTGATTGATCTAGTAGGGCGATAGAGCTTACCATTAATAAGAACATTCTTTATATAATAAAGACTTAGATTTACAAAAAGAAATGTACCAAGAGAAAAGTGAAACAAGAAAGCCATATTTTTAACTCGGCATGCCAGGAGCCAGATCAATCCTTGGGGCTTTTACTGCAAGGCTAGAAATCCTGGAAAATAATGCACCTTCAATGAATTCAGGGATAACAATGCGATTAGACTGTGAGTCAGTGAGGGCTGGCTCTCAACAACCAGTCAATGCAGGCTACTCACAGAATACTTGAGAATGTCAAAGCAATTGAGCTGCCAATTGACAAAACACCCCAGTGCAATCTAATTAAATACAAGAGACTGAGAGAGACGTAAGGAGGAGAAAGGGTGCTAAAATGAAAGATCTTCAAAAAACTCAACATCACAATTCACATCTGAAGGCCTCATGCACAATACTATTATCTAGTGATGCATACTAGTAGAGGAGAGCTAAGCAGAGACATGGGCATCTACCAATTGTGCTAATTGTGCTATGAAAACATGATGGAGCTGTGTGGACCATCGGTTGTCAAGCCTCACAGCCTCCTCCAAAGATGTGTGAAATAGGAGTGCATGCCATGAAGGTAGCATGTGCAATTGTATATCCAAGGAAGAGAGAAGAAGAAATAAGCCACAGAAAATATCGTAATACAACAACCCTCTGGAAATCAGAAGAAGAATACACACAGCAATGTAGGAGCAAAAGGAATAGAGCTGACAGACAGGGGTCAATCTCATGAGAGACAATGATAGAAAACAATCACGCAAAGGCAAGAAAAACTTCACTCCAATTGATGACATCAACAGCAGTCATCAAATAGGGAGGACAAAAAACATGGACAAACACAAAGAAATTGGGAAGACAAGGGAGTTAAGTGCAGAATCTGTTTCGAGAGGTCTCATAGTCTCATAGTGTTATGAGAGTGCTCCTAATGCTATTTACATCAATCTCTAAAAGGCAAAATGTTTCTTAGTCAATTAGTACATCTCAAGAGTCAAAGTTCACTAAAAATCCAGTCAGACTATTTGATTGATTGAAAAAAAAAAAAAAAAATATATATATATATATATATATATATATATATATATATATATATATATATATATATATATCCACAAACCCTCCAGCAGAACTGTAGGAAGAGGCCACACGAGGAACTCAGGAAACCAGCCTTTATTGGACACGCAGGTAAGGCATAATGCATTTCGACTTGACAGTCTTCCTCAGATGCCGCTGCTGCACCAACAAACAACCCCACGCCTCACGTTTAAATCCATCTGCAGACCTCCCACTTCAGAGAGGAAGCACCTCCCCTGCCTTGTGATCGCTCACCTGCTGCAGTGCTGTCAGACATACAGCTCCCAGAATGCATCATCTCTGGGTTGGTGTTGCGAGGGGAATGAAGTAATGCAATCCATGTGGAAATGGCGCACTGCAGAGCGAGGCGCGCTGTGGCTGGTGCAAGTAAAGTCCTCGGGCGTCCCTGGGTCCCCGTAAAACATCTCAACCGCCACAGCACAAGTCTATAAAGTCATAGGCTGAAATATTATCCAAACCTAGCCGTGTAGTCACGAGCTGCCGGCAGGCAGCAACCCTGCTTGACTCGTGCTGGAGAGGTTGGCTGAAGCTATCCGATAACTCGGGTACAAAGAAGAAGCTGCTTCCGCAGACGCCAGTAAAGCCACAGCCACTTGAAAGATGGAGCCTCTTAAAGCGTCTCTGGCTGACGCTGTAAATGTCCACAAACCCTCCAGCAGAACTGTAGGAAGAGGCCACACGAGGAACTCAGGAAACCAGCCTTTATTGGACACGCAGGTAAGGCATAATGCATTTCGACGTGACAGTCTTCCTCAGATGCCGCTGCTGCACCAACAAACAGCCCCACGCCTCACGTTTAAATCCATCTGCAGACCTCCCACTTCAGAGAGGAAGCACCTCCCCTGCCTTGTGATCGCTCACCTGCTGCAGTGCTGTCAGACATACAGCTCCCAGAATGCATCATCTCTGGGTTGGTGTTGCGAGGGGAATGAAGTAATGCAATCCATGTGGAAATGGCGCACTGCAGAGCGAGGCGCGCTGTGGCTGGTGCAAGTAAAGTCCTCGGGCGTCCCTGGGTCCCCGTAAAACATCTCAACCGCCACAGCACAAGTCTATAAAGTCATAGGCTGAAATAATATCCAAACCTAGCCGTGTAGTCACGAGCTGCCGGCAGGCAGCAACCCTGCTTGACTCGTGCTGGAGAGGTTGGCTGAAGCTATCCGATAACTCTGGTACAATATATATATTTATATATATATATATATATATATATATATATATATATATATATATATATATATATATATATATATATATATGTATATAAACACAAAGTGGTAGCTGAACCCTTGCCTCTGTCTCGGCGGGCTCACGGCAGGGGTAGCCACCCCCTTCAAATCCAACACAATCCACCAGCGTCCCCTTTCAGGCGATGACAGAAAGAACGACACAGGAGCCGTGGCCTCAGTAAATGGTGCAGTTTATTCTTGCTGATACAACGTCCTACGCGTTTCGGAGTAAGCCTACTCCTTCATCACGGGCAAACTTTGTGTATCACAGTGTGAGTGATAAAGTAAAAAAACATGTCACGTGGTAATAAAATAAACAAAATACTTCGCTTTACACAATTTTCACATCGGTGTTTGTACTAATTTTTGGAAATGACTGAAAAATAAATATAGTTACACCTGCGGTCTGTGCAATTGTAAACTTATTTACTTTCGATCCTACAAAACAATTTAAGGCATGATAACGGATTTGTCTAAGCCATCGCTTAAAACGGGACAAATAAGTCCGTGGCGCTGCCGACCATAAATTCTGGTAAGGCATGACAGTTCACTAACATGAAAAAATGGACATTCAGTGTTTTAGTCATGATGCCGACAAATTAATCAACATGTAGAATTCAAAATAATTCAATCAACCTCCATTGATACGGGTAGAATCGAACCTGTGACCTCAAAAGGGACTGCATGATGGGCCGTAGCCCGTACCTCCAAGCTAAGCGAATTAACGTTACAAGGCTTCAGCTTTTAGCCAATGTGCTCACAGGTCGCTCTGCTATTAGAGCTAAACCGGAGCGTAGTTGCGATAGGGTATTGCCCAAGTGGGCTGGCCATTACGCTATCCAAGGACTAAACAAAGTGTTGCCCCAGTGGGCTAAGTCCATATATAAAAAAAAAAATCATGCTAGACAAAGGATAAATCAAAGTAAAGAAAATCATGCCACATTGGGAGATCATAAATGATCAGTCTCTGTTCAAAGCCCCAGTGGGCTGGTGCACTGTAGGATGCCAAGGTAGAATATTCTTCAGTCATTGTTGGATAAGTACATGAATCACCTAAGACAATGATAAATGCAAAGTCCTATTAAAATCCTCATAATGGAAGAAACATAGTATTCTAGAAAACACACAAAATTCTTGAAACAACATGCAGAAGGTTTTTGGGCATAAAGACAGCATGACAAAAAGTTCAACATCAATGTAGGTGTACTGACAATTCCTCGTCCAGGTTCAACCCATGGGGCGCCATGGTGTTGAATCGTATGATAAATTTGGACTCTAATTTTCTGAGTTCCAGAAGCCTATTCCCTCCTCTTTTGTTTAGGGGGACACAGTCAATGACAGCAAATTTGACGAGATTAGCATTCCCTCTGTGGTGCTCTTGGAAATGTCACGCTACAGGGTATGTTTTATAATTTTTTCCAATTGCTCTTAAATGTTCTAATACTCACTTTTTGCCCTTGTGGATGGTACTACCAATGTAGTATTTGGAACATGGACATTTTAAAGTATAGACGGCATATTCGGTATTACAGTTCAAATGTTTCTGTATAATCCATGGGTTATCATTACTGTTAAATTTTATGGTCTTAACACTGCTACTGAATTTGCAGGCCTTACACTGATTACATGTAAAGAAACCTTTGACAGCATTATCTTTTTTGGGGGTATGGATCATGTTGCTGCATAAATGGTCTCGCAATGCCAATGGTTTGCGAAATGTTAAGGATGGACGATCTCCTATGCAATCTCTAAGATCATTATCGGTTCTCAAGACTTCCCAAAACTTATTGAGACTTCTTTTGACCTCCCACGCCTGGGTGCTGTACGTGGTAATGAATCTCACTATCTGATCAGATTTTGGTTTAGTAGGTTTTGGAAATACCAGGTCTTGTCGATTTAGAGTTTCCACCCTAGTGATAGCTTTATCGACCACCTTAAGGCTGTAGCCTCGTGACAAAAATCTCTCCTCCATGATTGTTTTTTCTTGTTCAAACTTGTCAACTGTACTGCAGTTTCTACGGGCTCGTAGTAGCTCCCCAAATGGTATGCTGTCAATGAGGTTACGAGGATGGCAACTGCCAGCATGGAGTAAGCTGTTGCCAGCTGTGGTTTTCCTAAACAGCGAGCTCACAATGGTGTTGCCACTAACCTCTAATTTTAAATCCAGAAATTCCATGGTCTTATTACTGATCTGATGTGTGAATTGGAGATTTAGCTGATTGATGTTGAGACTTTGCACAAATTCTGTAGCTTGTGCTTCAGTCCCACTCCGCACACAAAAGATGTCGTCTATGTAGCGTAACCAGAGGATGGCGTAGTCTTTGAATAGCCCGATGTTCTGCACTACCTGCTCCTCCCACCAGCCTAGGTCAATGCCTGCAAAGCGGGGGGCGAAGCGAGCTGCTGACAAAAGAGAGGTCAACCGCAGCAGCCACCAGCGCCAGCCCGGCAAGAGGGCGTGGAAGAGGAGGAAGAGGAGGCAAAAAGCCAAACTTCTCCAAGCCAATGGACAGCCCAGTGGGAACAAGAACAAGGGGCAAATTCGCCAAGAAAACATGAAGAGCAAAACTGTGGTAAATCTTTCTAATTATACTCTTAATGAAAATGAATTGGAGGTATTAATGCTAGGATTATCCTTTTGCCCTACTTCCAATTTTAACTATACTGAATCGAGAATTGACTTGTTTCACTATATACGAAAATTGAAACTCAAAAAGTGGTTTTCACACAAATTGGATAAACCCATTGGTGAACGAGCGAGTGAACATGTAGGCCTACAAATAGGTGACATTGAGACATTACACACAGTTCATGAACTAGCTGAAGTATGTGGGCAAAATGGAGACCCAACTGACAATTTGGCTAACACTGATTTGATGGCCCCAACACCATTCAAACCGAAATCGGTGTTTGTACCCCAAGTAAATTGTGAAGCAATTAATTGTTTTGAAAAAGCAATGATCAAAGACCTCAAGAAACTCAAATATAAAAAGAAATTGTGTAGAAACAACTTAACTGCCCAACAACGTAAAGCACTAGTTTCATTAGAATCCAACCATGAATTTGTTATCAAACAGAGTGATACGGGGGGTAATGTTGTTATCTGGCCAGTAGACATGTATAAACTGGAAGGACACTCCCAACTATCAGACACCAACAGGTATTCCAAAGCGACCAGAAGTGAATATGATCAAGCCATGCATTGTGTTTCTAATCAGATTACTGAATGGAAGGACCATGGTATATTGAGTATTGACGAATTTACATTCTTGGCTTGTAAATATCCCAAACTCCCTGTGATGTACTTGCTGCCTAAGTTACATAAAGATTCCCAAAGGCCTCCCGGAAGGCCCATTGTGTCATCCTGTGGAAGTGCTCTTGAAAATACGTCCAAATACGTAGATTATTTTTTACAACCTTTGGTGCAAGCACTACCATCATTTGTTCGCGATACAAGTGATTTCTTAAGACAAATCAATGACATTGAGTGGTCTCCCAACTATCTCATGCTGGGCCTGGATGTGTGCAGTCTGTACACAAGCATTCCACAACACCTAGGTCTAGAAGCCTGTAGACAGTTTTTCAACAGCAGCCAATTATGTTTTCTCCAACATACTGAGATGTTACTCAAGATGATTGAAATGTAATAATTTCTTTCTTTTTGACAATACCATCTTTAGGCAGACCCAGGGGACGGCGATGGGAACCTGCTTCGCCCCCAGCTTTGCAGACATTTACCTAGGCTGGTGGGAGGAGCAGGTAGTGCAGAACATCGGGCTATTCAAAGACCACGCCGTCCTCTGGTTACGCTACATAGACGACATCTTTTGTGTGTGGAGTGGGACTGAAGCACAAGCTACAGAATTTGTGCAAAGTCTCAACATCAATCAGCTAAATCTCCAATTCACACATCAGATCAGTAATAAGACCATGGAATTTCTGGATTTAAAATTAGAGGTTAGTGGCAACACCATTGTGAGCTCGCTGTTTAGGAAAACCACAGCTGGCAACAGCTTACTCCATGCTGGCAGTTGCCATCCTCGTAACCTCATTGACAGCATACCATTTGGGGAGCTACTACGAGCCCGTAGAAACTGCAGTACAGTTGACAAGTTTGAACAAGAAAAAACAATCATGAAGGAGAGATTTTTGTCACGAGCCTACAGCCTTAAGGTGGTCGATAAAGCTATCACTAGGGTGGAAACTCTAAATCGACAAGACCTGTTATATCCAAAACCTACTAAACCAAAATCTGATCAGATAGTGAGATTCATTACCACGTACAGCACCCAGGCGTGGGAGGTCAAAAGAAGTCTCAATAAGTTTTGGGAAGTCTTGAGAACCGATAATGATCTTAGAGATTGCATAGGAGATCGTCCATCCTTAACATTTCGCTAACCATTGGCATTGCGAGACCATTTATGCAGCAACATGATCCATACCCCCAAAAAAGATAATGCTGTCAAAGGTTTCTTTACATGTAATCAGTGTAAGAACTGCAAATTCAGTAGCAGTGTTAAGACCATAACATTTAACAGTAATGATAACCCATGGATTATACAGAAACATTTGAACTGTAATACCGAATATGCCGTCTATACTTTAAAATGTCCATGTTCCAAATACTACATTGGTGGTACCATCCACAAGGGCAAAAAGCGAGTATTAGAACATTTAAGAGCAATTGGAAAAAATGATAAAACATACCCTGTAGCGCGACATTTCCAAGAGCACCACAGAGGGAATGCTAATCTCGGCAAATTTGCTGTCATTGACTGTGTCCCCCAAAACAAAAGAGGAGGGAATAGGCTTCTGGAACTCAGAAAATTAGGGTCCAAATTTATCATACGATTCAACACCATGGCGCCCCATGGGTTGAACCTGGACGAGGAATTGTCAGTACACCTACATTGATGTTGAACTTTTTGTCATGCTGTCTTTATGCCCAAAAACCTTCTGCATGTTGTTTCAAGAATTTTGTGTGTTTTCTAGAATACTATGTTTCTTCCATTATGAGGATTTTAATAGGACTTTGCCTTTATCATTGTCTTAGGTGATTCATGTACTTATCCAACAATGACTGAAGAATATTCTACCTTGGCATCCTACAGTGCACCAGCCCACTGGGGCTTTGAACAGAGACTGATCATTTATGATCTCCCAATGTGGCATGATTTTCTTTACTTTGATTTATCCTTTGTCTAGCATGATTTTTTTTTTTTTTTTTTTTATATATGGACTTAGCCCACTGGGGCAACACTTTGTTTAGTCCTTGGATAGCGTAATGCCAGCCCACTTGGGCAATACCCTATCGCAACTACGCTCCGGTTTAGCTCTAATAGCAGAGCGACCTGTGAGCACATTGGCTAAAAGCTGAAGCCTTGTAACGTTAATTCGCTTAGCTTGGAGGTACGGGCTACGGCCCATCATGCAGTCCCTTTTGAGGTCACGGGTTCGATTCTACCCGTATCAATGGAGGTTGATTGAATTATTTTGAATTCTACATGTTGATTAATTTGTCGGCATCATGACTAAAACACTGAATGTCCATTTTTTCATGTTAGTGAACTGTCATGCCTTACCAGAATTTATGGTCGGCAGTGCCACAGACTTATTTGTCCCGTTTTAAGCGATGGCTTAGACAAATCCATTATCATGCCTTAAATTGTTTTGTAGGATTGAATGTAAATAAGTTTACAATTGCACAGACCGCAGGTGTAACTATATTTATTTTTCAGTCATTTCCAAAAATTAGTACAAACACCGATGTGAAAATTGTGTAAAGCGAAGTATTTTGTTTATGTTATTACCACGTGACATGTTTTTTTACTTTATCACTCACACTGTGATACACAAAGTTTGCCCGTGATGAAGGAGTAGGCTTACTCCGAAACGCGTAGGACGTTGTATCAGCAAGAATAAACTGCACCATTTACTGAGGCCACGGCTCCTGTGTCGTTCTTTCTGTCATCGCCTGAAAGGGGACGCTGGTGGATTGTGTTGGATATATATATATATATATATATATATATATACATACATTGAAAAAACCATAGGTTTCACACCAGTTATAGTTAGCTGGAAATTTTACTGACATAAAACCATTGAAATTCCCACGTTATAGTTAGTTGGACTTACTATAACTTGCGCGTGCAATGCACTGCTGATGACGTTGACGTCACATATTACATCACTCATGACATGGTCAGTGACATCACTCATGACATCACTGATGACACCATCCAGTGAATGTGTGTTTTTCTGAAAAATAAATATGTTTTATATATGTATATGTAAAGGTCGATGGAAGAATAAATGTTTAAATAAGTGTCTTAATGGATGTTTTTTTGAAAAAAAATTGATTGGTTAACTGGCTTATTAAGTGTATCTTAGTGAATACATATATTAGCGAGTATTTAAATATTTAAATGTTTGTATCAGTGTTTCACTTTGCGTATAAGTGGCTGCATGGGTTGGTGAGTAGATACATGTGTGTGAGTATGGGTTATTAGATTTTTTTTTAGTATCAGTATAAGTGTCTGTATGGTTTGGTGGGGGTATTACTTAGCGCATAGATGCATCAATGACTGACTCACTGTTTGCATGTGTTTTGAAGACAGCATATGTGCAGGACTGTATGGGTGGGTGAGTGTGTATATGTGTGTGTTAGTGAGTGAATGACTGTCTCACTAGTGTCTTTATGAGTAACTACATATGTTTTAATCTAGTATATGTGAGTATTGATGTATATAAGTGAGTATATGTGAGAGTGAGAGATTGAAAGAGTTCCTGTTTAAATAAGTATGTGTTTCTATAAGTAATTGTTTAAGAGAGTAAGTATGTGTAAGTTTACTTAGAAGTAATGTGCTAGTGTGTGTATAGCTGTATATGTAAATAAATGGATGTTCAATAGTTTATTTGCATGTGTGAATATGTGTGTGAGTAACTTTTGGATGACTGTCAGTGTGTAACAGGATGTATATGTGTATCACTACATATGATGAGTGAGTATATGTATGAGTGACTATATAGAACTGTTGCTGAATGAGTGAGTGTGTATATAGATGGTGGAATTACTGAATTGGTTGTTGTAACTGGTATGGGTATCTCCATTTTTTGGAAAATGTTAGTTTCTATTTTTGAATATGTGTTTCAAGGGTTACATTACACTGAAAGGAGGTCTGTCAGTCTGTCACAAGGATGGTGTCATCAGTGATGTCATGAGTGATGTCACTGACCATGTCATGAGTGATGTAATATGTGACGTCATCAGCAGTGCATTGCAGGTGTGCAAGTTATAGTGAGTCCAACTAACTATAACGTGGGAATTTCAATGGTTTTATATCAGTAAAATTTCCAGCTAACTATAACTGGTGTGAAACCTATGTTTTTTTAAGTGAATGTAATAGGTTTTTTTAAATGCTAATTCCTAACTATAACTGGTGAGAAACCTATGGTTTTTTCAGTGAATTTCATAGGTTTTTAAATGCTAATTCCTAACTATAACTGGTGTGAAACCTATGGTTTTTTCAGTGAATTTCATAGGTTTTTTAAATGCTAATTTCTAACTATATATAGGGTCTCAAACCTATGTTTTTTCAGTGAATTTCAAAGTTTTTTAATAGCAAATTTCTATTGCTATCAAATATAATATTTTTTATAATGAGTCCTATATTGAATATTTATGTAATACTATTTTTTATATGTATATATATATTATTTTTTTTTGCCCTGGAGCGTTCCCGGTGCGCGTACCGGTGAGCGCACCGGTAAGCGAAGTCTTACGGCGCGTCCCAGTGCGCGTACCGGTGAGCGTCCCGTTAGCGCTGTTGCCACGAACGAAAACATCATCGTGACGTATCGCGTAGCCGCGTCCGCATGATACGCACGGCGTAAGCGCACCCGAGCGCATACATTTGCGCTACGTAAGCGCCCCGGGGCGCGCCCGGGGCGCGTAGTGTAAGCGCGCCGGGTCATGTGACCTAAAAATAACACTTTTTATTGGTTCAGGACAGTTTTGGTTTCCAAATGATGAAAGCCCGGGTCATGTGACCTGAAAATAACACTTTTCATTGGTTCAGGACAGTTTTGTTTTCCTAATGATGAAAGCCCCCACCTTTTTTCCTCATTCTCACTTTGTACTTTCAGTGAGGAAGACCTGTTTCCAGAGCTATTAGGAACTATTTGTACTGAGAAATGGCTACAGTAGCAGCAGCAACAGGAGCATCTCAGCCACCACCACCACCACCACATGGACCACCAAAACACCACAGTGGTGGAGATGAAGAAGAGGAGGAGGAGGAGGAGGAGGAGGAGAGGCGGCGCTACCTGCCAGAAGATACTACCCCCTACAAGCCAAAGGAGCACATTGTGTGGGAATTTTTAAAATCCCAAGAGGCCTCGAAAAAGTAAATGCGCCAAAGGTGACTTGTCTGATCTGTGGTACTGTACTTTCCAGGGGGAACACTGCCAAAAAATATTCTTTTGGCAACAACACCATGATTCGCCACATGCATCGCCGGCACCCTAACAACTATAGTGCTGCAGAGGTCAGAGAACTGACCAGAAACCCTCCCCAATCTTCTCCCAGCACCTCCCAAAGTACCCAACCCACTCCATCGGGACCAGAGACAAGGGAGATGGTTCCAAACATCCAAACCCAGTTTGGAAATTTCAAAATAGTTTGCGTATTTTGTGGGCGTACAATTTGCTATGGTGAGCAAAGTGTGAAACTCATCAACCGAGCTGGTGACAACCACAAGTGCCCAAAGAAACCTTAATTTTTTCCTGTTTTTTTTTTGCTCCAGTTGAGCCGTTTACAATTCCCTGTTTTTGTTTGTTCCCATAAAAATTCCCAAAAAAATATAAAATTGTTCATAAAGGCCAAAAAAATAGTAAATGTTCAAAAAAACAATAAAAAAATATAAAAACAACAAAAATAATAAAAAAACAGTTCTTTTTAGAACTACCTCCAATTTATAAAAAAATGCTACATTTTTTAAAAACTCTGTCATTCTTTTTTTCTCCATGGTATGCTCCCCGGTGCGCGTACCGGGCGCTCCCCCTGCGCAAATCGAAGAAAATAACATTTTTTTTGCCCCGCGGGCCCTTTTATGGCTTCCACATCAAACCTAGGGGGTCAGGGGGGGTCTACCCTGCCCCCTTTTGGTCATTTCCCCCTTTATTTTTGCCACCTCTTGTGTCTCAATCCTACCGAGACACAAGATGGCGGCCGCTCTGGACTGTTTGGAATGTTGACAGACACCCGAGAGCTTTCCGCTCGCGAACTCGTGCAGCGCGCTGGTGCTCGCCCCGGTGCGCGTACCAGGGCGCGCCTATAGATATATATATTTTTTTGAACCTAAATTACTCAAAATCCACTGGAGCACATATCTTGAGACATAGCAAAGGCACATCGGGCTACTAGTCCCTACAATTTTGCCAAGTTGGTGGAAATCCATTCAGCCGTTCGGGCTAAAAGTGAGTCTAACCGCCCTATGGAAATTAACATATGGAAAACACGTTTTGGGACCCCCCTTTTATCTCGGCCCCCGCTGAACGAATCTTCCCCAAACTTTTAGGGAAGGAGCGGAGCGCAGCGAGGCAAATTTGAGGAAAATTTCAGGCAGATTCCTCAACCGGCGCCAAAGTTATTCCCAATAGAATGTTGCGGATTCCCTATGGAAAACAATCCTAACTATAACTACCTACTGGCAACCGCCAGTAGGTTATATATATATATATATATATATATATATATATATATATATATATATATATATATATATATATATATATATATATATATTGCCCGGACGAAACTTGTCATGTTGCTGCCCATTTTGGATTAAAAAGCACTTATTTGAGAATTTTCTCCTTCGTTGTGGTCTGTGCCTGGTTTCGCGCTGGTGTTCGTTGCGCTGCAGGATTGTGGATTCTAATATATATATATATATATATATATATATATATAGTAACACATTTTAAACCAACAACTGGCATCATAACCACCTATTATTCACTAGGATTACTCACCCCAGTTAAATATTTTAAACAAAACAAATTACTAAAACTCATCAGTTATAGTTATTGCAAATAACTATAACTCCTGTCCTAAAGTAACCATAAGGAATGCTCCCACAATACACCATGTTGTTATCAATGATAACATTTCAGATGTCATTAGGTATGTTATCAATGGATTCTTTGAACAAGACATGAGTGATGTAATATGTGATGGTACAACCAGTGCACGGAGAGAGCACAAACAGCTTTTATTTCTGCTCCAACGGGGCAAGAGCAATATACGGTGTCCCAAGGGATGGGGTCCAGACTGAGACACTGTAATACATCAGGCCCCAGGGTATGGGATCCCTGGGGCTATACTATGGCTCCAGGGTGGGGGCCCTACAACCCCTGCCCAAACAAGGGCATTGCCTGAGGAGATGTGGTCCCAAGAGCCTTCAAATGGCTTGGGCAGGGGAGCTGCAAGACCCCTTCCCATAAAAATGAAATCAAGCATGGTCTCCCAGAGGCCTACAGGAGGTGGGGCTGTACTTCCCTCTCTCCAAAAGATAAACAATGCGCTGATCCCCTGTGGTCCACCAGGGGGAACTTCCATTTAAAAAAGGGCGCAAGCCAACTGTTAGAACTGGGTAGCGTGGTGCAGAGCGGGCGAGCCAAACTCCAGTAGACATGTGTAAAGCATCCACGCAGCACACACAGGCGGCACACAAGGCACACTCCAAAAAGAGACGCTACACAAGGTTGTGTAAAAATAACTTATGTATTGTGTAAAACACAAGATAAAAATCACAGTACTCTCTACACTGCGCCAACTGGCATCAAGGCAATATTTACAGGGGGTTTTTATACATGGCCGGAACAATCGGGCCGCTGCCAGAAACATTGCGAAGGACAAAGAATAAAGGTAAGTCCATCAGCCTCAATCCTGCAATACAAACATCAGGGCCTGACATTAGGCCGGAACACCTGCAATGGAAACATCATGGCATCACAATAGGCATGAAAACTCATTAGGCACCAGAACCCATAAGGCTATAACTTTGGATCTAAAATCATGAGTAGGGGCCACAATCACATTAGCATAAAGGCATAAGTCAGGAATAAAAATTTGCATGAGGCATAACATCAACATCATAAATCAAGGTGTGAGTCCACCCTATGCATATAACATGTGATGCATCGTATCAGCAGCAACGTAAGTACATGGGACATAAATCTCATCCTGCATTAGGCCCAATCACATTAGCATAGGGCATACACGTAGTAGCATTTGACATCTCCATAGGCAGGAAACCATTAGATCTAAACCTGAGTCAATGGGGCAATATCAATAGGCATACCCCTCTTGGCAAGTCCAACAGTCTGGGGCATAACCTGTAGGCTTTAAATTAGCATGGGCCACCCTGGGCATGAAGTAGGGGGCAGCAACATGAGCCAACAACAACGTTAACAGGACACTTGATGCAAATACACCTGGAATAGCTGACCCAATGTTGCAGATTCGCTTCTGGCGCTACTGCGCCTGGGGAACCCATATTCGGGGGCTCTCAAATTACCAATGGCCCAAAATCAGCAATGCAAACCGGAGGGTAAAGCATTAGGTATCATCCTAGGTACAAATGCATTATGCAACAATAGTAAGCAAGAAATCATATGGGGCAATAGGCCACACCAGCATAAACACAGTTCACCCCAATCAGGGGCACAACACTCTGAAACTGGCCCCAGGCCAACTGGCCGCTCTCCGGGGCTCAAATGCCCTATGTCCCCCAAAGTCAGGGCTAGCTGCAAAAACAGCAAAAGCAAAGTGCACAAAGCACTGGGGCAGGGCAGGAATGTCTCTCTTCTCTCTCTTCTCCTGAGGAGCACAATGCCCCCCAATATGTTGCAGCTGCCCACTGTCAACCAAGCAGGTAGGGGGGAATCCCACACGCTGGGTTATTTATTTTTTTATTTTTTTATTTTTGTGTTTTATAGAGCGCAAACTTGACCCGTGAGGGTATCAGAGCGCTTTACAGGAAATATCACAGTGTACAAATAAAGTCAATGTGCAGAAGTATACACAGTGGACAGTGGACACAACGTGTTCACTTTTTTCCAGTTTACTATGTTGTAATTATAGATTGATATACACTATTGGTTATCCGAAGTTATAGATCCACCATATTATCTTTTATGATTTACAATCTAATACCAGTCTTGTATCTTTGGCTTTATCAATTCCAACATCACAAGTCATCTTGTTATCGATTGTCTAGTGCTTAATATATAAACATTGCACCTTCGGAAGTTATAAGAAACTCCACCTTAGACTACAACTCCCTCCACCTTGGAGCATTGTGTCTTGCTCCTTTGGCCTCATTAATTCCACCCTTTCGAGGCATGTTGGAACCGATCGTTTAGTGCTTGCAAAAATATACATGCAAAAAATATACATACAAAGCACCTTTAGATATTGCAAAAAAACGTCATCTTAAACTACAACTCCCTTCACATCGTAGCATTGTGTCCAATAGCCACGCACGCCGCACATACGAACTACAATTCCCTCCTTTTGTAGTTCATTTTGAATCTTGCGTGAATACACGTCTCGGTCCCTTGTAAACCACAACAAACCCCGATTATGGCTGCACTTGTTTACCGAAGTCTCTTTCTGATTACGTGAGTCCATTTGAATAACTAACTACGAAAGAGATCGGTTTTAGCGCGCGCTCAGCGGTATTGTTTAATAGAGGCGGCTTAAGATAGCGCCAGGCGATAGGTGCATATCGAGTAGGACGTGCCTACAAAGGTAGCCACACCTCTCCAACTCGTTGCCTCCCCCAACCTCAGATTTCACTCGGGGCAACGAAGGGAGAGGTGAGTGTAGCCTGTGTTTGTGAGTCATGTTATTTTGAGAGCCCAAATACGTATCACCTTTGATGAATATTTATCCAGTTGATATAGTTTAGGGACCTGTGGGTGAGCTTAACTAACATTTGGCTGTCAGATAATATAGCTCAGGATAAGACACTGATAGGTTTTCCAAATAAGTAATAAAGCCTAGTATTTTAGATGAATCTTGATTTGGACTTCCTTCTCTTGTCCTTAGAGCGTGGCCTCCCTTACTCCGAGTTTGGTCCAGGTGAGGTAAGGTAATTTCCCCTGTCAAGATGGGTGAGTAAGGAACTATTAAGTTCCCTTCCACACTAATTATTATTGTTATTATCCAACGCATTTACACCATCTTTTACTTCTGTAGGTGATGCACACACCAGCTGACAAGGAGGAATAAGAGACATATCCTTTAAAGTTGTCACTGTTATTTTTATTTTTCTTTAAGAGTGTGAATTTCACTAGCAGTAGCAATAGTCCTATAAGAACAGAGGCCCTGATGAAAGCCTAGGGAGTTTTCCCCTATATGGCAGAAACATGTTGGTCCCATAGCAGTTATTTGTTTACACTGCGGTTTTGCGCTGTTCTGGTTTTTAAACAGAAAGAAACTCACGGTTATTAAAGTTCCATTGCTGTGAGATTTCTATTCCTTTTTAACTTTATTCTTCTCACACCCCCATTTTTTTGCACTGCTCTTTGTTCCATTTGGTGATCCCACGCATGGTCAAACGGGCGATTGTGGGTTTGACCCTAGTCCAACCAGGCGGCCCTGGGAGTAGTCTCGCTGATCTGGAGACACACCAGCCCAGCCCTGTGGATGACCAGATGAGAAAAATCAGATCACCAACAAGATTTTGATGGTAATCCATCTCTGGATCTTGGATCTCACTTACTTTTGCTGGTGGCTACATGCGTTGGTTTGCCAAAACTCTATTTATATTCCATCCGGTTATTTAGTCAGACAATTTTGTTGACTTAATACAATGTATGGCTTCTGAAACATTTTTTGTTTCGTATCAGACACCCAGGTTTTTGTGTATTTATATTTTTATAAACAGAAGTATACAAAAACTGTGCAAAGGGATGGGGAGGGACAGGGATGTGGGGAACATAGAGGATATTGGGGATACCAAGGTAAGATTGCAATAAAAAATAGATTCAGTAAAGAAGTTAAAGGCCCAGTAGATTCTCTGTAGGGAGGATTGGTGATCTGGGAAAAACGATAGTCTTAGAAACATCAGATTTGTGGTCAGGCATGGTGGGCATTAGGCAAGGAATTTACCCATGAGTAAGGTTTTGGCCTCCTTCTTGAAGCGTGCTAGAGAAGGGATTCTTTGGATGGCGGGTGGGAAAGAGTTCCAGATTCTAGGTGCTGCCCCGGTGAATGCCCTATTTATTATAGGTTCTTTTTTTCTGAAAAAAGGCGGGTTGGAGTATGAAGTTACTGGCGGACCGGGAGTTTCTGCTTCCTCCAGACTAATTTTTGTGGCAGATAAGCAGGGTAGTTTGAGTAAAGAGCCATGTGTGTGATGCATGCCAGTTTCAGCTGAAATCTGGCCTATAGGGGGAGCAAGTTCAGTGCTTTCATATGTGGAGAGCTGTGGTCGAATTTCTTAGTGCCGGTGAGTAGTCTGGCGGGTGCGTTGAGGCAAGCTTTTAAGGGTGCTAGGGAGATCTTGGGTAGACCAGTGAGGGTGGAGCAACCATATTCCAGTCTGGAAATGACTAGAGCTTGAACTGCCATTATTAGGTCTGGAGCCACAATGAAAGGTTTCACCTTCCAAAAGGTAGCTCAAGTGGAATCTAGCTGCTTTAGCCATGGAGTTGATGTGGTCGTCCATGTTCAAGTTACAGTCTAGGATTATGCCCAAGAATTTGGCAGAGTCCACAATGGTCGGCGGGCAGTTTAGGGCTGTAATGGCCTTGATCCACAACTGAATCTCGGGGTTGGCTTTAGGGGGGGAGATTAGGAGATATTCGGGTTTTTTTGGTTTGTGTTTTAGTTGGTTAGTGGCTTGCCATTGGACAGTCAATTTCAGGGTCTCATTGAGGGAGAGGATCTCCTCAAGCGAAGTGATCTTGATGTATATTTGGGTATCGCCCGCGTACATGTGGTATGAGATGTTGGCAGTACGAAGAACTTTGGTGAGAAGCTCAAGGTAAAGATTTAAGAGGGTGGGGGACAGGGTTGATCCTTGGGGACTCCAACTGTGACTGGGGTGGGAGCGGACAGGTTGCCGTTGATGAGGAATCTCTGGGAACAATTATGGAGGAAGGACCTGAACCATTCTAAAACCGCACAATCCAGACCTATCCTGAGATTAAGGCGTTCAAGAAGTTTATCATGGTTGGCCGTGTCGAATGTGGAGGAAAGATCTAGGAGGATTAAAAAGGCAGGTCTTGCCTTGGTGAAGGGTATCATCCACAATGTGGAGCATAGTGGTTTCAGTGCTTAAGGGGAGAAATACACATATCACAAAACATTCAAGGTATTAAATGAGGGAAAGAAACACAATATCATATTCAACCAATGCTATTTAATCACATTGGAGATACGCATCTTATTCAGGGAATAAATCGTAAGGGAAACCTAACAAGGTAACAAGATTCACATGAATAGTGCCCAGAAGAGGGGGGTAGGGAGTGCAAGATGGTAGGTACTGAGAGAGAAAGTTTGTGGTGGTGAAAAAATATGACAAACGGTTCTGGTATATATTGTTCATATACCGGATTGTCAAAGTACACATAGTATATACATATTTGCCATATAACACATTGAGTGACAGTCTATTAATCACTGTTGATTTAGTATTGGCAAGTGTTATAATGTCGACGTTTTGACCCCTTTTCCCGTAGGTATCTTGACCCTTACACGCGGGGTCTTCCTCAGGACAAGTGAGAAGAGGTGGGGGCTGGGGGCACCTAGAGAGAGAGGAATAGTGTGTCATTACCTAACTACTAACTGGAAAAATTTAAAAACAAAGTCCCAATAC
Source organism: Lissotriton vulgaris (assembly GCF_964263255.1). NCBI lineage: Eukaryota > Metazoa > Chordata > Amphibia > Caudata > Salamandridae > Lissotriton > Lissotriton vulgaris. Next base: position 920,991,212 of record NC_141693.1, read on the forward strand.
GGTGGGCAAGATTACTTAATATTACCATAAGTGCTGGGGCAGGGGGTCTCTCACAAATCAATCGTGGAGTGTGGGGGCTTCGTGGCTCTCCAAGGAACACTGTAGGGCAGGAGTGAGGCGGCACCTGTGTATTGAAGGTGACGGTTTGCCAGAATAATGGGCACGGAGAGATTTCACAATATGATTGAGACAAAATACTACGCACTTACTTAATGTACTTATGTAGCGTATTAAGGTCCAATCTAACAAAGGATTTCTTCTCTGACGGGCAGGGTAGTCCCGAAATTCTAAGGAAATCTTGTAATGCCTGAATCAATCAAAGGTAGCTTGTGGATTAAATCTGAGGAGGAGAGGAGAAACCAGCTATTGCATATGCCCAGAATGGCATAGGGTTATTAGTGAAAAGTGTGAACCAATGTTGGTGAGGTAGACTATCGTTGGTGACCGGTGCGGAGCGGGTAAGAATAGCACCAGCAACTGTGAGGATAGGAAAGCATCTGTTAATGTTAAGAAGGCATATAGTTCTGTTTTGAGATTGAAGGCATTGAGCTGGTTAGTGGGCACCAAAGCTAGTCCTTTAGACAAGACTTTTTGTTCATCCTCACTTAGCTCATATGATGAGATGTTCACCACTGGATTATTATTCTGGGTCAACAGTGCGTTGTTATCGTGACCTACCATCTGTAGACCTTCCGGCAAGCAGAGCACAGTCAATGCAAATATGGTACTCTGGCATCACCCCAATGCAGCACACACGCAGGGGAATTGAAATATAGCGCTTTGACAGCACAGCAATACAGGCGTCAGCTCCTCTTCCCCTGGCACCTTGAATATAGTGCCTGCGAGGCACTAGGTCCCACTAGAAGCTTCAGGGACACAAGATAGTGTACCTCTTCTGGTAATCAGGAAAACAGTGCCCACCAGGCGCTATAATGCAGGCAGAGCAGCACAGTCACTTCAAAGATAGGGCTCACCAGGCGCTAGGTGACTCACATTTCCTGTGGGAGTAGCGCCCACGCTCCTCACCTCCTTGGAGTGCAGGCAGTCAAAGTATAGCACTCATGAGACGCTAGGGCAGCAGAGCAGGCAGGCCAGGCTGGGCAAGATCAGCAGACAGAGGGCACTCATCAGTATAGGACAGCAGCTCCTAGAAGAAGTCACCTCCCATAAAGTGGCACTCCTCCTGACAAAGCAGTCTTCACTCCAGCAAAGGCTCTCACTGGCCCTGTGGACAGCAGAGGTGTACAGATGGGCTCAGGGGCCAGCACACATGCCCATGCAGCGGTACCTCCTGGCAGAGTGTCCCCTCTCATTCCAGTCCACCCTCAGTCTGAGAACATGGCACCTTTACTGCTCTATATATACACCCCTCCTCCCACCTACCAGAAAGAGCTGGAAGCTTCTAGAAGGTCCCTGGCAGTTCCAGCCTCACTGTCACTGGGGGAAGTGTAGAGCACCTTGTTGCTTCAAAAACTAGACTGCCAACCCACCTCAGGCAGGCGGCACAAGCAGACAGAAATGGCGTCCATTTTAAAAGTGACATTTAACACAGGTGCATTTCTACAATGGTGGAAATAAAGGTGAATACAGCATTGCACAACATTTAACACCTGTATTTCACATTCATCAACATGACATGTTTAAATAGGGAAAATCGGTCTGCGCACGCCATTGCGCAGCATTTACTATGGCATCTTACACCACACATGGCCTATACATTTCTCTACCACGGGGGAGATATCCTCAAATAGGTGGGGTGAAAAGTAAGAAAAAATCGGGACTAACCATTTTTAACAAATTCTTACAACGTATTCACAGATCCTTCTCATGTCTGCAGTAATGTAAAATAAATGGTGCTTTTTGTCCCACAGCCAAGCCAAAGGGGTTAGGGTATCTCTATCCTGCCCTCCTATATGTTTTTAATTCTTTATTCTTGACAGAGGACTGAAATATACGTACATTTTAAGCCTCAATTTCTCAGAAACTAGTGTACTGATTTACCCCACATCACAAAAAGCACGCTTTCTGTGTAAAGATCTAACTTTCTGCAAATGTGGCGTAATTACATTCAGCCATTTCTTTTTTGTTTTGCTGTCAGTTTTTCTACTGAAAATTGCATGGAAAAATTAGCTTTAGAATCCACCCTCCCTCTTTTGTTTCTTGCCCCCTGCTTGATGGATTACCCAGAAACTCCCAAGGAAGGTAATCAGATGGATAGGACCTTTCTAAAAAAAAATATTCATGAAGATTTGTCAAATGGTGAAAAGCTCTTACAAAACCCAAAAATCAATTTCCAATGGAAACAAGATCCTACCTATAGTTTTCCATTAGTTATATTTATATATAATAGTACATCTATATTAACCTAAATATGTTTACTGTAAGGAGATGGATTATTATTTGAGGTTGGCCACCTGAAGGTCTAATAGAACTAATTTGTCAAAGTGAACCCCAAAGTCGCTAAATTTACCTAAGCTCAATTCCTTGCTAGCTATGTCACAGAGCAGACATATCGAACTTAGGGCAATATGTAAAGCTTTTATGTAGTACCAAAACAGCTATAAAGTAAAAAAAAACAATAAAATTCCTAAAGCAAATTTGAAAAAATAGTGTAACATTTCAGCAAACTAAATGACTAATAACAATAAAAGTTCATTAAGGAGATCCAGATTTAATATCAGAGTGAAAAGCCAGAAGTGCTAACAATAGTCTATGGAAGCAGAATAACAGGACCTAGGTGCATTTTCAGGTTGATCGTGATGGAGCGCATGACAGATACACCACAAGGGTTCATCCTGGTCAGAGTACCTTCTGACTGAGGGGTTGATTACGATGTTGTTCAGAAGGGCTCCAAACAGGAAGAAGCAAATCCAATTTGGTGCATATTTTTCCGACCGAACCTTCTCCCGTTCTGAATGACCAAGTACGATGCGAGGAAGCTGTCCGCTCCGACCGAATCGGTTCCGAACCTGAACCAGTCAGTCCAAGTTGTTTGGAGCTGATCTGTTTAGCTCAATGGGGCTGGCTTCAGAACAAGCGAGTATGATGCCCGATTCTGACAGACAAGATGAAACAGCTGTGGAAATCGGACTTCAGGGGGTCTGTAGAAGGCCCCCCTTCCCTCAGGGCCCTCCGCATTGGTCACACCATGTGGTGCCCGCCACAGGGGGCAAGCTTTTTCCTACCCACCCCATTTTCCAATGGGAGCCTGTGTATGCGTTCGGTACACAGGATCCCATTGAGTTCAATGGAAGTCCGTCCGAACGGAGTCGTCACTATACGGACACATCGAAATCGGTCGTTCAGACTCACTGAGTCGTTCAGAGGAGGGTTCCTTTGGGTGACGCATTTATGGATGGCAGAGCCATTAAGTGGTGGTGACTTCTGTTCACTCCCTAACTAATGGGGAAAAGGTTTGTGGGACAACACTACCCATCTTTGCAGGACATACTGCGAACAATCCCACTATGCACCTCAATATTAAATTTCAAGATGGAGGAACCCTTCCTTCCTTGTACAGACTCATTTTGTTTACTACACTCAGATGTGTGATCAGGGGACAGGGAAGTCCCTTCCCCTGTGGCCACTCAAAACCACTTCTGAAGGTAGCATCCCATTTACTGGGTTGGTGGCAGCCCAGTTAGTGTGGGCGTTGGGGACAGAGGGTTTTCTCTTCTTCAGATCTCTCTTTTCACTAAACTATAATAGGGTAGTTTTCACATGTATCCCTTTCAAATTAATGAGGTTTCGGGGACACCCCAGCTGTCTTTCTTGAGCTTTTAGGAATTGTATACCCCACATCCAGCACATCTCGTCACTAGGTATAAGTCATTGTTCTGCTCTGGGAGCAGTTTGTACACCTCATTAAAGTGAAACATTGGCAGGGCAGCTGTTAGCTAGCTAATGAATGTTAGCCTCCAGAAGCTTCAAGCAGGGAAAATTTTACTTTATAAATGTTACTTTTTCTAATTATTTATAAAAATTCTAACTTTGCCAATGACTTGAAGTTTTAATAAATATAAACTATATTGTTTAAATGACTATTTTAGCTATTTCCTTTAATACATTACAGATTGAAGTTTATAATCTGTACTTTGACGTTTTCTAGAATCCAGCTGCAGCTCTGCCAGTGAAAATAGCTTTTACGGTCTAGTCTCTGGAGAAACATATCAACTTTATTGTCACGCATATTCTACTTTTAAATATTAGGCAACCTACCTTGTTGGCTTCAAGGTGTACTCAGGGATGACTTATTAATATTTAAAAGCAGGTTTTGAAGCCTGTCAAAAAGGGTTGTTGTGACATGTTTAACAGCATGTTTTTAGACTGCTAAAGTCGAGTTACATATGGTAGGCCTGCAACCATGTTTTACAGGCCCAATCTGTTAATGGCATAATAGGTGCTGTTGGCCATGGGTGGCATTTAACTTCCACACCCTGAGTTTAATTTCTACACCGTATACTAGGGTCATACATGCAAGTTTATTATGTCAATCAGGGGTAATCCAATGTAACCATGTTTAAAAGGGGAGAACAAGCACATCAACCCTATTTATCAGGGTTAGAGTGCACAGAGTTCTAGCCAATGAAACAGATGGGGCAACAATTCACAACTCACCTTCAAAACATTTAGTCGATAATGTGGATGTAATATCTTTGTTCTCTGTATTCTGACAAGCACTTGTACAGCAGCAGCAGCTTTAATGCAGTTCTCAAGAGTAACTAAAAGTATTGATGCCTATAACCTTTTGTAAAAAAATATGAAATGAAGGAGGTTTTTTTCCTTATCTTTCTTCTTTTTCTAAACACTTTCACAGTAGTGTATTGCAATGTAAATACTACATTTGAATTTATCAGTGTTTTTTGCTAGTTTGTTCATGATACATTTTTTAGTAAGCTTTCTGGTTGATGAAGTTAATGGTAGATCCAACAAGTCTAGCTGTAGTATATATTTAATCAATATAATAATAATAAAACAGCCATTCTATGCACCATTGTCAGTTATCCACATGTATATTCCTGATCAGTTGTAGCTATAGAAAGCCTTTTCCTTATTGTTTATGGAATAATGCAAAATACTCTGTGATCCTCAATCAGGAGTCAGTCTCATGAGAGCGTGGAAACTACAATATTCAACATCAAGAAGGACCTTCTTTTTGCCCAGGATGAAGATCAGCAGGCAGCACTGATCACACGGGACCTATCCATATCACAAGGTAGGGTACACCTAAAGATTCAATGCTACTAACAGAGTAAAAGGAACAGACTCAAATCACAGGAACAACCATAGTCTATGTGAGAAGTTGGCCTGGTATATAATGCTCACTAATTCTAGTGATCACTTTGTACCATGCCAAGCAACCCTTATGATGATTGGTTGTAAGTCAATCTTATAGACCAGTTATCCTAGTGGTAACGTGGACAAAGCAGTCTTAGGCTAAACTCTGAAAGGCATGTGAAGCTAGCTGTATTACAATACACAACCCCCTTGAATACCAAATGAAAGGACACCACACAGATATATATTGAAAATATAGATTGTTTTATTAACTAAAAGTATCCCCTGGACTCTTTATGAGCACAGAAGCACAAGCGTTAAACACAAGACAGTTTAAAATACACAAAAGTTGCACAATATGGATGAGCCCTAGGGGCACCCTAAACCATATACTAAGAAAGTGGTATAAGAGATACCAATCGGAAAGGAAACAGGCCTAGGGCCTTGGGAATCGCTGGAGCTATTCGAGACTAGCAGTGACTAAGTCGGGAAAGGCCAGCGAGACTCGGGTGCAGTGTTTAAAGTGCACGCACTCACCAATGTAAAGTCTATGGTGCATAAAAAGTACAAAGTTAGTTAGTTCGGAACCTTCCGAGTGACCTAGAAAGCTGAAACTTGAGACACAGGCCCTAGAGGTGTGCACCAGTGTAGGAACACCGGCGGAGCTACGTCACCCACAGGAAGCGGGTGCATAGGGTCGAAGTAGTGTCGGGTTTCGTCACGCTGGTCGAGGGTGCTTGGAGCTGAAGATGCTGCAGGCGGCTCGATGTGAAGAGTTCCGGTGGATCCAAGGGTGGATCTGAAGATGTGAAGACCTGAAAGCAGAGGGGACAATGTTCAAAGTCACTAGCCAGTGACTACAGTGGAACCAGATTGGAACCAGGCGATGTTGGGTGCAAACAGGCATTGAGGTGTAGCTTCTCTCTGCAGCCACGTGGACACCGGGGGATGAGGACATCCAGGAGTCGGTCACGAGCTTTCCCACGCAGGCTTCTCGCTGTTGGCGGTGTCGGCAACTTGATTGTAGCAAACAGGCCTTGGCTAATGCAAGCCACGCAGGAATCAAGAAAGGCTTGTTACTCGGACCAGCAAGGTCAGAGCAGGGGCTCCTTTTTACAGGAGCGAGGGCAAGTCATGTGCAACCAGACCCATAGTGTAGTTTGTAATTGTAGTCGCCAAGATGGCCTCTGACCACGTGGCTGGGATGGCGCGTCGAGTGGCACAATGCAAAAGGGCCCCACGCAGATCGTGGAGATGCTGGGGGGCTGATCTTCGGAGCAAGGGCTGCTCGGTGGTGGGGGTTCTCAGTCCCCAAAGCACAATGTCGAGGATGCCTCTGGTGCTGCGCTGTCAGCTCTTCGGGTGTCTTCCAAGATGTCCAGTCCCACGTCTCTCGGTGCCTCCATGGGTCCCTGCTCTGCAGGGACTGTGGATCAGGCTCTGAGAAGTCTGGGAGTCTGGATCTTGTCAGGCCCTGTGCTCGGGCTCCGGCGGGAGGCGGCGGCAAAGCAGACGTTGATTCGCTGGTTTGTGCCTGCTTTCGCAGGGTGGCCACTCCTAGGCCACAAGGGAGATTCTCTTCAGTCTTCTGTGCAGCAGAATGTCGAAGTCCAGTCTTCTTCTTCGTGTAAAGTTGATTCAGGATGATCTGCTGTGCAATGGCACTGCTCCCACTCTTATTCCCAATCTGAGGGGTGGATCACCTACTAGGTCCCTCCTCTGGGAGGAACCAGGAAGGGGGGCGGTTACACCCCCTTTCCTTTGTCCAGCTCCTCGCCAGGCCTGGGTCTGGAAAGTCCCAGGACCGGTTTGGACTGGCTTATGCAAGGGGACACCTTGTGTGCCCCGGGCATGTCTCAATCTATTCAGCCCTTTCCTACCCAATACACAAAACCCTGTCTGGGGTGGTGCTCGCACCTCCCAAGGCAGGAAACCCTTTGTCCAAGCCTCCCTCGCTGGAAGGACTCCCAGCAGCAGGAGGTCAGACTTGTGTCTGTGGTGGCAGCATCCATTTTGTGATGCTGAGGCTCTGGTTAACTTTAACCGGGGTTAAGGCTACACACATGTCGTGTCCCTCTAGAAGGGCGGAATGCTATCCCCGTCGACAGAACTGTCGAGGGGATAGTATTCCAATTCGTATGACACCTTACTCGACATGTTTTGATAAAGCCAAACCAAAGATAGCATATAACCGCGAGGATTATAATGCACTTAAGAGTATATGGTATGGCAATATCCTGGAACAGCTTAGGGAGTGGTTCCCGACAGCTGCAGACAGGCCCAGCTCATGCTAGAGCACCATCTCACATATTTCCAAGCACTCTGCCTCCAGGATTGATGAGGCCTTCCATAGGAGTGGCTGATAGGAACATATGTGTCCAGTTTAGGGTTAGATATTGGGATACTATATCTAAGTAAGAGGTGGTTACACCAATTTACCCCAGCTGAGTGATCAGCCAGTTGTGTCAAATATGGAGGCCAGGCCAGGGGGGCACAATACATGCTGCAGCCCCTGGTAGGCCTTGGAAACACCTATGCCCTGGGTACCTAGGGTACACTGTTACAGGGGCCAATAAGGTGAACCAGTTCCAATTCGTAATGCACCTAGGGTGCATGGAGTCCATTTTATGGAGAGAGCAATCAGCCTGGGGCCCTGAATAGCAGGATCCCAGGCCAACTATGTCAAAAACCAGCTAAACACCAGGCAAAAAAAAAAGTTTGGGGGTAACCATAGTCAGATATCCACCTTCCTACATAACCCCCCCCCCCCCCCCCCAAACGAAAGGAGATAAGGCTATCCTTGTCCAGGTAAGCCTATATTGCCTAAGTGGCCATATAAGGAAGTACCAGCTCTGGCTTGATTACCCCCTGTCTCATGGTCCACTAAGCAATTCCTCACCCTAAGGGTATCTGAGGGTCTCCACCATAGGGAATCTCTACCTGTGGTGTGTCTTTGCAAAGTTAAAGGCTGGTTTTGAGATGGAGTACTGAAGTGAGTTTCCTCTGTAGGACTCAGCTTCCTCCAATCACTCTCCACCATGTGTGCCTTTCTTTCTCTGACTGAGTTGCACTGTGCTCTCAGGGTCAACCTCTGGCTACCTAAAGCTGGAGGCTGAGTCCCTCTGTTTGGCTTACTGGAGGGACAGGTCAGGTTTGGGCCCTTAGGGTCCCAGGTTTGGCTGTGCCCAACAATATCCATCTGGGGGAGGTCCCTAACTACTTTTAAGGGGGTCCCTCAGGAGTTTTTAAAGTTTGCACCTCACTAGGGCTACTAGTTTCGGTGCCCCTAATCTGTTGATGGGGGTGCTTTATTTGACAGGGGGCCCTTTGGGTCTCACTGTCCTTCTTGTCCTCTGCAGCCCTGGGCTGAGTAAGGCAAGGTAGAGAGGGGCAGGTTACCTGCTCCAGACTGGGTCCCACCTGAGAAGGGTCCACTGCCATCAGAGGCTCTGTCAGGCCAGGCCTAACAACCTCTGGGACAGTTCCTTCATCAGGGGTAAGGTCAGTTCCCTGAGGAGGCTGATCCTTTCCTAAAGTCTGGTGGGAGGGAGATTTCTCTTCCTCCTCAATGCTCTCTGTTTGGGTTGAGTGATCCATCATTTCAGGCTTCACTACCCATGTATCAGTTTGAGTTTGGGCTGTGGCCATCACAGCCCCACCAACCTTTTCAGGAGGGAAGTTAGCTAAAGATGGGGCTGAGGTTTGCTCAGCCCTCTCAACCTTTTCAGGAAGGACATCTTGGATTGGGGCTGTAGCCATCACAGCCCCACTAACCTTTCCATGGAGATTTACCATTCTAAAATGGTTTTGCTGTTCAACCTCATCCCAGGCTGAGATTTCCAAATCATTACCCAGTAGGCAATCTACAGGCAAGTTTGCTGACACTGCCACTCTCTTTGGGCCAGTGACACCTCCCCAGCTAAGATTGACTACTGCCATGGTATGATTGGTTTCTATGCCATCAATGTTTGTCACCTGATATCTGGCATCAGGTAAAAGTTGCCTTGAGGGGACTAGACATTCAGCCACCATGGTGATGCTAGCCCCTGTGTCTCTGAAGGCCTCAACTGTCAAACCATTGATGAGGGGCTCCTGTCTATACTTGCTCAAAGTGTTTGGGCAAGCAGTGAAATTGGCAAACCCCATGCCAGTCTCATAGACAAGAGTATCTGAGTTAGGAGACCTGGATAGGCCAGTGTCCACCTGTCCTCCAAAAGTAAACCCACCCAAATTCTTGGGGGTGCTCCCACCACCTGGGGGACCACTGCTAACAGTGACAGGAGGTGTTGGAGCCTCACCTGGAGGTATATTCTCCTTATTGCCTTTCTTGGGACAACAGCTGTCTGTTTTGTAATGCCCAACCTGTTTACAGGCATGACAATAAGGCTTTTTCTGGGTTGAAGAAGTGTCTTGGGACCCACCCCCATTCTTGGAGTTTTGGGGCCCTGGGGAAGTCTTTTCCTTACTTTTATCCCCACCCTTCTCTTGAGGCTTGGTAGTCTCTTTCTTTGGTCACCACCCTGGTTCTTAGGCCTGATCCTGGTTCTGACCCATTTGTCTGCCCTCCTACCCAATTCTTGTGGGGAGGTCAGATCAGAGTCAACCAGGTGCTGATTTTGACAATTACTTAAGATTTGCTCTCTCATAATTAAATTATACAATCCTGTATAGTCAGTAACCTTACTTCCCAGCAACCAGCCCTCCAGAGCCTTAGTGGCACATTCAACAAATTCAGACCAGTCCTGAGTCTGTGTCTTCTGGGTGTCTCTGAACATTAACCTGTACTGTTCAGTGGTTAAGCCTAACCCATCAATCAGAGCACTCTTCAGGACCATGTAGTTTCTAGAATCCCCATCACTAACTGTGAGGAGTCTGTCTCTGCCTCTACCTTCAAAGGAGAGCCACAAGATTGCTACCCACTGCTCCTGAGGGATCTGCTGTACTCTGCAGGCTCTCTCAAGTGCAGTCATCCATTTGTGGATATCATCCCCAGCTTTGTAGGGGGGCACAATCTTACTCAGGTTTCTTGTATCAAAATACCTGTCTTTATCCTTAGGGATAGTGCTGCCACCAGTGGATCCTAATCCACTCTCTCTAGGCTGTCTTGCTCTAGCAAGTTTATCTTGGGCCAGGGCAACCTCTAACTCTTGTCTCTGGATCCTCAATTCAGCCTCTCTCATTTTGGCCTCATGTTCCCTTCTCTGAGGGCTAGTCATCTCCCTTCTGGAGTGACCATGAGAACCTCTAGAAGCATGGGAGTTGTTAGAGTCACCTGAGTGAGTCCTTCTCCTCCTAGGCTTCTGGTTGAGTCCACCTGGGGGTCTGAAGGGGTTGTTCCCAGATTCAGTCCCAAATAGGCTTAAGTTAGCCTGTTTCAGTCTACTGACCAGCACCTGACTATTTCTGTCATCATCTGACTCACTGCTCCCCCCTTCTGTCTCTTCTTCCTCTTCCTCCTCCTCATCTACCTGAGGAGCTCCAGTGATGGGGGCTTCCTCATCTACCAGGATGATAGGGACAGGGGTGTCTACAGTGTCATCCTCAGAAGGATGGCCTCCTTCAGCATTCCCTGAGGGGTCTGCCTTAGAGGTCTTTAGAGTCTCAGACTGGTCCAAGATCTCTCTAAGGTGGTCTGTGGTAGGGGAAGGCCCTGTCCTCAGACCCCTTAAGACACAAAGCTGTCTTAATTCCTTAAAGGAAAAAATAGCAAATTTGGATGGTGCCCTTGGAGGGTCACTCTCAACAGGGATGTTCCGAGTGGAACCCTCTGCTCCAGACATTGCTCTAGTGTGGGTGGATGTGTTGCAATCTACCTACACTGGTGTTTACCTACTAAACCTATCTAGTAGTTGTAGTCAGGGTGTGCTACTCCCTTTGCTCTACAACAACTAAGTTCAGTAGAACTTAAGTATACTAGTCTTGTTTTATATGTACCTAGCAGGTACCTGTATGATCTTTCAAATGATAATCTCAAAGATTGCAATGGTAAAACAACAGCAAGCTCGGATCCCAAGCCGCTGCTCACCAATGTGAGAAGTTGGCCTGGTATATAATGCTCACTAATTCTAGTGATAACTTTGTACCATGCCAAGCAACCCTTATGATGATTGGTTGTAAGTCAACCTTATAGACCAGTTATCCTAGTGGTAACGTGGACAAAGCAGTCTTAGGCTAAACTCTGAAAGGCATGTGAAGCCAGCTGTATTACCATACACAACCCCCTTGAATACCAAATGAAAGGACACCACACAGATATATATTGAAAATATAGTTTGTTTTATTAACTAAAAGTATCACCTGGACTCTTTATGAGCACAGAAGCACAAGCGTTAAACACAAGACAGTTTAAAATACACAAAAGTTGCACAATATGGATGAGCCCCAGGGGCCACCTAAACCATATACTAAGAAAGTGGTATAAGAGATACCAATCGGAAAGGAAACAGGCCTAGGGCCTTGGGAATCGCTGGAGCTATTCGAGACTAGCAGTGACTAAGTCGGGAAAGGCCCGCGGGACTCAGGTGCAGTGTTTAAAGTGCACGCACTCACCAATGTAAAGTCTATGGTGCGTAAAAAGTAGAAAGTTAGTTAGTTCGGAACCTTCCGAGTGACCTAGAAAGCTGAAACTTGAAACACAGGCCCTAGAGGGGAGCACCAGTGTAGGAACACTGGCGGAGCTGAGTTACCTCACCCACAGAAAGCGGGTGCATAGGGTCGAAGTAGTGTCGGGTTTCGTCACGCTGGTCGAGGGTGCTTGGAGCTGAAGATGCTGCAGGCGGCTCGATGTGAAGAGTTCCGGTGGATCCAAGGGTGGATCTGAACATGTGAAGACCTGAAAGCAGAGGGGACAATGTTCAAAGTCACTAGCCAGTGACTACCGTGGAATCAGATTGGAACCAGGCGATGTCGGGTACAAACAGGCGTTGAGGTGTAGCTTATCTCTGCAGCCACGTGGACACCGAGGGTCAAGGACGTCCAGGAGTTGGTCACGAGTTGTATTACGCAGGCTTCTTGCTGTTGGCAGTGTCGGCAACTTGATTGTAGCAAACAGTCCTTGGCTAATGCAAGCCACGCAGGAATCAAGAAAGGCTTGTTACTCGGACCAGCAAGGTCAGAGCAGGGGCTCCTTTTTACAGGAGCGAGAGCAAGTGTGGAGCAACCAGACCCGCAGTGTAGTTTGTAGTTGGAGTCACCAAGATGGCCGCTGACCACGTAGCTAGTGGCCGGGATGGCGCGTCAAGTGGCACAATGCAAAAGGGCCCCACGCAGATGGTGGAGATGCTGGGGGGCTGATCTTCGGTGCAAGAGCTGCTCGGTGGTTGGGGTTCTCAGTCCCCAAAGCACAACGTCGAGGATGCCTCTGGTGCTACGCTGTCAGCTCTTCGGGTGTCTTCCAAGATGTACGGTCCCACGTCTCTCGGTGCCTCCACGGGTCCCTTCTTTGCAGGGACTGTGGATCGGGCTCTGAGACGTCTGGGAGTCTGGATCTTGTCAGGCTCTGTGCTCGGGCTCCGGCGGGAGGTGGCGGCAAAGCAGACGTCGATTTGCTGGTTGGTGCCTGCTTTCGCAGGGTGGCCACTCCTAGGCCACAAGGGAGATTCTCTTCAGTCTTCTGTGCAGCAGAATGTCGAAGTCCAGTCTTCTTCTTCGTGTAAAGTTGATTCAGGATGATCTGCTGTGCAATGGCACTGCTCCCACTCTTATTCCCAATCTGAGGGGTGGATCACCTACTAGGTCCCTCTTCTGGGAGGAACCAGGAAGGGGGGCGGTTACACCCCCTTTCCTTTGTCCAGCTCCTCGCCAGGCCTGGGTCTGGAAAGTCCCAGGACCGGTTTGGACTGGCTTATGCACGGGGACACCTTGTGTGCCCCGGGCATGTCTCAATCTATTCAGCCCTGTCCTACCCAATACACAAAACCCTGTCTGGGGTGGTGCTCGCACCTCCCAAGGCAGGAAACCCTTTGTCCAAGCCTCCCTCGCTGGAAGGACTCCCAGCAGCAGGAGGTCAGACTTGTGTCTGTGGTGGCAGCATCCATTTTGTGATGCTGAGGCTCTGGTTAACTTTAACCAGGGTTAAGGCTACACACATGTCGTGTCCCTCTAGAAGGGTGGAATGCTATCCCCGTTGACAGAACTGTCGAGGGGATAGTATTCCAATTCATATGACACCTTACTCGACATGTTTTGATAAAGCCAAACCAAAGATAGCATATAACCGCGAGGATTATAATGCACTTAAGAGTATATGGTATGGCAATATCCCGGAACAGCTTAGGGAGTGGTTCCCGACAGCTGCAGACAGGCCCAGCTCATGCTAGAGCACCATCTCACATTTTTCCAAGCACTCTGCCTCCAGGATTGATGAGGCCTTCCATAGGAGTGGCTGATAGGAACATATGTGTCCAGTTTAGGGTTAGATATAGGGAGACTATATCTAAGTAAGAGGTGGTTACACCAACTTACCCCAGCTGAGTGATCATCCAGTTGTGTCAAATATGGAGGCCATGCCAGGGGGGGCACAATACATGCTGCAGCCCCTGGTAGGCCTTGGAAACACCTATGCCCTGGCACTGTTCCCAACAAGCTGCGCAGGTGAGCGCGCGCGCACAGAAGTCCCCCTAAGCTGTATTTAGCGCGCACTCCTGCGACACCGTTCGCGCCGTCTCTTTTACAATGCGAGCGGCGCGAAACAATGCCATTTCCTCGTTGCGGGAGACGACGATTCTTACAGGGCACAGCTGGGGTGCTGATTGTGGTCCTTTGAATTAGTATTCGTGCAATTAACGTGAATAACGCGAATACTAACTCAAAGGGTCACAATCAACCCCGCAGCTGTGCACTGTAAGAAAAAGAATGCAGTGTGTCAAACACGACGTGTGACAAAGCACACGTCGTGTTTGACTTTGCTTTTCTTTTCTTAATTGCACTCAATTGCGGGGCTGCTTGTGAAACCTCCTGTTGCCTTCCTCCAGCTGTCCTGTAAAGGAGAGATGAACGGTCACCCATAGAAATCAGCAGCTGCCTTAATGCGACACTCGCTCGAAAACATGACACTTTTGAAATGCATTTCTTCAGTTAAGTGCTGTAGAAATGATCCGTGAAAGACTAATCTTTAAATAAATGTTTGCAGCTCATACGGACAGGTGTGTAGACAGGAGCCTGAGGTGGGAGGGTGACGTGAGGGGGAGGGAAAGTACGAGGGTGCAGAGAGAGCCTGCGAGACAGAGGCGACGAGATGGAGAGAGAGAACCCGAGGCAGACAGCAAGAAGAATGAAACAGTGACAGAGAGTGACGGGGAAAGACAGCACGCACGAGAATTATACAAACCTAACCAAAAAATTCAAAAGTGAAACTACACCTGCGGGAACGCATCTCGACAGCGGCTAAAAGCCCGTGCAGGCTGAAGGCAGATGGCAGTGGCCCCTTTAGCTGTTTGTTTCCCACCCGTTCTTTCTTCAATTCTCTCCTCCTCCATTCTTCTTTCTCACTGCCCTCCCACCATACTTGTCTCTCTCTCCCTTCTCGTTCTCTTTTCACTCACTTTCTCTCCCTGTCCCTTGTGCACCTATAATGGTTACTGTCTGGGCACAAAATGCTATGTTTACTCCAGGCGCACCCGGGGAAGGGTTCTGGTGCACACGAGAGACGTGAGAGAGACATCGAAAGAGAGAGGAAGTGACGTGAAGGGTGACAATAATGTAAGCACGCTCTGTGCAGACCTCTTTGGAGACAGTAGGTGCCCACCTTCACCACACATCTTTATCACAACGGTCTCCTACACCCAGGAGTTGGGGCTGTTGCATGCTTGGTGTGATGTGCTTTGAGCTGTCTCTGCCAAGGACACACACTCTTGCGTCCTTCCCACAAAGGCCACACTATAATCACACTTCTCCATCTAGTGCCTAGACTCTAGGCACTAGCATAATAATGCCTAAGTGTCCTGCTTTCCCTCCGTCTCACCTCACTCACGAGAGTGCACAGTGAAAGGAGAGCAGCAAAAACTACCCACTTACGTCACCGGCCAGAAACGCACTATTCCATCCACAGCCCAACCCCCTCGGAGGAGTGTGCAGTCAGGTCACCAGTGCACTCTAGCACTTAGACAGGGATGTAAAGCACTACATAACTACAGTATGGCGTGCCTCAATGCGCTACAGTACCCTCACTGGCTATCTTACAGAGTTTACATGCGTCAGTATCAAACTTACTTAATAAACGATGCGTTGATTTTAGGACAGAAATACCACTTCTTTTCAAGTTATCTGTTATACAGAACTATAATGCCCACATCAGGCAGGTCTAATCTTTATTACACAAATATGACTAAAAATACATTCAAATCAAACATTTTCATTTTTTTCGACTTGGGGAGGATGAAAGGTAGATTTAGCCCTGCCCGGACTCAACCAGCAAGAGGGGCCCAATCTCTTCAGCAGGCGCGTTCACCTCTTGAACTTCCAAGAGGTCTCGCGCTAGCAACAGCCACCAAACCCTCCCTTTGAACCAAGCTCTTGACTGGTTTCTTAAATCTTCCTGGCCTTCTCGGAATTGGCCCTCCGTGGCGCGTGCCACATGCTTTACATGGCACAACGCCGCCTAGTACTTTGAAATGGCATAGCTCCACCTGGCATTGTAAAGCGCCTCGGAGATGGCACAGCGCTATCTTGAATTGTAAAGCGCCTCGGAGGTGACACAGTGCTGCCTGGGATTCTGAGGCGCTGTCTGGTATTCTAAAGTGCCTCTGAGATGACTCCGGGCCGCCTGGTATTCTAAAGGCAAGCATTCTTCCAGTAACCCTGGCGGGGCCCCCTGATTGGTTCCGAAATTATCAGCATAACCACAAATGTCGAAACCTGAAAATCGACATTTATTAATATTAAAATCCCCCATCCAAACAAAAATACAATTTGGCTCATATCCTTTACAGAATTCTCAAGCACAGCAACAAGGCCTTCCATGTCTCTGTACCTTGTACTATTAAAAACATTATCATAAAAGTTTATCAATACAAATGTTTGCTTCATATCCATCTGCAAAAGAGCTGGTTGAAAGAATGGGGGTTTTGTATAGATTTTCTTTAGTCACTGGGACAGTAATGGATATCAATGTTGCCAAGCTGTCTTTGGCCCTCCCCTGGAGTGAGGGTTTTGCAGGAGAATATATTGTGACACATCAATCAATATTAAAATTCTGTGCCTGCCACATTTCTTGTAGAAACAGCAGCTGCACGGAGTAAATATACATTTGCCATTACTTGTTACTAATTTTATTTTTGAACCCTGCTACATTCCAAGATCTCATGTTTAGAATCTTATCAAGACATCTTTCACTTGGTTTCTTACACTGCTGCTACCCCTTGTATCTTTATCCCTCACCCAACTAGATTTATCAAGGATCACATTGTCCACCTGCTGTCAGTCTTGTTTACCGAGGCATCAGAGAAGAGCAAATCATTTTGAACAGGGTATAGATAAGCTCTCTCTTTGATTTCTTTGTTGGAAGAATTGTTGGTGGCCCTGTTTCCAAAAAAGGATTGGTACTGGAGGTTTATAAGGGTAGCCTAGGGGGCAGCTGTAATCTTCTCCTCAAAATCATTCAGGTGTTGATGGCTGGCCTGAATGGTAAAAAGGCGGACCTTTACCATATTTGCATGCTGAAAAATGGCAATAATACAGTCTCCGTTTCCTATTTTATGGAAGGGTCCAATCCAGCTCACCCTTCTAACCCTGAAATGATTTCCAGAGCACCACATCATTGGAGTGTTTTGGTCCATCAATATGACGGGTCCAATGGTATTGTTCAGAAAGACGTGAGTTGATAGTATATAAATTGGGAGTCCAATATATGATGACACTGTATAGGTCTAACTATGGTTCCAAAATGCTTTTTATTTCTTAACAACCATTGACAAAGCCAATAGTCTTAGCTTCTTGTAGGTGTAATGTTACTTGTATTATATATCTGGATGCAATGACAGAAGCAGCAAAATATCAGTAAGGTGGCACACTACGCGATACACATATTTTTTGCGTAATTGCTTTTAAGCGACACCTTTAATTGCATCGGTTACGCGCCTTTGAAAGATCACCAAGTATTTTCACCCCATTCAAAGCCCTGGTCTACACACGCGGTCAGGTTCTTGGTGCACATAGCCTTAGCTGCAGCGCACACAGACCGTACTCTGCCGCACACAGAAGAAAATAATTAGAGGGAACATTGTGCCCTGGGTACCTAGGGTACACTGTTACAGGGGCTAATAAGGTGAACCAGTTCCAATTCGTAATGCACCTAGGGTGCATGGAGTCCATTTTAAGGAGAGAGCAATCAGCCTGGGGCCCTGAATAGCAGGATCCCAGGCCAACTATGTCAAAAACCAGCTAAACACCAGGCAAAAAAAAAAGTTTGGGGGTAACCATAGTCAGATATCCACCTTCCTACAGTCTAGATCCATTCTTTCCTCAACGTTAAAATGTTGTAATTGTTTTAATGTGGTGTGCATCGTAATTCAATTCAATAGCCGTTTGGGGGGTCTGCTCTTAATGCTACACCCCTGACCACCTATGGACTTCAGCCACATGTAGCAGAGTTCTTCAAGTTGTTGTTATTATATTTACAGGTGGGATTACTGTTTGCTAGCCTGCTCTCAGAGTTTTTTCTGCCTGGTTTATACTTCCTCTTCTGTTATACACTACTACCATGTTGTGTCGCAAACTTTTCATTTCTCCTGCTAAAGTGGCAAGAGCAGATGGAAGTGATGTAAATTTTCTAGAATTGCATTACCTATATATTAATACGGAGGGCTTGGTTGTGCTATATGATCCCCTATTTTGGGCAGTAGCAAGCAATTCTCTGACAGGATTGCAGTCTTTCAAAGCAGGAGTCGATGGATACAATTTACTGTACTCGTGTCTCTAAGGATGAGATTTGAATTTCAAATGTGTTTGACTGAAGTTGTAATGCTCTGGCTTTTGTCTCCAGTATGTTAAAAATATTTTTGCACATCTTTTGTTTTGAACCCAACTTTGTAGAATCAAAAAGCGCCAAATCTTCCAGCTCATCGTTCATGCTCCGATTTAGGAAAGCCTTTTTTGCTGTCAGATGATAATGCCAGCACTTAAACTCACTGCGCTCTTGCTCGTAGAGTTTGGCCCTTCCCCAGCAGGGGCTCAGACCTTGGGCCCCTATGTTCCTTGGGTGTACTATGTACCAACACAGGCTCTGGTGCACATGCATGGGAGAAACTGCCATGTTATTTCTCATCCCTTCATCTCATCCCTTTATCGTCACCGTTTAGACCCAACTGGTGACTCAAATTAAGGCTTGCTTCTTTAGAGCAGCTCCGCCATTTCTTTCCTTCCCAGTCTCGTCACCAGCCTGTTTTGCTTCAGGCTGTGCCTGTCAATGATAGGCCGCGCTCTTGAGTGCATCATCGGTCTTATGCTTTATTCGGTCTGTGTGAATCATATATAGCTGGATTTGTAGTCAATAACAGTTTATGATGAGACTGTATTTTATAATGTACTGGACGGCATTATATGTACTTTAAGTTCTGTTGTGTAAGAGGACACTAATGTCAAATTTGGCTTTCATTATTTTCAACACAATTATATCAGTGTGGATGGAGTCCAGGGAAATTAATTTTTGTGCCATAGGGGAATAGACAGATGTTGTTTTGCAATCGACTCCTGGAAGGGTTTTGTATGTGTTCCGATTTTTCTTGTGACAGTTTTTTCTTAATCAAAATAAAATATACTCACTTTTCTTAAGCATGTTGGGCCCGAATCACAAAGGTAAGGTGAGACGAAATTTCAACTTTACGGCTTAGGGTATTCACAAAGGGCATTTACAAGTAGTAAATGCCCTTTGTTAATACTGAAAGTTCAAATAACTGTGGGGCATATTAGCAAAAACCTCCTTACAATTATCGCTGTATTAGCAGCAGGACATCTAACCTGGGCTTCTATTGGAATTCTATAACACATATTAGCAAGCCCATTATCGACGTTTTAGCCGCAGTTTCCTGCCGCTAAAACGGCGATAATTTTAACGAGGTTCTTGCTAATATGCCACTTTATCTTTGTGAATCGTGCATGTTATGTTTCAAGAAGCATTGCTGGAACACAAAACACCAACTGTGACCAGTGAAGTATTTCCAAATTGTTAACATAAAATATTTTTCTAAAAGCGTATGCAAAGTGAATATTTTCATATCTATATTGTCAATTGAATAGGTAGGGGTTGTGTGCTGGTATTCATTTTGAGAAAATGCTTTAATGGGGGTACCAGAGCAATCTCTGTGAAGGGAACGTGAAGGCATATTAACGAGCGAAAATTGTTCTGATACAAAATCCTAATGCAAATATTGTTCACTTTCTTTGAACGGGATCCCTTGCTAAAATATCATGCGTAAGACTAGCAATCAATTTTTTTTTTTGTCCTCATATTGCGAAGCTCTATGTGTTCGGAGTTTCAGGTGTCTACCTCTAGTTTTTATTGTTCTTTTCCGTTTCTGCCCCTTGGTCTCTCTTGTCTGGGGAGTTTATCATCTTCCCAATGATTTTTTAGAGGAGTACCCTTAAACCGTCATATAATTTAAACTTCGGTTTCGAAACGGGGGGGGGGAGCTAGCCATTATGGCTACTCAACAAGTACCATACTTGTTCGCCAGAAGTTGTTTCGCATTAAACATAGGACTGATATTTCTACTCTGTATTGGGATTTAGGTGGTTTTCAAAGCTTTCCCAGTACTTAAATCTCTTACAGTTATTTCCCTTTCTATCTAGTTTGTTTGTTCTTACAGCCGAGTTCATCCACCGTCCATGTGTTGGTGGGGAGGAACCAACCCATTAAATGCAAATCTCCCTTCTTGCAAGTACAATTAATACAAAGAGTAAGTTTTCTTGACATTTGTTTAAACCCCCTCCATCAACTGTATCTTCGATCCCAAAAAGAGTAAGAGTAGTACTTACAGTTATTTCTTTGTTCATGATTATGCTCAGGGTCTTACCAACTTCATTCCAAAATTCCTTTAGTATGGGGCAGTTTCTAAACATCTGAATATCGTCTGCCTTTTCTTCCCCACACTTCGGGCATTTCTTTGTTCCTGCATTTTTAAATGTGGACAGCTTTTTTGGCGTCCAATATGTTCAATACATGGTATATAGATGATTCCTTTTCAGTGCCGCAGATTTAAGAGTCGACTCTTAAATCTGCGGCACTGAAAGAGTCGACCGAAGACTAGCAATCTAACCTTAAACAACATAGGGAAGGATTCATTTGGAATTCTATAACACATATTAGCAAGCCCATTATCGACGTTTTAGCCGCAGTTTCCTGCCGCTAAAACGGCGATAATCTTAACGAGGTTCTTGCTAATATGCCACTTTATCTTTGTGAATCGTGCATGTTATGTTTCAAGAACCATTGCTGGAACACAAAACACCAACTGTGACCAGTGAAGCATTTCCAAATTGTTAACATAAAATATTTTTCTAAAAGCGTATGCAAAGTGAATATTTTCATATCTAGATATATTGTCAATTGAATAGGTAGGGGTTGTGTGCTGGTATTTATTTTGAGAAAATGCTTTAATGGGGGTACCAGAGCAATCTCTGTGAAAGGTACGTGAAGGCATATTAACGAGCGAAAATTGTTCTGATACAAAATCCTAATGCAAATATTGTTCACTTTCTTTGAACAGGATCCCTTGCTAAAACATCATGCCTAAGACTAGCAATCTAACCTTAAACAACATAGGGAAGGATTCTCAAAGTTTAAATGAAAATAAAGTCTAACTTTACGACTTTCGGTATGCACAAAGGGCATTTACTACTCCTAAATTTGCTATAAATTTCAGGGCCCAAAATCATGTACTCTTTGTGGGTCATCCACACAGAACTTTTTTCATCTAATATGTATCTGCCCAGCCTCAGGTCCGCAACGCCGTAAACTGCTGAAGAGACAGTTAAACGAAAGAGGTATCGGCTCCTGCAGAACTGCCATATTAAAATGCCTTGACTCGAATGACCCGCAGCTTAGTTTCCATTTAACAACATTTTCAATCAGCTGCGAGAAAGCCCTGAAACATTGAAACTGGTCAGGCATAGTGTCGCTCCAGAAGTCGTTATTTGTCTCTTTTACCACCGACTGTGCAGTAAAAATCAATTATTTTTTACAGATTGTATATATAAGATTGTGTATCACTCACTCATATTAACCTTACACCTCCAAATCGAATGTTTAAAGAAACAGATTTAAATATGCATTTTAACATGTACATACTTCTGTGTGCTTTTAACGGTACAATGTATCTAGTGTGTTTGAAACATTGTTTTGGTTTTAAATAACTAAATAATAAAACGTTTTCACTGTCACTTACTCCTAAATACCCTTTGTGAATACTGAAAGTCGTAAAGTTCAACTTTCGGTATACACGAAGGGCATTTACTACTCATAACTGCCCTTTATGAATACCGAAAGTCATAAAGTTTAGGGCCTATCTACTAAGGTTTTTACAATATGCCTTGTGACCTGACCTGAGTTTTGAACTGTGACTTAAGAGAGAGTCGCAAAAATTCCTTTCTTAAAAACAAATTTGCAGCACATGTGGGCATATTTACAAGGGCATTGCGCCACTAGAGCATAACTTTTTACAACTCTCCAGTGGCTAATGTCCTGCTCCATATTTACAATGCGGCGCTAAGCCACTCAAAGTGGCTTAACGCTGCATTGTAAATTTGTACCCTTTCATGCAGTTTTCTGTATTAAAGGGGCATGCAAAGGGTATTGCCTTTTCACACTCCCCCACATTTACAATGATCTGTACATCTGAGGCAGCCCCATAAACTAACATCATTGAAAAGCAGGCTTTAGGGTGGCGAATCGAGGAGAAATACTTTTATTTTTTCCTCGTTTTTTGCTCTTTTTTGCTCTTTCTAAGTGTACTGTTCATCTATAAAATCATCCATGATTGGAGCATATTAGGTGTCGCAGCTAATTGTAGTAAGCGTACATAATTCCGAAATGGTGATTGGCTATTGAGTCAGCTCTAGCCCCGATCTGAGCAGTTTGGTGCCGCCCAGTTGGGGCTGAGCAGAGTTTAGAGGGAATCAACTGGTGATGACACAAAATCTAGTCAGCTACTGGTCAGCAATAGCTAGGTTACTGCCGCCTGCTGTTCTGGTTTGGGAGGGGGCGGGTGTAGACTTCACCACAGATTGTTTTGCCTCCTCAGTTTCCTTTCTGTTCATGGCTCTTCCTTTAGCTGTCTACACTCCTGGAGCCCATGCTGAATCTTTGAGTGTCAAATGAGGCGTGGCCGAGCCATGCTGGAAACTGGGTGAAAGTCCTCTAAGGCAATGTGTATTGTTAGTGTATACTGACGCTGGATGTTCCGTTTGTTATGGAGGCAAACCAGCCAGCAGATTCATACGCAGTGACTTGTCTGGGGCACTGTTTAGGACCAGACCACAAGACGATCAATCAAAAAAATGTGCACGCATGTAAGGCAAATTCAGAAAATTATTGTTGGGTCTCGGCCGCAAGCCCCATTTGAAAAAAAATACATTAGGAAGAATTGCTTCTAGGGAGGCAGCGCAACAAGAGTATCCACTTGTGAAATGCAGCAATGTGGTCATTTAATTTTATTGTCAGCTCTGTTACAGCACCCTCTGTACATACACTGCCCTCAGTAATCTTGGACACTAGTAGTTGCTATATATCTGTTGAGTGCGCCAGACTTCTAAGAGGGCTCTTAGAAGGTAAGCCCCTGTCCACTCGAATGCTGTGAAAAATGGGTAATATAGTGCATTTTAAAGTTTCACTTACACATAAAATTTGATAACAAGCCATAGGCTCTGAAAGTGCACTTATGAAACATTCTTACTACTTTCGTGGTGTGCCCAAAAAAAACTAACCCTACCCAGGAGATTTATTTTTTCTAATTTGCTGTAGGATCACCCTATGTGACAGAAATTACCTCAAGTACTTTAGGGCCAGGTTTTTGACTTGGGTATCACTGTATGTCAGGAATTACTTTTAGAATGTCAGAGCCAGCATTTTGATGGGTAGCTCCAACAAACCAATGAGTTCTGCTTTGAGGTCAAGAAATACAGGCAATATTTTAGGGCCAGCATTTTGTCATTGATGCCACCCATTATAACATAAATGCCATTGTGTGTCAAAAATGTTATCCAGTATGCAAGGTCTGCATTTTTGCCATGGAGGCGCCATAGGTAACATCCCCACCCAAATGTCATAGGTGACTTCCCCATAAGCCAAGAATGTCCTCCAGCTCGTCACTCGCAAGTATTACACAGTGACACTCCCACTTTCCAATCCGCTTGATAGGTATTTCCCTGTTGCGGCTCCTGCTGCCATGAATGCTATTGAGCCTTGGTAAAAACATTTTCTCTGTACACCATGCACATATCAAAACATGGCATTGGCAAGGCTTGGTTTTGGGCATGATGTGAATAAAATGGAGCACTTCATAAAAAAAGGTGAACAAGGTTTCTATTTGGTTGTACATGCGGCTCCAGCAACAGCAATATTGAAAATTAACACAGTCACTTTAATTTTTTCTAAAACATAGCATTCAAGTGATCATATATCACACCTGCCTGCTTCAGACTGTCTTAGCTTTTTAGCCAGCAACACGTTGAATTTAAAAAAATGTGAGGAATGCATCAGTGTACCTGATAAACCAGAACTGGCTTAGGCGTCTCACTCAACAATAAGCAACTTGACAACTTAGTAAAAGATTTTAAGTCAAGTAATAAATGGCATTTTATATGCAGATGTTAGTGCTAACAGGCAAAGCTCCCGCTTCCCGAAGACAACGGCTTGCTCAAAATTACCACAGTTACAGTGCTCTGTTACAGCACCCTTCAGTGGTCACGCTTTGTAGCAGCAGCAACTGAACATGTCTGAAATCATGAAAAGAAAGCCTGGCTGCCGGCCCGTAGTTACCCAAGCAGAGAGCCAGTTCTTTAGTGCACATGCAGGAGCTGCTTTTTGAAATATTGCTGGAGTTTGAGCGCTAGTGCGGTACTGAAGTTAGATGTAAATGATATAGTGGATATCAAGTAAATCAAAATAAAAATATAATACTCCTTCTTATGAAAAATAGGTTATTTCTTCAGTGATTTTAGTAATAGTTTTTAAAGATGAACTTTTTCCCACCAGCAGTCGTCTGGTGACACTATCATGTGCAAACCAAGGGATGTTAGTTTGTCATGTGGACTGGGCAAATATGTTCACTCTTTGTGTAGTAACTTTTATTATCTAGTAAACCATGCACATTCGTTTTTAGGTCAAGCTTAGATCGACCTGTTATATCTTTTCTGTCGGGTTTGGCATACCCACTGGCTGCCATTGCTAAAACAATGTGATTTTGCGTCCGTTCCTCGTTGCTCCCCTCTCCCTCCAGGCCTCTCGTCCCTCCCCCTCCCTCTCCTGCCCTCTCGTCCCTCCCTCATTGCTCCTCTCTCCTTCCAGGTTTCTCGTCCCTCCTTCGTTGGTCCTCTCTCTCTTGGCCTCTCGTCCCTCCTCTGCTCTCCTCTCCCTCCAGGCCTTTCGTCCTTTCCCTCTCTCTCCCGCCCACTTGTCCCTCGCTCGTTGCTCCCCTCTCCCTCCAGGCTTCTCGTCCCTCCCTTGTTGCTCTCCTCTGGTCCCTCCCATGCTGCTCTCTTCTCCCTCCATGCCTCTCGTCCCTCCTCTGCTACTCTCCTCTCCCTCCAGTCCTCTCGTCCCTCCCCTCTCCCTCCAGGCTTCTCTCCCTCCCTCCTACTCCCCTCTCCCTCCAGGCTTCTCGTCCATTCCTCATTGCTCTCCTTTCCCTCTGTTCATTTTTGCTGGTGGTTGCAGCACCTAGGATAATGTGCTGCATGGATAAATACTTATAAGGTCCCCAAGGTGAGACCGATTGCATTGCAAATGCTTGTTGTATTTTGAAAGGCCTCTGTCCTGCATATAGGACTCCCTGCCCTCCTTGACCCTAAAGATGCAAATATAGTTTCATATTTTTTCACTGAAAAGTGTTTGTGCTAGCTCTGGAACCACAACCTCACTGCTTCCAATACTTCAACAGATTGCTTTTGTTAAATACAGGCTGTGCCAAATTTTATTCCACTGCCGAACACTATAGGACTGAGCAGATAAGAAAGTGCTGGCAAACAGATCTCAATGGCTTCAGATAGCCCAACCATTGGCTTGGGATTTGTTCACCCTACACAGTAGTGGTAGTAGCCCTCAAGCAAGGCTTTCTCTAGGAATAGTAGGGATCAACATTTAAAGCAGCATTGTCAAGTACAGTTAATATAAAAAATTGAAATAACAGATTTAGAGACAAGAACAAGAGTAGATTAACATTCATGAAGCACAATAGACTGTGTGAATTCAAAAAGCATTAAAATGATAAACTGGATCCTAGAGCAAAAGAATGGTGAAGGTGATGCTTGTGAACTCCACCAGCAGTATCTTCCCAGTGTGCTGATAATGCAAGTCTCTTCCTTGACTTTTTAACACTTGACTCCTTCGCCTTTTATTTACATACTGGACATATAGAACACACCCACCCAAAGTTATACAAGCCTTACCAAGAGAAGGGCGTCATCAAGGGATTTGAAAATTTGTTTGCTCGCTTCTTGGGAGTCACTTGACGAGATCAACCTTTGCACCTCTTGACCCAGCTACCATTTCAAGTTGGGTTGTGAATGGAGTGCACAATCAGCTCTTTTTTCTAATATAAAACTGTAACCCGAGCAAGCCTAGGGTAGTCGGACTGTTCAGAAGATGGACGACTGTTCGATAACAAATTTACAACTGTAGATAACGCGCAGCCTTCACACCTTTGCATATGTATTAGTAGAACACAAAATAGGACCTTCTTCAGGACCAGGAGTTTGGTTTAGCACAAATAAGCTCTGTTTATACTTCTAAAATGAAGTGTGAATCTTGCAGAAGCACTGATGAGCCACAAAGATAATTTCAAATTGAAACAACTTTGGAAGCAATTGACAGGGTAACTTTCAGTGGTGCATGCACACTGTCATTGTGATTTGTGCAGTACAATTTTGTGTGGATGCTGAATCTTAAAACCTTCCCCAAGATCTAATGAAATTTTTAGTGGATCATGTATTTATTCAATGCAGATTTCATTGCTATAGTTCAGCGTCTGGCTACCCATGTCTGTGCCTGACTATTCCTGTGTCATAGTCTTCCTACTTAGCGTCAGCGTTTTCCTGTGTCAGTGTGTGAGTATAAAATGAACGTATGCCATGTATTGTGTGTAATTTCACTGCACTCAATCAGGAGTGTGCGGTTGTTCCTGCACCTTGAAATCCTCTGCATGCTTCCTGGCCTCATTTGTGGCCACATCTGACCCTCTCCCAAGCACAGAGTGAGTATCTGCACACAATGTTAAGCCTGCACTGTGCATAAAGCTCAACCCACTGTTTATGTTAGGGATCTAGTTTAGAAACCATATCAGGCAGTTTGTTCATTCAAATGTGTTCAAAATCATTTGGAACATTCAGTCTTCATCCAAAAAGTCCACCCTACCTAGCTCATTAATTTTGCAGGCACTGCCCCTACATTTTTTTATGGTTACCCACCTGCCCACTGGATTAGTCCATCACATAAGAACTTGAAGAAGTATCTGAAAGCTCTCCTGTTCCAATGACACTACTTTCAACTTTAATTTGCCTTTGAAGCGACTTAAAGCTTAGATTCTGGCATATGCTCTTAGGTTCAGATGTATCAACTATTTCTTCAGTAGCAAAGGCCTGAATCTGCAAAATCAGCTGTTTGTGACCGAAAAAATGCTTTTTCAAACGTATAAAATTTAAAATGTTACCGAAAGCATTTTGCCTTTACGATTCGGTATTTAGGCATGTTAGGGTGTCCCTTCCAAATACAGAATCGGTATGGTATGTATTAATGTTTTGCAACCAAATACTGGTCGCAAAGCAGAAATACTTTACCACCAGTTTAAAACTGGTGGTAACCCATTCACAAAGGAGAAAGGGTCCCCAGGGAACCTCTTTCACTTTTAACAGCAGGCAGTGATCCCACGGACCATCTCCTACTCTTAAAAAATGAAACTTAAAGCATTTTCTTTTTAATTGCATCCAGCTTTCCTTTGAGGAAAATGGGTTGCGTTTAAAAAAAAAAAAAGACTGCTGTATTAAAATACAATAATAGACATGGTGGCCTGCTGACCTCAGCAGGCCACAAATCCTGTGATGGCTGTACTTACAATTTGGTTGCAAATTATGACCTACCTTTTTAATATTCATGAAGTAGGTCGATTTGCGACTCACAACAAATCCCTTGATGAAATTCAATTAGTTTCATTCATTAGAAATACCAATTATCTAATTGTGATTTGGAGAGAATCACAGTTAGGAAATTGGTACTCCTAATGTTGGTACATCTGACCCTATATTCACTTGGCTGTTAGTCCCTTATGGGTGTGGCTTGCACTATATGGAACCATATTAAAACAAACAAATCCATATGTACATATATATATATATATATATATATATATATATATATATATATATATATATATATATATATATATATATATATATATATATATAAATGAATATAAATGAGATTGATATTGGACCCAGTTTGTAAGAGAGCAAAGTATTCACATCCATATTTTTATAATGCTGATGACTTCTTTAGAAATACATTGTATGGGCTGTGTTCTGCTATGCATTTTTTACTCCTTCTGCTCTTACTTTATGTTTGAGCTCTTAGGAGAAGTGCTTCAATCTGGAAGAAGTCCTAATACTCGGATCATCTCCCTCCGCCTGGGACGACTCCTGGTGGCCCACTGCCCTTGGCAGCGCACCCAAGCCAACGGACCACGCACGCAACCTGGGCTTCATCCTGGACTCCTCCCTCACGATGACCAAGCAAGTCAACGCCGTCTCATCATCCTGCTTCAACACCCTGCGCATGCTCCGAAAGATCTTCCGATGGATCCCCACGGAAACCAGGAAGACAGTCACCCAGGCCCTCGTCACCAGCCATCTGGACTACAGGAACACCCTCTACGCTGGAACCACAGCCAAACTACAGAAAATATTCCAGCGCATCCAGAACGCCTCAGCACGACTCATCCTGGATATCCCTCGCTGCAGCCACATCTCTGCCCACCTGAAAGACCTTCACTGGCTCCCCGTCAACAAGAGGATCACGTTCAGACTCCTCACCCACGCACAGAAGGCTCTCCACGACATGGGCCCGGAATACCTCAACAACCGCCTCACATTCTACACACCCACCCGCCAGCTCCGATCCGCCAGCCTCGCCCTCGCCTCCGTCCCACGCTTTTGGAAATCCACCGTCGAAGGAAGGTCCTTCTCCTACCTTGCAGCGGAGACATGGAACTCCCTCCCCACTCACCTACGTCTGACCCAGGACCATTTCTCCTTCAGGAAACAACTCAAGACCTGGCTGTTTGAGCAGTAGCGACCCCCCCCTCAGCGCCTTGAGACCCTTACGGGTGAGTAGCGCGCTATACAAAATATGCTGATTGATTGATTGATTGATTGATCACACTTTTTTGAGTAAACCACATCAAAGTATACTTTTTAACCACGAAAATGCATTGTGTGTTGTAGACAGAATATTTGTTATTTAACTATTGTTTAAATCCTAGCAAAGGTAGCTCAGTATTTTGAAGAACAAACATCATCTGTAGATTCAAGAAGGCACTCCAGAATTATTTTGCCAATTTTCTGGTTTAGATTTCGAGAGACTGGCAGGGCCTCTGATGAAATAAATGCTAGTACTCATCTTTTGTGGCTGAGGTTCCTGTTAGTCAATCATTCACTTAGAGCGTACAATTGTAACCTCAAGAAGTCAGGCAACAGCTTGCAGGTTCCCATAGAGGAAACACTGACTTCACAAGTTGCTCTGTAAACTCCTGCTCAAACTCAGGCTCTTATGCTATTTCCTCTTGGGACATCCCTTTAGATCCCAAGGTCCCTGACACTGACTATTGCCAGAGATAATGATATCCCAAAGGTTTGCCCACCCATGAATGCATGGAAACATTACTGGATGAAGGGAGGAGTGATGTAACAACAGGCCAGTTATAGGAAAGCTCTGTAACTCTCAAAATAATTACATTGTCATCTGGATCTCAAGGAACTGAAAAGGGTCCATGAGAAGGACTTTTTCGAAGGGCTTGGATTTATTTAATGTGAGAATCTTTTTCTTTCTTCAGATACCTCATAACATTTCTGCCAATAAAGCTCTTTTAGAACAGTTATGTTTAGCAGATCTTTCATTGTGTTAAAGATTAATCACCTAGTAAGTAACTGAGATCTTGAGCTAACAGTTCTATTGTATGTCTACAAATACATTTTTCTGTGGGTCAAAGATTCCTTCAAGATTAGGCTTCATTTAGGTTAAATAGGACACCGTGCACACCTAATGCTCATTCTTAAAAATATCTCAGAATGTAAGTGTGAGAATGCATACAGTTGGAACAGGGCTACAATAAGGGGCTGATTCCAATGTCGTTAAGAAGGGCTGCGGGAGGGATTCTGTATTGTCGAATTTGTTCGGAACTCTTGCTTCCTACCAAATCGTAAGGTTTTCCCAACGACCGATTATGATGCTTGGAAACCATTTGAGCTGACCAAATCAGTTCCAAAAGGCATACACACAGCCCAAGTCTTTCAGAGCCAATTCGTACAACTCTATGGACATGATTCCCGGACGAGCGATTACGATGACCTATTTAGACCGCCATTCCGATTCGGTTTACCCAAGACAAAACGTCTGCTGGAATCTGTCTTTGGGGGCCGGTTGCGGGCCCCCTTCACCCAGAGGTGTCCGAATGTTGCCATGGGCGGATCCAAGGACCTCTCTTCCCAACCATGCACAATATGTTAGGCACCATGGAGTGCACGCCACATGGTGCAGTGTTTTCCCCAACCACCCCTTTTTTTCTATGGGAGCTTGCGTTTGCTTTTAGGACACAGGGTCCCATTGAAGTCAATTTGAGTCTGACTGAACGATGCTGTGAGGCATCATAATCGGTCGTCCGGACTCACAGGACCAGATACGTTTGGAAACTAGTCCAGAACCGATTAGTTCGGCAAAGTTTCTTAATGACATAGGAATCAGCCCCTAAGTGTGCATAACCACATAAAAATTCACAAAGCTACATTGTGCAGAAATAACTTTTATCTACATAAGCATAAAGGGCCTGATCCACAAAAGCAAACGTAGACCTGGATTTTAACTTTAGGCATGTAGTCCAGTTATAGACCTGAAGTCTAGCTTTAGACCTGAAACTTGAATTCAGTTCTAAAGCTAGATTTTAGGTAGAACTTTGTGAAACACACCCTGAGTATGCAATTGTATTCATGTATGTCATGATCCAAGTTTATGAGCAAAACTGACAATTGACTTGTGGGTGTCAAGAGGAATGAGTGAAGACATACTGTGTAAATTAGACGAACACCTACAAAGAAGTAGTTTTCAAGGTGCTTATAACACTCCTGGCATGTGTTTGCTGCAAATACCACAATTACCAATCTCACACCACAACAAACAGATATCAGTGGTACACAGTGTGACATATGGTACACTATTCTGTGCAGATTTTACCAGATGCTTAGGAAAGAGCAACATGTATGCGAAACAACTATGGCCCTCAATTGCTAACGTTTTGTGTGGAAGTTCGTGAAATGCAATGGGACACAAATGATGGCGTCAATTTGCTTACCATTTTAAAGGCCAGTTGAGGATGCATTAGTGTTGAATATTGTGAGTGCCTGTGAAAAAACATTAGTAAATGAGGGTGTAAAGTTTCAAGAAAAAACATGTGAACGTAGTCTTTTTCCCAACCCTGAAAGTCCTTGAAGTGTGTAAGGAATAGTAGGCATAATTAGGAAAAGAAGCGTAAATAGCCTATTTTGTAATTACCATGCGGCAGGTATTCATGGAGGATATTACATGAGTAGTCAGCAGTAAATGCTTGCAAATATACCCTAAAAAATCCTGAGTACTGCAAGCAAAGTCCTAAACTGTCTACTTTTTAACTTATGATTGTTTTTTAATCACCTCCTCCAAGTGCAGATGGTTAATTTATCTACTGTTGTATCTTTTGGATTACAGGACTTTTCATGCTGTTATTGACCAACATTAGAATTTAGAGCAAACACCAAACACACAGAGATGTATTTTTGAGACATAAAAGTTTATATAATTTTAGAATGGAACATATTTCTTAGAAATGTCAATTGCCAGAATAAGTGAGGTGAGTGTAAACAGGTAAACACTGAATCGCTTTTAGTCAATAAATGTTTATCATTAAAATCTGTATTCCATGATGAGCTGGTCTCTACTCAAGTGCTATCATCTACACTAAGAGTTGTCCTTTATCACAAGCCCAATTTCCATTAGGGCTCAGGTGTGGAGACCTTCCTTGCCCAAGTGCTGCAGAAAAAGGATTAGAATGAATTCTGAATTTAGGGTCTAAGTGACAAAACTGTGGAAATCGAAGTCACGAATTAATCATCTCAAAATGTCCAGCTTTCTTTAGATGTACTCAAGAGTTCTGGAGGGAATTAAAGGCAGGTGTTGATATCATTGAGATCTCAAATGCATAAAAATAACATATGTGTAAAGTTCCAACTCATGGGAAAAACTATGCAAGCATAGGTTTGTTCCTCAATGTTTGTTCTGTTCCTTCATAGACAGAATATGTTTACCCACTGAGTACCCTCTTACACAATAGCCTCAATAAATATGGGCATAATCTCTTCCAACACTAATCTTGGAAATGCTCTTTTTATCTCTTCTTTTGACATAAGAAATTAGACATGATTTTAATGAGTGAACTATTGAGAAGAAGTACGTAAAGGCACACTTACAAGTTTATGGGTATACACATACTTTTACATGTATGCCCAATTTCCAAATTGGCACGTGTTTTTTGTGTTGTAAAATCCCCCGAATACTGATTTTCTGAGTCAGGGTGGGGAAGTAACTTGCACAAATTGATCATTGCTTACTACTATGTTCAATCTAGGTGTGCAAATGGCTCCGTAAAACTGGTCCTACATAGAACTTTATTTGTTGTTGACTACAGATTGTGATAGTTTTTAAACTGTAAGGAGAGTTTAATTCATTAAATAAATCTTGTTTTCAATTGTCAGTTCTATACATTGTTGGAATAATAGAAAAACTAGATTAGACCATTTTTCACAAAGCTAAATACAGTCATAAACATAAGTTTACGACTGAATCTGCCTTGTTGTGCCTGGCAAGGAGATACTTGTTTAATGTAACTGCATATATTAATGCAGATTTTTCTTTCAATAGTATAAAGACATCTGTGATAGTACATCCCACTCAAGTAGTGTGAAGTGGGTGTTCCAAGGCGTTGTTTGACTTGGCAGTTTCAGAACACCACCAAACATGTACATTTGAGGGCATTTCTAAACTGCTCTCAGACCCCTTTCCACCATGGAAATGGTCAGAAATATACTAACACCAATGGCTGGAGTCACTCATTCTAGGCTGGCCACCTTACTTCATGTCATCACGAACATTATTTCCAAAGCTGGGTTTTCATTGAGTGTTCAATAAAAATAAATAAAAGACTACAAAACCCAGAATTAATTAGGGTGTCAGGAAAAAGCTGAGTAATGGAAATAGTATCCTTTTTTGACATGGAGTGAGGTGGTAACCCTATCCTCTTACAGGATGGGAAGGGGCGTGGATCATCCCAAGACTTGCTTGTGGTGTAAGTAAAGGTCTTTCTCCATGAGGAGAAATGTATGTTCTACAGGGAAAACAATATGGATTTGCAGAGGCGGCCTCAATCCTCCTTTTTGGAGTTGCTAGCTTTGAAGAACCCCATACACGGGGGAACATAGGAGCATTTAGGAAAAGTCACATTACATTCCCGGAAGTAGACCAGCAGTACTGTGCCTTAGTTGGCTTTCCAGCTTGTGAACTGAACAAACTCCTAAAAGTATGCCCAGTTAAGGATGCAAATGTCAGTTCATCCTTTTATGAGATTATTCGTGAATAGGCCCATTATGTGTTAGGGGAGGACTCAAAGTATGCAGCTTTTCTTGAACTTGGCTGAAAAATCTTGATACATTTCCAGAACTAATCATGGCACTAGAGCAAAACAGACATTGATCAAGCATCGAGTTGCTAGGAGGATGAAGGACAAGCATTAGCCACAGCTGAATAAGATCAGACCGTTATTAGCATCTCATTTTTGCAATGAGACTTTGTTATTGTGTCCTAAATGTTTTAACCTGAAGGCGTAATTACACAAAGGTATATTTCGAGATTAATGCTCACATATTTTACAGCTATCTTCAACACCTTCGGTATAAATATTAGTAATATAACATCCTTGGCGGAATGCAAGCACAGTATCCTCTTTGAACATTCCATGTTCTGCCTAAAATGTACAAAAGTCAGGGCACAGAGGATTGCACAAAACAAATAAATACATTACTGTTTATTGAGCCCCCTTTCAAAAATATTTAGCACATGTATAGGTTAAACACACCTGTAAACTTAAGTCATATCTTATAGATATGTTTACCATTAATCTTTAAAAACATCCGCCTGCCCTGGCACATAAGAAATGGCACGGGAGGGCTTTGCATGCAAGAGTCATGACACAAGTATACTGATTAGATCCTTTCACAGAAGACTCAAGAAAAGTCCACTCGATGCAAGATGCAATCCTTTGCTACAGCCCCACAGTATTTGCAAAATGCGGAAAAACAATCTTCATTATCTGCCCAGGGCACTGTCCATTTGGTTGTTCATTTGGAAAGTAGAAAAGTTTGCAGTTTAAGGGGCTCAAAAGTACAAGTAATACACCCAGTAGATCAAATTTACGAACATAAATGATATTGGGAAGGAGAGCCGTGCATAGTTGTCGATGTGGTGTGGATTATTCACTTGAAAACAGTCGAAAATACAGAAAAGCCTCTTCATTACAGACATCGATGTGCTGTTGCAGCGACTGCTTTTGCCTTTCTCGTGTTTTCTGCTAGTTCTGTCTTCTGTGTGGTTGTTATTGCTAACTCTGCTCTTGGCATCTGCCTTGCTTTTGCAAATTGCAGAAATGATCCCATTGATCTCCCTCTCTTCTTCATCCTCTGCATCATCCTAAAAGAAAATGCAACATTTTCAGGTATTTGTAATTGATAATGAAATTGATTTTAGGGGATGGAAAATGATACTGGCAATAGAAGTATGCCAGGAAACTAAAACTGTAGGCTGCCAAAACCAATATTGTTGAATCAATAACCAACCAATTTGAATGACCAAGGTGATTCCACTAAACACAGCAGTTATGCAGCCATGATGATTGAACACATCTAATGTTCTAGATTCTATTTTTAAAATATTTGTCAGGATTCAAAAAGAAAGTTAGATATTTGTTCATAGGGGTTTATTCTTGCATATGGGTCACATTTCTCATTTTCTTGCAGGTCACAAAGATATACACTTGTACACACGGGAAGATGTGGCTGTCACAGTATTCAGGGAGTAAGCAAAGGCAAAACATTTACACATTTGGAACTGTAACTGGAATTGTTAATGGTGAATCTTTCTCCCTAGGAGAATTTTGAAAATGTATCCCTGCAATTCGCAAAATCACAGTGTTTGTGACTACAAAATGGATTTGGTGATCCAATATGCAATTAGCAAGGGGCTTAAAAGGTGTGTACAGTCCTAATTGTAAGTTGAAGTGGAATGCATCAATTGTTTGTAACCTTACCCATTGATTATTAGAGACACCTCAAGGGATGGGGTAATTCACATAGTTGATGGTGTTTCTTTTGGGAACCCCCCTTGAGAATGCTGTTGGCAGCCTCTGAGGGAAGCAGGCTGTGGTCCGGAGGGCCACAGTCTGCTCTCCCCAATGTTTTTCAAACGGAAATATTTGATTTTACAAGCAGCTCCAGTTCTTTTAAGGTATGTAACCTGCTTTTCCCTTTTGGAATACAACACAAGGATAGTGGTATACTATTCCTTGCAGGCCTCCATACCTGGCTTTGTGGTACGGGGCAGTGGCGGCTGCTAAGGAAAGGTGGTGGCGAGGCGATGGGGTGGGGTGGTTGAAAAAATAAATCAATTACCTGGTTACAGCTGCTTGTACATTCCTTTAGCATTTGCACCCAGGGAAATTCATCGACAGTCTTTCTAGGGTGTGGTGAGGTGTCAAGGACCTACACTTCCACACTTTATGTCATGACATTTAGGGGCCCATTAGGATGGCGGGTGGATTGCCCCCACCAAGCTGGCGGTAGCCACCACCAGCCTGGCGGGGGCAATCCGCCCGCATCCCGCACCAAAATTCCTCCCGTCATATTAGAATGGCGGGGGGGACCACGGCGGACAGAAAGACCGTCCGCCACTTTCCCGACCGGGGTGGAAAAGATTTACTATAGTGGCGGTGTCTAATAGACACCGCCAGCCATATTATGATGGGCTCACAGGGGGCCCCCAGAGTGAAGGAGACATGGGGGTTTACACGGGAGGTACCGGTGGTACCCCCCTTCATTTGCATAGACAAAGCAGTAGGCACGGCGTGGTGACTGACGCTTTGTATATGCAAATGCATGAATGCATTTTTAGCATTGTGGCGGGCGGTGCTCAGGGCACTGCCCGCCACAATGCTAAAAATGCAGGATGTGCCCGCCACTGTGGCTGGCACATCCTAATGCCCCCCACGGGACCCCCGCCCTTATGGCAGGCGGTCCCAATCCCCGCTAGGATTACTGGCGGACAAAGTCCACCCGTCATCCTAATAGGCCCCTATATTGGGAAATCAAAGGGGCATATTACCAACAAGTAGCGATATTTATTGCTAAGTAGGCTTAGCGACGTTTTTTTTATCGCCGCCTATCGCTGGATATGCATTGTTTTTCTCCATTGTGCTAAAATATCCAGCGATAGCGGCGAAATGCGTGAATATCGCTGAGAACACAGCAATATTCATGCATTAGCGATGAAATGCTCTAAGCCATGTTATCCACCTCCCATTGGATAACATAGCTAAGAACTGGTCTGGGCAGGTGTTCGTATTTGGAGATATTCGCGCTTAGCGCAAATATTTCCAACGCTAAGCCTGCCTTGCTAATAGGCGAAAGCAACGTCAGCGACTGCTTTCAGTCGCTAACTGGTTGGGTACGCCCACTTTGCATGTCATTCGCGATAAACATTGCTGATATGCAAAGCGGGCCCCAAACCATTCGCTATCGCCTAAAAGCTGTCGGTAACATCAGTTAGCGACAGCTTGGTAATAGGGCGATAGAATTATCGCCGCTTAGCGGCCGAAAACGGCCGCTAAATTGGCGATAATTGCCTAGCGCCCCCCTTGGTAATATGCCCCAGAGTCCTGAATTCCTCAGGTCAAAACCGACTTGCAACTATCCTAATGGCCCACAGCAACCAGGAGGCTACAATGTACTCAAAGTAACCGTGATCAACTGAGTAACCAAAGATGGAGTCTCTTTTATACGTCTAGTACTCGAAGCTTGTAAGCAGCTTCAGCTTTATTTATGTGCTATAAACAGTGCTTAATTTAAGCCGGTGGTTTCTGCTGTTCAGTTTCAGCACTTAATTTTCAACACTGGTATTATGACAGCCTGCCACAAGGGGGCACTGTTTGTCTAAATTAAAGATGAGCACAGTAGTTTATTAATTATATAAACATTTAACTTGATCAATACCTGTAGTCAAGCCATTATCAAATCT
This sequence comes from Lissotriton vulgaris, assembly GCF_964263255.1. Classification (NCBI taxonomy): domain Eukaryota; kingdom Metazoa; phylum Chordata; class Amphibia; order Caudata; family Salamandridae; genus Lissotriton; species Lissotriton vulgaris. Next base: position 921,028,272 of record NC_141693.1, read on the forward strand.
TTGGGGCTTGGAATAGTCTGAATGGCATTCTTATAGGATCGCCGGTCTCGAAGGGGAGCCGAGTAGGTTTACCGCTGAGATGACACCTTGTAACAAGTGATTACGGGGATATATGTCCTTCCCGCGATTGACCATGAGGTTCAGTGCAACCTTTTAAAAAATTTACCAAAGAATTGCAAAGATAAGAGTATGTATATTCTAATATTAATATAGGCATACCTTTCACTTTTTGTTTTTTGTTTTGGAGTGGCACTCACAGGGCTGGACCCTGCTGTAGTCCTGAAGAAGAGCTGTGGGGTACAGCTCGAAACTAGTTGACACGCTTACTAGACACTGTGTTCCATAATAGAGCCAGTTTCCCTAGTAAATCACCCCATTTTTAATATATCCACTAGGGGCCGGAATAAAGTTTGTTTAACCCACTAGTAGGATATTTTTAATTCCTTCACTCCACTTCATTTTCCCCTTTCTCTCACACTACACGACACATAGTCTTCAGATAAAAGTGCTCCTTCGCAATCGCGATTGTCGCAGCACGCCTCAACCCGCAGCTGGGTTGAGAAGCCCCAATGATGAAGCATGTCACCGTGAGGAAACTCCGGTGAGTGAGGGGACTATAAAGAAAAAGTTTTCTTTCCTTTCCTGTTTCTGAAACAGACCTTAAGGTGTCGTGTTCCAGAAGTTAGCCAAGTTCTTTGGATCTGAATTTTTCAGATCTTTTTTTGAATAAGTATTGCCGTGGAGGGCGAACCTGGTTGATCTTTCCCTCTACCTCCCCCTGTTTAGTATTTCATTCTTATAGGAGTGCAATGGTTAATGGTAGCATGGGTACTGTCACTGGCACTTCGTTTTTTAACAAATGTAGCACTGGCACAAGCATCACAAATTCAGGCAAGGGCTAAATTTCTAGCTGCTTCCTATGTCGCTGCCATGCACACACATTTTACTTGCAGTCACTTCGCCCATTATCCCTAACGGATGACCATACATTTCAAAACATATTTATCACATACCTAACATATTACCAAAAACTGCAATATAACATAGCATAACACAACACTACAGTTTATTGGCAGTCCTGTGCATTGAGGGACATAGTTACAACTCCCTATTGCCACCACAACATTACTTTTTTGGACGTTGTGGTGGCGATAGGGTCTTCGCCTTATTTACAAAGTAGTGTTCAGCGGCTTAACATGGCTTTAACGCTGCCTTGTAACTAAGGCGCAATTTCACGCTATACTTAGCATGAAAGGGAAGGGCAATGGGTGTTGTGGTGAGCGTTTCACCGCAACACTCATTGATTTTGACCCTGCCACATATTTTTGCGGTTTCCACATGGAAACAACAAAACGCCATTGATTGTTTATGTGTGGGAAGGTGTCCATTCCTGCACATAAACATTCATTACAAAAATTATGTTTTCCAACCTCTATGTGTGCTGCATTAGCACACATAGAAGATACAAAACGTCATTTAAAGATTGTTCCATCTAAAGTCTTTTAAAGGTGTCCTTTCCTACACATAAACAATCTTTGAAGGGACACCTTCCTGTACATAAATAATCCTACACTTCAACGCAGGCACCCTTGCACTATGGTGCAAGGGTGCCTGCGTTGGCACTAGGCAGCTAAATTTAGCGCCAGCACAGGGGGAAATGCAGGGCTGCAACATATTGTTGTAAATATGCTGCAGCCCTGCCTTACGGAAGTGTTGGAGCGCTGCGTTAAGCCAAGAAGGCTAACGCAGCATTCCGTCACTTCCATTGTGAATATGCCCCATAGAATTCAAGCAGAGGCCTTGCTGTGTCTTTTGACAACCATAGAGTGCAGCCTGCAATGGCAATATCAGAATTTGACTAAAATTACAAAAAAGCAGTTTACCAATTGCTTCCCTATTGAGCAATCTAGCTTGTGGTATTGAATAGAAATTAGTTGTCACCATTGAATTTACTGAGGTCCAATAACTGATTTATTGTAGCAGTAGGGTTATTCCTAATGTATTGAGCCACTTACATAAACAAATAATTTGACATTTTCCATTGCCTATGTTTCAATATTGTAAGCTTGGTATAGTGCATTCAAATGGTTTTGGAATAACAAGGCGCATTACTTTTTAAAGTAATGTTTATCATTCACAAGACATTGTTTACATGTAAATCTCTGTGTCAAAAATTGAAAGTACTGACAACCTTACCGTTTTTGATTCTTTCAAATCTGTTCGGTGGAGAGTGCAGAAATGAGCAACAGCATATTCCAGCAAGGCCCCAAAGATGAAACTGAAGCAGATGCCCAGGTAAACATCAATTGCCTTTATGAAGCAATTCGCGTTAGGAAGCGATGTTCTAGCTCCCATCATCAGCGTTGTCATGGTTAGAACTGTTGTGACACCTGCGTGACAATATAATTTACAATAACTGTGACAGGGTTTTCGCTACAAATTGTATCAGGGCATAATTTAGTAGGTAATTCTAACAATAAAGAGTTTTCTCACGCTCGTGCTGTCTTTGAGATATCCAAACAATAGCAAACTTGAATTTGTATTTTTTTACTACTAATTGGAACTAGAACGCATATTTAGGAGAGGTTTGCGTAATGCTTGCACCATGCAACGTGGAACGTGTTTGACGCAAACTTCTAAGTGAGTTTTTTTAAGTCAATCAAAGCCACTATGTGCAGCCTTGAATGGTTTAAAAAATCTGGAGTCATGCAAAGCAGTGTAAATCGATTCATTGCATTAATCTGCACAAGGGAGGAGTTCCATGGGCGTTGCATGGGTTTTCCAACGCAACTCCCATGGTTTTTGACGCATTTCCAGATTAACTAAACCTGGTAGACCTGGGTATGCGGCAAAAAGATACACCTCCCCAGGAGAGGCTTAACGAGGAGAAATATCTTTATTTCTCCTCTTTACTTCCTATTTCTATGTGTGCAGCAGCAGTAAACATAGAAAGAGGAATATGCCTCTAAAGATTGTTTTTGTGCAGAAAGGTGCCCCTTCCTGCATAAAAACAATCCTGCATGCAATGCTGTCACTCTTTCACCATGGTGCAAGGGTGCCTGCATTAGTGCTAGTCAGACCACTGTGTGCCGGCCACGTTGGAAAGGACAGGAATGCGCCGTATGCCTTAAATACAGTGCATTTCTGCCCTTTCCCAGTGCCAAGGTGCAGCACAGCAAGGTCACTTGCTGCACTGCACTGTGCCACTTATAAACATGAATTTTGGTCTACAGTGTAAAGTTGGCTTTCCAAGACTCCTTGACTCTTGAGGTAGCCCTGGATAAATAGTCAATGCTTATCACATGTAAGGTAGTGTAGGGAAAGATTAGGTACAGGACAACATAATTATTACATTTGCAATAAATATATGAATAAAATGCAACAAAAAGTAGCATAAAACCATGGCATGCAGCAATTAACATTATATAATGGTTGCAAATACAAAACAAATGTGAATATCAGCACAATACTGAGAGCAAGAGCATGATACCAAACAACGCAGTTACCAAAACATTCCATAGGTTAGAAAATGCTCACAAACGTAATGACTGTCACAATCAACACAATGAAAACTGGAGGATTGCAACCTTCATACCAAACTACCAAAATGGAAACTATGACTATCACTCCTCTCCCTCGCCCTAAAAGGAATACCTGGCATCTTGCAATTTTTTTGAATTTTTTTTTTGAAAATCTTTTTATTGTTATAAAAAACGAAAAACAGTTAGAGCGTATCAAGTGCAATGCAGTCCAACACATACAAGGAATCCAACAATTGAAAGGTCGCAATATCGGCAGCCGTTGAAGCAGGACACTGAGATTCTAACACACATTTGACGAATCAGGATTATAAAACTAGCTGAGTTAGCCTATATCAATGCGTGCAGCCCACAGGCCCCTCTACCCACAAAATCAGGATATCAAAGATCATTGCGCCCCTCGATACTAAAATCGTAAACAGGATAAAGTACGGACACTTGTATGCAAAAAAGAACAAATTAAAATAATAGAGCTCTCATTGGCACCTTAATACTGAAAACAGAGTCAGGACATCCAGTAAATAAAGAAAGAAAATAAAATTAAAAAACGCAATGCGCACTACACCCCACCCCCCACCCTGCACCCCTGCATGTAGCTTACGCCAGACCCCAACTAGCAGTGTGCCTGTTGCCCCATCTAATCTACAAATACTAAAAGAGGTAAGTGGAGGAGGGCCTTCGTACAGGCTCCCGGCCTCTCCCCCCGCTAGTTCAAAGTCTCCCCCTATTACGGATATATTATCATTTCACTATCAAGTGAAAATCAGGGGGATACATTACTCGCCTACACTGCCCCCGGTACCAACATCATAGAGTGAATCCCACACTGCCACCATTAAAATAAAAGTCTTGAAATGATAGGCCGTTCTCAGCCTTGACCCGCTCGATCAGGTACACAAATGTTCTTCAAATGAACAGCCGCCATCTTGAAAAATTCGATAGAACAGTAGCAAGCCGGAAATAGCTGGGCTTTCTCAGTCTCATTGTCACTGGGTCCCATCTGTGTCGATAAGAACCACGGATGTTGTGTAAAGTCCAAGTGCACTGAGTTCGAAAAGGGAGAAAGGGCCACCCTGTCGAGCCACTTCTGAGTCATCACATGAGTCATCAGATACATTGCTTGGTGCGATATACCCTCAGTCGATAACAATATTGTGAGCACTGACATGACCGGGACCTCCAATATATGGGCATTAGCTAATTTGCAATCCAGGGTCTCTTGCATTACTCGTTTTATGGGGTTGCTGGCCGCCATCAGTCGGGTGGTGTGGATGTCATTACTTCCACAGTGTCATTGAATTGAACAAAAGCTATGTCACTATTTCCCAGTCCAAAAGCCACGGCGTCCGATTTGTGCTCCAAGGCTTGGGCTTTCCAATTCAGGGAGAGATGAAGACCCTCAATCGCCGCCATTATAGCCCCAAGCGTAGGTTCAACCCTGGTCAGCACTAGTTGGTCCCCCTTGATAGGGAAATTCTGGTCCGGTCTCGGAGATCCCTTAGATAGGATATGCCGTCCCAGGTCATCCGTTCGAATTTTCCCAGACCTCTCGGAGGATCGGGTCTGATTCACACAAAAGCCGATATTAAGCGCCATTTCGCGTGTTTCGTTCACTGTCTATCCTTGGGCCTTTCGGGATAGACCCCGTAGAATCAGAAGCGAAGACACACGTTCCAACCCCTCTGCATGCAAGGATATTGCAGAGCTGTCTTCAGGATATGCCCGAAACCATTGGGTCGCAGTTTAGACGGTACCAAGCCGTTTATATTCTTGGCTCCCACAACCAATTATTCAGCTCGCATCCGCAGTGTCATTGAGGTGTTCCACTTCGGCGCTAATCCATACGGATATTTGATGCTGAAATCAGACAAAATGTACTTCCATTCCGGTGGACCAGCTCCTCCCGAACTCTTATGGCCGATGTTGTTCAACTAGAAGCCGGCTGCACTCTTACTCGAGGCCCCGGCTTCAATGCTGATGTAGGCCTCAAACTTCAAGGCGATGTTTCTCCGTTCTCGAAGCAGGTGGAACTTTCGGGGTCACTCGGTGTAGCGTTATTTCGTTTCATCTGCCCGGGAGAGTTGCATAGGCACAGGATAACTGGCAGGATCTTGTAGCAGGATGAGAAGGTCTGCGGAGCCGGGAGCCTAAGCGGCCATCTTGGTCGCCAGATCGGCTCCTCCCTTGCAATTTTTTTAATGCAGATTTATATAGCGCAAACTCCAGAATCACAGATTTGGATGCGACCCCAAGGCTCGAACCCTAGTTTCCAGCATTAAAGTCGGCAAACTTGCTGTCAGACTACATACTCTCCCCTGGTATCTCATATTACCTGTTAGGCCATTCAGTCTTAGGGTGATCATCCCCCAAACTTTTGGCCTTTACCCTCCACTTTTTGCTGACATTCAGTTTTTTTTTTGCTCTAGGACTCTGTGCACTTTACCACTGCTAACCAGTGCTAAAGTGCCTATGCTCTCGCTCATACATATGGTACAATTGGTTTAAAACTAATTTAATTTACTTATAAGTCCTTTGTTGAGTTGTATATAAATAGATATTACTAGTGGGCCTGCAGCACTCATTGTGTCACCCAATTAAGTAGTTCCTTAACTATGTTCCAGGCCTGCTATTGGAGCCTGAACTCAGTTTTAAACTGCCATTTTGAGCTGCACTATAACTCCCTTGCCAAGCATTAAACTCAGCTGTTATTGCTTATCTCACCCTATTGCAGGCCATTGGTAGTAGGTAGCTCATAGGGCAGGGTGCAGTGTAATTAAAAGGATGGGCTTGTACTTTTAAGGTTTACATGTCCTGGTAGTGAAACATCCTAAATTCGTTTTCACTACTGTTAGGCCTACCTCTCCCATAGGCCGCCATAAGAGTGGCAGGGTATGCTCAGACGTGAGTCCCTTGCTCACTTTGCCGCTGGATTCAAGCAAGCCGGGCTGAAGAAGGCTGGAATGCCAGAAACCGGTCCTCGGAAGCTTGTTTCCGGTCCAGGGAAGACATGGCTTGGCAGTTCGGGCTGGACTGTTCCCATGAGGCACAGGGTCAGACTGATTTGCATATAGCCATGTCTGAACTGGGGTGGCAGAGTGGGCTAAAGAACGGTGATGGAGTAAACCCAGATCTTTTGACTGGGTGTGAGTGTTTGATTGATTCAGATGCTCCGTCCATCACCACCCCCTTTTGTACCAAATGATATTTACAAGCACACATAAAGCCACCATAGGTGGCTGTACTTGTGCTTGTAAATATCACCCCTTTTCACACAACGCTTTGCGTGTTAGGGGCGTGACATGGGTATTGCTGTGGGTGTTCCCACGCAACACACATGACCACTGATGCATTTCCAGATTTACGAGCAATCGTAAGACTGGAAGTATATCAGAATGCCACGCCACCCCAAGGGTGGCGTAGCGAGGCACAATAAGGAGAAATGTTTTAATTTCTCCTAGTTTTTTTCCTCTTTCGAATCGTGCTGCATTCTACAGCACATATAGGTAGAGCAAATCACCTCAATTGATTGTTTTTGTGCTGAGGGGTGCCCATTCCTGCACAAAAAAATCTCAACGCAATACAGGAATCCTCGCACCATGTTACAAGGGTGCGTGCACCAGCGCTTGGCAGCAGTTTGTGTACCAGTGCAGGGAAAAGCACAGCGATGCAACATATGGTTGAACAATGACTTGCGCCACTGAGTTAGTTTCTCGTAAATAGGGCACTAGGTGCCTTCAGCCTGTTACTGGGTCACATGACTGGGTGCATTTGGACTTTGTTTATTCTCCCAGACAGTCACACAATAGAGGGATTACATGTGCCTGTATCGGCCATCAACTGGCAGGACAGGGGGAAAGAGATGGGCACAGCCCCACTTGCCACTGAATAGCTTGTGGTGCTCTGGCTTCAAACAAACGACTTGCAACCCTTGCATTGTTCATGCAGACAATAAGGAGAGGGAAAGCAGCAAACTTCAAGCACTTTCATAGGAAATTCTCTAGAAACTTCTACTTCAAAGAAGGCACCAGGTATAAAAAATAGGATCCTCAGAGCCACTCTTCAGTTCACTTTCTGGACCTGTAGAAGGACTCCAAGAGGACTGCCTGCTGCTGTGTACTCTACAAGACTGTTTGCTGCACCTAGAAGGACAGCTTTGCTGCCTGGAGGCTGACTTCAACCCTCAGAGGCCTGCCCTAATGCCTGAGCCCTGTTCCACAGCTTGAACTCAGAACTACCAGAGTGATTGCAAGGGCTAGTGAATATGGCCTCCTGATCAGAGCCTCAGGGACGGAAAAGGCTCCAACCATCTTGAACCTGCACCTTGACCCACCTTGAATGAGTCTTATACCCCCCCCCCCAAGTGGTGACTCTTCAGTGTGGACCCATGGTGGTGGTACTAAATGTGCCCAGATCGCCCAAACTAAAAACTTGAGACTTAGAAAACTTTTGTTTAAAAACTGCTCTGAGAACTGAGGGAATACGGGGACCATCTTGCTCAATTATTTGCCCAAGGTGCATTGCAAGTCCGTCTGAATAAATGACAGCTCCCACTCTGGCTCCTAAGGTACTTCGCCAAAGCTGTATCCGTTCTTTTTCCACTGGAGATTTCTAGTTTGAAAAAGGTGACTAAGTCCGAACAAAGAAAAATTCATTGCGGCTTCATCCAGTGGCCCACAGATGATGATGTTCCTTCCTCAGACATCACCTGCAGCCTTGCCCCACTAAGCTTTACCTTCTAAGAACATTTTTATTCAAATTTCTTTTAAGTCTGAATTGTAAATGCCACTGGGCCCAGTTCATTTTTTTTTATCCGAATCGCCCTCCATTGTGGTCGGCCATATATTTAGACTTTGACCCGGTCTCGCCTCATTAGATGTCCCTGGCTGGTGCTTTGACCTTTAAGGCACTAGTTTTTACCTTAAGCTTTAAAAATTCATAACTCAGTTTCTACTTATTGGATTTTTGTCATTTTGGTGTCAATGTATTACAATTTCTTTTCTCTATTTTTCTAAATTGGTGTGGGATTTATCCTGTGTCGTGTTTTCACTTTATTACTATTTGTGTGCTGCATAAATAATTTGCATATTGCCTCTAAGTTAAGCCTGACTGTTATTGTGCCAAGCTACTAGAGGGATAAGCACAGTTTAAATTATTTAATTTTTGTGGTTCACCTTGTCATGGATTGTTGCTGTTGTTTAAACAGAGTTAACACCCATGTTAAGCCGTATAGCCATAAGATGGTCTTCCCTCAAACGTTTTGCCTTACTTCTACATTTTTAATGATCTTGTTTTTGCTAACCAGTGCTAAAGTGTGAGTGCTCTCTCCTAAAAACATGATAACATTGGCTTGCACCCAATTAGCACATTTATTTTACTTGCACGCCCTAGTAAGGTGATACTACATGGACCTAGGACCTGTAAATGAAATGCTACTAGTGGGCCTGCAACTCTGATTGTGTCACCTACCTAAGTAGCCTCTTAACATGCCTCAGGCCTGCCATTGTGGCTTCAGTATGCAGTTTAAACATAAATTGTGACCTTGCAAAATAAAATATTTTCCACTACTAAATCTTCCACTCTAATACATATAAGTTATCCCTAGGGTATGCCCTAAGTAGACAATATGGTAGGGCGCAGTGCACTTGAAAGGTTTGACATGTACTTTTAACTTTTACATGTCCTGGTAGTGAAACACTCCTAAAATAATTTTTCACCATTTCAACCCCATTGGGTTAACTTATTACATTTAATAAGTGATAACTTTCAATTATCTGCAGAGTGTATTCTGGGTCACATGCCTAGGTGTAGCTGGCCATTGGTCTTTGTGTATTGGTCCCAGAGAGTGAATTTATAGGGCAATAGGTGTTAGCAGGATGGAACATCTGTGACTTGATTAGGGGGTGGAGCTGTCACCTACCACATTTGCCCATCACAAAGGCTCTGCGTGGGTATACACACAAAGGGTTTTACACTAGTGTTTTGTAACACCAGAAAAGCTGGAGCTGGGGCAAGGAGGCAGGACATTCCAAACACCTACTGGGGTGGAAACCTTTGCAACCTTCTCCTACTTCAAAGTTGGCATCAGTTATAAATAATGAAACCTCATACTAAACTCTTCAGTACACCTCTGGACCTGTGGGTGACTCAGGAGGATTGCTGTGCTGCTCTGCAAGAAGGACTACTAAATTGCCCTGCTACCTTGCTGCCCTGCTGCCTGAGTGAAAGAACTGGACCTGCCTCTTAAACCCAGGACGACCAGAGTGACTCCAAGGCCTAGTTGGCTGGCCTCCTGATCATAGCCCTAGGGACAGAAAAGTCTCCAACCATCTTGAACCCAGCACATGGACTACACTTGGTATGAGTCTTGCCCCATGTGGTGCTACCCAAGTGCTTAACCCTTGGAATTGGACTTGAATGTGCTCTTCCAGCACAGCTGTGGTCTGTAAGCAGAACCAACACAGTGCAGTGCATCTTCTTGCAGCTCTGCTTTAGAGCACGCAGCGCGAGGCATCCCCAACGCTAGACTGTGGGCCATCCCAGACAACAATTTCATCGGAACCTCCATTGCGCAACACATCTCGATGCAGACCATTGCATCACAACCCCAACATCGATGGCATCCTTGACGACGATGCAGGACATCCCATTGTAGCCCCTCGTAACTGCAGGTGAGTGACACATCTCCAATGTAGGACTTTGCATCACATGCCCCCCATTGACAGCATGAATTTGAATTTGAATTTAAAATATTTCTATAGCGCAACATACACCAGACGGTTTCTTGGCGCTTTTGGGAACATGGACTACAGAAACAGAGGGATAAACAAAAATCAGTTCAGAATTGAATTCATAGTGGGAATTCTCAACAACAATGCAGGACTCTGCTTCCCCACGTCGCAGCTCCTCAGAACCGCCATTGTGAGATGTACCCTTGACCCGGGATCTTGCAATGCTACACAAATCAGGATTTAAGGTACCTTTGTTCAGATAGCCTGACTTGGGCCTTGCATCCAACTTAAACTCTATTGCAGTTGGCCTGAACTTGTTACTTCGTCCCCGTCCAGCTCAATCAGATAACCACAGTTTGCGCTTTGTGCATATAACACACTATTTTTACTTCAAACTTGGAAATTGCATGCCTCCTGATATACTGATAGGATTTTTGTCATTTTGGTTTCAAACAATTTATTACATGTTACTCTTTTTTTCTAAGTTGGTGTGGGGTTTTTCTTGTATTGTGTTTTCACTTTCTTTCACTTTATTACTGTTTGAAGTACTGTATAAATATTTTACATACAACTAAGTTAAGCCTGACCTCTTTGAGCCAAGCTACCCGATAGTTAAGCACCGGTTAATTTGGGGTTGCTTGTGACTTAACACTAACAGAATTGTGGCTGCTGCTTGAGTAGAGGTTCACCCCCCCTCAAACAGTAAGCGGATTTCCATAAAAATAAAAACGAATCTCCTATCAACCACCCCCACCACGTTCTGTTCCTTCCCTCCATGCTTGAATCTGTGCTCTCTGCTTTCTATTGAAGCTGTGGACTAGTACTTCATTGACATGCTCTGTAACTGCTCCGTCGGTGCGGCTGGGAATTGCTTTATGTTGTATGAATAATAAGAAACATCTTTTATTAGCCTCTGTTGCCATCATAGCAGTCAAGGACAACATTAATGGTCACGTTTACAAAACAGTGCCAGCGTTTAAAGTCAGTAGAAGTAATGCACACTGGTGCGAAGTGTTGATTTGTAATTTACTTTCCTTAAAAGTAGTGCTACTGTTCCCTAAGGGTAACGCAAAGTAGTGCTTTACATGTGCATCCATGGGGCGCCCCATGTGTCCTAACTGTGTGTTCCACGCTACCACCCATGGCTTTTGGTGCAAAGCTCTTTCAACTAATAGTTCCAGAGAGGACTTGCCCCAAAATTCTCTTCCTTGAGGCAGGTGCAAAGGAAGAGAATAGGTTTTTCTCTATCTTTGTTAACTTTGTAGTTGTTCTGCACTAGACAACATATACAAAGTAGGAAGGGGCAGATTTATGTTGGACTTGCGCCACGTTTGCGTCACGCAACGGCGGCGTAAACGTGGCGCATCCCTGCAACCCATTTACAACGTGACGCATCTAGGCAGATGCGTCACGTTGTAAAGCCCTGCGCCACATGTGGGCGTTCCGGGGCAGGTGCGCCTCGCAAAAGTGGCTGAGTGAAATCTACAAGTTTTCACTCAGTCACTTTTAGGCCAATGCTGCGTCAAAACCCTGCGCCTGCTTGAAGCAGGCGTAAGGCTTGACGCAGCATTGGACAGATAGGGCACCCACGAGCCTTGCTGGAGCTGCGTCGCGCTTGGGACGCAACTCCAGCAATGCGCCACCTTTACAGCACAGATGCGTCACGTATCTGTGCCAATTTTGCCCCATGGTGCGCTGCATTGTAAATGCGTCGCACCATCGGTGGCGGAGCTGCAGCGCAGTAAATCTGCCCCGAAATGTTTTAAAGCTAATCTAAGCTTAGTAAAAAGTGTATGCTAGACACACACACACACACACACACACCCACGCACACACACTTTTCTCCTGTGGTGTAAAGGTGTGTCCGTGACACAAGGCAATGCTTGGCATCCTCCCGTTCATGCAGCACACCATCTTTGTTTGCGGTGCTGCGTTGCATCAAATACTACATTTTCTTACTACTTTTTCTAGTTAGACTCTGCTATTCCTTCTACTGACTCTTATAACAGGTATTTTTTTTTTAATTCTAATGTCCAATCTTACAGCTTCAATATTTGTAAACAAGCTAAAACATTTCACTTTCCAGTTTCAGGATTGTTAATGGTAGCCAATTTAAACTAGCAGAAAATTTCTCCCCATATAATTCGCAGTCGGTAAGTGGAATTAGAATATTCCCGTTCATGACGAGGTTTTTATATTTTTTGGTACCATGCGTCTGCATGAAACTAGCTTCGTCGCTTAAATAGAGCGTCAATGTTCGTTTAAAAGCAGCAGATGGCACTTGAGTCCAAGGTTTGCACTTGGAAGCTGACGAATGCTGTTCAATGCACTTTACGGTAATACAGTGTTTCTGATGGAGCTGTTTTTACTCCTGCCGCACCGTGGAGCCTGAGACATGTGAGGTGACCTGAAGTCCCTGCTGCTGCGAAACCTGCTTAACTGTCAGGTAATGTGCGGCAAAAGTAGGGCCTGTTGCCTGGTATTTTCCAAGATATGTAAATTAAAGGAAACCCAACCGAACCCATCTAAGCAATTATATCAAAGACAAATTGTATGTGGCGCTTTATATAGACCAAGGGGCAGCGGAGCACTGTTCAGGGTCAAAGGCAAGGATACAGCCATCCAGCGATTGAAGCAGTAGTTGGTTTATGAACTGATACTGCATCATGATGCAGTCTTTTTTCAAAAAAGTGGGTAGCAATTTCAGTAATTGTGTGTTATTCTTGCGAAGTGAAATTATCCAAAATTATGGTATTATGCCAGTTCGCATAATTTGAAGTAATTTGGGGGCATTAATTCCTTCCCATGAGCACTGGAACAGAGCGCGAGCGGTTCGTGTTCTGTTGTATTTAGCGATATTTTTTTAAATCAGAAAATACATTCTCAGGTTCATTTTGGATGCAAAGGTGCATTTTATGTTATAAAATAGCACTAAATGCAGGGCTATGCTCGTCAGGTAATTCTGCATAAGCACCAGTAATTCTACGTAATTATGTAACAGCACATTGCATGAGTTATGCCTTCCATAATGGTAAACTGAATTTAACTTGCACAGATAGGAGAAAGTGTTTGCTGAATTTTGTCTAAAGTGGAGTCCTTTCGAATTTCTCTCCCAAAATCGGAGTTTATTATAATGTGTGACTTCAGTCTTAATCTTATGAATCCATAGCTTAGACTTTAATAATGAATCAAAAACGTGCACAAACAAACATAGGGCCTCATATAACATAGAATGGCACAGAGCAGTACCTCCAACAACTTTGAGTGCTGCGCCATTCTAAAAGTGCAGAAATGTACTGTATTTACAAGAAGATGGGGCATTCCTGTACTGAGCCCTGCGCCGATGCTAAAAAAGCAGCCAAGTACCAACGCAGGCTCCCCGGTGTGGCGATGATTGAATTTGTGCAAGTAGGGACATCTTTCTGCACAAAATCAATCAATGGAGTTGATTAACTCATTCTATGTGTGCTGCAGAGTGCAGCACACATAGAGGAAAAACGATGAGAAATAAGGATATTTCTCCTCATTGTACCTCCCTAACCGCACTCCAGGGGCGGCAGTAGAATCTGACACATTCCCAGGGTTACGATTCCTCATAAATCTGGGAAAGCTTCAGATTCCATGGGTGTTGGGTAGGAAAACGCAGAGCAACATCCACGGAATGCCCCTTTCAGGCGGTGTTCTGCGTGAAAGAGGCACATATGTACAAGGCCATAAAAAAACAAGTAAAGTGGCTTTGAATAACCTTGTAAATATGCTGTGGCACGTTGCGCCACCAGAGCATCAAAAGTGGCACTCCAGTGGTGCCAAAGTGCTGCTAGGGCCCCGTAGTTGTTAGCAAAACACGCATTCCCATACCAGCTAAAATGATCTATTAAACAATTCGGAAATCTCAGAAGATTGATTAGCATAAAACATTATTTAACATTTCCTATTGCCTGGAATTTAATTCTACTTACAATTTCTCATTAAACTGACATTTCCTGATAAGGATCACCTCTAATAATCTACTTTCTGACTCAGAAAACCCCTCCAGCTCTTTGATTACACGTCTATCACCATACATTACTCATCTGTATGGGTTCTATGCAAAGCCATTATACAAAACAGGCCTTTCTGGAAGACAATCCCAATTGCCTTATCATCACTGTCAACATTTCGGACACCATATAGATTGCAACTACATTCCCCTGCTGGGTTTGGATCTCCACATAATATAAGTGAGAACTGGAGGAAAGGGCTACTGCTACCAACCTGTCCTTCACCTTGCCAAAGATATGCAGATATTACTGCGGAGTGGAGGGAAGGAGGAGATTGGAAAGTTTTTTCTATCTATCCTCTTTATATTCTCTATCCTCTTCATGTTCACTTCATTGCTGTTTAATGGAATTAGTCCTAACTGCATTGGCATGCGTTGTGTGCTAGCATCACTCAAAAAGTAAATTTTTCAAAATGCCTAAAGAAATACATGTGCCTTCTTTTAAATGTGTGCCATTTATTGTGTCACAGCAACAGTTGTTTACCTCAGCCTCAAAAGAGAGTATGAAAAAAAGCCGCACGGTTTAGTTAGGAAATTTGCACTGCATATATTTATTTTTAACAGAGTTGGAGGTCTTGCTATTATATATAGAGACGCCTTCAGTTGCCGCTTGAATGAGAGGTCGATTCTTGACTGTGAAAGCCTAGTTTTCGCAATCGGTTTTTCACAGACATGCACCTTTTCCGGGGTCCTAATTTACCGACCCCCGGGACCTCTGGGAAACTTCAATTTGGATCTTCCAGAAAACATAGCCACCTTAGCTAGTTCCCTGTCTAACTTCTCAATATTAGGGCATCTTAATATTCATTTCGATGATGCCTCCTTCGCCAGTACTAAGGAACAGGTAGATAACCTAGAAGCTCTAGCCTTAGACCTAAAAATAAATGGCCCTACCCATATTAAAGGACACTTATTGGATCCCATTTTTAAAAACACCAACGTGATAGCTGATAACCCAATTCCCCTACCCTGGAGTGACCATTATCTGCTACCCTTTACTTGGATACCTACAACTAGGATTCGATCAGAGCCCACCATAAAAAAACTTGGACAAAATTGGACTAAGATTAGTATTGAGTCCTGGACAGACATCCTGAATAACACCTGACCATCATTAAAAGGGGATCCAGAATCAGCCAATCAGGATTTTAATGGTTGGCTTGAAGCCTCCATAAAACTGCTGGCCCCTAGGAAAATCAGGAAAGATAAGAAAGGTCTAAAAAAGATAGCCTGGTACACTCCAACCCTTAGAGAACTAAAACTCAAGTGTAAACAAACAGAGAGACAGTGGAGGAAAGATTTCTCAGTAGAAAAAAAACAAATCTACAGAGACGCCATAAAAGTTTACAAATTGGAAATTTTCAAACCCCAAGCGAAATACTATGAAACCTAAATCTCCTCAGCCGCTAATGCCCCGCCTGAAATGTTCAGAATTTTTAAATCAATCACTACCTCCTTCACCTCCAGCAGAGAATACACTTAAACACTGTGATGATTTAGCGGAATTCTTCCACACTAAAATTCAATCCATCTATCTCACTTTTCCACCTCCTACCATTCTTCTAAACCCCACCCAGTTGGACACCAATGTGATCAGGACTGGAAATGCCATGGAGGCTTTACACCCTATGGATCTGGAAACCTTAAAATCCTATCTCAACAAATTAAAATCTGGCTCCCCAGAAGACACAGCTCCACCCAACGTCCTAAACCAAGTTTCTCACACAGTGGCACCCACCATACTAGAACTAATAAACCTGTCATTAAGTACTGGCAATGTCTCTTCACCCTGGAAACAAGCCATGGTGAGGGCATTGCTAAAAAAGTAGGAGCCGGCCCAGATATCCTCTCAAATTATCGACCTATATCCCTACTGCCAGGAATTGCTAAAATGACAGAGAAGCATGTAAATGCTACACTCTCAGCATTCCTCGAGGAGAACGGTCGACTACACCCTACACAAACAGGCTTTAGACCCCAACAAGGCACAGAAACAGCTCTGATTGCCGTCACCGAGGAAACTAGAAAAATCATGGACGCCGGAGGTTCGGCCGCTATCCTCCTCTTGGACCTGAGTGCAGCCTTCGATACCGTTAACGATTGATGGAGCGAGCTTCAGAAATGATTTTAGTCTGGCTCGTGATATAAAACTCTCATAACTTGAATTAACATATTAATGAGTTATTGCATGGTTTGTTGTATTAATCAACCTAGATTAAAGTTTTACATTACATTACACCAGGGACTAATATTAATGTGCTCATGTTGCATTTGCAAGTCTGTTTTGTAACACATAACTAATATTGTTTTGTTAGTCCTATGGTCTTTGTCAACATTAATGCGGCTGATTATCTGATGGCATGTGCTTTTATTGTGTGTGCTTATGTGTTTGTCTATGTTGTGTCTGTTTATCCATGTTGTGTTTGTCTATCTTTTTACTCTTTCAGATATATGAAGAATCCAGCTGGACTTTATGAAGAATGGAAGACATTAAATGTGCTGCTTTATTTGTGTGCTTCTGCTAGGCGACTTATACTAATGGGTTAACATTAGCTATGTAGGTTGGAAACAGAATGACTTTCATTACCTGAATTAATTATTGTTTTGTGTTTGTTTAAATAATAGTATTCTGAAAAAGTGACGCGAGCTAAAAGTGGCGCAGTGACGCAAGCAAAAGTGGCGCAGAAAATTGATGCTTTCTGAAAAGAGGCCTGCTGATGAAAAGCTACACGAGAAAAACTTATTTTGAAAAAGATGAGAAGCCTATAAACTTTTATTGTGAAAAGTTTTTGAAAAGAACTGCAAAAGGCACTCTGTGGAGAGGTTTGCTAATGTGCCACGAGAAGCTCAGAACGGACAGGCTCAAGGCCAGGATGTGAGTCGCGGTATTTTTGTGCACTACATGAACAATCTTTGCTACAAAATGTAGCAGCCTAAGGAAGTGCTACCAGGACTCTGTGCATGAACAATGGCTTTGTGTAAAAGCCTGGACTTGAGGTGGAAGATGTCACAATTTACTGTGGCGTGAGGTGGTTCAGCCAATGGGGAGCCAGAATTCAGCTGATGGTATGTGAAATTAGTTAGTTTAGCCATAGTTTTAGGGTATAAGAATAGGCTCTAGGAGCAGATTTTTGGCTTACGCTTCTTGATTCCAGAGGGACGTGTTCTGCTGTTCGATGAATACACGTAAGGAAAGGTGACTTTAAAAGACTTTGTTTTCAGGTGATGAGGGTAGAGACAGAGAGTTAGTTAGGGTTTGG
The DNA here is from genome assembly GCF_964263255.1 of Lissotriton vulgaris. Classification (NCBI taxonomy): domain Eukaryota; kingdom Metazoa; phylum Chordata; class Amphibia; order Caudata; family Salamandridae; genus Lissotriton; species Lissotriton vulgaris. Next base: position 921,045,838 of record NC_141693.1, read on the forward strand.
AAATGCTCTTTTTCACTTATTTCGGCTAATGAATAATATTTTCTTGAATTAAGCTCTCTTTATAAATGCTGAATAAAACTTTCATATGACTTTTTCTAATGCTTGCTTAATAAAGTTCCAAAATCTAAGTTTTCTTGAATATGTTTGAATAAACTTTTAAAATGGCAATCTGGTCTTGTTTATTGTAGATAGTTTAAACAACATATCAGATCCATTCGCCTCATGATTCAGCTGCTCTGTTATTTTATGGGCCTGGTATTGATTGGTAAGTTTGGTGGTAGATAGTGACATCATTTATGCAGAATTTTAGTAGGAGCGCTGGATCACCATCATCTGCTTATTTCTAGGACTAGAAAAGCAGGGGTATCAGGGGTTGCACTAAGATGGCTGAAGTCTTTCCAGTAGGGCCGATCGTTCAAGGTTTATGAGGAAAACTGTACATCCAGGAGCATGCCTTTGAGATGTGGAGTGCCTCAGGGTTCATCCCTGAGCCCCAGACTTTTTAACATTTATATGAGCCCCCTGGCCAAAGTCGTTGAACCCTTTGGAATTCGATTCATTACATATGCTGATGACACCCAATTGATAGTTTTCCTCAACCAACCAGGAAATAGTTCAGACAATCTAGCCAATTGTATGAAAACAATTTAAACCTGGATGGAAAGCTCCTTTCTACAACTTAATGGAACAAAATGGAAGGAAACGGGCTGCTGGCGGCTCGCAATGATTTTTGGAGTGAGTGGCATGGTTCTATTGTGAACAGGTCGTTCACAGTTGAGAAGAGCCAAAAATCTTGAATTAAGTCTAGCTGAGCGACGCCAAGGGTCCAGGACCTGGGAGGCACCACTTGGGATTCAGAAACTTGCTGAGAATGTGTCCAGGAGCCTTTCATATCCCTGAGTCTCAGATCAAGATGCCAGCAGACTAGGTCTTTGAGTCACTCTGAGGTCCTGGGTTCACAATGGATTGCTGATCTAGTCCTTCTTCCCAGGCACGAGGTCAGCAGTTCCTTCAGAGCAACAGTCCAGCAGAGTTGCAGGCTTTGTAGCAGCACAGCAGCTTTTCTGCCAGCAGAGTATCCCAGGTCCATAAGTGTACTAAAGTAGTGTCTGAGGTCCTCCGTTTATACACAGTTGTGCTTTGAAGTGGGGAGAAACTTCTAGAGGCATGCCTTTTACGTGTTTAGATGCCATACCTTCCCTGTCCTTGCTCCAAACTAACTACAGGGGGTATACAGTTTTGGAGGTAGTACACCAACAAGGGGATAGGGATCATAACAAGTAAATACAACAGCGTGAAACATACTGGATACAATTTTGGGACACTTCAATTCCGAAAGGTCTCAACGATAAAATGGAATTTGCTTATTTTTTATTACCTCTACAACTTTGCATACTCTTTAGAGAGACAGTATGGCTTGATAGAGATCTATGACTTTTTACTTCCATTTCACATTATCACAAAGAATTCACTTAATTGCACTGTTTAGAGAAGTTGGGTTTAGTTCAAAGCATCTTTATTCCCCTTGTGTAGGTGGGTGGGTTTCTCAAATCTGACATTGAATAATACAGTTTATTGAAAATTACGTTTTCATAATGGAATGTGACCTTCATGAACTATCATCATTATCTCTTTGTTTTTCATATACATCGTGTTTTTCCATTTTGTATCAAACATTGGCTATTTGTCGAATGTTAATGATGATTTGTGTTCTCCAATTGTATATGATTTATGATTGTTATGTATTGTTTACTTATGGTACCATTAATACTATCAGGCTTCATATTGGAACCTCAATGTAATTTCCAGTCCAACTCTTACCTTTTTTTTCCTTTTGATATTTGTCTTCAACCTGATTCTTTCATTTTAGACATCGCTTTTCTTTAGATTTTTATGGCTAGGTGTGGGGAGAGCATGACCTATTTTTTTCTTAGCTTTTTCAGAGTTTCACATTTTCTTCACTGCTTATACATACCTTGTTGAAGAAAGAGCAGGGTTTTGCCATTTCTGTGTGTCAGAGAAGATGTTGGTTGATTGTTCACAGTTCGCTTTCTAAGGTTATTAATCTCATCTTTAATGCGTCAGTACATATGGGTGGCCTTCCATACGCTTGCTGGAATTGTTGAGGTTAGACTGGTTGCAACGCAAAGGCTTTTCAAGCTTTGATGAGTTTACCTGTGCATCACATTCTTATAGTCATAATTTTTTTAATTTTCGGGAGATTGTAGCTTACAGTCCTGTATTCCCCTTTCATTGTAGACATTCAAGGTCCTTGAGAAAGGATTAAGAGTTCATTGAACACAAACTTGTTTGCGCCTTGTGAAATTAATTGGCTTTTGAACATTTGGGACACAATAACACCAACCTCGCGGGTGCTGCTGAGTTCATGACTTGTTTGTTTAAGTTTAGTTCACATTATTTTGTACTGTAAGAAAATTGGTTGATCTGGTATTTACTTTTCATGTTTTTTGAGTGCGATACTTACCAAGAATACTTGACCAGCAGTTCTCCTGAGCTCTTTTTGGGTAAGGAAATGTTGGAAGGAGTTGAATTTTTGGTTTGTAGCACTGATATGCATTTACGTCTTTTCTGATATGTGGTTTTAACTATGTTTGACAGACAAAGGAATTGGATCCTGTTGGAGTCAGGTTACTCTGAACGATTGATTTATTGGAGTTTTCAGTAGTTGGTAATTTTCATTGTCATTCATCATTATCCACTGGGCTTGGTGATAACCATAAGCACAGTTGTAATTTGTTTCTCCTTCTTATTACTTTCTTGCAAATATGACATTTTGAGGCTTCCTCATTCTTTTTGATTTCACTTTATTTCTTACTTTAATATTTGTTTTCTCTCCTAGACCACATGTTACACGATCTCTTTTTAGTATTGCCAACTCAGATCAGTTTTCCCTCATGAACAGTATAACGACACATGTCACCGATTTGCTGCTTTTGCATGCATAGGGTTGTTGCATTTAGATTGATTTTCACAACATGTACCTTTAGGTTACAGCTGTTTCTGTTTAATTTATAGATTCACCTGTAGAGGGGCTCTTTTAATAGCCCGAAATGTATTGGGAAGTACTATGAGTTTCATGTTCATCTGAGAGCTGAATTTATGAAACAGGAATTTAGTCTTTGACATTAAATCGACTGGATTTGCAGATTATTGTTGGGTTAAGACTCTTTATATTTTGTAATTTCTGTTCTTTTACCACTTTGTTGTTAACATTTGTCTGAATACTATGTTTTGGAAACATGTATAACTATGCGAAACAATTTGTAAATACTGATTGACCCTACCTAGGGCTCTTGTAATGCACCCTGTAACCTGAGCACTTGCTGAGGTGATCTGTTAAAACCTCCTAAAAGAGGCATTTTCGGAATAGCAATTCAAAAATCTGACTTCACCATTAGTTAGGATTTTAAATTAGGATTCCAGATACACTAAACATGAACAAGTTATCTCTTCCCATTTGGAAATTACAGTTTCAAAATGTAATAAGGTAACTCTAATGTAATCATATGGGAGAAATATGCCCTGCAGTAGTGAAAAATTAATTTAAGAGGTTTTCACTACCAGGACATGTAAAAGTTAAATGTCCATGTTCTATCTTTTAAATACAGTGTACCCCGCCCTTTGGCTGTCACGGGACTACAGTGACATATGTATTAAAAAGGAAGGGTTGGGCCTGGCAAAATGTTTACTTTGCCAGGCTGAAATGGCAATTTAAACTGCACACACAGGCTCTGCAATGGCAGGTCTGAGACATATGTTGAGGGCTATTTAAGTGGGTGGCACAATCAGTGCTACATGCCCACTAGTAGCATTTTATTTACAGGCCCTGGGCACATGTAGCGACACTTTACAAGGGACAATTCTACCATGTTTTAAGGAGAGAGCACAAGCACTTTATTCCTGGTGAGCAGTGGTAAAGTGCACATAGTCCTAAATCTAACAAGAACAAATTCAGTAAAATGTGGAGGATTAAAGGCAAAAGGTTTGGAAGTGAACCTGCAGAAAGAGCCAGATCCAACAGGGAGTCATTCCATGGGTAGAGCATGGGCATTCCAGTGCATCCACCCGTGGATTTTGAGCCAAACACAAATGTATTAAGGGCAGTAAACCTGAATTTACACCAAAATGCTACCCCTACCTGAGGCTGGAGTAACAAGGAGAGAGATCTTCATTACTTCCTCTTTCCACGTGTGCTGAATTCTGCAGCACACATAGAAAGAGAAATATGTTTATAAGAATTGTTTTTGTACAGGAAGGAATATTTTCCTGCGAAAAAACATCCTGCCCACATTGCAGGCACCCTCACACAATGGTGCAAGGATGTCTGCTTTGGCACTAGGCTGCCTGAAGTGCACCAGCTCTGAGAAAGTACAGACATGTGCAATATCTTAGTAGATATGGTGCACTTTGCTCTTTACCTTTCACTCAACGCTAAGAAGCACGTATCCTTGATGTGCTGCCTTGCATGAAAGGTAATAAACCTGGCTCCTAATTTTGGTTACAAAGGTATGTTTGAAAGTAGGTTGGGGCTTAAAACCGAAGCCTATTCCAAAACATTTGTAAGATAACAAAACCTTCAATTCCCAATGGATAATCCACCAGTGGCTATGTGAGCATGTGTCCAAATTAAATAGTTGTAATGCAGTGCCACTGACAAATTCACTGCAGCAAGGTTGTTTATTAAGTGTGTATGTTTATTTCCAGAATTTCACTGAAAGTTTTGAGGATTGGATACTGATAAATAACGTAGAATGTAGCAGTGTCCCCCTTAGAGTAGGCCTGGGCGGTAAATTCCATTCCGCTCGCGGAATTTGGGTAATTTCGCGTTCCGCAGAGAACGCAAAATTGCCCAAAATTCTGTGTTCCGCGACTTCGCAGAATTTTTTGCTTGTTCGCGTTCACAAAATACGTGCTCGAGAGATATTTCCCCCCGAGCACATAAACAGCGAATGCGACCAGTAAAAAAGCATTGCGAACAAGCAATTCCACGTGTTCGCCAAATTTTTGCGTGTTCGCAGATATTTTTTACCGTTTTGCGAAGATTTGCGTATCGCGATTACGCAAATTCCGCCTACCCCTACCTTAGAGATGGTTTATCTATCACTGGTTTTGTAAGCTCTAATGTTGTATGCCACTATGACCATCTCATGTACATGTGTAATGTTACTTACTAAACTACAGAGTGTAGTCGATAGGGCCGGGAAGAAAGTGCCTTTACAGTGGCAAATGTGTACCTGTCAACTTCTTCATTTAAAAATGCAGATCATGTAAGTCTTTAGGAGGATAATCCCATCAAGGTGAATAGAAGATTGCCCACACCTATAGTGTGTTGAATTGGACTCATTACAAGCATTCCTCCTCATCACCTTTGGAAGGTTTGATGTAATGCCCTAAATGGAAAGGGTATGCACAGACATGGGTCCTGTGCACTCTGTGCCACTGCAACCAAATCACACTGACTGATGAGCCTCATCAGGGGGAAATGGCTCTTAGGTTGCTTGTGTTCCAGTCAGAGAAGGACCTGGCCTGGAGTTTCGGTCTTCACTGCCTCTATAGGAGCATGGTAAAGAGTGACTTATATATGGCTGAGTCCAAGCTGAGTTGACAAAAAAGCAATTGGAGTGCTACCCTGAGTGATTGCCAGTGGTTATACTTATTTCAAGCATTCCTCCCATCACCTTTTGTGTGTAAGTTGAATTACGTCAGGGCAACAAACCATATAGGAGGGTGTTACAATGATTATATGATGTTATCAGTGATGCCATCAATAATGTCATTTAACATGGCATGAGTGATATGATTTGTGAGGCCATAAGCAGTGTATAGCTGGGGCACAAATTATAGTTAGCTCAGTAAATTATAACTGGTTACCTTTTTTGTATTAAACAACATTTTTTATATTGTTACAAGGTGCACAACTATATCTTCACTGTAATCTTTGTTTTTGTAGGTTAATATTTATGTTTTTTTAACATAGTATAAGCTCTTAATGCCATACCTAACTATGAATCTTACTCGCAAAACTTTGCAATTGCTTCATAAACCTACTTCACTCATACTTGTAAAAGCCTATTCATAGCTAAGTTTTCGGGCCAGGGGTACGTAGCTAAACTCTTTCGGGGATCACATAATATAGGGGAACACTGCTTTTTTTCAATTTTAAAGTGGTGAAATCTATGTATTTAAAAGTAGTGATGAAGGTGCAGAATTCCCAATTCTTTTTAAAAAGAGAAATAAAGACCAGACAATGTGACAAATGGCAACTTGTTCATTGACCTTAAGTAATGCATCTTTTTGGAGCTACTAAAAGACACCATACATTATATGCACTATTGTATGTTGAATACCATATCTTAAAGGTGGACATGCTGAGCCTTATCATTACTGAATAATTTTCACATGCCATTTAAAACATATTTTCCTTCATGTGCTAGTAAATTTGACAAGTATTTCTATTCTGCTTAATCAATCTGTAATTCAGTGAGTGAGTCATATTACGCAAAATTAGATTTTGTGATTTGGTGTTTTTTCACACAGAAGCCGACAGGTTTGAGCTGCAAAGTGTTGAGGCAATGAGAGAATTATTATTGCGAAACATTTTCTGCTCAAACTAGTCTCCTGCTTATATCCGGTGTAATTTGCGATATGGTGTATGATTTTGCATGCAAACTTCACATGAGACATTGGAGTATTTGTAATTTTGCATCAATTTCACAAAAGTTCACAAAGAAAATATTACTCAATATTGTCTAACCCTAATTTTGATTTGTTTGAGGTACTGGAATAATATATTTCATTTGAAAGTTATAACTCTTTCTATATCTCTTTCTAATGGAAAACAGAATGGGGTATAACCACAGTGTGATAATGCTGATATTTGCTTCTTCTCTTTTTTCTGTTCATGCTCATTACTATGACCACACATATACAGGACTGTGGAGATTTGTATTTTGAGTGAATGATCCCTACATTTTCATTTAGCCATAATAAGTACTATGAAATGATTTGCACTTTCATTTAATTACATGGAATCAAGACAGGACTGTGGGCCAGAAAATGACATTGAAAAATGCTGAAATAAATCATGTGTTTCTGATAGCACTATTGACTTTCTGATTTGAGTGTTTGCCAAGTTTTCCCTTACCAATGCAGATTCTGGCTGGTACAGATGATTGACTGATCCAAAATGACACCCAAGAAAGCACAACAAGTAGTATCGACGGTACATAGGTTTCCAGGATAAAGTACAAAATGTTTCTTTTGAGATCAAAGTGAAATACTAATTTTGGGTAGCGACCTGTTGAAAAAAAAGACTCAAATGTTGGCAACAGTGATATAATGAAAAACTATACCGAAAAGTATTTCTTCTTTAGCAAAATATCATAAGACATAATAAACAAGTAGTGTATATTTTAAGAAACAAAAATACAATGTATAACACAACATAGACATAAATAGCATACAAAATACAATTCATAGAACCAGCTCAGAGTATATACATATTTGTACAATAGAAATTAAAAGAAAAATCACAAGATAGGGAAATTTATAAATCGAATAAAAGTATCACAGTATATCAATGATAAAAAGGACTAGAGTGAAAAAAAGCATATTTGCATGTATGTAAATTATTTCAGCAAGTTCACAAAAAGTTCCTATTTCATAGTTGGCTGAAATTCAGCAACTCTAATGCGGAAAAGGAGGACAAAATCATGTTGGGTCCGTCATGCGCCCCCAACTCACCCTATCAGACATACTTTAATCTCTTTAGTTATAGGAAGATAATACGTGATGTGTGCCTAGGGTGCAGTTCTTAAAACCATCAACAATGTGCACACTAGATCTCGTAACTGGAGGAGAGCTAAGGAAAATTTCTTTCTGTCATAAAAAACAGTCCATAAAAAGATGCCACACTACTGCAAATCTACAAGAAAGGTTAAAGATTGTAAATATAAATATGGAGGTCAACATTGTGAAGAGTGTAAAGGTCTTATAATCGGTACAACATAACGCTTTCTCTGATGGGTATAAAACTTGCAAAAAAACACCACATGTATGGTATAGTGGGCCATGACGTCATTATATGGACAGTTAGTTAGAGATATAGACCAGACATTCATACTTGGGAACCAGCCAAACGGTGAGAAGTGCCCAGTCTTACATGTGTCAAGACAGACCTATGTCTTGGATTTAAAACAGTTTTAAGATAGGATTGCATAGCAAAAGTAGTTAAAATCATTTGGTTGTTCTGAAAGCTGGGTATAGAAACTTCAAATGTGTGTCTAAGATTCTCCCAAGTGTGCCATTGCTTCATTTAAAAAATAAAATCTTCCAGATGATGGCTAGTGTTTCAGGCTTCCCAAAGTACTCAGGGTGACCCAATAATTACAGAAACTTTGATATAAACAAGCCACTGTACACCCTTATATAGACTTGAATTAAGTCAAACCCTGATAATAACATGATTCAACTCAGTGTATGCAGAAGTCCATACTTTATACCAAAGTAGGATGGATACTGTTCTTCAGTGAGAACATGAGCAACAACTTTTAAAAGATCAGGCATATGCTCTTTATACTAAACAATGAAAGTAATTTATTTTTTAGATTTGTGTAGACATTTGAAATGTTGTTTATCCAAAAAAGGATGAATACCTTGAATTGTATCTGCATAGGATGCAAAGATGAAGTGCCTATGGTACAATCAGGAAGTGTAATAAAACTCTGCTTTGGATTTAGCCATCTTCAGCAGAGTTGGTGAATAACTCACAGGATTATCTTCAGTGCATGCGGATATGCTAAGATTGTTAAGATAATGCATTTTTTATGTTAGAATTTCAAACGTTAACACAGTAAACTTCAGTAAGTGTGTGGTTTTAATTGTAAAAACTGGTCTAAAAACGCAGCAGTTCTTTGCAAAATAACTTCGTAAGGAAGGAATAACTGTGTGCCTTTAAGAAAGAATCATAGCAAGAGATCAAAAAACTTTTTTAATGAACTCCCTGATGTTTAATATACTATGGAAGATACTTTAAATATAATGTATCAGTTTAAAGAAGTATTCTTCTAAGATATTGAATTTTATCAAACGTTTCCATTCATAAGAACCAAGAGTGATCTTTTATATATGAGATTGAAAGGGATAATTGGCTGATGCATATATAAATTGTTCATTATCGAGGGCAAAGTTAAAACTCCCTAGAGTGAATCTGTAGATGTTGAATTAAGGTGATTTTTCATAAAAGCATCAACTTGTTCAATAAAATATTACATTTGGATTTAGTATACATTATTCCTTAAATTATCAACACAAGAATGAAGATTAATCTTGACAGAAATTTAATTTACAATGCATAAATTGCTTGCTAATTTAAATAGTTTTCTTCTGCATTATAATAAATTGGCTACTTCAATTGATGAATAAAATGCAGTAATTTTTTGGGAGATTCCCAGAAGATCTGAGCAGAGGATTTCAAGTTGTAATATTTAGGTACACTCACACCCTCATTTCCTTGGAATAGTCATTTGCTCCTTCCCCATAGTAACCTCCAAGAAGCCACCATAAAATGGATCTAAGGACCGTGGGATAAGGCAGTACCATCATTAAGAAAAACACATAGGTCCCAGATTTACTAAAATTTAGTTTACAGGTTGCATCACTTTCTTAGTGCAGCCCAATGCAAAATCTAGTTTATTAGTTACAAAGCAATGAAAAGCCTATTTGTGTGGTTTTGCAAGACTATGTAAAAAAAAGTAACACAGCTATATGCTGACTTACATTACCTTGTGTGGGGGCTGCATTACATTTCATGTGTGCTTGTGGAGCAAACTATCACCCACAGGGGTATCCTGGTGCTGCTCAGATGTAGGAGCTTAGCCCCGAGGGCGGGGAAGGGAAGCTGGTTAAACAGCGAGGTATTGAGCCTCTTTCATAATTCTAGAAGTGAAGTGAATGTAATGTGAAGTAATGTGATAAGAAGTGATGTCAAGTGAAGTCGAAGGTCATTCCATGCTTTTAGAGTGATTTATGCAAAGGCTTGTTTTCCAGTTCTGTTCCTGTGTATGTGAGAGATGTGTGGGAACTGGTGTCCAGATGAGCTGAGTGCTTGGATGAGTGGTGGAAGGAGATCCCGCTGTTAAGGTAGACTGGGTCGATGTTGTGGGATGTGGGTAAGGAATTTGAACTGTGCATGCTTGTTTATCGGAAGCCAGTGGAGCTCCCTCAGGTGGGGTGTGATGTGAGTCCCATGAGGGATGTTAAGAATACGTCTGGCTACTGCATTATGGATGGTTTGCAGTGTTCTGATGTGATGTTTGGTGATCCTGCATAGAGAGAGTTTCTATAGTTCAGCCTGCTGATTAAGAGGGTGTGGGAGACTCCAAAGCTTCCATCTAATCCTATTGGACTGGTTCACACAGGTTTCCTAGCGCCAAGATGCTCCCTCCGGAGTGAACGTCGCGCTCTAGAAATACCCCACCAAATATCACCAAATATCACCTCTTCTGGTGTTGCTTGGGAGCCATTTGAAGATCTTCCTCAGAATTTTCAGGATGAAGAAGCAGGATTAGGTGACCGTGTTGACCTTGGTGGACATTTCTGGCTTTTTGTCAATGACAAGCACAAAGTTTGTGGCGTGTGAGCTGGCGGTGGGAGTTGGACTAAGGTTGGCTGGGTACATGGTAGAGTCCCATAAGGAGGTATTTTATCTGAAGATCATTACTTCAATTTTGTTGGTATCAAGGTTGACAGTTTGGCATCATCCAGGTGCCTACCTCAGACATACAGGTGGTAAACTTGTTAATCATGTTTTGTCTGAGATTAAAAGTATAAGTTGTGTGTTGTCGGCGTAGGCGAGGATTGTAGGCACAGACGATGTTGCCCAGAAGAGTCATATAGGCATTGAAAAGGGTGATGCAGAATGATGAGCCTTGGAGGACTCTGCATATGAGTTGTCAAGCTTCTGAGGAGTATGGTAGGCTGTCTGTGTTCTTTCTGTCCAGAAAGAGCAGATGCCAACCTCATGCAGTTGCTTGATGAGGACTGGGTGTGAATGAAACTGTGTCAAACACTGCAGAGAGGTCCAGTAGGATGAGGGCTGCAGTTTCTCCTCTGTCCAGGATCATAGGATTATGAGGATGCCGTCTGTTTCTGCAATGAGAGCAGTTTCCATGCTGTGAGTAGGGCCCAGATGTATGAAAATTCCATTTTGCATTATCTAAATAACATATTTTAAGAAATCACTATTTTGGAAACGCACAATGGTATATAAGAAAATAGTGATTCCCTAATAGTAATTCCTACAGAGTCTTACTCGCTATTAGGAAATCGCTATTAGGAAATGCTACACCATTCATTCTTTTGGGTTTAAATTACCTAATTTGCAATTAAATAATTGGAAATCGCAAATTATAATATGCAAACCCAAGGGTGCCTATGGGCCTATGCCCCCCCCCCGATGTACCCCTAAAAAAGTGGTAAACATTTAAAGATACATGGCTCTTTCAAAAATGCATTTTTGGTGCATTTTTTAAATCTGAAAATGGTTACCATCGACTTGGAGTCAATGGTAATAGCATTTCCTAAATACAGATTTCGCATTTAGGAAATGCTTGGTACATAGGGAATTACACATAGGAAATCCTTATTTTTGATTTCCTATTTAGGGAATCGCAAATTGTAATCCTGTATTTGGAGTTTCAATTTTTGAAAATCGCAAAAAAAATTGTGATTCCCTAAAAATGGACTGCCAATGTTTTCATACATCTGGAAAGGCTATTTTACATTCGCAAACAGTCAGATTTCCGGATTTGCACTGTTTGCGAATGCAAAATGGTTTGATACATCTGGCCCTAGGTCTGAATCCAGACTGCATGGTGGCAAAGAGCTGGTGGTTGAGAGATGGTCAGTGAGATGTCTGTTGATTGTTTTCTCTAGGATCTTGTCTAGGCAAGGTAGAAGGGCAGTGGTTGTGGCATGTTGCCAGGCTTACGGGAAGGTGATTGCATCAATGGAGGTGTTGAGGATGTAATAGAGTTCTTCCCTGATGGGGGTAAGTCCTTTGTTGAATGCTTGGTGAGGGTACTGGTCTGAAGATGCCCCGGAGTGAATGGAGTTTATGTTGGTGTCAGTCTTGCCCAGGGTAATGGTGGTCCATGTGGTCAGGGTTCGTTCTCCAACTGATACAGAGGCTTGCTATAAGGTTGATTGGGTCTTGTTGGGGGGCAAAGTTATAGATGGATGTGATCTTGTTGCTGAAGAAGTCTGAGAGGTTGTTTCAGAGGTCTTTAAAGAGAATTATGTGTTGGCAGAGGCTGTAGGTGCAGTAAAATCTCACATGATGGAGAAGATGTATTTGCTGCTGTTGAAGCTGTCTTCTATGTGGTCTGAAAGTTCTGTTTGCTTGGGGTCCCGAATTTTCTGGTGGTAGCATCTCCGGGCAGATTTGTACATCTTTGTTTGTGGTGTTTTTGCTCATTCTCCACTTGAGTTCCAGTTGCTTTCAGTGCTGCCTCGTCATCCAGAGTTTTTCTGTGTACTAGCTGGCTTTTGCTCATGTTCTTTTTGTAACCCTATTTGACCAGGGTCCGGGTGTCGGCACAGGTGGTGATTCAGGCATTGACATTTTTGATGTCGCCCATTAGTTTACAGGTTTGCTATGGTTGGTGCTTGAAGAGGGTGTATTCCAAGTCCTCATCTGGTCTGCTTTTCCAGCAGGAGTTGAGAAGTCCCCAGATGGTCGGCCTTCTATGGTACAGGATGGTAATGTTGAAGCTGACGAGAGCGTGTTTAGTCTAGGTGACCGGAGATGATTTATTTACTGTGATGCTGTTATGAGAGGGGAAGATTGAATCAAGGAGCTGTCCAGTAGTGTGTCCAGTAGTGTGAGTGAGTTCAGTGATATGCTGGTTGAGACTGAGGTTCGCAAGGCTTTTGAGAAGGGCGATGAAGTTGGGGTCAGTGTGGTCTTCTAAGTGAAAGTTCAAGTCATCCAGGAGGATGAAGGTGCTAGGTCGATGATAAGGGGTGCACAAAATCCATGACATCACTGGTGAATTTAGTGTAGGGTCCGGGTGGTGTGAAGGTGAGTGTTCCACAGAGGGTGATGCTAGCTGTAATCTGCAACTTGAAGGTGAGGTGCTCCATGTAGGTGGTTGTGGTGGCTACGGATGTGATGTAGCCCATGAAAATTATGGTGAATCCTCCTCCGGGCATCTGTTGATGGTCTTGTCTGAAAAGTTTGTGTTGAGGCCGGGTTCAGGAAAATTTCCATGATGAAGGGCAGGTCTATGATATCACTACTCTGTGGTGTGTTTGCTGAGCAAGCAAGTGTTGAATAGCATGCATGAGAGTGGGGAGAGTAGTATGGGTGGTTTCTGGCTTGGGTGTGCATGGTCTGTTGGGGTGCTGGGTGTTGTTGGTGTGAGGGTAGTGCATGTTGAGGTAGTGAACCGGAGTTCGGGTGTGGCACCTGGCGATTCAGCCTTTGGGACCAAGAACACTGGGCTGGCCCAAGGACTGCTAAGGAACTCAATCACTCCAAGAGCAAGCATCTTTGAGACCTACTCTTTGATGCAGGCTCAGACCCTGTCAGTCCCACTGTAAGCCTTGTGCTTCACAGGTGAACTGACCTCTGTATCCACATAATGGACGCACCAATCAGTGATACTAGGGAACAGGGAAAACAGGTCAGAGAACTGTCCCAGCAACTGGCGGCAGTCATTCTGTTGTTCAGGGGTCAGGGTGGGTGAGAGGTTAACTCCATCCACTGACCCATCTTGCTCTTTGGCTACCAGGAGGTCAGGAAGAGGCTCAGTCTCCTCCTCCATTCCATCATGTTCAAGTTCAAGTTCAGGAATTTATATAGCGCACTACTCACCCAGAGGGTCTCAAGGTGTTTGGGGATGGGGTTCATTATTTATCGAATAGCCAGGTTTTAAGTTCTTTTCTGAAGGAGATGTGGTTCTGTGTAAGGCGGAGGTGAGTGGGGAGTGAGTTCCAGGTCTTGGCCGCCAAGTAGGAGACGGATCTACCTCCCATGGTGGATCTTTGGAAGCGCGGAACTGCGGCGAGGCCTTGATTGGAGGATCTTAGTTGGCGGGTGGGTGTGTAGAAGGATAGTCGAGTGTTGAGGCATTTGGGCCCTAGTTTGTAGAGGGCCTTGTGTGCGTGGGTGAGGAGACGGAATGTTATTCTCTTGTTGACGGGAAGCCAGTGGAGGTCTTTCAGGTGGCCGGTAATGTGATCTTGGCGAGGGATGTCCAAAATGAGTCTCGCTGATGCGTTTTGGATGCGTTGGAGTTTTTTCTGTAATTTGGCTGTAATTCCGGCGTAGAGGGTGTTTCCGTAGTCCAGTCGACTCGTGACTAGTGCATGGGCGACAGTCTTTCTTGTCTCGGAGGGGATCCAACTGAAGATTTTTTGAGCATACGAAGTACGTTGAAGCAGGAGGATGAGACGGCGTTGACTTGTCTGGTCATCAAGAGGGAGGAATCTAGGATGAAGCCCAGGTTGCGTGCGTGATCTGTGGGTATGGGTGCTGAGCCCAGAGCCGAAGGCCACCATGAGTCGTCCCAGGCAGAGGTGGATGATCCTAGGATGAGCACCTCCGTTTTGTCTGAGTTAAGTTTTAGGCGGCTGTTTTTCATCCATTCGGCTACTTCTTTCATGCCTTCGTGAAGATTGGTTTTGGCGGAGTTAGGGTCTTTGGTGAGGGAAAGGATCAGCTGAGTGTCGTCAGCGTAGGAGATGATGTTAAGGTTGTGTTGACGCGCGATGGATGAGAGTGGACTCATGTAAACGTTGAAGAGGGTGGGACTGAGTGATGATCCTTGTGGTACACTGCAGATGACTTCGGTAGCCTCTGATTTGAATGGGGGAAGTCGGACTCTCTGGGTTCTTATGGCGAGGAACGAGATGATCCAGTCCAATTATTTTCCTTGTATTCCGACGTTGTTGAGGCGTTGTATGAGGGTGCTATGACAGACTGTGTCGAAGGCGGCGGAGAGGTCGAGTAGAATGAGGGCCACTGTTTCTCCGTTGTCCAGTAGTGTTCGGATGTCGTCTGTAGCTGCGATGAGAGCGGTCTCGGTGCTGTGTTTGGCTCGAAAGCCGGACTGTGAGGGATCAAGGGAGTTGTTGGATTCGAGGAAGGCGGCGAGTTGGCTATTGACGGCTTTCTCAATGACTTTTGTCGGGAATGGGAGGAGGGATATGGGGCGGTAGTTTTTGAGTTCAGAGGGGTCTGCTGTGGGTTTCTTCAGGAGGGCGCTGACTTCGGCATGTTTCCAGCTTTCTGGGAAGGTAGCAGATTTGAAGGAGCAGTTGATGACATCACGGAGATGGGGTGCGATGATGGAGTCTGCTTTGTTGAAGATGTGGTGGGGACATGGGTCGGTTGGCGAGCCGGAATGGATGGAATTCATTAGGCGGATGGTGTCTTCGGTAGTGATTGGGTTCCAGGCGCTGAGATTGTTAGAGGGGGGTTTAGGTTCTGAGGGGGGTGGGGAGGATTGTTCGTTAGAACTGTTTTCGAAGCTGTTATGTATGCTGGCAATTTTGTTGTAGAAGAAGGAGGATAACGAATCGCAGAGGTCTTGGGAGGGAGTGATGTCGCTTGAGGCTGCGGTGGGGTTGGTAAATTCTTTGACGATGTTGAATAGTTCCTTGCTGTTATTGGCATTGTTGTCGAGTCGATTCTTGAATGCTGATTTCTTGGTGGATCGAATCAGCTGGTGGTGTTTGCGGGTGGCTGCCTTGAAGGTGGTCATGTTGTCGGTGGTTGGGTTTTTTCTCCATGTTTTCTCGAGAGTACGGCATAGCTTCTTGGATTTCTTAAGGTCATCGTTGAACCAGGGGGCCTTTTTGCTGTCTTATTTGGTGTGAAGCTCTTTCAAGGGTGCTAAATCGTCAGCCCTGTGAGTGATCCATTGTTTGAATTTGATGGCAGCTTGGTTTGGGTCCGATGAGAGGGCGGGTGGGTTTTGGTTGAGCGATGTGAGGAGTTGGTCGGTGGTGATTTTGTTCCATTTTCTTCTGGGAATAGGTTGTGGGGGGTTATGGGTCGAGGTGGTTTTGTAGCTGAAGTGAACACAACTGTGGTCCGTCCAATGGAGAGCTGTGGTGCGATCGAAGGAAATGTGTTTGCTGGAAGTGAAGATTGGGTCGAGCGTATGTCCGGCTACATGGGTGGGGGTGTCAACAAGTTGTTTGAGTCCGAGATTGGCCAGGTTGTCCAGAAGGGTGGTGGTGTTGCTGTTGTTTTTCTTTTCCAGGTTGAAGTTGAGGTCTCCTAGTAGAATGTAGTTCTCGGAGGCGAGGGCATGTGGACTGATGAACTCAGTGATGTCCTCGCTGAATTGTGTACGTGTTCCTGGAGGCCTGTAGATGAGGGTGCCTCTGAGTGTGGTCCTGGGGTCAGTGTGGACCTGGAAGTGGAGGTGTTTGGCGATGATAAGGTTATCGTCGGAGCTGGTCGTGATTTTGATGGTGTTCTTATGGACGATGGCGATGCCTCCTCCTGTTTGGACGGTGCAGTCTTTTCGGATGATCTTGTAATTGTCCGGGATGGCTATGGCGATGTCGGGTGTTGATGATGCATTCATCCATGTTTCAGTAAGGAAGGCGACATCTGGTGATGTAGCGTCCAGTAAATCCCAGAGTTCGGTGGCGTGTCTGTGGACCGAGCAGGTGTTCAGCAGGATGCACTTCAGGTGGTTAGAGTCGGAGCTGTTTTTGGGGTTAGTGGATGTGGTAAGGGTCTTGACGCTGGTAAATTTGCAGGAGTGGCAGGCGAAGGGCCCGTGGGTACGTGCCGGGGCAGCTTCGTAGCATTGGGGTGTGCGTCCGGGGTTAAGGGCTAGGAGGGTGGCTGCGTCATACTTAATGCGGCCGGAGTGCGGTTTGCGGGGACCAGGGGGTCTGGCGCTGGGCGCGGTCCAGGCTCGGACGGGCGTAGACGGGCTTACCTTTGGCGCACCTTCGGCGCGTATGGGGGGCGTCCGCAGCGCGTGAACGCTGCGCGCGATTGCATCTGTCATATATGGATAGTGGAAGGGGAGGGGCAAGGGAGGAGCAGCTGGGAGGCAAGTGCGTGGTGGAGAGGGCGGGCTTCGGGCACAACAACAACAACAATGGCGGCAGAAACGAAACCGCACACCGGTTGGGGGAAAATAAATAATTAATTACGCTGTGGGCAGAGAGGCGCTTAAGGAATGGGGCACAGAAGAAATGGGATACACAATATGAAATTAACGATCCGGTAATGCTAAGTATTCAAGGCAATGAGGCCCTTTACATAAACAATGCAAGCAGGCAATAGAGGCACTTTAAATAAATATATAATGCAGGCACAGTCAAGCGCCATTAAATGCAGCAGAGCAGCGCTAACGATACCCAGGCAGAGTAGGCAGAGGAGACCAGGGGCTGTAGGGAGCGACAGGCACAGTTAAGCGCTATCAAATGCAGCAGAGCAGCGCTAACGATACCCAGGCAGAGTAGGCAGAGGAGACCAGGGGCTGTAGGGAGCGACCGCTTCTGACGAAGTCATCTGTGGCCAGGAGCATGCCCACTTCGGACCTCTCCAAGTGGGGCTTAAGGCGGTTGACATGCAGGCCCTGAAGGGGTTCCTGGGAGATTGCAAGTCCACCAAATAGGTAACTGGACTCTTGCGCTCCACAACCTCAAAAGGGCCTGTCCACTTATCTTGGAGCGCACAAGGCTCCACGGGGGCCAAGACCCACACTTTCTGACCAGGCTGAAACTCACCCAGAGTGGCATTCTTGTCATACCACTGCTTCATCTCCTCCTGGCTGGCTTCCAGATTTGCCTCAGCAAGTGCTCTGAAACGCCTAGTCTGGTTCCTGAAAGCCAGCATGTAACTGTATACATTCTGGGGAGGCTTCCGGGGAGATTGCTCCCAGCCTTCCTTGACCAGACTTAGAGGTCCTCTGACTGGGTGGCCATATAGGAACTCAAAGGGGCTGAACCCTCGAGACTTCTGTGGCACCTCACGGTATGCAAAGAGAAGGCATGGCAAGAGGACGTCCTACTTACGCCTCATGGGTTCCTCAAGACCCATAATCATGCCTTTGAGAGTTCAGTTGAACCAACCCATTTCCTTGGAGGTGGTAAGGAGTGGTGAATTTGCAGGTTACACCACACTCTTGCCAAGGGGATTTCATATACATGGATATGAAACTGGTGCCCCTGTCAGACACCACCTCTAGAGGGAATCCCACACGGGAGAAAATTCCCATCAGTGCCCGTCCCACCACGGGGGTCGTCACTGTCCTCAGAGGGATAGCTTCAGGGTACTGGGTGGCATGGTCCACCAGGACCAGGATACACATGTTGCCCATGGCTGTCCTGGGGTCCAGTGGCCCCACAATGTCAATTCCCACTCACTGGAATGGGGTACTGACCACAGGGAATGACTGGAGAGGAGCCTTTTGCTTCCTCCCACTCTTACCACTTGCCTGGCAAGTTTGGCAGGTCCTACAGTGAGCATCTGAGCTCTTACGCATTTGGGGCCAATAAAAGTGGGTGACAAGCCTTTCAAAGGTCTTGTCCTGCCCCAAATGCCCTGCTAATGGCACCAGGCCCCAGTAGGAAGGCTCTGAACTTCTGGGGTACCACCAGCGCACGGGCTGACCCAGGTTCAGCAACCTTAGGCACTAAATACAGAAGCTGAATACAGGAGGTCATTCTCCCAGTAAATAAAATGTGTACCGGACTGATCACCATTAGCCTGGTCTGCAGCCTGCTGCTGCACACCCACAAGAGAAGGGCATTCTTTCTGCTCCCTGCAGAATTCCTACCTGGAGGGGCCTTCTTCCTGCTGCCAATGGGTCAGCTCAGGCAGGTCCCCCAGTTCGGCTATCTGTACCCCGGTAGGCTCCAGGGCATCCCCCTCAAGGTCTGCTTCCTCCTGGGCCGGTGGCACTTCAGGGGAACTTCAGGGGCCGGTTTCCCACCTCCTGCGCCCTCCCTCTAAGTCAGGTTCCTGGGCCTCTCCCTCAGGCTCCAGGCCCTCTTGAACACCCCTACGGGCTGCCATTGGCTGGGTGGTCACGCACGCCCAGTCAGGTAAACCCACCATCCTCAGGTGAGCTGTCTTCTCCTCCTTTTCCCAAGGGGGGCTCTCCAAGTCATTCCCTAGCAAACAGTCTACAGGCATGGCAGTCCTCACAGCAACCTGCAGAGTACCAGAGAAAACCCCATTCAAAGGGAACTTGAGCCATTGGACAACGACTGCGTCAGCATTGACAACACAGCAGTAGGCATGGGGTACAACCTGCTCTTGAGACACCAGGTGCTGCCGGACTACAGTCACACTGGCTCCTGTGTCTCTAAGGGCCTCCACCTTCTTTCCATTGATGGTCACTACTTGCCCATATTTCTTAGTGTTGGAGGGCAAGTAGTTCTCAGGGACCATCTCGCTGTCTCCTAAGGAGACCAATGTAATCTGGATGGGGTCCCACCCACCTCGGACTTCTACCTCCTCTCCAAAGGCTACACTAGTCATCTGCCGGGGCGGAGCCCCAGTGGGTGCTAGCTTACCAAACAGGGGACACTTGAGATCATTGGCAAAATGACCCAGTTCACCACACTTGTAACACTTTATGGGCCCTCTTTGAACAGGGGTACCTGTCGGGGCACCGGTCTGTTTCTGGGGTGGGGGAGGCTGAGAACCTTTCCCTTGGTTCCCTTGGGGACTACTTTGGGGCCTCTTCTGAAACTCCCTCTGTTTACCCTTGTCCCCCCACTCTTCTGCTGGGGACCCTGCCCACCCTTGGTTGAGTCTCCCACTTGACCCTTGTGGACCCTGGTGCTGACCCAGCGGTCCGCCTCCTCAGCAAGCTTCCTAGGGTTAGTCAGCTTGCTATCAATCAGGTGCTGGCGTAGCTCAGGAAAACAATTACTAGACAAGTGCGCCCATGCAATTAAATCAAAGAGACCTTGAAAATCATTCACTTTGCTACCCTTTACCCAACCATCCAGTGCTCTGCAAAAAAAAGTCACATATTCAGCATAGGTACTCCCAGGAATCTTTGTGCAACCCTGAACCTCTGTCTGTACAATTTAGGAGTTAACCCATACCTTGCCATCAAAGCTTCCTTCATGTGGGCGTAGGAATTATGAACTTCAGAGGGTAAATCTAACAGTGTGTCCTGCCCCTCACTGAGGAACCGCCCCCACAACCCAGCTCCCCTATCTCTCTCAGGGACCCGGTGGGAGGACGTGGCTACCTCATAGGCCTTGAACCACTGCCCTATGTCATCATTTAAAAAAAATCCTTAATCACCTCCTTTGGGATGTACACCCTTTACTCTACCTGCACTGGCGTAGTGCTGCCACCAGACTCCACCCAGGGGGCGGAGTCAGCATTGAGGTGGCAGAACACAGCCCTATTCATAGTCAAGGGGCACTCCCCCACCCATCCTGGTGTAATCTCTCTATTCACCACCTGTGAGCCCCAGCCTGTCTCCTGGAGTTCCCCAGCCCTGTCACACACAGAAACCAGACAACAGATACACATCAGAGCAGAGGCGTGCTGAAATGGTTAGGCAAGCAAATACTGACTTTCTACAAGTAGTATTTGCAAAAACAGGATATTAAAATAAACTTTACTAAAAGAAGTATTTTATTATTTTGAGTTCAGGCAAACTAAACTTGATTTTCTACCATGCTCGCTGAGCCTGTTAGGCTTATAGAGGGTAATAATTCCAGCAGCCCATTCTGACCTATGGCGAGCAGGTAGCCTTACAATAGTGAAAAACGAAAATGGCTGTAATTCACTATTAGGACATGTCACACACATCAGGGCTTGTCCTACCTCATGCTTACAATGCACCCTGCCCTTGGGCCTACCATAGGTGACTAATATGCAGTTAAGGGAAGGTTTAGGGACTGGCAAGTAGGTGTACTCGCGCAGTCAGCATGACAGTACCATACTGCATGCAGGTTCTGCAATGGAAGACCTTAGACATATTTTAAAGAGCTGCTCCTGTTGGTGGCACAACCAGTGCTGCAGGCCCACTAGCAGCATTTGTTTTTACAAGCACTGGCACTCCTGGTGCATTTTACTGGGGTCTGACAGTAAACCAAATAAGCCAAACATGGAATCCAATCAATGTATACACTTTTCATAGGGAGCACTTGCACTGGGGTAGTGATTGGCAGAGGCACAGTGCCCTGACTAACACCAACAAAACATATGGGGCACATCAGCAAAAAGTGGAAGGGAGACTCAAGCCAAGGTGCCAGGTCTAACAACCGCTATAACATATGTTCTACCATGGAACATTTCTAAGTGGTCTTACTTTAAAACTCTTTTAATTACAGGTCCTATATATTCAGTCACAGTTATTATGGCAACCATCAATGACGACATCCTCCTTTCTACCATCTTGAAAATCCCTTACCCAGAAGCAGTGATATCACTTATCAACAAGTCAAAGTTTCCACCATCTCGAAATCTCTTAACAGTTGCAACATTTATCAATAGAGTCAATGCCTCACTCATAAAAGTGTCTATCTGGCCAATCACAAGACAGAAGATATCCATCCAGAGCTAACCAATCATACCAAGTAATCAATGGCCATAGTAACCACCAACTCATCACCCATTTACTATCCATTAAAAAGATTTTAAAAACTGTTTCCTCTCATTAAACTTTAAAAAATAAAATACCATGAACTAACAATTACATGACTACCCATATGACTTCAAGCCTAGCTGCAGCACTGAGACTACATGCAATTGTGAGTGGAGACCTACTCATGAGAGTGAAGAGTGATCCCTTCTTCCTAATTCCATCTGACCTCTAAACAACTTCTTTCAACTTTAACAATAAAATCCTCATCAACACACATGTGATTTACTGTTTTTGCTGTTTCTCTCATACGTCTCATATCAACACTAAATTATTCAGTTTAACTCCACTAGTCTCCAGTGGCCAGCATGATGCACAGAATTCAACAAAGATTTAGCTCCTCCTCTATGATCTTCGACTTATACATGAAAGTGCTCATTGTCAACTATGTATTCAAGATTCAATCTGCAGAGTGCCTAGCACTTTTGTACATTATGCTTTAATAGCAGCTTCCAATGAACCCAGTCGAATAATGGGTGCAAATACATTTAAAGAAGGAGCTTATTTTCGGAGAATTTTGACATCCGGCGTTGCGCCGTTTTTCAATTAGATGTTGTGATAAATATCCTTTCAAAAGTTATTTCACCCACTAGAATTTCAATTTCTATATGATTGCACAATCTTCTGCCACTATTGTTTGTGCTTCCTGTATATTTTTTACATCCTGATGAGGACCCAACTTTTAATAACTTAAGCCCAATGGATGAAATGTTTCAGAATCAACATATGTGGACTGTGTTTTTAAGAATGTGATGGTGGATATCAATAGTTGCTTGATTAGTATTGACTTTATTATCCCTTTCAGCCATATGTATTTTTTTTTGTACATAGCACGTGTGCACTGTTTCATTCTTGATCACTTTCACTGTGCCAGCACCTTATAGGAACACCTTATCTTTTGTATGGTATAAGTAATGCATAATAAACACTAAAAAATGTACATATGTGTATTCATAACTGAGAAGATACATAAAAATAAAAGCACTAAACACTTTATTGAAAACCGATTCTTGTAAGAGGTTTACTCTATCTCTGTTTTGATACTATTTCTGTGGAAATCAAGGGCTACACTTCCCCTGTGGGGCGGTTCAAATCTGGTAGCACATCAGATGTTTACATCCACTGATGTGAGAGAGTAAGCGTGTCAGAACTAGAAATTACCTAAGTCCAGTCTAAACCCAGTCCCATTGTTCGGTCAGAGGAGTGATGGAGTATCAGCAGAGTGAACACAACTTGTACCAGCTCAGGAGTGTGAGTATTGATAGGGTTGTGCATTGTAATCGCATATGCTTAGATTGCGGTGTTTGTAATGGCTGTGCGGTGTCATGCAGAGTTGATTTAAGTTGATGCATAAGTGTGGCGCTTGAAGCATAAAAGATGAAATGGATAATGGGTCTGCCAAGGTCTAGGATGCTGGGCTATATATATAAAGAGATGCACACCTAAAAGGTTGTCTTAATGTAGATGACTTTGCGTGTAGTTGTCTGCTCTGTTGTGGTGTCTGTCATAAGACATCGTCAACAGCATCTGTAAGATAGGGACTTGTTCTTTGTGTGGTTGTAAGAAGTGGTTGGTATGGTTGATCTCAGTGCAGAGGGAATAACTGTATCAATCCGAGTGAGACCCCACTGGTCGAGGTGTCACTCGAAGAAAGTGTTAGATTGAATCAGAAAGTGGAGTTCCGAATTACCTTGAGTGCATAGAAATATTTTTCTTTCATTAGTGGATCAGACAGACTTAGTAGTTGAAGCTGCTTGCATTGTACTTTGTGAGTCGCTTTCAAAATGGGCTTGAGAAGAATTTGTTAAGAAGGATGAGCTGCTGCAAGGAGTGAGGTTGATGTCACAGTGTGCTGCACTCATAGTGGATGGCTGGTATTGGTTGTGGCTGCCAAACAAAGGATTGTGGAGTGCATTTCTTTCCTGGTTTCACAAAGTAATTTGTGAATATTGTAACATTTTAAAAGAAAATGATTTTGTCAATGCTATATGTAGACTGGTACAGGGAGATGTGACTATACCTGTTAGAGAGGGAAAATTTATACCGACAGAGGGGATGAACAACAGAATGTTTGGAGAGTTGATATAGCTGAGGGAACAAGAATATATCCTGCCTTGACAGTAGAAAAAGAAGTGAGAGTCAAATGAAAAGAGAGTAAAAGGAATCTAGAGACACCCAAGACTGACGTTACAGCGTATGATA
This sequence comes from Lissotriton vulgaris, assembly GCF_964263255.1. NCBI lineage: Eukaryota > Metazoa > Chordata > Amphibia > Caudata > Salamandridae > Lissotriton > Lissotriton vulgaris. Next base: position 921,069,714 of record NC_141693.1, read on the forward strand.
TAGACAGTGATATAGATGATGAATTTTTAAACGACGTACTGGTGAATCATCCACCACCATACAATGAGTCTCATTCTGGGGGACTGACATATACGGATTCAGATGGAATCTCTAAAGCACCTACTATACCTGTGAACCCAAATGTAAACACAACTTTTTCTCCAATAGGAGGAGATAAGAGGGTGACAGTCCTTTTAAATCCAATTGCTTTCAATGCACCAGGTACTTTGACTGTTCCCATTACTATCCCTCCGGTTGCATCCTGTTATATGTCTGGAGTGCAAGGATGTACTACTCATATATTAGCTGTTCCTACTTGAATAAATGCTTTCTCCATTAGAACGCTGCACGCCGTCACAGCTCACCATTTTCCCTTGGACCCGGTAATTGCCGAAAGCTACGCCTCGCTGGACCCGCTTCGCGGGTCACGCAGCGCGGTCACAAACTGTGACTGGACTATTGGTAAGGGGGCAGTTTCTCCTCGACCGGCAGGGCTGCGAGCAACAGCAGGGACTCCGAGGACCAGGAGTCCCTGTGCGCCCCATTGGTCCAGCTGGGCTGCTCTCCCTGCCGGCCCCGCCCGCCCGCTCACAGTGTCAAAAGCCTGCCGCACCTGGAAGTGAGTGGATTCTCCATTAGAACGCTGCACGCCGTCACAGCTCACCATTTTCCCTTGGACCCGGTAATTGCCGAAAGCTACGCCTCGCCGGACCCGCTTCGCGGGTCCCGCAGCGCGGTCACAAACTGTGACTGGACTATTGGTAAGGGGGCAGTTTCTCCTCGACCGGCAGGGCTGCGAGCAACGGCAGGGACTCCGAGGACCAGGAGTCCCTGCGCGCCCCATTGGACCAGCTGGGCTGCTCTCCCTCCCGGCCCCGCCCACCCGCTAGTCACACTATTAGTTATTTAAAGGTTGACGTGATCCCGCTGCGCTGGAGCGCGCGGGAGTGCGCCGGGAGAAGCCCGGGACAAGGGCAGGACCGTCTGTGGCCGTCCGGGGCCGAAGGAGGCCGGGCCGGGCCAGCTCTCTAACGTCCATCTAGTAACTGTGTGTTAATCTATCCCCTGTTATATAGTTCCTGTGTATGTTGTCAGGGGGTCCAGTATTTCGTGGTTATACTTTGTCTAATCGTAATTATGACTAGTTCTCTCCCACCTAGTGCGGGCATTTCATTTCAGGGGCCCCTTGATAAATATTTCGATAAGGTAAATAAGGAGATCGATAAAGAACTTTTCTTAGCAGAAAGGCGGGCAGAGCGCCGCCGCTCTATTGAACTCTTGAAACAAACTCTGTCGACCACTCAGCCTGGACCAAACAACTCCCAAGATCTGGCAGTGCAAGGGAAAACGATTATTGATCTGGACTTGACAAGCACTGACCAAATTCCGAGCATATTTGGAGCACCTATTTGTTCCCCTGTTTGCTCTTTTGTGAATAGTGAGGGCCAAAACAATAGTCCTAATCCTGCCCCGAGTAGCCCCACTGATTTTACCGTTAGTGTTGAACAGATTGCTGCCCCCGACTTACACTCAACCTTTACCAACCAATCTTGTTTAAGTGATGCTCAGGGAGGGAACTCTCGGACCCATTCTAATACTGTCCCTGAATCTAAATCCTTAGGTAAAGCACGAGATGCATGCCCTCCACCCAGGAAGAAAAGGAAAAAGGGTGGTGTGAAAAGAAAAGGTATTGACCAACAAACCTGTCCCACCACCACCCCACTTACTCAGTTAACCGATTTAACGGTACTTCCTGTAATTGAGGTTCCCTCTGGGTCTCCCCATTTACCAACGTCCTCTGTGGATACCTCAACTGGGTTTAACAAGGATTGTTATGATATCTTTGAGAAACTCCTGAAATCATACATGTTACCCCTTCTGGAACGAGTAAGGTTATTAGGCGAAAAGATGGATCGACTCTTACTTCCCGGGGTTACACCTTTACCCACGAGTTTGGTCAGTCAGTCTGCTCTTCCATCTAAGCCTAGCGTCACTGCTGCTCCTCCGAACATTCAACCTGGAGTTAACAGTAACAGTATAGTACATAGCAAACCAAAAGCTCAGGATTTGTCAACCAATCCCCAAAGTGCTTCCAATATTGCCAAAGATAAGCCCCGACTACCAAGCATTAAGTCATCGGCTGCGGGAAGCAAGGCAACTCCCAATAAAGGTGTAGCCAAGTCTGCCAACTCCACTTCTAGACTTATTTTAAATCGCAGGAACACAGTAGAACTTCCACCCGAGTCTGCTAATTTTGTTATCAATATGACGGGTGTTCCCCCAATCTCAAATGGTAATAAGGAAAGTAATGTTAATCTAAAGAACAAGGTCATCTTTTGGCTGAAAACCAATAGACCTCTCCCCGCCCATCTCAATGGCGATATCATTTCAGTTCGTAGATGTAAGTGGGTGGGTCCTCGCCCAAAAGATATTGAGGGTGATACTGTGATTATTAATTTCAGGGATCACAGGGTAGTTTCCCACCGGACCGATTGGTATGTGGGAAACTACGATGGCGGAATATCCACCAGGAACTTAAGTTATTTCTACCCGGAGTCCCTGGTTAAACCACAAGGACAACTACGTCCGACAAGTAATCCCTATCCCCTTAAATGGACCAACTTTACCCCCAGATTCCATGGGCCACCAATAAATCCAGAAGCCATGTATAATTCTTATTCACAATCAGCATATAACAGCTCTACTTATACACCGTCCTGGCCTACCCCATTTCCAACCCCCAGTACTCGGGCTATCCTGCATCACATGTCTTCCCTAACTCTCGTCAACATCATAGTCTCTTTCCCAATCTTAATAACCCCGGCAAATACATCCAGCCCAATGAGTATTGGAATATCCCGTTGAGGAACTTGTATGAGCCCTTATCAGATTTGAATCTCAATGATTGACCAACTTCCCCAACGAGGGTTGGAGTGGGTAGTCTGGATTGTTTAGGGGTTGCTGATTTTCAATTGAATGATTCCTGTAAAGCTCTAGACCCCAGGGGTCAATCTGTTCAAAATGTTACTGATGCTTTTGTTAAATTGTGTGGGTCTGGGGAATCAACGTTGGTGCTAGAACCTGTGTTATCAGCAGTTGCATCCACAGAGTCTGATCTCCTAGCATTAAGTACTTTGGGTGAGCTCACTGGTTCTTGTGCTATAGCTGAACTGGGGGACAGTGTCTCTAAATCAGGAGTTGTTCCCTCGCAAGTAGATGCTGCCCTAACCATTGATGTTGAGTGCACTCCTGACCAAGGCATATCCAGTGCTTCATTAGGAGGACATGGTATCATTTTGGGTAGCTGGAATATTGCCCGTCTGGAGTCAAGACTGTCTATACCTGATTGGGTTCGTTTTATACGCAGAGGGGATGTATGGTCCTTTCAAGAAACATGGGCTCTCCATCCATTGTTTCTTACTGGCTATCTGTCCTTTAGTAAATTGGCTGTCAAGGGACAAAAAGGACGTGCCATGGGGGGCCTGACAGTGTGGGTTTGGCAGCAAGTGGGTGTTACAGTAGAAGAAGTTTTTATAGATAGTCCTGATATACTACTGGTTAGTATTAAATCCACCAGTGGCCTGGATATTTTGGTGATTAATATTTATGCCAGGGGTATTCAGGGCGGTAGGATTTCTCCATCCCTTATCCTCCTGGACGACTATTTAAGTATAGCTTCGGAAACAGGGCTAAAGGTGGTGATGGGAGATTTAAACTCTTGCTTTGAACCACTGAGCCAGGATGAGGGTTCTCTTACAGAGTCTGAAGATCTGGCCTGGGGGATTCCCCAACTGGATTTAGCTCTGATTAAAAGGTGGTCCCAGGTGGCAATTTTCATCAAAGGTATGTGTTTGGACCAAGGTTTGCGTGCCCTCAACGGTAGAACACGCTCTGATAGGCTAGGCAAAGACACCTTTAGTAATGGTAGACATAGTAGTAGAAAAGACTACGTACTACTGGATGTTAAACTGTGGCACTTGTTGGTGGATATGGAGGTAATATCACGCCCAGAAAGTGATCACGACCCCCTAGTGGTGGAACTAAGGGATTCAAGTTTCACAGGCCTAGACAATTATGTCTCTAACATTGTACAGGATAATGTAATTCTTACTAATGATACAAGAAGAGTACGCTGGCCAAAAATTTGTGCTGATCCTGAAGCCTGTAAAACCATTAGATCTTTGGTTTCCGATTCCCTGGTTTATATTACCAAATGTGAGTCCCAGGAGGCAATTAATTCTATGATCACCGATACTCACGCTTCTCTGTTTAGGTCTTTAAAGAAACTTTTTATTAAATCCCTCACTAAAAGGGGTGGAAGGGGGTACAAGAAAAGGCTAAATTGGTTCGATGATGAGTGTCATCGAACCCATGCCGAATTGTTTAAGGCCCTTAAACTTAAGGATCTGTGCCTAATAAGGGCTTGTAGGAAGGCTTTTAATGCTGCGAAACATAGAGCCAGGATGAAATGGGATGAAGAAAGGTGGACTACTCTGGCAGATGCATGTAGCTCCAAGAACTTTCAGCAGTTTTGGCATCTGCTTAAATGGGGCTTGTCCCAGGATGATCGGCCGAGCCCTTCATCGGTGGGTCATCAACATTGGGTTAGCTATTTTGGGAACCAATTTAAGGGTCCTGACAGTTCTCTGGAGAACATATGCTGGCCAATATTGGTTGACCCCCTAGTGTTTACATCTACCGAAGTAAAATCTGTCTTGAAATCTATCCCGAGAGGGAACGCACCTGGACCAGATTGCATCCCAGCCGATTTATTCCTTCAGGACCAAGATCTTTGGGTTCCATATCTGGTTCAGTTGGTTAATGCCTTGGCCTCTGGTGCCAGAGTCCCTGAATCCTGGGCTGGGGCTGAAATCTTGCCTATCTATAAGAAAGGTGATAGGTCGGTTCCCTCCAACTATCGGCCTATCAGCCTAATAGACGTGGTAAAAAAAATCATAGCCCGTCTTGTCCTTGCCAGGATTCATGAATGGATAGATTCACATAATATTTTAACTCCACTACAGCCGAGATTCAGGTCCCATGTAGATCAGGCCTATCGTTTTATGCTTCTCTTCTGGAAGACGGTTCTATTAGGCAAGGGCAACCTATATGCAGCATTTGTAGATCTCAGGTCTGCCTTTGACCTTGTGCCGAGGGCTGGTTTATGGAAGTGCCTATTAGACATGGGCATGCCAGCCCCTCTTGTTAGTCTGCTAATTAGCTTACATAGGAATACCTATGCCCAGGTACGTTGGGGCAAACCAGGGGAGGTGACTGATAGGTTTTCTGTGGCTAAAGGTGTCAGGCAAGGCTGTGTTTTAGCCCCTACCCTTTTTTCGTTATATATTAATAGGGTTGTCAACTACTTTGCCAATCACCCCACAGATGCCCCGTCACTAGCGGGAATGAAAATACCTCTACTCATGTTCGACGACGATACCCTTTTAATATCTAAAACTAGACAGGGTCTTCAGCAGGCCCTGTCTAGGTTTGAGTTATTCTGTCACAAACATGAGTTGGAGGTAAATGTTTCTAAGACTAAGTTTATGGTCTTTAGATGCCACAACCAGATCACCGCAAGGGTCACAATGGGGGGTATGCCCCTAGAACAAATGAAGCTGTTTACATACTTAGGAGTTACATTTAGTGACACCTTGAGCTGGACTCCCCAGATTGAGCTTATGGCCTTGAAACATCTGCAGATAGGAGGTGCGCTGATCAAAGAGCACAAACGCTCTTTTACTCGGCCTATCTCTCCCCTAATTAAGATTTACGGATCCAAGGTTCTTCCCTCTGTTCTCTATGGGGCAGAACTTTGGGGGTTTAGTAACCTGGACCCGTTGAGATTAGCCCAAAACAAATTTCTTAGGGTGGCCTCTGGTCTGCCGCAGTCAACCACAAGGATCCCACTCATGTATGATCTTGGGTGTCTACCGGTTGAGGAGCAGGCTAGATTTCGCCCACTGGCGCTCTGAAGGCGCCTATGGACGACGCCGGAACTCAACCTGTATGCCAGGGCATGCTTAGATGTCAGAGATATCTCTGGTTCATCGAACATAAGCTGGTTTAGAGATCTTAGATCATCACTCTTTGCCCTGGGGTTACCGAACTATGGGTATGTCCTGATTCAGCAGTCTTTCCCTCAAAGAAAATATTAAAAGCGCTGTATTGGGATTGGGTGACCTTAAACCGTCACCAGAGATTGCCTGCAAACAACCTATCTAGTAAATTCATCGACCTTAAAGATGCCCCCAAGCTCGAAAAATATTGGGATCTGATTACCAAACCAATGGATCGTAAATTGTTCCATCAATTTAGAAGTGGTACGCTTCCATTAAGGGTGTTTACCAACAAGTGGTGCTCAAGTGGGTCAGAGTGCTGTCCGCACTGTCATGACCTGGGTGAAAGGGTTGATCACTTTTTGTTTGTATGCCCTTTGTATGCTGCTCCTAGGTCCAAATGGCTCAGCCCGGTCTGCAGAACCCTGGGTACCCGCTCAGCTATTGAGGCCAGTAGAATCCTAAGAACTAACCTAACTCCTCTCATTGTCATTGGTGTGGCAAAATACCTTGGTTGGGCGTGGGTAATTAGAATTAGGTATTTAAAAAAACAGCTAGTAGCAGGTCTGTCATTGTTCAACTAAACGCGATTTTCAATTGTACGTCCTTGGTCTTCCAGGTTTTTATATTGTACTTTTAATTAATGTTTTGTACCCATTGTAAGAATGTCTGTTTTAAACTGATTTAATATGTTTTAATGTCATAAAGAAACTGTATATTCTTTTATCATGTATATTTTGTATGTACGTCTTTTAAGATGAAATAATCGAATAAAGACTTCTTAAATGGTAAATGGCTTCAGCTAGCACACCTATACATTTAACAGTGAGACAAGTTCTTTAGACACCCACTTACTGACTCAGTGAATTGTCATACGTACTACAATTGTGGATTCCACAATAAATCAGACATGCTTTGAGCCTGCCAGCAGAATGGTTCAGACATCACCACCATTTTTCATGCCTAAGAGAGGCGAGCCTCCACAAGTAAACTGTAGCACCTTCAGACCAACAATGTCGATGATAACACCAAAATGTGATAAGTCCCTCTTGCATTCACAACCTAATGTGAGCAGAGGCACATATGTTGGAGAAATATTTTAGATTACCTCAGCAGAAGAATAAGGTCCTGCATCCCGAGAATTTGATGATTGGCTTCAAGGGATAGATACCCCAGTTGTTAAAGGAAATCTTGAAACTAGTGGAACAAAAACTCAGGTTCCAGCAAATGAAAGGGTCCTGTATGTAGCAAGACTAAAGGTTTTGTGTAACCTTTTTAATACACAGTTGTCTTGGAACTCCCTGTTGACTTTAAGAGAGCAGCATGCAGTTAGAGCCTCTGGTGCGCTTTTCCAGTTTGCTGCCAAATGGGGGCAGAAACCTGTGAAAAAATTATTTGATCTTTATAAAGCAACCAATGCCACTTATGGTCAGGAGTATAGGGGTATAGCAGGAGCAATAATCTTCAAGTTGCAGAGAATAATTTTATCAGATGACAAATGATGGGACCCAAAAATGCACCCACAATATTTTTCCAGTCCGAATTAGGGCTGGAATATTTGTAGTAGTGAATTTGCCTTGCCCCTCTGTTATTGTGGGAAAAGATTTGGCTATCTCAAGATTTAGCCTTTTCAAGAGACATTGTCAAGGATTGTCTGACCATTCCTACTGTTGATAATATTCCCTGGTTTCATTTTTTGAAATGCACATGCTCGGGATTGGCTTACAAGGCTTCTAAGAACACCCCCACAAATTGACCTCAAAAGCCAAAGACAGCATTAATATGGCCCTTTCTATCAGGGCTAACAATTGTCCCTGGCAGTCGCAGGAACATTTTGGAATGCTGTGTCCTGTTGGGGATCGTCATATTGCTAATCATTTACAACTTTTTTAGCACTAATTTGCAATATACATTTTAACTTACAAGGTTTCTGTTAGGCCCAGTGCACTTCTTGGCAGCATTTCCACAGCAAGGAGGTTGGTCAGAATATATCATGCCATGTCCTTGCGACAATTTGTCTAAACAAAGCACTTTGCACTTTTTATTATTTTGTGCACTTTATAATACAACAAGAACAAGATTTTTGCTCTCACTATTGAGAAAGCAATAGCTCTGTACATATAAAGGAGGCTTTAGATATCTGTATTCATTGGCCTCTATTGATATCTGCACTTCAGTTGTGAACTTTATCAGGGGGGCTCTTGTTATTAGGAAGCGTTTTTGGGCAATATTGTTAGGGCAATGATTATCTAATTGATTGGTGCACAACTTTTAAATAAGGTTTACAATTAGGGCTGTTCTAAATTACCTTCTTAGGGTTGCATCTTCCTTTTACATTGTTCTGTGTGTGAATTATTTGAATGTTGGGTTTAAATCATTGTTATGAGGACCAGGACTATTTGAACAATTTACCTAATCATTGTCGTGAGGAGTGAAATTGATGGGAGATACACAAGTCACTTAGGTTGTATAGTGTAAAACAATGTTTCATATTGTATAATACTGTAGAAGCACAATTTTATCTTAACCATCCCGGGGAGTTGTTGAGCTGCACTTATTAAAAATCAATACAGAAAGTCCGGGTGAAACAGTGGACCCCTTAGGAATACCTTTTCAAGGTTCCTCTTCTTGAGGTTTTCGTCCTGCTGGTTCTGATCTGAGTTTTAGAGGCAGCATTTTTTTAATTGATGTATTATGCTTGGAGTTTTCTTTTTAACATTTTTATACTGCCATTGGGATGTGTTTTGTATTGATGAATGTTTATGAATTTAAACATGTCTTTGTTCTGTGCACTTTTATGGTTCACTGAACCGAAACCAAGTTAATATGACTGACTGACTGACTGAAGGTAGAGATAGAAGCGATGTCATTGGAACTCTTAGGGTTTTGTAGGACAGTGGTCCTTGTTAAAGAGAAAATATATAAAGAATGAATATAGAACACAATGGACTCTATATAGAATGCCCAGCCGGGTAGACGATTTAATTATAAATGAATAAGATTTCTGTCCATGGACAGTTGCAATATCCAGTAGGATACAGTCCTATTTCTAAAGCACTACATATAAGGTGTGACAAGGTGAAAAGGGTGACAATTTAAACACATTGATCAAAACAAAAACAAAACAAAAATGCGAAACATTCAGGCGAAACAAAGAAAAAGCTTGCTCAAAATGATACGTAATGTGAAAAGCTTGATACGTAGCAACAGACGTAACACATTTGAATAAAATTATTTGTGTCTTGTTTTCTTCCCCACTGCTGTCTCCTTCCTGTGGATTACCTGCTGTCCCTGGTCTTTCGTATCCTCATTTTCGTGTTCGCTAATTTACTCCTGTATTGTTTATTTATCCTTCTGATCCTCTCCTGATCCTCACTCTTCTCTAGCCGAGCCCTAAACGCATACATGGCCGCTTCCCGGTGGAGCTGCTCCGACAGCTATAGGGAAGATTGGCCCTGGCACACCGCTATAGCCGTCACCTACCCATCCGGATCACAGACATTTGTCTTGTTTTCTTCCCAGCTGCTGTCTCCTTCCTGTAGATTAACTGCTGCCCCTGGTCTCTCCTATCCTGACTTTCGTGTTTGCTAATTTACTCCTGTTTTGTCTATTTATCCATTATGTAACTTCTGTGAAACTTTTGTGACTTGTAACTCGCTAGATCCTTATGTAAAGCACTCTAATACCTCCGGGTTTAGCCGCGCTATATAAAACTCAAGTAAATAAGTAAATAAATAAAGGGGGAGATAGAAATGAAAAAAGGCTCACAGCATTAGAAGTTACAGCATTATTGTTTTTTGCTCACATACCGTGTCAGTAGTATTATTCAATTCCAAGCTCATTCCAGCTCCATACTCACTTCCTCAAAGGTCCTGCTCAGCTGCCACACCTACTTGGCCTGCATGTCCTGCCATTTGCAAAGTCAAGTGCCGGAGACCGGCTATTACCAGGCATACTGAGAGCGTTTCCGGATGTCCAGCGAGCGTGACTCTGTGATGTTCTAGTGGTGATATACCCCTCTCCTTATTTACAAAGTGGTGTTACGCCACTTAACACTACCTTATAAGTAAGACCCATTTTCACACTTGACTTGGTGTGAAAGGGGCATGCAATGTGTGTTGCAGTAGGCACCCATTGCTTTTATGCTGCCCCATATTTACAAAGCTGGGTCAGAGCCAAAAACTAAGACCAGGTTATACCTGGGCTTAGGATGGCCATACGAGGAGAATTTCTCCTCCTATTCTGCAGCACACATATAAACACATCAAATCACCTTTCAGGATTGTTTAGGTGTAGGAAGGTGACCCTTCCTGCACATAAACAATCACCCTTGCAGTGCAGGCACACTTGCAAAATGGAGCAAGGCTGCCTGCGCTGGCGAGAAGCAGCTTTTTGATGCCTGCGCATGGAGAAATTCAGGGGTGCATAGTATTTTTGGAAATACGGCACATCCCTGCACTTAGTCGGTGCATGGTGCTAACAATTTTGGCGTAACATCGGCTCCGAAACTTTATTGTAAATATCCCTCTGGTCTCATTACATTTTTTTCATTCTAGTATTCATATTCTCCCTGCACACCCATTTGGTTTTCCACTAATCCTAAACTAAACAAAGTCTTATCCTTCCTAACCTTCTCCTACTCATCCTTTCATCCTGCCATCTCATGATTTCCATCTTTAGCTCCACTAGCTTCCTGACATAGGTACTCTCCCGCATGTGACTTAAGACCTGCAGGAACACATTTAAAAGATCCATCTAGTGCCATCTCCTAACTATCATGAGCCCCTCTGTCACCCCTTACCATCTAAAGGGACTCGTTTTGCAGAGCATCCGCTTTTCTTGTGCACTAATGAACTCATATTTTGTGTAACCTTTTTGTAATAGCTCACACACAGACCTTTCTGCGAAACATGAACTTTCTCTTTTAGCTTTTTATGGAAACGGATGGAAACATCTAATTTCAACATATGTCACACACAAATAAGTACAAAGACGGGTCAATTTTCAACTATGTACATCGTTTTCGTTTTAAATTCAAGATATCATTAATGTAATGTATAGATTCACAAGTCTATCATAAATCATGGACTCGTGGTTTCCTCTAGTCTGAATTTAAATTGAGCATATCATTTGTTTACAAAACCACAGATGGAAACCAACATTAAATATTGAAATTGCCCTGTCCATTATAGATGACTATTTAATGAAAGCTCCCATTTAACATGCAGGTTTTCCACACATTCCTGGCAGTTTATAAACTAGAGGAGGCAGCCTGCGAATAAATGGCTTGATTAATGTCAACGGATGAAAAATGTGTATGTGCTTACCTGTTTCATACACAGCTTCCGACACTGATGTGTAATGGCCTTCCACTGTGTACTGGGCCAAGCGAAGCGTGTCTAGTCCACTAACAGAATCATTTCCTCTTGTCCAATAAAACATCACATCATTGATGTTATATCCCCCTTTTGAAGAAAACACAAGCAAAAGGAATATGTATTTGCTTCATTTGTGCATTCAGTAAACTTTTTAACATCTTCACCTATTTATAAAATTACAGTGAACACATATATAGCTCAAGTAAACATGTTATTTGAAAGAAGTGTACTGACAAGCACATATTGTGATATTTATGGCAAAAATTAAAAGCTTACATTGCTTCTTACTTCCATAAACGGTAAAACCTAAACTGTTTACCTAAATTGTAAAACCATTGTTTACTGCCTCACAGATGTTACAGTTACTTTAACCCTTTCCCTGCTGCCGTCGGCCAATGGCCGACGGCAGCACTACCTCCCCAGTGCTGCCGTCGGCCATTGGCCGACGGCACTCCACCCGCACACGAAAACGCCCGCACCGCGGCGGAATTACCGCCGCGGTTAACGGGTTGAAGAAGAAAAACATCTCTGGACATAGGTGGGCGGGTTACTCCATCACAACGGTGAGAGATATCCCATCTGCCGAAATATAAATCCCATTATATCCTATGGGATTTATGTTTCGGCGGACGGGATATCTGTCACCCTTCTGACAGAGTATCCTGTTTGCCAAGATCTAAATCAGACCTATATTCTCCAGGCCAATTGAATTACATCTTGTCTCTCAGGATGGATTGAACTTTGATTTTATTTTAATATGTTTCTATATTATAACTACTACACATGAAAAAACACAGTACCATGGCATAAACCATATATTAGTTCAGCACAGAAATATATTTAAATACCGAGAAAGTGATGGCAAAGATAGATTTCAGTAATTAAATTGTGCCGCTAGATGACCAGGGTGTACTATCTTTGATATTATGCGCACCAGGACCCTTGCAGTTCTGGGCGGACTCTAAACAGGAATCACAAAGTCTTCAGGGAGGTGTTAAGGTGTGGTTATGAGAGTGTGATCACATGCTGAGGAATAAGGAAGTCTGGTGCAGAGCTGTTTGCCGTATTCCTTTCCATGCTGGTCTGGGGAAGATACTACACAGGCCTCTTTACCACCTCCCTGCACTCTCCCAGGCTTGACCTGCAGCTGTCTTGATTTACAGAACAGCTGGAGGCTGCAGAAGAGTCCTTTTATTTTGGCAAATGTTCACAGAAATAGAAGACAGACATCCAGGGCAGTGATCCTTCACCACTCAGTGTCTGGCCAGCCCTTTTACACAGACAGTGCTGAGTTTTTAAAAGAATAACAAATAATAAGTGCTGGTTTCCAAGGTTCTGCTCAGAAGCCCGCAACAGATGCTATTAAATGTAAATACCAAGGCTACATACTCTTGAATCCATCTCATGCCTCCTTAATCCACTACCAGCCAGTCCCTGCCAATTTACCTCACTGTTGCTGGTCCCTGCTTTATGTCTATGTGGCGGTATATCTGTCTTTCTCTTTCTCCTTCTTTTCCTCTTGTCCTGAGTGTTTTTCCCTCTCTTGTTCAGTCAATGTCCGATGTGGAAAATAAGTGTCCCCAAGCAGAAATGTGTCAGTGGGCCCTACCCAAGAACCATCTGCCTAAATGAAGCACTCAAAGTAGCACTGTATTTCTCAATGTTGACTTAGTGATAAGAAGATTTATTGAAACAGCAAATTATTATGCTTGGCAGAGCTGTATTTTACATTCTGATTAAAATCCAAAGAATTCGGAATCTAAAAAGTTCTTTAAAACTCAGGACAAAACACACCAATTAAAAATAATTGTTTAAAACAGGCAGTGAACATAGTTGTCACTCTTCAGTTCTTCACAAAAACTACAAATTCGTAAAGTGAATGAATGAATGAAATGATCTTTATTCGGATTCTGACAAAATCCATAAAAGTACATACAGGATGAATCATTTAAAATACATAAAAACATATACAAAAGTTAAAAGTTAAAAGTTAAAATACATCCCAATTAGGCATGAGCAGCATATATGTCATAAAGTGCATATTACATGATATAGTATCATAAACAGTTTAGAAAAGCATTCGTAAATTTCTGTTTAAATAATACTAGTAACAATGTTTCCATACAGATTATTAAACCTCTATACAATTTATATTTAGAGTTTAAAGTGTGTTATGCATCCGGAGACCATTATGCATGTTCCATACTTGCCCTCGATTTTACACAGGCTTTTATGAAGCAGCTTATGGTAAATATAACATCATCGGTTGGTAACATTTGCAAGAATTTAAATGCCAGTTTAAAGTCTCTTAGATTGTATTTTCTGAAAATTGGCAATAGGTAGTGATGGATGTACAATTTATAGTGGCCACAGAAGATGAAATAATGCAGTAAACTTTGTTTCCCACCGACAGAACACGGGCATTCAAGCTCTTCTAGATTCTTATTATATCCGAGTGGAAAGCTCAGTAAATTTACAATACTGCCATCGCGGAACCTAAATAAGAGGCTCCGGTTCCATCTTCCTGTCGGTAATGACAGATATCTACAGGGTTTGTAGGGTTCATTTAAAACAGCATTACTAGTCACAGTTAGTGGAAGATATTTAATAATAGCTGGTTTCATTATTTCAATTCTCATGCGTTCCTCTTTGTATAACTCATACAATGCCCGTTTTACATTATTCTTATGGGCGGGCACAATGGTGTTTGGGGAGCTAAACAGGGAACCATGTCCAACACTAATTAGGCTATTCTTGACCGCATTTAGCCAAGGTATGAGGTTGGATCGTTCATGAGATAAACAATCTAAGATTATGCTACGGGTCAAGGAAGCCGCTGGATTTGTCCATGTTTTTAACCAGAAAAGCGTAGGCCTTGACCTTATAAAATCAGCTATATATGGCAACTTAAGTTCTTGGTGGCAAATAAAGATGGGCGTGCAAGAAATACCACCCAATACCTTCCTACAAAATCTATTTTCCTCTAGCTGCAAAGGCAGGCTATTACAATAACCCCACACTTCGGATCCATATGTCCCAGTTGGCAGACATTGGGTACGATAAATATTTAACAAGGGGGTGATCACATCTGCCGTTCTCGGTTGGCGAAGAGATAAAATTGAGTTAATTGATTTGCCAATCTTATTTCTTGCGTGGGCGGTGTGATGTTGCCACGAGCCAGTGTTGGAGAATAATAACCCTAAGTAGGGGAAAGTGCTTGTGCATTTTAATTCATTTTCGCCACTTTTAATTGAAAGAATGTTATATCTTTTTAAACCACAATTCATGATAAATGATTTTTTAAAATTGGTATTTAAACCTAAATCAGACATAAAAACAACAAACCCTGTAATTAATGAGCGCAACGCATTTGGGGTACGCCCCATTAATACGGCGTCATCCGCATAGAGTAAGGTGGTGATAGGGGAACCATTAATAATTGGAACATCCTTAGTGTTCTTGCTCAGGGCAGGGCTCAGCCCATTAATATATAAAATGAAAAGTAGAGGGGCGAGTACACAGCCCTGCCGGACTCCTCTTTGGATGAAAATGTCACCAGATAGTTCACCTTCATTGTTGATGCGTACTTTTGCCTTAAGATCCCTGTGTAAATATGAAAGAAAATATACTAATGAATCATCTAAACCATATTCCAGCAATTGTGACCATAACCTAGAGCGGTTAACAAAATCAAAAGCGGAACTCAGATCCATAAAACCTAAATAAAGTGGGGACTTTTTGACGATAATATATTTGGCCATGATTAGGTTCAAGTTGAGACACTGCTCAACCGTACCCACATGGCTTCTAAACCCCAATTGGCTACAGTGTAACACATTATTATCCTCAGCCCAATCCCTTATTCTCTTAAATAGTACCCTACCAAGGACTTTTAATGTATTGTCGATCAGCGAGATCGGACGGTAACAGGCCGGGTCGGCCCTGTCACCTTTCTTAAATATTGGTACGATAACGCTGTTCGACCAGGTTTCGGGGATGGAGCTGTCGGTCAAATGATTAAATAAGTTACATAATAGGGGGGCCCAGAAGTTAGTTTCCGATTTGATCTGGTCGATAGATAGACCATCAGGGCCAGGGGCTTTATTACTGGCACTGTCAGAAATTGCATCCTCCACCTCAGATATGGAGAAGTTCAGTTGATCAGTATTATTTAAAGACAATATAGAATCTATGCTAGGGGCAGCTATATTGTAAATTTTGGAGAAGTGCTCCACCCAGTCCTCTCCATTTATGTTACAGTTAATTGGTTGGATGTTAGAACCAAAAGACCTGAGTGATTTGACTTCTCTCCAGAACCCCGCGGTGTCTTTTAATAAGACAGTCCGCGTTAGTGACTCCCAATGGTTAACCACTAAAGCCTCAGTTCTTATCCGTAGGGCGAGTTTATATTTAGCTCTTAGTTCTCTCACTAGGTTAAAATCCCTAGGGTTTAGTTGTAAGGCCGCCCTCAGTTCCCTATTGGCTTTAGAACACGCGGAATCAAACCAGCGTGGGCTGTGGTCTGTATTGGGCCTAGATGGTTTAGAGGATTCCCTTCTCACTGCCCCACAGAGATTGCCAAATGCCCCAATCAATACTTCATCAGTACTCTCAAGAGACAGACAGATGTCTATTAACATTGGATGCTTTCTGATTACATTGGCTAGAATAGCTTTGTTATCCGCCCCTTTCCATATTAGTCTTAGTCTATCGGTAGACAATACCAATTTTTGTGGCCCACTCTCAGTCTTTGATGCAGCCTTTCTTGTCTGAGGATGGTCTAGATGTATTCTAAGCGGATAGTGGTCACTATATGCGCTGCATTCGTAAAGTATTTGTTTCAGAAAAACCCAATAAAATAACATTCACTGACTGAAATGTACACTTTGCCTGGAAATAAATTGTGCCACTGTGCCATGCACCACTGTTCCACAGATGTGAGCACAGACAAGTCACAGAAAGTGGCATTCCCCTGCCCCTCAAAGCAAACGAAGTACACACCTATAAGAGCAAGTAAATGGTGCATTTATAGGATTAGCAGAAAAGGTCATAGTGAAATCCGTGCAGTGGGGATGCATAGTATCCTTTCAACTCGTGGGGCTGCGTTTGTAGGTACGGATTCCGTATGATGTAGGGAAGGCAAGCATGAGGAAGCTCTTGATCTTCTCTGTGATTAGCGCCTAGAAATGGGTTTGCAGGCTGTCCTGCGGGAAGCGCTGGGGCACTGAACAGTTAAAAGCCGACCCTTTCATTTGAGCAGGTATCATTCATCAGAGGTAATGAGGTGTCGTGCTCTGTGGTATGCACTTACTTTACTGCACTTAGCAGGCATGACATTTCTAGACTTCGACCCTGGAGATGAAGGAAAGACAGGCTGTGTGCATGGAGCTTGGGCACCTCGTAGAGAGAAGTTTGTCGTCTTCAAAGGACACACTACTCATGGCGCCTGGGTGTTAGTTAATGAAACTACATTTCCCATGATGCGAGAGAACTCACAATGTTTGCAAATGGAGGAGGCCATTTGAAGGTATTTAATGTACGTTCTCCATGTTCCACTTCCAACTCATCCTTGCTGGGCAATCAAGTAACTTTGTTGCAGCAGTCAGGACCTTGTTAGCAGAACTCGTGAAAAACCTTGGAGATTGTTTATGGTTTGAAGCCGTGTTTGTTGTCCGAGCTGAATGAACAGAGGAATTCTTGGGTATCTAATCGCACTGTGGAAACACTTCCATTGTTAAAGTACTTTTTCAGAGTTAATCCTAAAGTTGTATAAAATCATTTTTGTTTTTTCACCTTTTTTGTTAATCTATTTAAGTAACAGGACGGACCATTGACTGTTTAAAATAAGTTTGGTACTTTTCTCATGATACACACATGCTATTAAGTATCATTGTGAACTATATGATTCTATAATTATACGTTTGTTGCATTCCAGTTTAAGAAGGCAGCCTGGAATTCAAAGCAGAGAATTGAAAGTAGAGAGTTTGTTCTCACACATAGAAGGTAGTTCCTATATTAGAGAAGGACCTGAGATAATTTGAAAACTCTTATGACCTTGATTGCATAAATATTATTTAGCATTCAGTTCCAGGAATGCTAGAGTTGCACTAGATTACAGAGAGTGTGATAATTTGAAGGTATTTTATCTGGTACAGCAAGTCTTTGAATATATTGTCAAGATTCTAAAGCTAGCAATCTCACCTTCAGATATCTGTTATGACGCAGTAACCATCAGTGGTCCGTACAGTGAGGAATCAGAGTAGCAATGTTCTCTGTCTTTGTTTTCGTCTACTACTGTTCCACCTTCCCGTTGTCCACTGCTAAGCAAAACATTCCCTCCGTGTCAGTGCTTAATTTGTAAAATATTAAGTGCCAGGGCTCTGACCAGGAGGCCACTGCAGCTTGCACCACCCATCGCCCCAGTCATTGCTGCCAAAACAACTACTAACCTTCTCTCTCGCAGGTAAATGCGACAGTTCAGATTATTCCAGGCCCCAAAGCTAAAGGAATGGCTGGGGAGGTAGGTATTAGTCATTTTTTAATGTATATTGTTTTCATAAACAACCGTTATACTGCTCATCTCTAAATTACATGAGCAGTGCCACCTTGTGGCAGACTTCCCTTAGTGTGTTGTTGACAATTAGGTGCCGAGCACCAGAAACCAATTAAGTGCTGGTGCTCAGCACCGGAAAGCTCCGGCTCAAATTAAGCACTGCTCTGTGGGTGTTTAACACTGGATTTGGAGACGTGTGGAAATGGTAATTACTGCTGTGTACATAATTCAGGTCAGTGCATCCTGAGATGAGGACATCAAGCAGTCCCCTTAACCTCACTCAGGCTGCACTGTCATATTCATTTGACAAATAGTGCTACATACGCCTCCATGAGGTAACATCAAAATACTTCATACATGCCATCTATACAGGTTTGTACTGATCAAGTGTGAAGTGAATAACCCAGGTGTCATTGGATATTTCGTTAATTAAGGGAGCATGACAAAGTATTGTAGCTTCAGCCTTCATCAGATCATGTTTGGGTAACTTAAGTTGCAAGGTTTTTTTAAGCAACCTTCTTGAAGTTGTAAAGTTTAATGCATACTCACATTTGTATTTAAATTGTTGCAATATATGTTCAACAGGTAAACTTGCAAAAGAAAATTATGCAGATACTTGCCATGTTGCATAAAGAACTCTACAAATAGAAGAATTGCAGAGAAGAAGGCTGCATTTATTTTCCAACTGTGGTGAATATTCTGTTAGAAGGAGGAGAAATCATTTTTCGCTGGCAAGGGTGAATTTAGAACAGTACTTTTGAAAAACTCAGAAGCACCAAAAAATTAAACTTGACAAAACTTCACTAGTGTAAAAAATCGTTGTACACCCCTTGTGAGACCTACCAGCAAAAGAGTGGTCTTCTCCCCAACATTTTGCCTTCTACCTTCATTTTTACTGATCTCATTTTAGGCAGCCTTAGGACTCTGAGCACTTTACCACTGCTAACCAGTGCTAAAGTGTGTGTGCTCTCTCCTTTAAACATAGTAACATTGGTTTATCTCTAATTGGCATATTTAATTTGCTGACATCCCAAGTAAAGTGGCACTACAGTTACCCAGGACCTGGAAATTAAATGCTCCTAGTGGGCCTGGAGCACTGATTGTGCTACTCACTTAAATAGCCCTTTAAACATATCCCAGGTCTACCATTGCATAGCTGTGTGTGCAGTTTTAATCTGCCAATTCGACCTGGCATTCTAAACCTTTTGCTAGACCCAAACCTTTCTTTTTAATACAAATAAGTCACCCCTAGGGAAAGACCTGGGCAGCCCAGAAGGCAGGGTGCAATGTATTTAAAAAGTAGGGCATGTACTTTTAAGTTTTACACCTCCTTTCCCAAAGGACAACATTGGAGTTGCCTTCTTATAGTTTATAAGTATAATTTCCCAATGGGAAGAGATAACCAGTTTATATGTGTCATCTCTGGAATCCAAATTTAAAATCCTAACTTATGGTGAAGTCAGATTTTAAATTACAATTCTGAATATGCAACTTTTAAAAAGTTGGATTTTTTTGTCTTAGCCATTTGAGTCTCTAGTCATATGCCTGGGTGTGGTTGGCAGTTGGTCTTTGTTTATTCCTCATAGACAGCCACACACGGTGGGAGCTTAGGTATGACATGATGGGCCATCACTGGCAGGATGGGAGGGAGGAGGCGCTGGCAACAGCCTGACTTACACCTGAATAGACTGTTCTGTCACCACACAAAGGGCCTAATGACCCTGCCTTGTCTACTTGGAGCCAGGGCAGGGGAGACATGGTATTCCTCACACTTCAAAGCCACTTGCTATAAGCTTCACCCACCCTCCAGAACCAGAGCACAAGGGTGAAAAAGGATGGACCTTAGAAACCACAATTTCAGTATTTTTGGAACTGTGGATACTTCGCCAGTAAGAATGATTGCTGATGAAGAACTGTCTCTCTGCTGGACTGGTGGACTGCACTCAGCTGGACTACTGTTTTGCTGTGCTAATCTGCTGACCTGATGCCTGCGGTCTTCTTGACTGAGTACGAAGAACTGGACCTGTATCTCTTGCACCCAGAATTCAGAGTTCCTCCAAAGGCTAGTTGGCTGGCCTCCCAATCTGAAGTTTCAGGGGCACAACAGGCTTTCACCAACCTTGTATCTGCACCTGTACTCTGCCATCAAGGAGTCTTCACTGCCAAGGGGTGCCACCTCAGTCCTGGACCCTCAAAAGTAGGCCAAAGGTGCTTTGCTTGCCTGTGAATCCAGCAGAACAGACACATCTCCTTTGCTGTGCAGCGCAAACCGGAGCAGAACTGACACATCGCTGATCCTGCGTGGCTTGGATCTGTCAAAAAGACTTGCATCGCCACCAAAGCTCACATCACCTTTGGAACCACCACTGCTTGATGCATCCTCAGTGCAGGCCCTAGCATCACTTGTTGATGGCAGCCTCAATGACAGCGCTGGACTACACATTGCAGCCTCACAGTTCCTCAAAATCGACGCATTGCCCCAACTGTGCGATGCATCCCTGACTTCGGACTTTGCATCGTAAGTTCTTGTCAATGGGAGCCTCAACATTGACGCAACAGGACCACACACCTCAACATCACCGTTTCTCGGAACTGATGCATCACTTCAGCTGCGCAACATCTTCAATATGGATCCACGCAATGCACCTCAAACCAGAATTAAGGTAGTGTGTTCAGCACGCCTAATTGGATCCCTGTAGCTGGCCAGCTCTACATCGTGGTCTACCTTAACTTGTGACTTTGTCCTTATCCAGAGAGCCTAGATATCCACAGTTGGAGCTATATGCCTTTTGCCACTGTTTTACCTAAAACCTTTAAAATTCAGGATCTCCGGTTCTACTGATTGGATGAATATTGATTGGGTCATGTGCTATTTATTAAATTAAGCTCTAGTTTTCTAACTTGGTGTAGAATTCTCTTTGTGTTGGGTGTTCACTGTTTTACTGTTTGAAGTGTTGCACTATATTAACACATTCCTCTATGTTATACTTGACGGCTCTGTGCCAAGCTACCAGGGGATTGAGCATAGATTAATTTGTGGTTTGCTTATGCCTTACCCTGACAAGGGTTGTGGTTGCTGCTTGACTAGGGCTTACACCCCAGTTAACCAGCAACCCAATTTCTTGCACCCGTACTTCAGATATGATTATCCACACTTAGGCAGAAAGGAGCCATCAGTGGTATATCTCCCTTATTGCTGCCTGCCACTGCCTTATATGGAATGATGCCGTAGGTTCATGATCCTCTGTGTGAAGTACTTTAAGTTTGCTGTCCAAGACTCAGGTTATGGTTGTATGGAGTCACTGGCACCTATGACGAGCTGTCACTATGCATGTTGGGATTTTTTCTCTCTTTGTGCCATGCATCCATTTGAGGCAACTTCCATGGGGGCAATTTTGTTTATGCTGCTACACATACATGTGAATCTGATGATGACAGTTAAGATAGCTGTGGCAATAAACAATGAAAAAACCCTCATCTGAATCTTCAGATTATTGGAAAAGAGCAATCAAATACACTACTGCAGTTATGATCAACATACTTTGGGGTGAGGCTATTCAATCTCAGTTTTTCGGACTATACGCAAAATATACATTTACATATGAACATCTTACATGGGACGTACATGCATAGCAAGGCATAGTCCAGAAAATCTACCATGGATTGGATCCTCCTTTCCTTTGATACACACACCAGCTCCTCTGCTATTGCTATCAACTTTCTGCTACAAGCACTGCCAAATGATCACCCCTTTTGTGGTCTTTTCTTTGCTATCACCACTGGTACCATTTTCACAGTGGAGGGGGCCGCGAGGAGTAAGCAGAGCATTGTGGGATGGTGATAAAGTAGCACAAAGAGCAAACCAACCGTCGCAGATGGGCGTTGCAGGAGCTTAGCGCTAGCTGTTCCCGTGAGTGGTCAATGCTGCTGGGCAGAGGGATCTGGATGACAGAGCTTCCAGTTGAATCACAGTGCAAGTGGGAGGTCTTCGTGTGAATGGGCTCATTCGCTATAGTGAAGAACCCTAATGCTTGAAACCAGCTCATTGAGCCACATCAAGGGTCCCGGACCTAAGAGGCACAATTTGGGATCAGTACCCCACTTCAGCAGGGTCCAGGTGCTGTTGCTGGATTTTGGTGAGCAGTTTATGTTTCTGAGGCTCAGATCTGGAGGCCAGCAGACTAGTCCTTGGAGTCACTCTGAGGTCTGGAGTTCAAGGGTGAAGTTGCAGGTCCAGCTCTCTTGTCAAACAGGTAAGACGGGAGCAGGCATCAGGGCAGAACAGTAGGGCAGCAGTTCCTTCAGAGAAGCAGTCAAACAGAGTGGCGGTCCTTTTAGCAGCACAGCAGTCCTTCTTCCTGGCAGAGTATCAATAGGTCTAGAAGTGTACTGAAGAGTTGGTGTCTGAGGTCCTACTTTTATACCAGAATGCCCTTGTTCTGGAAGGTTAGAGAAGCGTCTAGACAATGGCTTTGAAGTTTCTGGAATTTCTTGACTGCCCTGCTGTGGTTCAAGACTGACTGCTGTTACAATAGGGAGCTGATAGGTCCTTTGTGTGAGGCTGGAGATATCCCTATTCAGGTGCAGGTGCAAGTGGGGCTGTACTCAGCTCCGTCCCTCATACTGCCAGCAGATGGCCCATACAGGCTCACATAATCCCTCTATTGTTCGACTGTCTGGGAGGAATTTTAAAAGTCTAACTATCAGTTACACCCAGCCATATGAAACAAGGAAGGCTACAGGCACAAAAGGGCTAAGGGTGGAAATGCCAACTTTCTAAAAGGTTGCATTTTTCAAATTGTACTGAAAAATCAGAGTTCACCATTAAAGAGGCTTTATCATAACAATTTCATAGATACGAAACACTGGTATAGCTACCTGCTCCCAATTGGAAATTACAGCCCACTAGATGTAATAAGTAATATTGTCCTATAGGAGGGGTAGGCCTCAGACTAATTAAAAACGAATTTGGGAGTTTTTTATTACCTGGACGTGCAAATCTTATAAGTGCATGTTCCACCTTTTACTTATACAGCACCCTGCCCTTTGGGTTACTTAGGGTCTACCTTAGGGGTGGCTTACATGTGATAAAAGTAGAGTTTAGGCTTTGTCAAGGGAGTTTAAATGGCAAGTTGACATGGCAGTTTAACACTCAATTCAGGCTGCAATGGCAGAACTAGGATATGTTTTAAAGTGCTGCTTAAGTGGGTCGCACAATAAATGCTGCAGGGCCACTGGTGGCATTTAATTTGCAGGCGCAGGGTATATGGTATACCACTCTACAAGCCAATTAGAAGTGGCAAAGTGCAGAGAATACTAAAGACAACACAAATAAGTTGAGCAAAATGGAGGAGAAGAGGCAACAAGTTTGGGGGGAGACCACCTTAAGGCTGACATGCCTAACATAAAGTGTTAATAGTGATAAGATTTGCATTTAGAGCTGGGTTGGTAGCATAAAACCAACTGATCAAAACAGAGATTACTGTGTAATTGTAATACTCTCTGCCAGTGCAGAAGAATGTAGGGTAACATCGGACTCCAACTTGTCATATCATACCTACATTGTATTCTGTTTTTGCATTGAACTCCGGCTTTGATAACATGCTTTGAAAGTAATACTAAACAAGGCATTTTGAAGACAATGGCCACTCTGTCTACCAGACCTTGACACAGAAAAAAACATAACAGAGGTCACCATCCCCCCAATTCCAAGGACACTGTAATTGCTGCTGGGTCAGCCAGTATTCTTTATAACGAGTACATGTGACAAAGGGAAGCAGTATCTGTCTACTTCAGAGTTTACATTCCCTGTTTTACGGAGAGAGAGCCTGCTTCACAAAAGCTGTTTTAAATGCAAGTCTGATTTACACCTTGAATATTTATTATGTCACATATGAATAATTTATGCCTGACTCACAAAATATGAAGCAGGTGTTAATGCATGCAATACATACTCCTGAGGAAGCTATACAGCTGTAATTTTGATCTCAAATTAGACAAATGGGCATTTTCCCGGTAGCAAATAAACCCCATGCAAATATGATAAACAACCTCTCAATTCATACTTAGAGTCTCATTACACATCCCTTAATGCGATAAACCCACAACTGGGATTTCTGGAGCCTTCTAGTAAACCCCAGATGTTTTATTACAGCACAATTGCAAGTTAGATGCCTATGAATGTGGGGGGGGGGGGGGGGGGGGGGTGTGACACTAGAAAAAGTTGTTCGCAGTCTGGTTCCCCTATGTCTTTCTCTCATTCTAGGCACATTTCCATTTGCACACTTCTACATGTTTTCTTCTGGAAAAATGTGCACAGCGACAAAAAATATGAAGTATGGTGTTCCCACATAATTTGCAAGCCTGATTCGATCAGTGACACCTGTTACCAGCCAAGTCAGTATTACCACACAGATGGAAGGAGGCCCTCAGTTTAGGACACACTTTCCCACAATTCTAATTGATATGTGAGAGATAAAGGTGTAAGTGCTGATAAAAATATGGAAAAGTACATCCATTTCTCCATTTGTCATATCAGGGAGACATTCTAGGGTAAAATACACTTAAGGCTGAAAGAAAAAATCATAAATCAAAGACTTCAAAAGGTAAGGGGCGCTAGAGACCCGACGTGCAAGTTGGCTGCACTCCTGTGAGGCTCTTGCAGCCCGTGAACAACATTTGCCAAAAACGCCCTGAGTGGCAAGCTAAGCCCTGACAGAGACCGCTGAGGCTTTGAAAACGGTGACTGGGGTGCAGGTATCCCCGCTGAAGCGGTCTTCTCCCCATTCCACTGCGGCACAGTACCTGAATACCCAGTAGCTTGGCGGTGAGATCTGAGTGGCGGCGACTGTCGGGAAGCAAGGAACAAGCTACTTGAAGAAGTAACTGCAAAGTGACGGGCTGCAGGAGAGAAAAACGACCCTTACCTGGGAGGGCTGGCATACTAGAAAGGCGCTGAAGTTTAAAGCGTACTGCTAATCCTACAGAGAGAATCCACCATTGATCAGGCCCGAAAAAACAGTTATTGGGATTGGGCGGATTCGGCCATACCATGGGCCCAATAACTGCTGGAGGCCGCAAGAGGACATAATTGCACTGCAACCTGTGCTGCCGCAGGGAGGGGAGCACAGTCCCACAACTCTCACACCCTGCATCCATAAGCCAGCATGAACAAACTCTGGCAAGTCGCGCAGGGCCTATACACCCCACTAAGAGGTTCAGCACAGGTACGCACCCCAAACCTCTGGTAAATTGGGCAGATCTTACCCAGAGGGCTGACGTGATGGGCAACATGAGTCGAACTGACGGGAAACAAGCAAAACTACAATTCACAGCGTGGAAAAAAGGCCCTAAAGCTCCAGATGCCTCAGACCTACAACAAGAGGAAGACAGCACCTCATCAAGTGCTCCACAAGACGTGGATATAAAGTCACTGCTTCTCACAATGCATAACAGCCTCACATCCATAGAATCCAAGATGGACGCAATGAACATGCTAATGGAATTTATGATTCAGAAAATGGAGAACCCGACGGCCCCATAGCTGAAACGGAACACCGAATTTCCACCTTAGAGGATACATCCTCAGTGGGCCAGGAACGCCTCAAAGACATGGAAAAAATATAAAAAATCATAGCCGCTAAAAATAAAGACTTGGAGGCGTGTTCCCGCAGGAACAATGTGCGCATAATGGGTGTCCCGGAATCCACCGACACAGGCCGCATGGAATAGTACGTTGAGAAGATGCTGTTGGGACTCTTCTGGGCGGAGGCGCTCTCCAAAGTCCTGGTGGTGGAAGGGGCTCATCGATCGCTTGCTGCCAGGCCGCCACCGGGGCCCCCCTGCGCCCTATCCCGGCACGACTGCTTCATTACAAGGATTGTGACACTGTGCTGAGATTAGCTAGAGAAAAACAGGATCTAATATATGAATGTAATAAAGTGTCGATGAACTTGGATTTCACTAAGGCGGTGCAGGAGGCACAGAGAAAATCCTTGCCGGTCAAGCGGAGTCTACAGCAAGCTAATATTATTCGATGCTTTACCCCGCCAAGCTACGAGTCCCCATAAAGAGGCGGTCACCCTCCAGTCCACACGTGATGAAGATCCAGTTTCACGACTATCGTCCCTGGCTCCCGAAAAAGACCAAAACCTGGAACCATAAAGGTACTGGCCACTCATACACATGTTAAACTTGCACACTTAATACATGTCAGACCTTCGATGCACATAATCGGACGGGCACCAAGATGGGTACTCGCCACTATAGACTGAACTTGCACAGATGATGCTGCTGGAGGCGTAGAACTAGCCACTCCCTGGCACACCCGCTTTCCAGCAGGGAGTGCAAACACCCTCTCTGGTGCATTCCCCCATCGGGATTACCCTGAATAATGTATCTTGTTTGTATAATGTTATTCATTTGTTCCTTTTTTTTATTAAGATGGGTACTGCTGCGGACTGCCCTCAGATAACACTGTTTGTTACACATATGCTTTTACATCT
Organism: Lissotriton vulgaris; assembly: GCF_964263255.1. Taxonomy (NCBI): domain Eukaryota; kingdom Metazoa; phylum Chordata; class Amphibia; order Caudata; family Salamandridae; genus Lissotriton; species Lissotriton vulgaris. The sequence goes on from NC_141693.1 coordinate 921,096,208, forward strand.
GATCATCCAGCTCCCAGGGGGTATGAGGTAGTCTAAAGACTGCAAGATGGACTGGATCGATAGAGGGCATTATTGGGGGGGATACTATTCGCCTGTGGGATTGGCCCGTAGGTGTGGGTGGGGGGAGGGACGCATTGTTGTTATAGTTATACAATATGGCAATACACAGGCAAACCAGATGTCAATGCTGCAATGAACACACTTAAACCACTCTGCACATACCTAGTGCGACAGCTCCTACTGAGACACCATGCCAAGGGAAAACATGGCGTCCATAACCCAGCCACAGCACTCACATACAATTTTTTGACATAGAATGTAAGTGGACTCTGTGACTCCCGCAAACACAGACAGATTTTGGGCTACCTAGATAGACACCAAATACAAGTGGCAATGTTACAGGAGGAGCACCTTGACCCAAACACATCACCATCCTTTGGAAAAAGATGGTTGGCACCACTGTTCCCAATAAGATGCGCGCATGTGCACGCGCGCACATCTGTTTACCGGAGCGCGCGGTGTTGTGTGTGGAGCGCGCACACACACATCACATTCCGTGAGAGCTTTCGCACCGCTTACTTTTAAAAAGCGGCGCGAAAAAATGCTGTTTCCAGGTTAGTGAGAGCTACGGAATACACTAACGTCCACAGAAGATGAGGGAGCGGCAGGTAAGTGTTGCGGCAGCCTGTGTTGTTATGGAGGGCACTTATTTCTTCTTTTGAATGTAAAGTGCGGCTGTCGGCAGATTGTGTGCTTTTGTTTAAGTATTTATGTTAATTGAAGCCGTCAGGACCTGCGATTAACAAGAATACTTGAAACAAAAGCACACAATCTGCCGACAGCCGCGTGAGGACAGCCCAGCATGTCCTTTCAATTAGCCCATTTCCCCAATCCCCCTGCCAGAGTGCGAGGGGGAGGCAGGAGGAAGCCCTGCGTCCCAATGCAAGCAGAGACGATGTAAGGCATGGGCACAGCAGAGTCTTGCCCTTGTGACCTTAAATAATTCTTGAACAGATTGCAGCGAATAGCGTTTTTATTTTTCCCGCAGCTGCCCAACACCCACCTTTACCACTTTCAGGCTGGCAGTGGCCAGGAATGAGGGGGAGGAGGAAGAGCAAGGATCTATTAACCTCCTGAGGCGCGGGCCAGAAGCCTGTAAAACAAAAAATAACATACATGGAACTCTTGTGTAGATATCAGAAGGTGGTCTGCAGGGGTAGGCTACATATACCCTTTTGATGCCACTGCTCAGCAGGTTGCTCTTCGGTTTACCTACTTGTCAGTTGCGGAGCTGGGTTCCCACCGCAACCAGTTGTCGTTGGAGCTCTGGCATGTGTGTTATGTCAAAGCTTGGAAGTACACGAGAGTAAACTTAAAAGAAAACCATCGGCAATTGCTTCACAAGTTAACTTGCATCAGATACATTCTTTGTGAAATGCTAAAAAAAAATAATCAAAAGGGTACGCTTCTTTTCACTGTGCAGGCTCAAAGACAAAAATTATGCAAATTGCTTATTCGACACAGTATCTGTGCTTCTCATTTAAATGACCATAACATGTTGAAGCAACAGAAACACCGAAGTATTCGTTTTCCCTAGTAAACAACTTGCAATTATGCTATGCAGGAGGCAAACAAAACCTTCATGCAAAAATAATACGCAGTACGATACCAAGTGTGTTATAGTTGTTGACAGCAATATCGATGCGGTCTATTAAGACGTGTTGGCTCACTATAAACTGCCTGCCCAGTAAAGCCTTGCTAGTCTACACACATTACTGAGGGAAAAACGCCCATCATGCATTTTGCAAGTATATGTCTGAACATCCTAAGTCCGTGTTCAATAAGTATATCAGCTTTTACTAATAAAGACTCGCACCTCTTCCATTACCTGGTCTGCCCATTACAACACCACCCTCAAGCACACCCACCCCTCTTGTTAAATCCCCTTAGTCCTTGCCATTTCACTTCCACCCTTTCCTTATGTTCGTCTTTGCAAAGCAGCCTCAACTCCCACACACATATTTCGCTTTTGACTCCTAGTTTTCACTTTAACCCTCACAATCAGTTTGTTCTTCCCCCTCATTAGTCCTTCATGTCTCTCTTGTGTTTTTGTCACTTCTTCCCTCCTTTTAGCCATTTCCACCCTCTTGTGGCTCTCTTCTTCGCTTCTCCCAAGTTCTTGACTTTTTAGCCTCCATCCATTTTCCTCTCTCTTTCCAGTTTTATTACTCCGGGGTTTTCACCATCTTTCATTCTTCCTGATTTTTCCCGTCTTCCTCTTTCCTTCTGCTCCCCGACCCCTTTCTTCTCTCTTCCTCTCGTTCCCAACACCTCTCTAATTCCTTCATCAAAGCCCTTTGTTGAACACTTTTACTCTACTGTATGCACTAACTAAACGTGTGCTCCTTTCTTTTTGGGTCACTGTCTCTTGCTAATAGTGCTACACCCTCTCCTCCTTTACATGGTGTTCTCTTCTCTCCCTGTGCAGTTTTACTAGATTATATTACACAGGGTCCGTTTTTTAGGCACAGGGTGATTAAGCGATTTCGCCAGAATCTTATGTTGAGCTGAGGTCGAAACTCAAACTTGGTTCCACAGTTCCATGCTACGCTGTTCATGCCTCTTTGGAGACATTGTAAAATCTAATGCACTTACCCCTTATTTCTTTCCTCTTATCACTAGCTTCCTGCTTTTCTCCTCCTCACTCTTAAACACCCAGTCCTCTGTCACTTACTGTCCCTTTATCTTTTGTGTGAACTGCAAGACATCTCGAGCTACACATTCGCTCATTAAATGACAGAAGGTTCATTATTTCAACTATAGATCAAGCAAAACTTAACAGGCCTATTTGAAATAGTGACTCTTGTTGGTATCTCTTTTGTTATGTTTTTTTTTATCTCTCTTCAGCGCCAAGAAGCTCTTGGGCGTATGTGCGCTTTATAAATTTTAAATAACATAACATAACATAACAGAATCGTTTTTTTCATACCATTATTTAACCTCCTTCTATGCGTTTCCCACTTTATATAAGAACCTAGACAGTGGAAAAGAGCCTCAAAATCACACAGTGTGATTGATTGAGGAATGCCTGATTAGAATCCAGGTCGTCTGGATCTACAGTTGTCAACACAATGACTATACCGTATTTCATCACTTATAGTTGCACCTGATTTTTAAAATGGCAGTATTTAAGGCAGAAATTTCTGTATTAAACAGAACGTAAAATTATTTTTATTTTCTGAAAAATGGAGAATGGTAGGCCAGTTGGGGGCCCTGGGCCTGGATCACATTAATGTATTTCCATGAATCGGAGGGCCTGCTAAATCCAAGCCAAAAAACTGTACCGGCGATGTAGGTATGTTTTAAAAAAAAGTTTTGTTTACATTAAGCGCATGAACATACTCAGATCTCAGGCATTTGATGCACTAGGGCTAGTAATTCCTGTCACAGCTGAAAAGCAACCTTACAGCCATCTTCACGAGCCTCATCTCCAGATGAGCTGCCCTGGCACGGTCTCTCTGGCACCCCGCCACATTCAACATGGGAAACCCCTTCAAAGCAGTGATAGGGCCCAAAACCATGCAAAATATGTTGATTGGCCGATGAGGTTACCAGAAACCGCATCACATTTGCTCCGCCATTACCATTGAAGCAAATGGTTTAGTTCTATCTATGGAACCTTCACTTTTGATGGCAGTGAATTTCTGGTTTAGGCCCAGGGTTTCGGGCCCTCACTTTTAATGGCAGTTCCAGTATCTGGGCCCTCACTTTTAATAGCAGTATATTTCTGGCTTATTTCAAGTGTCTGGATCCTCACTGTTAATGACAGTGGATTTCTGGCTAAATTCCAGAGTCCTCACTTATATTGAGCTTGTACTTCTGGCTTGTTTCCAGTGTAGCAGATCCTCACTTTTAATGGCGGTATACATCTTGCTTATTTCCAGTTTCTCCCTCCTCGCCATTTCTAGCAGTGTCTTTCTGGCTTATTTCCAGTGGCCCTCACTGTTAATGGCAGTGGGTTACTGGCTTGTTTCCACAGTTGGGAGTCTTATGCTTTTCTAAACCTGAAGTGTAGCCAATTCAAGTAATGGCGTGTGTTTCCAAATTGAAAATCTCTCTTAAGCCCCTTAACATGGCGCTGTATGTGTGGAAATGCACAATTTTTTCAGTTTTTTAAGCTAAAGTTTGGAGTGATATTTGGCGCTGCACACACGCGCGGCTTGTTCCTGGCGCACATAGCCATGGCATTAGCGCACAGAGACCCTACACTGCCGCACACAGAGGGAAAAATTAGAGGGAACATTGGTTGGCACACAGCTGTTTCTCAGCATACTCAACATATTCCAGAGGTACTGCCATCCTGGTGAAGACTAGGGTATGGTATTGCCTATTAGGAGACTTCCAGGACCCGCAAGGCAGACATAGCGTGATGTGGGGCAGACTGATGGATCACACGGTAACGATGTTGAGTTATTATGGTCCAAATACTGATGATGCTACGTTTTTTTATAGGCTCTGGGGTCGCATCTTAGAGATGGGCTCCACCTTATCATATTGGGGGAACTTCAATTTAGCGCTAGACCCACTTGCTGACCGCTCACATGCGCTCTCACCCTCACACCTGCAAGCGACTAAACATCTATCAGACATCGTCGCAGACCACCAGCTATTGGAATCCACATACAGATCCTGGAGATGACACCCCACAACCTTGTGAGATAGCGCTTTCTGTGAAGAGATATGACAGGAAATTGAGGATTTTTTTCCCTGCAACCAAAATATTGTCCCAATACTAGCTTGGTGTGGAAAAGCTGCAAGGTCACATTACGAGAGATATGTATGGCTAAGGGTGGAGGTATATTGCGCACCATTAGGGGGACTCTGCACTCGTTAGAAAAATAAATCAAGCAGATAGAGGAGCGCCTAACCAATTGCCCTAGCCCACAATTGAGGGCACAGCTTAAAGAATTACTTCTAGATTACTCTGCCGAAGCAGACGTGAGCCCACGTTTTGCTCTAAATATCACACGGCGAAGGTGAATGCCCTGGAAGGGCTCTAACTGAAGCAACAAGAGCCCCCAGATTTTCTAACCAGGTCATGGAGGTACTAGACGATGAGGGTAACAGGCATATTGACTCACAGGAGCTTCTCAACGTATTTGCAGACTACTATGCAGGCTATACTGAAGACACTGCCCTTGGGGTGGATTAATGACTCCCGCAGAGAATTCCTCTCTGCTGACCTCGAAGAGGATGAAATGCGACCTGCTATAATGGGATTACGCTTGGGTAAGGCCCCCGGGCCAGACCGGCTACCTTTTGAGTTTTATATTGACCAATTAACTCCATTTCTCAAACTAGTCCTTGAAGAAGCCAGAGAATCTGGGAACTTTCCCAAGACCATGCTCAAAGCGGGCAAGGACGCCAGTACGTGTGAGGCATTAAGATCCCTGTCACTGATTAATTGTGATACTAAAATATTAGCGAAGATTATTGCAAATTGTTGTCACTCTTGATGGAAGGTCTGGTCCTTCCAGATCAGTCAAGCTTCTTGCTTGGAAGAGCCACCTCCAATAATCTGCGCACCACGTTCATGCTACTACATGATATAGACCCATTTCACAGACGGACGCGTGCTGCTGGGGTCTCCTCGACAACCTCCACAGGGTCTTATCACAGCACCCTGAATACTGCGAGTTACTTTGTCTCCAGATCAAGCTAAAGGGAAACAAATACTATATTTTGAATGGTCTTACTATGATATCTTAACGATCTGGACTTCTAACTGACAATCATAACATAGTTCTTTATTTTTTCCTAGTGAATTCTCCAATAGCAACTTTGCAAAATGGTTAACATTTGAGTTTCAATATCTAATGAATAAAACCAATCAAGGAGATAATCATGTGACATTTTTCCAGTATTTGCGGCCTACTAAATATTTGAAATCAAACCTCAGTGCCCAAGACACAACAAGAAAAGAAAGGATTTGAAGCATTTATCAGGAGTGAGCTTCTTTAGTCTGTCCGCTTAAAGGTTCGAATGAGGACAAAGGATTCTCCATATTTCGAGACATCAGAGCCAAAACAAGAGAAGTTACTCAGTCTCCTGTCTTACTACGATTCAAGCCTTGAGGAAGTCACGGTGGTGACAAAATGCGCGTTGGCTGTTTTCGTACTACAAGACAAAGAACTGGAATGCTAAGCACATCATTGAATCTGTCCTTTGTGAATGTTAAGACTTTGGAAATTAAATTTGTTTGTTTTTGAGGAAATAAATCACATTTGGCGATGCAGCGTGGGCAACTAAATTCGTTTTATTTATATTTTTCTGTACTTACCTTTAATGGTCCATATCCCGCATTTTACAACCCCCCACCCTGCCCCTCCCCTGCCTGATGTCACCGCCCCAGTATAACGCCCGGCACGGCCCGTGCCTGCTCACAGGTGCATAGATGAGGTGATCGCATGGAAAGAGACCGAGGGGTTTTGAGGCAGACAGTGTTGATTAAGTCATAAATGTACAAGAAGGTGTTAAACAAAAAGGAGGTGTTGGTTTGAAGAACTAACAAAATGGGCTGTTGCCAAAACTAAGAACTACTCCATATACATTTAAGGGGATCAGCATGACCGATTAAATGCATACGTATCTATAACTGAAAATTTTTCTGAATTAGATGAACTGATGTCAGGTTTACGACGGAAATCATTTTTATGTGTTAGCAAGTGTTATCCATGCTGAGCTGTAAAATGACTAAAAGCCTCTTACCACTCCAGGCACAGTATTACAGCTTCGGATTGGCAAAGCACCATCCAAGCCAACCTGAAATGAATAAAAGCAACCACTGAATAGTGTTTCACAGTCATTACCATTCTTCAGAGAGGTTTAACTTTGTCCAGACACAAGAGAGCACCCTGTATAATTCAAAACAATATCCTTACAGGTAGTGTGTCACATAAATTATGCAAAAAAAGGAAGTAAAGAATTTTGGGTAGTTCCCAAGTATATATGGCCAGCTGCTCCTTTATAGACCACCCTACAACACCAAAGGCAAAGATTTTAAGCATAGGATTAGCACTGTGCCATCCATGCCGAGCTAGAAAGGGACTAGTATTTTATTATTTCTATAGCAAAGTCTTCAAACATAGGATTAGCAAGAGCCATCCATGCTGGGCTGTAAAATGGCAAAAGCCTTTTCAGTCATAGTATTGCAGCTTTGGATTAGCAAAATACTATCCAAGCCATCCTCGAAAGAATAAAGACAACCTCTGACACATTTTTCTGTCCTTACACCCCTTCCGAGAGGTTTAGCTTTCTCCAAACACAAGGGAGCACCCAGTATAAGTCAAAACAATAACCTTTCAGGGTTAGAGTGCTGCATAAATTATACAAAAAAAGGAAACAGAGAACTCTGGGTAGTTCCCAAGTTTAGTTGGAGAGCACTCCTATATAGAGTACCCTACAACACCAGCGACACTCTGAATCTGCTACCTCAAATGCTTGTTTTTCTAGCAAAGTTTTTAATCATAGGATTAGCAAAGTGTCATCCATGCTGAGTTGAACAGGGACAGTGTCTTTTGCCATTCCTGCAGCAATGTCTTTAAGCATAGGATTAGCTACTGCCATCCATGGCAAGCTGTACAATTACAAAAGCCTTTTACTACTGCAGGCACAGTATTACAGCTTTGGAATGGCAAAGTACCAATGAAGCCAACCTGGAATGAATATAAGGAATCCTGACACATGTTTCAGTGTCATTACAGCTCATCAGAGAGGTTTAACTTTATCCACACACAAGGGAGCACCCTGGATAAGTCAAAACAACACTCTTACAGGCATAGAGTGCTGCAGAAATTATGATAAAACTGAGGCAGAGATCTCTGGGTAGTTCCCAAGTTGGGGAGGAGAGAAGCTCCTTTAGAGCACAGTGCCATCCATACAGAGCTCTAAATGGACAAAAGGCCTGATTTGGATGTTGTCGGATCAGGTCCCGCCACTGCTTTTACGCAGGTCTTCCTCTCCACCTACTTGGAGGTCTGCCCGCTTTATTTAGATGTTCGAATGTGCATGGACGAAAGACCACCATAGTCCACCACCTCTGCCAAGAATCTTCATCCGTGTCGATGGTACCATAGACAGAAGAGGCTGATAGCAGGACTTGAGCCAAGAGTTCCCCAGAGCTGTTTACGATGTGCCTTTCCGTTGAGACAACTGTGGCGGAAATCCCTCCAACTTTAGGTTGGCCGAATCAAAGGAATTGAGGTAAAAACTTACCTTATTTTCCTGCTTCCCATTTGCATCTTCTACCACATCGTCCAGGTCTCTCCTTTGCTGCTCCGACTCCACCACAATGCCAAATGACTCCGTTGTCGACGAGATCTAAGGTAAGCTACTTGTAAAGTTGTCCTATGTATTGTGTTTTGACAATTGCTGCAGCCTTGTGTATTACTGCATTGCTCCTACATGCAATATTTTTCTTAGGTGCAGTAGTGCTCTTTTTGCTGTTTGTCAAGTAAATTGAACACACCTATATTGACACTGAAAAAAAAATATTTGTTATGATGCTTGGGTGGTTGTGCTAATGGTGCCTGTGGGTGGGCATTCCATAATGTGTGTATGTTGTGTGAATAGAATGCAATATGTGACACACAGGGACATAACACATTTCCCACTTGTTTTTCATTTCATGCACACATAACATATGTGTATTGACACATTAATAAGTTGTACTTACAAGTCTCCACTCCACCAGGTACTAACTTCATCATCTAACCACAGCCAGGACATCACAAGCACAATAGGAACATTTAAATTAGCTCGCTGCAAACCCGCAGCCCTGATGGCGACGGAGTACTGTTAGCCAGCAGAGAAGATAGCCGCCGCAGTGGTCTACTGTCTATTACTGCAACATCTAAATACGGCGAGCAGTCCGCCATCAGCTCGACAGAGTATTTGGAATCACCACTGTAGCGGGACGTCGGTAGTACCTCCAAGATCTAATTCAGGCCCAAAGTATTTTGACATTTCTACAGCAAAGTCTTTAAGCATAGAATTAGCAAGTGCCATCCATGTTGAGCTGTGAAATGTCTAAAGTCTTTAATCACTCAAGGCACAGTACTACATCTTTAGATTGGCAAAATACCATCCAAGACAATCTGAAATGATTAAAATCAGCCTCTGACACGTGTTTTGCTATCATTACAGCCCTTCAGAGAGAGTTAGATTTGTCCAGACACAATGGAGCACCCAATAAAAGTCAAAACAATAGCCTTTCAGGCTTAGAGTGCTGAATAAATTATGCAAAAAGACAGCAGAAAACTCTGGGTAGTTCCCAAATTTAAGTGGAGAGAAGCTCCTATACAGAGCACCCTACAACACTAGTGGAATTCTGAATCTGCTCATCTCAAATGGTTGTTTTTCTAGCAAAGTTTTAAAGCATAGGATTAACACATTACTTTACAAACTAAGCTAGAAAGGAACAAAGTCTTTTGCACTTTCTACATACACAACAAAAATCTCACACCATATTATTATTATTATTGTTATTATTATTATTACTTCCGCATATAGAGAATTCGGCTACCAAATCGTTTTTTTGGCGCTAAGCATAGGTAGAAATGCCTAACTGGAAGATTAAAATACCAGGTCCTCAGGCTCTTACAAAATAGAAACAGCAATGTACAATGTCTTAAAAATTCCGGGATGGCATTCAAAAGGTTTGGGCCCAGGTATGCGGAAGGGCGACCTCCTGTATACACCAGACAAATCCTGGGCACACAGCATGAAGCCTGATTCCCAGCTAGCTCAGTGCCCACCTGGGCTGAAAAGGAGTCCCCAGATCCTGGATATAGCAAGGGCCTAAACCATCCCTAGCTTTGAAAATACAATTTAGAGATTGAATTGAACCCTTTTTTCATTTGAAAGCCAATGCAATTTGCAAAGGAAGCCGGTATGCGAGTCTCACCCCTGATTTCTGTACAACCTGTAGCCATTATTAAAGACCTTGTTGATTCCCAAATAGAGAATGTCACCATAGTCTACTTGTGGGAGTATCAAAGCCTGAATCAGTGTACTGTGTGCCGAATGGGCACTGATCCAAATAATCTTCCTCACAACAAAACAGGTGGAGGCCACTTTGCCCACTTGGGATCACATAGAAAGGTTTTCATACAACTAGAAAGCCAAGCTTTTTACTTTGGGAGATAGTGTTGGAAGATTCCCCAGGGACTCAGGGTAGTTTTGTGGATCCCAGAGCTGTGGATTCCCCCAGAGCACCATAACCTCAGTCTTGTCGCAATTTGAGTTTAAGCAAGTTACTATCCATCTCGGAAGCAAATTGTCTTAGACAGAGTTTAAGGGCATCTGGCTTGTGCCCCTGTGTGAATAACAAAGAAAAGATAGTTTGTGTGTTGTCTGCATATGAAAAAAGTGTCAAGCCACAACTCTCCACCATATCCACGGGAGGGCAAAAATAGAGGTTGAACAACATGGGCCTCAATGCAGAGCCCTGGGGTGATCCAGAGGTCTAGGTCCTGACCTTGCATCTGACGAAAAGACTTGGAATAACCTATCTTTCAGGAAGGAGGTCAGCTAAGCTAGGGCTGTCCCATCAAGGCCTAATGTTACTAGTATATCTACCAGGGTGGATTGGAACACCATATTGAAGGCCGTACTAAGATCTAATAGGATATGCGTGGCTGTTCCGCCCTCATGCAGGAGTCGTTTTAGATGTTCAATGACTCCTAGGAGAGCGGACTCAATACTGTGCCAAGTCCTAAAACCAGACTGAGAAAAGTGAAGGAATTCTCGGGCTTCCACAAAGGTGATGAGCCACAAGTTTACATGCTTTTCCAAAATTTCAGAAGGAATGGCAGCAGGGAAAAACGGGTCTAAAATTTGCTCAATTAGTTGGATGAAGACTGGGCTTCTTTAAAAGTGGGAGAACCATAGTGTGTTTCCATGACCATGGAACACAGCCCTCACTCCGTGAGGTATTAAGCATATCCACCACCACATGAAAGTCAGGATCGAGAAGCCGCAACGTAGCTGAAGGAAGCATGTCTACTGGAGAGCCTGATTTGGTTGAATGCAAAATGGACACAAAATCCAGATAGGTCCAATCGAGGCCATAACTCAATTTTTTAGACCAAGCCTGCCATTTGCTGTAGAGGATTAGGACGGATTAAAGGGGATTGCCCAATGACACTATCAGAATCCGTAACTTTTATTCCTGCCATGTGGCTCACCGCCAATTTTGATTGAATTGTAGCTGCCTTTTCCACAAAAATGTCAGCCAGTTCTGCGCATTGGGAGTGGGAAAGAAGAGGCACAGGGGACAATTTCCTTGGTTCACACAGTTCTTTGACCACATTAAAGAGTGTGTTAGGACAGTTCTGAGCAGGAGTCATTCTATCTGAGTAATAAGACACCCGTGCTGCTCTACATAGTGTGTGACATTTATTAATAGCAATTTTATATTCAGTTTTAGCCACCAGGTTATACATCTTTCATCAGAGTCTCTTGAGACCCTTGCAGCGTTTTTTCTCTAGATGAAGCAAGTTATTGAACTATGGAGCCAGAGCTTAGGATCCCACCAAAGCATTAAATGTCAATTGAAGAACAGACTCCGGAGAGTTTCTAATCCAGTGGTCTATCAAAGGTTGATCTGCTTCGACCTTCTACTTTAGGTCTGGTTTAAAGCTTTTTGTAGCAGTGAATTCAGGGCAGGGGCATACAGTTTGAACCAGTTCCTGGACTTGATTATTGTTTTGGGGGGTCCGGTGGATGGCAGTGATGGGGTTCTGATTGTAAACAGACCAAGGAAGAAGAATAGGTGGCCACTTGGAAAGATAAAGAACATTTTAATAAATAAAATGAGACCAAAAATCCAATCAGTAGAACCAGAGATATGCAATTCCAAACATTTACATATAGAGCCTAAAAGCACTAAGCGCAACTCACGGTTATCTGGTTGTGCTAGACGATTAAAAGTCACATGTGCAGACTGGCCACAATGGAGCATGGGCCAGATAGGGGGACCAGATTAGTCCTGCCGAAAAAGTTACCTTCTCACAGTCTGGCATGAAGAATTCCATTCGCAGTTGAGGAGGCTGCAAAGAGCAGGAGAGAGTGTTGCGGATGGTCGCCACCGTAGTGTGAGAAGCAGGCCTGCTGTCATGGACAGTCGTTGCTGTAACATGAAGATCTGTTGCACCTGTTGCACTTGGTCATTGCTGGAACTTCACATTGACGCCCACCGCAGCCTGTCGTCATTGTAGTGTCAAGTGCAGATCTCACGTTAACGGTTGCAATAGCATGAAGACTCAGAGCCGGTTCTCTGGAGCTCCACTTTGACGGTCATTATGGGCAGCAGAGACTTGGCGCGAACAGGCCTGTTCAAGGTACCGGAGCGCTAAACACGTTAGGATTCCACCTTTATTCACGAGGAGTGCACCCTGATGGCAACCAAGGGCTAGGACCCAGGGAGGCATCTCTTTGAGATCAGGGATTCACTTTAGCAGAGCAAGCAGGACAGTTGTTGGTTCATTTGCTGTTTCAGTGCTGCCAGTGATCTGGAAAATTGTAGGGAGGCATCTGGAGCTTGTTTTGCCACTGTAGATCAGAACAGGAGGTCAGCCAATTGACCCTTTGAGTCACTCAGATTAGCCTGGGATGACAGGAGTAGGTCCAGTCTTCCTTCTGAGAAAGTGGATCAGGCATCCTGTAGCAGGGTAATCCCCTAGAGAACAAGGCCTCAAGCAGCAGGGCGGTTCTCTTGGGAACACATCAGTTATTCTTATGTAGTGTCCACAGGCACAGGAGTGTAATGAAGAGGAGGTTCAGGAGGTGCAATATTAATACCCGGTGCCTGCATTTCAAGTTGTGAATTCCATGTACTACCCCCACATCTGCTTCTGGAAAGTTATTCCCCTCTCTTGCCAAGGCTCCAAGTCAGTGGTGCTAAAAGACAGGTGTCAGGTTCCTTTGAGTGTGCTAGAGGCAGCTCTTGGAAATGTAAGTGGGGCAGGAAACAGCTCCACTCCACCAATCCTAGCATGATGGCCCATCCTACCATCACCTCGTCCCCATTTGTCTCACTGTCTGAGAGAAATGCACAAAGGCCGACTGTCAAGCTATTCACACTCATGTGCCCCAGAGCACAGGCAGTAGGAACCAAATCACTTGGACAAGAAAATGCCAACTTTCTAAAAGTCGCCTTTTTCAAATTGTGACTTAAAATCTGACTTTACAATTAAAGAGGGTTTTCCATTTCAATTCATTTTAGTCAAAACTTGGTTTTCCTATCTGTTCCCAAACAAAATGCAGCATTTATTAAATGTAATAAGGTAACCTCAATGTTAACCAATGAGAGAGCCAGACTTTACAGCAATGAAAAATGAACTTAGGAGCTTTTTACTACCAAGACATGTACAACTTGAAAACACATGTCTAATTTTTAAGTGCCTTATATATTGGCCTATTGGCTGTTTTGTGCCTACCTTAGGAGTGACATATATTTTGAAACATAAGGTTTAGGCCTGGCAAAGGTATGTTATTGTTCCAGGCTGCATTGGCAGTTTTAAAACAGCATTACAAGCTGCAGTGGTAGACTTGAGACATGTTTTAAATGGTAAACAGTCTAAATATCGATTTTTTTATTTTGAAGTACAAGAATATCGAGTTGGAAATATCGTAGAGACAGAATCTCAAAATCAAGAATATCCAATGGCCAGAATAATGGCCTGAAGGTAAGAAATATCATTTTTGTTAATATCAAAGTTAGTAATATCGGTAGCAAAATTATCGATGTAACTAATATCAATATCAATATTAGTGTATTGTATTTTATTAGGTATTTTATATGTTTGTTTTTATATTTTTTGTTGATTATTGTACTAGTTTTAGAATATATTTATTACATTTTTTGAAGTTAGTAAAGTATGCATGTTAGTACCGTAGCGGGTTGTTGTCTTTTAGGGTGGGAAGAAATATAATTATAGTAAATAAATTGGTACGGATAATAAATTTTATGTTAAATAATTATTTATTGGTAATTAATTTTTACTATTTGGTAGTTAATTGTTATTAATTTATTAATTGGTAATTATATTCAGTGTATTACTTTATTATTGAAGTGCGTTGTGAGGTTATAGGGCAATAGGGTGGGAAGCAATTTATAGTAATTAAGTAATTATTTATTTTATTGAGTGTTGATAATTAATTTATTGTTAATTAATTATTAATTGGTAATAACGTTTTAATAAATAATATTTTGGGGGGAATTGTTCATTCATTAATAATTGGTAATTACATTTGATTCATTATAATTTATTGGTATTGATCAATAATTTATTTTTACTTAATTATTAATTGCTAAATATATTTTATAATTATTGTTTTTGGCTTTAAAAATGAATTCGTTTGTATTTCATTATTATTTGGTAATTAGTTTTTAATAATTATTATTTAATTGTTTGATCATTTTTTAGTTGTTAATTAATTATTAATTGATGATTATTTTTAAGTAATTATTTACTGGTATTGTTAATTCATTTATTGTTATTTTATAATTAAATTATTATTTATTTAAAAAATATTTTAATTATTAGTAAGTTATTTTAACCCCTACGCTATCCAACACTTTCCCTACTGTTACACCCTCTGGAGTTGGAATAGTAACTTTTACCCCTACGCTATCCAACACTTTCCCTACTGTCGCAATCCCTGGATTTGGAATAGTAATTTTAACCCCTACGCTATCCAACACTTTCCCTACTGTTGCACCCTCTGGAGTTGGAATAATATTTTTAACCCATACACTATCCAACACTTTACCTACTGTTGTAACCCCTGTAGTTGGAATAGTAATTTTAACCCCCACACTATCCAACAATTTCCCTACTGTTGCACCCTTTGGAGTTGGAATAGTAATGTTTACCCCTACACTATACAACACTTTTCCTGCTGTTGCACTCTCTGGAGTTGGAATAGTAATTTTAACCCCTACGCTATCCAACACTTTCCCCACTGTTGCACCCTTTGGAGTTGGAATAGTAATGTTTTTAACAATTTATAAGATATTATAATAATTAGGGGCTGATTCTGATCCGGGTCGGAAGGGCACCGGACTCGATCCGGCCATAAAACTACGAGCCATATGCATGTTTTCCGCCCGACTCGTACAGCTGTGTGAGCGAGCAAGTATGATGTGAGCTTCGTGAAATTCACCGACCGAGTCGTTTCCAGGTCTGACCGCTCCGTACGTCTCCGCCATAAGCTAACCGTGGTGTGCAATGGATGTGATATACGACCAAGCCAGTACGATGCACATGTCGGACAGCTGGTGCGAGCCGGAGTGTCCGACTCACAAAATGTCCAGGAAGTTGCCTTTGGGGCTCCGCGTTGGACCCCCTGTCACCCGCAGCCCTACCACTCGGGCACAGGGGGAGACCCAAGGGTCTCCCCAACACAGGCATGTACGGTGCGGATGGCACCGACGTGTATCCATTGTAGGGGTGCCCTTGTGAGAGACTTACCCATTCAGTCAATGGGAGCCCATGTACGCGTCGTACAGGCTTGTTGGTGTAAGCCAAATTTACCATGTTTTAGGGAGTGAACACAAGCACTTCTTTAACAGTGGTTAGCAGTGACAAAGTAAATAGAGTTCTACTGGCAAAATAAACAATTTCGGAAAACAGAAGTAGTACAGTAAAAAAGGTTGGGCAGACCTTGAAGAGAGGGCCAAGTCTAACAAAGGGGCAGGCATTCTCTAAAGTTTTGCACAGGTAGTGGACCCTTCCAGTGTACAAACTATCCTTTAATACTTGAATGACTTTGTATGTGAGCTGTACAACACAGCACACATGTACAGTTGAAAGCATAAGAAGAAATGAAAACATTTCTCCTTGTTACTTCTGCCTCGAGAAATTATAAGGTTTTGGTGGAAATCCCTGCTACTGATGTTACAAGATAGAGACTTGTGTCTAAACCAATTGGTGGTTGCATAAAAATGCCCATATTTCCACTGCTTTTGTGTTAACCCCGTTTTGAAAGTTTGTTAGGTATCAAGCAGGCTTCAATGAACCGAAAATGGAAGTAAAATTACAAATAGGGGACTCCAAAATATATCTTGCCCGGGGGTCCAAAAACCTTAGACAACACTGCATACAAAGTCTGCTGGTTTGCGAAATGTCCATTCTATAGAACTGTTTCTTTAGAATGGTCTCTCCAGAGGCTGCGTGACATATTTATGAGACGTCTGCCCTGCCGGAATGTCACTTTTTTGACGCTCTGGCAGCGCAAGCCTCTCAATTATATCTATAAGACAATGCAAAGCCACTCTGCATGGCCTCATAGATATGGAGGAAGACAAAGCAGTGCAAGTTGCTGCCTTGCCTTACTCTGTGTTAAAGAGGTGTTTCATGGGCGTTGCAGTGGATTCTCTCACCTAACACCAATGGATTTTGACACTACCCTAGATTTACTTAATCAATTATTCCTGAGGCAGCACCAAAACCTTACGCCTCCCAAAGCAGGCGTTACAAGGAGAAATATTTGTATTCCGCCTCGTTTTTTCCTCTTTCCACATGTATGCTGCATTCTGTGGCACACATAGAAAGAAGTAAACGCCTCTTTGGATAGTTTTTGTGCAGGAAGTTGCTTGTTCCAGCACAAAAACAATCCTGCAATCAACACAGTTGGTGCAAGGGTGCCTGCCTTGACGCTAGACAGCAAAGTGTGCACCAGGACAGTGGAAAAGGACAGGAATGTGCTGTATTTCATAAATACAGTGCATTCCTGCACTTTCATATTGGTGTAGGGCAGCACAGCAAGAAGCCTTGTGGCTCTGCCCTACGCCAATTCCCCATAGATGAGGACCCACGTTGAATATGTGTCAAGTGTCAAACTGAACATATAGGGCAATAAGGAGTGCCTTATGGGCTGGTCTGACAGATCAGGTTGTGAGCCATTTTTAGCAGTTTTTGGGCCAGTTTTCACTGTTGAGTTCCCTGATTTCATCAGAAATATTGGCTGCAGTAAACACAAATGCATACAGTCTCCCACACCTTGCTCAATACCCATACAGTCTGTCTTAAAAAGTTCAAAACCAGCCTGGTTTGCGAAGATGGGCCACTTTTTCAGCTATCTGGTTCACTAATGGGGCCACTTTTATTTTAGTACCTGGGTTGATTTTGTTGTCTCAGCCCGACCCTGTATTTTCCTTTCAGTGTGCTTGAAACATCGTGTTAGGGACGGGCATGTGTCACAACCATTTCTTACTTGGAGGACAAAGAGGGAACAATCCTATGGCGTGAGAGTGGGCCAAATCCAAGACTTATGGAATTTCTTTGAAAGTACCAGAAAACTGCTGTCTTTTTATCATTTTACATGACATCACATTGTATGCTTGTTCTGTGACACTTATCTGCTCCCGAAGGCCTCAATGATGCATTGAATGATAGCATAAATTATTAATGTTTTTTTCTAAAGTTCTTCATGTTTCATAATTACAAACAGGTTACGTAGGCTGCATAATTTATTCTCCATAGAGATGTTATAGAACAGAAGTGCGTCATTAGACGCATCTGTGTTGGGATATTGGATATTGGGAAAAGTTATAATTGAGACCGTGATCGGAATGTGTGGAGCCAAATAAACAATAAAAGCAAAGCAAAAACAACAGAGTACTCAGCGTGTGTCTCCCCACGACCCCCTTGGAGAACCAAGCTACGAAGCCAACACTGATAGAAGAAACAACAGCAACCACGTGGCCTCTAGCTGTAGAAAGACATTGCCTAGGCAGAAACATTGTCAATGGTAATGTTTAGTTTGAAAGAAAGCCTGTAAATATGACATACTTACAGCTTTCAAGTTGCAGAGTACACGTCTGCTTATCCATCGGATATTTTGTCAAGTCCATGCTGCAGGCAACAGTTGTGGTAATCCTGGACCAAGAGGAGGCAATATTTAGTCATCCCAGGATTTTTAGTACATTTTTTCATTAAAATGCTTTGCAGGTGGTTTGTTAGATTTCAATGTTCAGTACTTACCAGTAAATGAGACTCAGATGTTGGTTTGTGAATGTTCTGCATATCATTAAATGAGCCCTGTGTTCAATCAGGTAGCAAATAATGCTGCCTCGGTCAGCTGTGCCTTCTGTGAAACATCTTAGAATCTGCTATGGGGAGATAAGAGGCATGGGGAGTTGTTTTCTGGGTCGATATTTACTATAGCTCCTATTTCCGACCCTTGTGAACATCAGGTTGTTCTCAAATACAGCCTGATTCATGAAGCCGAAATGGGCTCGCAAAGGGCCAGATTCTGAGAATCTGGCCCTTTGCGAGCTCTATTTTTGCATTTGGGATTCATCATCCCAAATGCAAAAATCGGTAATTGCGATTTCGCTATTTTGCGATGAATTACATTTAAGGAATCTCAATTTGAGATTCCTTAAATGCAATTCATCATCCATTTTAAAATTGCGAAGTGGTAAATAGCGAAAACTTAGAAAAATACTTTTAAAAGCATATTTCTAAGTTGCATGTTACACACACACATGTCCTTTGGACATGTGTGTGCGCAACACCTGTTCGTATTTACTGTTAAGGGGTGCTACAGGGTGTCCTTTGGACACCCCTGGCACCCTTTAAATCACAATCTTATTTGCGATTAGCAAATTGCTAATCGCAAATAAGGAATACTCCCCATTCATTCCTATGGGCCTTTTGGCCCATAGGAATGAATGGGGAGTTATTCCTTATTTGCGATTAGCAATTTGCTAATCGCAAATATGGAATATGTAGGAATCGCTTTTGTTTTTGCGATTCCTACATGAATGCCGTTTTGCGAGTCTGAAATAGCGATTCCTTATGATTCGCTATTTCAAACTCGCAAAACGGCACTATGATGAATCAGGCTGATAGTGTGTTGTTATGAGAGCATCTGCTCACAGTGTTCTCTCTGATTACAGGGTCTGGTCCTATGGAATGGAATGTTTAATGTTTGGGGTTTTCTTGATGGCTAGTCAAGGTTCTGTGCAAAGTATTTTAAGCTATGCTGCCCCCATCAGTAGTGGATATATGGAGTAAGGCTTCCTCTCTCCTATGTTTGTCCTGGTGCACCTTCTCAGTTCAAGATGACACATTCTACTAAATGGAAAGACCCCCACACACATCAAAGATGCCAAGAAAAATCCAAGACCCCAACTTACAGACTGATAGATGTCTAACTGCTGTTAGGAGAAACTATAGTATCTCATCCTAGTCCAACCCCGAATGGAAAGCAAACCAAGGTACAGCCATTTCAGCATCAAGGTCCTCAATTCTAGAATTAAATTTACTTTGTGGCTGTGGAGGAAGGCAGATATGTCGGGCCTCATTTATGAAAAGTGACGCATCGCTGCTGGGAAAACAGCGATGCGTCACTTTTCATTGCGCCCTCCTTGGGACACCAATGATGCGTCATATTTACAGTATGACGCATCATGTCGCAAAGAGTTACAGGTACGTCAGTATTTCTGATGTATCTGTAGGCGCAAAAGTGACGCATTGCTGGAGTGTGTCACAAAAGTCACGCAACTCCAGCAATGTGTCCTTTCACATGGGGCAAGCCCCATATGAAAGGGTCTGCGTCAGTCTTATGCCACTGTGAGGCAGGCGTAAGATTTTGACACATTTGAGTCCTAGAAGTGGCGCAGTGAAATCTCATAGATTTCATTACGTCACTTCCATGACCCTTTCTTGCGTCAATACGCCCCCCTTGCATACATTATACCTGGCACAGGTATAACGTGGCGCAGGAGTTTACAAAGTGACGCATCTACCTAGATGCATCACTTTGTAAATATAGCACAACAAGGTGCATTTTTTACACCACTGGTGCGTCACAAAAAGTGACGTACCGGCGGCGTAAAAGTGACGCACAGCCTCATAAATGAGGCCCGTTGTCTTTATGTTTTGTGGTAAGGTCCATAAAGGCTGAATTCAGGATGGATGGATATGATTTATGGCAAACAGATGATAGCGAGACACAGAGTGTATATACAGTTGACAATTCAAATTAAAAGCATTTGTTATCCATTGGCCACAGAACACACTTTTTCTCTTGAAAACAAAAATTAACTCCACTCCCCGAGATCCGCCTCTTAAGGAATTTTAGGAGACTCACCAAACACTTCCCTATTGGAGTATTAGTGGTCAACGAATTCACAAAATTCGAAAGCAAACATCCCCTCCTAAAGTCTAAAACATCCAAGAAACATTAAGGAAATTGTCCCATTTCAATGCATATTGTGTAAATGAATTCCAGTAGTTGCCATCCTCACGAAGATTAACAGGGATACCAGGATAAAGCTTCTCTGTGGGATCTCATTTCCCAAAGGTTTTTGAGGGGTTAATTCCTACCTCACTGGTCAGGCATTTAACTGGTTTTCATTTAGTGGTTTTGTTGTCCATATTTATTTTTAGTTCAATATTTTCGCTATTGCTGAGGAGGAGAAACGTGTAGTTTTTTGCACATATTGTTTTATACACTCTGCTAAAAATGTAACCTGAATGTATTAGTTATTGTTAAAGGGAGGGATGTCACTAGTACTTGGCTTTCAAGTTCATAGTAAAATGTTGTGGTGTTGATGCCATTGAATGCTGTGCAGTTTCTTAGAACGTTTCTTATTCATAGCTATAGAATTTACTGCCCGTTACCTTTGAAATGGGGCAGGAGCTGGAGCTAATTTAGGTAGAAAAAGAATCTATTTTATTCACATTTGCCAGAGGACTATTACCACCCTATAAAGTGAGCATCTCCCTTCCCGAGTTCTTATGCTGTAAATCTACTAAAGGTGTCCCACTCCTAAAATTCTTTTGTTTGATTTTCAGAAGAACTGAGAAAACAGGTTATTTTGAGCACACAGGTAAAATTGTACAGCTTCTTTAATGAGGTTTCCTCCTTTCCCAAGAGTTTTGTGGCAGTTGTCTGCAGAGGCCCAATTTGTGGAAGACTACTCTCCAATGTGCCTATGTCTGCACTGCATGAGATAGGGAAAATTACAGCAGTTTGTTGACTGGTCTACCCTGTTTCTATTGGTGCGGTTGTGAGTAAGACCTGCAGTAATCTCTCTACACTCCATGTGTCTCCTTTCTGAATATCTTCAGAAAGTGTTTTTATATAGGGTCTGGTGGCTCAGTGGACTAATGCATCCACGGCAGGGGCCTGTATTCGACCTCATGGTCACAGGTCCAAATCCCGGTGGGTCCACTCGGTCTTTCATCTATCTGAGGTTGATAAAATGAATACCATTGAATTAGGTAACATCTGTTATTCAGCGCCAAGCGACCTACTGGTGAACATGTGCTTTACAAATTCTTATGTTATGTTCTACAGAAGGTGCTAGCTCAAGGTTAGCTCCAGGGCCTGTCCAGTTGGTAACGGACCCTTGCATCTATCTATGTGGATGAGATGAAAAAGGAACATCTGGAACTTCTTGTTCCTTTAAAAAAAGTCAACACTTCATGGTATCTGGGCTCTCAAAGACTGGAGAGGGTTACATCATATTGCTTCCTAGGAAAAATCTTGTCTAGCTCCCTCAGTGATTCAATTCACATCTCACATAATGTGGGTTCAGCACATTCTCAGGATGAGGGGTTAGGTGAATTTTTCAATGCCGTAGGTATGAGACATGTTTCCCATCTACTTGCTGAATCCAGGCCAAAATCCTCCCAAGAGCTAATAAATGTGGCAAGATGGGGTTTTCTTGACTAGACCGAATGTCAAATTCTGAGACATGTAATACTTTAGTGACGTTTGCTGCTCTAAGACTAAAATTTGAGATTAAAAATTCTTTTGTATAAGGCTTGGTGGCAGTGATACGATGGATGTCTTGCTTGACGCAAAGTGACGTTTCCTCCTTAACAGACTTTATAGGTAAGGAGATCTTTGACCTGAAGAGAGAAATGCCTTGTTTTTTTAGAAATTTCAAGTATGTTATTTAACAATTATACTTAAAACAAAATGTGATATTTTCTTTATCGCCAACTCAACTAAAGGCATGTCTAAAACAAGCTTCTGTAGACTTAAATCATCGCCTGGAATTTTGTAGTATGAAAAAGAGGTAAGATGCTTTAGTGAAATCCGCTAATATGAAACATCTGCATCCATATTTAAGCTGGGATTTGCCACATGGGGTTAGGCACTTTTGCACTTTACTAATAGTGATATACTTCTATTAAATGTTTTAATTTCTAAATGGTATTTTACCTCAAGCGTATGTTACCTATGCCAAAATGGTACAAAGGGTTTGAAACATGTCTTATTTGTGTGGCCTGCTCTGTTATTATATAGCCGAAAGCTATTGAGACCTCTTTTCTTGAAGTTTTGCTTGCAAACCACAGAATAGACTCCCCAACTGCTATTTTACTCTCCTAATGAAATGTTTTGTTTCCAAGTTTTTAACTATTTAAAATCCTTTTTAAAGTTGTACTAATACTAATTCCTGGTCTCTTGATTTGTTAAACTGTTTAAACTAAGGGTAGTATTCTAACTAGTTTTTGAAGACGTATCCCCTATGTAATATATATTTGTGTGTCTTTGTTTTATGTGGACCTCCTAGGAGTTCCAAAGCATGAAATAAAAATGTTGAATTCTATTCCTTTCAGCGCTCAAGTTACTCTCATCACAGTACATGCAGTATAGAAGCAATGCATCTCTGGGATTTAAATTTTCTTTTTACAGTGTCACCCATCTGCCCCAAGGATTAAAGGAGATGTTTACTCCTCTTATACCAAGAAAGCATTTAGTGCCCAAAGCAACAATTCTTTAATCTGGATACAGGCACCTGGGCCTGCCTTTGGCATAGGTCACAATATGCCAGAGCACCACCCTTTAAATGGCCAATGCGGGAGACATTGGAATCTCCTGACTCCCCCACAACAGTTCCACATGGAATGATTCCAACCCTAAAAGGGTTTTAAGTCTGCACATTACCTAACTAGAAATCCATCAGCGGAGTTTGTATTTACCTCCAATGCTTATGCAAACATGCGCTGAGTGAGAACAAACCACACACACCAATATTGCACTAGTCTGGGTGGCTATTTTCAATGTTTTTGCCTTGTAATGTTTTTATTTGAATGCATGTTTATCACATTGTTTCTAAAAGTAAAGCATATTTTTTTCATATTTTAAAATGGGTCTTATGGAAATGATATGCAGCAAAATGGAAAAAAACGTTAAATTAGCAATTTAGCTGATAAAAATATTCATTAATTTATATAAATAAAATGCAGGGGCAATAGATTCGAAAAATGTGTCATACTCACCGTAAGGCGTACAGCACTGTCCCATTGGGATAGATTCTTATTAGGCGGTTTTCCACTGTGATATCATGAAGGAAAGACTTCTTTGAATCGACGATGAAAGTATCTGGTACCCACAGTAGTTCCACCAGTCGACCATCAAGGCTGAGGCTCTTATTGCCATCAAAACAGAGTCGTTCATCCGTCCAACGCTGCCTTAAAAATATTGTTGCTGTGTAATCCTAGAAAACACAATATCTCACTTCTTTACAGCAATATGTTTCTCCCTCACATCTCAGAGTAATTTAATGCTTTCCTACATACATTACATTCTCAGCACTAATACCTATAATAAACTATGCTGTTTCACTTTCATATATAGTATTCTCATTTTCAAAATCAATAACTTAAAATACCTCATTGTAAATCCAAATTAGATTTTCAACAGTGACATGTTACTAACATTTCAATAGCAAAATGAAGTGTTAAATGTTTTCAACTTTGGATCTTTAAATTCTCTGAGCTAATAGTTTTTTTACAATGTCTAATTGATACAAATGCATGCTGTACAGTTCTCTACTGTAATAAGTCTCCATTAGAACTGGAATGTTTAAATATAATTCAACATCATTTCTATTTATTTTTAATATTTGTGAAATAACTCATATATTATGAGACAAAAGTTAAAAACTGGTGTATTTTATTTTAGCTATGTATGCAGATTAAACTAATAGAGATGCACTGAATGACCCTGTGCAGGTTCAATAAATCAAAAGCAAAATATTAAGTAAATCAAATATTAGACTCAAACAAAAGCACCATACCATGTTTATTTCCGATATTGTATCAATGCTTGCAATGTCAAGACTCATTCCTACTGTAACAGGACCATCTGCGATAAAAAGAAGCATATGAAGATATTGAATTTGGTATGTATGTTTCACATTTTACAAGAAAATTGCATTGATAGCTATTAAATTCACGCAATATATTGTTTCTTAAATAATTATAAAATCAAACATACATATGCCATGCTCGTTTGGATTTCCAGCGATATTCACGCATTTTGCCGCTATCGCCGGATATTTTATCGCTTTGAAGATAAACATTGCTAATAGCACATTATCTCTGCGATAAAAACCGGCAAAAAAAAATTTCGCTAAGCTTATTTAGCAATAAATATCGCTAGTTGTTGATAATATGCCCCCATGAGTGTAGTTTCAAAGACGTGCAATTCAGAGCATAAATCTTTGAAGCTATATTTCACTTGGCAGAGATATTGGTTTGTGATGCAAAAATTGATTTGTTGCATCACTCCAATACCTATTGACCTCCAGTGGCTTCCCCTAGTTAGGAAATGTTTTAAGCTTTTCTGTCCTGACCCATAATACCATACACAAATCCTGTCTTTTCTACCTAGCAAAACATTTAACCACCAAGGAGGATCCAATGGTCTAGGAAGCAAAGACACTCTGTTGCCAGAGGTTCCCAAATGTAAGTCTTCCTTACCAAGAAAACAGGCAATCTCTGCAGCAGATATTACTGCATGGAACTCTCTACCCATAGACTATCAAAATCTCACAGCTCTCAATACTTACATGAGACAGCTCTAAACAAATCTATTCAAACAATTTCTAACCGCATGATAGAGCAATCGAAAGGGTGACAATACATTTTCAAGCATTCAGCCTATTTTCTGCACATGAAATGTTTTGACAGATAGATGTGTATATCTTCCAGTTTCTTCAATTATTGCAAATTTATTCCTCTCATCCATATCTTGAAAACCATTAGTTTTAATGAAATTATATATACAATATATTTCCTTCTAGAGGCTTTCAGTCAGCCCTCTTCATCTAGCGGTCTGTTGTTTCATTCACATTTTTCTTTCACCCACTACAACATACAGTATGGGGCAATGTTCCAGCCCACTTCAGGTTATCAATTATTAGTTTGATTGGCTATATGTAAAGTGCATGCATACCTTCCAGGCCTGGTTTCCCTATATAAATACAATAAATTAAATCAAGATTCCCCCATCATGAAGATATCCCTCACTTGGAGTATTTAGGACATGTATATGCTAATATGTTATTTGCTACTGGTTTAGTATATCACTACTTGAGATAACATGCGATTATTGAACTCTGCAAGGATGTATGAAGTTAGCTGCATTTAAGGATAGGTAGGAAAGTTGGCGGAACTTTGTTGGTTGCAGTATCAGAATTTATGCATTTGTTTCTCCGACCACAGATTTTTACAAGATATTTCCAACAGTGTAGAAAGAAAATCTACACATTTTGGTGGCAGACCGAAACCAAAAATAATAGGTATAATAAAGATCCAGGCTTTTAAGTTGTTCCTAATTTGATTAAGTGTTATACCTAAGGTTATGACTAATGGAAACGATGTATGCTAATTAGGCTAGGTTTAGATGAAAAGTCTAATTTAGGGCCTGATTATGATACCGTTCAGACTCTCGTCCAACCGGCACCATTGTGGAAGCAGGATCCCTTGACTAGAAGTCGACGGTCCCGTTGCCCGCATTATGATGCAATCGCCTTGACAGCGTTTGCAATGTGTATATTTTGCATAGCAGCGTGTGCTGCAGGCTGCAGCAAAGACCGCAATACAAATTATACACTTTTAAAACATCCCTGCACTATGTGGCAGGCACCATGTGGTGCCTGCCACATGGTGTAAAAATGTTTAGGGGCACCAGATGTGTCCCCGGGGCCCATAGCAGAGGGCCATGGGGCAAGGGAGCTCTGCTAGGGGTCCCCAAAGTCATTTTCAGCCTGCCTTGAAAGAGCAGGCGGAAAGGGATGTCCTAATCCCAATGGCAGTGTATGAGCCGGCACCGCCATCATAGCAGGTAATAGGAGTCCAACCGTCCCCCTGACAGGATCCTTCATCCTGTCGGAGGCAGTGGTCTTTCCCCCAACAGCTGAGCTCCAACCTCATGCATCCTAATGCAGCGGTCAAATCCAATGGGCTGGATGGCAGTTGGACTGCCACCGACTGGCCTGACGATGGCGGTTCCACCGCCATCAAAATCAGGCCCTAAATTTATTTGATTATTACCTTCAATCTTTGAACTTCTTGTAAATGATTCTTGTCTCCAAATTCATCAAGAAATGTTGTTTTCAATATAAAATTCAAGGGTAATTTGGGTCCAATTCCTTTGCATGAAAAGGAGCATCAGACTGAGCAATTCAGTAGGCATATTCTGCATTCTGCATTTTTAACACAATATTTTCAAACTAAATGGAGAAATACTGGGTTGCCCCTGCTTTATTGATAATTGGTCAGCTATGACATTTGATGATCACTTTGAATGTGTGTCAGAATAAAAAATTTACAAAATATATTTTTGAGATGTTCTGTGCAATAAAAACAATTCATTAATAATAGATATTGTAAACCAACAGATGACACAGATTTTTGGGAACAGTCTGTTTTTTATTGTTTTTTCCCCAGAATTTTGGAGATATAAAAATGATCTTATGCTGAAGATAAAAGAAAAATGGAAACATGATCGTATTCTGAAGATACAGTAGGCACTTGGAGAGCTGGATAGTGTTTGGTTTCAACAGGCATTATCACTGTCAATGGGTCTGGTCTTGGTAAGCTGGTGCAGTCGTTACATTTTGTATTCCTAATTGCAAGCAAACGCCATAAGATTTAAGAAAAACATTAAAACTATGCCTATGCCTGAATGGTGCAGCTATGTGCATGCTATGATAATGTACAATTTAAAAATAGCCCTTTAATGAAATTTTAATACAACAAAAAAGGTGCCGCCAAGCAGGTAATTGTACTTCTGATAGGTATTTAAAACCTTTTTACTTTAAATAAACATTTACAAGAAAATTAGATTGTAATTGGCGCAAAGCAAATATGCTTTTGGCTTTGAATTACTATAATGACATAAAATAACTGCACAAGCATGAGTAAACAGAAATAAAAGAGGTCACAGAGTAGAAAAAAAGTATTGGTCACTCACAGAGCAAGAGTAGTTGGATTACCCACTGTCCTATGCGCTATGATGGTGTCACTCATACACGCAGTCACTCATCATTATAGCCACTGATATATGCATTCATAAACCTATACAGAAGCTCACACACCGCTACTCACCCATAGAGTTACTCACACACCTAGTCAGTCACCAAAAGAATCAATCACACTGCCATTTACTCATTATACAGTTACAGACACACCAACAATCATTAACCCATATAGACACTCATGCAGCTACTCACCAACCCATGCTGCCACTTACACACCACCTAACAGACTGATACAAACATTCACTCAGATTAGTCACTCACCCATGTATTCAGTAAGACACTTTTAATCACTCACTTATACAGTCAGTCACGTACCTACTAAATCGGCCATTCAGCCACTCATACACCCACTCATTCTTCAATACACCTTTGCGTATATATATATATATATATATAAAACATACTTACATTTTTCAGAAACACGCTGTCACTGGATGATGTCATCAATGATGTCATCAGTGATGTTATTTGAGATGTCACCAGTGATGTCATTGACCATGTCATGAGTGATGTAATATGTGACATCATCAGCAGTGTATTGCGGGGGAGCGAGTTATAGTTAGCTCAACTAACTATAATGGTTGAATTTTTCTGGTTTTGTACAAGTGAAATGTCCAACTAACTATAACGTCCCTAAAACCTGTGCTTTTTTCTGTGAATTTCTAAAGTTTTGTAAATGCTAATTTCTAACTATAACGTCCCTGAAACCTATGTTTTTTAAAATATGAATTTCTAAGATTTTTTTAAATGCTAATTTCTAACTATACCGTCCCTGAAACCTTTTTTTCACTGAATTTCCAAGGTTTTATTAAATGCTAATTTCTAACTATAACGTAGTTGCGTTTGCAGAGTGGTGCAGAAAGGGGACTGGGCCTCCGACCAGCACTCAGGAATTCCACTGTATTGACTTACAGGAGGTACTAGAAGGGCTACTTGGCCCCCAAAGTCCCTCAAGAGTAAAGTGGACTTCATTCCCCAACCAGTACTGTGCCAGGAGGTGCATTTTCAGAGTGGTGGAGAAAGGTGAGCATGACCTCCGAAGACCTCAAAGCAGGCCACACCCTCTTTGCCCACCAGTCTGCAAACGTGCTCCCTGGCGTAGTCTTGGATAGGGATTTAAGTCCCCTTAGCTGCTGGGGGTCGTTAGGGCCAACTAGCCTACCTGACACCTCCAGTAAGCCCCAGATAGTGGGATTGCAGAGATGTGGACACAGGCCCTGCAACCTTTCTCCACCACTCTGCAAGCAGGCCTCCTGGCGTGCTCTTGCTTTGGGGAAGAAGTCCCCTTGCCTCCTAAGGGTCCCTGGGGGCCAACTATCCCTCCTGTTTTCTCTAGTAAGCCCTACACAGCTGGATTGCTGATACTTGTCTGAGGCCGCGCCCCCTTTTTAGACTACTCTGCAAATGCCCCTCCTGGCGCACAGCTGCACGGGGGATGAAGTCCACTTTAGTCCTGAGGTCCTCAGGACGCAAGAGGACCTCATAGCCCCACAAGCAATGCGCAAAGATGGGCATTTTTAGAGTTGTGTAAACAGGGGCATAGCCTCGAACCACCTCTCAGCAATCTAGTTGGCCCCTAAGGGCCCTTAAGATTCTAGGGGACTTAATCCTCGAATCTAGAATGCGCCAGGAGACACATTTGCACAGTGGTGCAGGGAGGGGGTAGGGCATCCGGCCAGATGCCAGCTTTGTTTTTTTTTAATTAGTGTTAGAAGGGGGGCTGTGTGGCCCCCCTTCTCTTAATATTTTGTGAGCCCTGTGGATCCCATCCCCTAGGGCCTGACCCGTTACATTTATTTTTTTAAATTGGATTGGGGATGCGCAGCCCCTCTCTGGGGCTAATTTTGGCCCTGGAGATCCCCTCTCCGGGGCATGGCCTCGTTTATTTTAATTTTTTAAACATTTATATGGGAAGGGGGCCACGTGGGCCCCCTTCCCTGGGTCACTTTTGGCCCCGGGGACCCAATCCCCCGGAGTCTGGCCTTGTTTAAAAAAATATATATTTATACAGGAGGGGAGCCGCCTGACCCCGCCTTTCCTGGGACACTTTTCACCCTGGGGACCCCATCCCCCAGGGCCTGTCCTCAACATTGGGGACCGCGGGGGGAGTCCCAATGCCCCCACGGTTCCTAATGGCTCCCTGCCTTCTGCGGGAGCCAGCATTGCTTTTGGGCAAAGGGAGCTGCTGACATGCAGCTCCCTTTGTCCAAAAGAAAATCTGCTTCACCTCATGAAAGCAAAAGCAGTTTTTCTGCTCTCGCTTCCCTGAGTAGGTGGTTGTCCCCAGGGCAGCATGGGGGGAGAAGCTCCCCGAAAATGTTGTATACTAAAGCCCCAGTAAGGTTGCGGTCCCCAGGGCTGCAGAGGGCCCATGTGCTCTGTGCATTATCAGCAAATTCCCGGGGAGGTGGTGGTCCCCATGGCTGTTGTGGCCCCGTGGGCCCCCGCTACATAAATCCTGATTGCCCCCTGGGCCTGGCTCACCCGGGGGCTAAAAAAAAAAACCAAAGCGGGGTGGACCACACTTCATTAAAAAAAAAATATCTACCAGATTTGCGCACCCGATGCGACTCTGGACGAAAATAAATTGAAGAAAAGGCTTTTTTTGGCCCTGAGGTTCCTGTGGGAACCCCTGACCAGGTTTAGGGGGTCATTGTGTTTTTACCCTGCCCCCTTTTTCTGATTTGTTATCATTTTTCTTACCTTTTCTCCTGTAAATCGGTACCAAGTCACAAGATGGCTGCCAACACTTACTGGTTCTAAGTGTTGGCAGCCAGCCAATCAGAAACAAGCTCGTGATCAGCAGGCTTCAGCCAATCAGATCTTACGATTCTCAAATATTGATATCTGTAAATGTTTACATTTCTCAAAAACTACTGCAAGTACTTACACCATTTAAAGAAAAGAGTGCTTTCTGGACAAAAAGATACCATTTTGCCAAAATGTGTGTAATTCCATTCAGCAGTTCGGACAGTAGCCGTGTCTAAAGTTTCCTATGGAAATTTACATGGTGAAAGCACGTTTTGGGACCCCCCTCTTTTCTCAGCCCGCTTGACAAATCACCCCGAAACTTTCAAGACAGGAGCTGACAAGAGTCCCCATTAGTTTTCAAAATGTTGCGAAGATTCGTCAATCTGCGCCAAAGATATTGACAAAAGAAAATACTCTTTTTTGAATAGAAACAAAGGTTCTAACTATAACTACCTACTGACGACCGTCCTAACTGCAATTCTGCCGGAGTCCATCACCGGTGTTGCGAAGTGGAGGAAAACTTTGATATAAATTGGCTGCATATAAAAAAAAAGTTTGCTTTATTTAAAAGCAATCATTGATATTGTGGTCTGCTGCCACATGCCTGTGAATGTAGGCAATTGTAGTGAGTCACAATTCGTGATCTACTTAATGCATATTTGTGAGGTAGGTTCAATTGAGACCCACTAAGTTTCAGTATTTTGTGAACAGACCAAGTATTACATAGGTCCGTTGAGCAACTTGCAATGCATTTTGTAGGCATCAGTGCACAACTGCAACCACTTATAAAGAATGACTTTTGTACATTTAAATTAAGAAATAGGAAATTACAATTTTTTTTAATTTTTTTTATTTATTTATCAGAAAACAGCACATTACAAAGCGCACGTAGCCATTCGCCTACATCCCTTCTCGGGCCGGCAGTAGGCCACGCCGTCTTATCAATGAGGCAGGAGCATGACAAATGGAAACAACATAGAATAAGCCCCAACTTCTAAACAAGCAAGTATACAGGCAGAGTCGGGAAGTCTCCGGTAGGCCAATACTATCGATAGTGTAACGTGCACTGTGTATATATTGACATATCTATATAATTTTAACATTTTCTCCCAACATGATCCCCACTCCCCGAACCCCACCACCCCTTAACTGGTCCCTAGTCTGTGTTCTCCATGTGAATTGGCGTGTAATCTGTTGGTGTGACATGGCATGTGCTGCTATTTACATCCTAAAGTGTCCGAGGCTACTCCCGTGTTCTTGCACTGCTGGGGGTGGCGTAACTCCTACAGTGCCTGGTTGCGCTGCCTAGCCAGAGGTGTCCCTGCTGGATTCAGGCCGGGTCCAAGCGCGCATCCCACCCCTGTTCCTCCCCCTCCACCGATGCTGAGTCATCCTCGTCCACCCTGGAGGTTAGATAGGCTTGATATAGCCCCCAGAAGTTCTTGGGGCGACTCCGGGGAGGCAGTAATTCGCTATACGTCTCCGCTTGCGTGTTACAATACAACATGTCGCTGGCCCATCGCTTCAGTGTCGGCAGTGGGCCCCTCATCCAGCATAATGCAACGACCCGCTTGGCGAGTAGCATGCCCATGCTGACCAGTTTTCTCACCGGTACTGGTACGTTCCTCGCATAGCCCAGTAGGGCGAGAGCTGGGTCTATTTCTAAGTCTAGTTCCGCAATTCTGCTCATTTCAGCGAATATGTTGGTCCAAAATCTCCGAACCCCCGGGCACAACCAGGCTACATGTAGGAAGTCTGCAACCTGAGCGTGGCATCTCTCACAGCCGGGTGAGTCACGGAGACCATACCTGTGCAGCCTTTCCGGTGTGTAATACACCCGTTGTAAAAATTTAAAGTGGATCAGGTGGTGTCTTCCGTTCAGCGAGATCCGTCTGGAGGCCGCACAGCAGTATGCCCACATCCCATCGTCAATGTGGGCGTCTAAATCAGTCTGCCAGGCCAGTTGCGCCCTCGTGTACTGCAGTGCCGTATGGTCATGTCCTATTCTATAAAGCTTAGAAGTGAGCTTCTTCGGTGACTCTGTGTCTATGACATACACTAGTTCCGGTATTACAGGGGGTTCCTCCATGTCGGGGCCTAGTTGGTCTAGAAGGGCACTACGCACTCTGTGATACTGGAAGCGGTGAAGCAATGAGGGACGATCCCGCCCTCGAGTCAGCTGGTCCCACGTCTTTACCTTCCCTTGCTCAAAGAGATCACCCAATGTGCGTGCACCCAGGTCACTGAGGGCCCTGTGTACACCCGGTTCCGTCAATGTAGGAAGCCACAGTGCCCAATGGATCGGCATATTGGGGGCATACAACAATACTTTATCTTGCCTCTGCAATATGGAGTGCCAGGCGTGGTTAGTAGACAGGATAGAATCCAGCGTTCCTACTCTACGGTCGCTAGGGCCACAGATAGTTGCTGGAAGCGGGGTTGGGGCTGCGAATAGTCGTTCCAGAATCACATGCGGAATGTCCGGATTGCCATGTATCCAAGTGTGGAGATGGGAGGCCTGCGCAATCCTATAGTAGCGCTCTAGGTCAGGGGCAGCCAATCCCCCTTGCTCGTATGGCAACTAAAGCACCTTCCATTGAACTCTAGGTTGTTTCCCGGCCCAGGCGAGTCTCACGAGGAGTTTGTTTAAGGTCGTGAAGAAGGCTTTAGAGAGGACGATCGGAAGGTTATTAAAGAGGAACAAAAATCTCGGGAGGACCACCATTTTTATCAAGGCAATGCGGCCCATCAGGGAAAGCGGGAGCTTAATCCAGAGCTCAACATCATCTGCGAGTTTGCTATATGCAACCCCGTAATTTTCCCGCAGCATAATATCAGGATCTGTATGTAGCGTTATGCCCAGGTATCTGATCGGTTCTGTGGACCACTGGAGCGGGTATTCCATCTCGAAGGGTTTGGTGACAGGGGTCAGAGGGAATGCCACTGACTTTGGCCAGTTGACTTTCAGTCCCGAAAGGGCCCCAAACCGTACAACTTCCCTCAAGACCGATGAGAGGTTGTTCACCGGATCTCTGACGTACAGCAAAGTGTCATCCGCGTACGTGGAGATACCGATCTTGTAGGTAGGGTAGTTGATTGCTTTGTAGGAGTGGTATTCCCGCATCGCGCAGGCCAACGGCTCTGCCACCAGTGCGTAAAGAAGCGGCGAGAGGGGGCAGCCCTGTCTCGTGCCCCTGCTTACAGTGAACGACTCCGAGACTGCGTCACCCAGACGAATTCTCGCGGTAGGCTGATGATATAGCGCGCCCAGTAGTTGGAGGAATAGGTCTCCCAGCCCCAGCTTCCTGAGTACTCTGCGCATGAACGCCCACTCCACGGAGTCAAACGCCTTCTCCATGTCTAGGAAGACTGCAACGGCCTTGGTGTCATGTTTTGTGTGTTGCATGGCTCCCATGACCGTTCGGATGTTGTACGTGAGGTTCCTAGCCGGAATAAAACCCGCTTGCTCCGGGGCCACCAACTCAGGGGCCACGAGTGCCAATCTGGTTGCCAGTACCTTAGCATATAGCTTCGCGTCCACGTTGATAAGGGACAGGGGGCGGTATGAGCCTGGGAGATCATGCGGTTTGCCTGGTTTTAATATCGTTACAATGAGTGCTTCTCTCATAGAGGGCGGCATAGCACCGTACTCGCAGATCTCGTCAAAGAGGGCGGAGAGGTAGGGCAACAGCTTTTCTTTGTACGCCTTGTAAAAGGCCACAGTCAGTCCGTCAATTCCGGGCGCACTTTCGGACCTCATGCTGTCTAGAGCGCCCGCAATCTCCTCCCGGAGTATGGGAGCCATCAGGAATTCCCTCTGCCAGTTCTCTAAGAACGGCATTTTAATATAGCTTAGGTAATTCTCAATTTGGTCCTCCACCCCCGAAATCTTGCTGGAGTACAACTCCTGGTAAAATCCTTTAAACTCCGCTAGGATATCTTCCTCCGTTGACAGCGTCGCCCCACCCGCCGATCGCATTTCAGTGACCGCCTGTCTTCGCCTGGCGCCCTTCATAATTCTGGCTAGCAGCGAACCTGGGCGGTCCCCCTCACCGTACGTGCGGGCCGTCGCGTACTTCCCTAAATGCCTGACCTCTCTGTCCGCCTCCTCGTGGAACTCTTTCAGGAGCTCCTGCAGCGTCCCATCTCCAGTCGGGGACGGGTCGGCCAGCCGTTGGCGTTCACACTCCGCAATCTGCCCCTCGAGATATGTCAATCTGTTCCTAATGGCTTTCAGGACACTTGAATGCTTTGCCATAACCACCCCTCTAACGTAGACCTTAAATGTCTCCCACACCATCCCGAAGCTGTCCACTGTGCCTACATTATTGGCAAAGAACATATCTATGTCCTCCCCTAGTTCAGCCCTAAATGTCTCATCTAACAAGGAGTATGGTGGAAAGCACCACGTGAACGGGGTATTCTCGGTTTTGGGGTGTTCAGTACCAACAATATGGGGGAGTGGTCCGATAGTGTCCGAGGGAGCACCCTGCAGTCCCTCACCATCGTTAGCAGTGGAAATGCGGACAGCCAATAGTCTATCCTGGTGTGGATGTTGTGGTATGCCGAGTAGTGTGTGTAACCCCCCCGAGCACTGTGTCTCTCCCTCCAGACATCCACCAGACCCAGTCTCACCATCTCCACTTGCATTTGCTGCGCTGCCGCTGCCGGGCGCCGGGTGGGTCCCGCCGATCTATCCAGCTCCGGGTTAAAAGTGAAGTTAAAGTCCCCCCCCCAAAGCATTCTATCTGAGGGCCAATCGACACAGTGTCCCGCTACTGCTGCATAAAAGTCGGGGGAGTCGTAATTCGGGCCATACACATTCATGACTAGCAGGTTATGTCCCTTACCCGTGCATTTGCTTAGCACAAAACGACCTTCCGGGTCAGCTCTTAGCAGTGTGAGGGATAGCTTGGATTTAGGATTAACCCATGTGAGAACTCCCCTAGCGTGTGAGGTGAAGCCTGCGTAAGTGGAGTTTCCCTGAAGTCCTCTATGTGTGAGCATCCTACTGTTGTTGGGTAAGTGTGTTTCCTGCAGCAGGGCCAGGTCTATGTGATGTCTTTGGAGGTAGTGCAGCACCCTGCGGAGTTTACGATAGTCATTCAATCCCCTCACATTCCATGTCAGCGCCGTAAGGGTCTCAGTGTTACTCAGTAAATCTCCGTGTGGTGTGCGGAGTGATCACTGCTGGTATTTGTCCCGCCCTCCGCCGTGTGCCGCCACCACCAGTCACCTCTGAGGAATGTAACATTGCAGAACACATTATGGACCCCCCCCCCGAACTTCCCTGAACCCAGAACTGGCAACCCGTCCCACCTCCCACAGTCAACCAACCCCAACCTGGTGTGACTGAATCCCCTGCGCAGCGACGGCCCGTGGAGGGAGTTACGGTGGGGCAGGAGGGCGGGAAGGGGGAGGGGCAGGGTGGAGGTTGCTAAAAACCGGCATATGGATAATTGCAGGTAAGTAAACAATTTGATTAATAAAACGAATTTCGTAGTGCGCCTTGCATCGCAAAATGTAATGCAGTGCGAGCTACGAAATTCGTTTTATTAATTAAATTGTTTACTTACCTGCAATTATCCATATGCCGATTTTTAGCAACCTCCGCCCTGCCCCTCCCCCTCCCCGCCCTCCTGCCCCACCGTAACTCCCTCCACGGGCCGTCGCTGCCCCTGCGTCCCTCCCCCCCACCCTCTAGCAATCCCATTCAACAATACCCCAAACAGGCTCAACCTGAGCTGTAACTGCTGAAAGCGCTAGGGCAGAGGTAGCCTACTCAATCCTTTGGTCGTCCACTGTCCCTCCTGGACCTCCGTGCAATGTCTATAAGCTGCTCCTACGCCAGCGCCCTATTCGTGGAGACCAGCAATCAATGGTAAGCAAAGTGTTCCGACAAACTGTCCGGGCCCCCACCCCCCCGCCCCCCCCAACCTCACCGGACCTGGCCCGTGTCCGGCCCCTGAGCGGCTGTCCTCGCCTAGGGCTGCACTGTGTCTCAGGCGCGTGACCCCAGGGGCACCAAATCAAAACATTCAGATCTCACCCACTTTACAGCGTCCAGTAGATCAGCAACTCCTGCAGTGTGCTCCATGCGGGAGTCTTCCGCATGTCCAAGTGGGGGGGTGCCATGGGCACCCCCGCAGTAGCGGCTCCCTGATGTGACCCAGAAACTCCCCTTCTCCTCAGTCCTGTTCCTCCAGATCCTCAGTGCCAGTTTGTTCCGTAGAGCGCGTCTCCGAGCTTCCTCTGTTCTCCCTAATCCACACCTTCAAAGATTTTTGCAGTTCTTTGGGATCTGTGAAAAAGTGCGAGTGTCCCTGTCTGTTTATGCGCAACCGCGCCGGGTACAACATGGCGTAGTCCAAACCAAGGTCCCTTAGCTGTTGTTTGTACGGAACGAAGCGCCGTCTCTCCTCCTGTACTTTTGTGGTGAAATCAGGGTATAGAGATATGTCCATTCCCTCGTACTGCAGTTTCCCCTTCTCACGGGCCGCTCGAAGGGCAGCGTCCCTGTCCCTGTAGTTCAGTAATTTCGCTATTATTGGTCTAGGATTTGCGCCCGGTGGAGGCCTTGGTCCAAGGGTGCGATGGGCGCGTTCCACTATGAACATTGGGGAAAAGGTGTCGTCTCCCAACAGTGACTTCAGCAGCTTCTCAACAAAGAGCTCTATCTTACCAGTTTGGGTCGACTCGGCCACTCCCGTTATGCGAATGTTGGAGCGCCTGGAACGCGCCTCCAAGTCCTCCGACTTCTCTTGGATTACCTGGAGCAGGCGGCCAAATTGTTTACGGTCGGTATCCCACTCCGTCTGCGCCTCTTCAGCCTCCGTCAGTCTGCGCTCGGCCATATCAAGCCGCTCCGCATGTTTATCCACTCTCTCCGTCATGCGGTCCATTTGATACGCCAGCGCATCAACCTTGTTGCCAATGGCCGACATGCCCTCTTGCAGGCTCTTCTCCATAGTCGTAAGCATCCCTTTTATTTCCGCACATAGCGAGGCACCCGGATCGTTGGTTGCTCCCGGAGACTGGGAGGCCGGAGGGTCTGGTTCCTTCTGTCGTCGTTGGTCGAACGACAGTTTCGACTGCGTCCTGTCCCCCTTCACCATTGTTGCGTTCCCCAGGCAGGCTGGGCACCTCGTGTATAAAGATAGCACAGGCTTCTAGTACTCTGCACGTGGCCTTCCGCTGGGTGCGGGCCGTCACAGGGGGTCCGAGGGTCTGGCAATATGGTTTGTGTGTCCCAGCGGGCTCCGCCCGGGCTGCAGGCCGAGCTGTTGTCTAGCCGGGTGTCCACTCCCCAGCCCCAGCGGTACTGCCCGAGTCCCCTGTGGAGCACAGCACGTGTGGGGGGGGGCCCTCGATACTCAGGTAGTCTCTCGCTCCCCGAACTGTTCTGCGCGCCCTCGTAGTGCTGGGGAGCTCGCCCGCTGGAGGGCCCTGGGTGATCGTACCTTGCCGGGGTTCCACTGGTGCCACGTGGTGCGTCACTGTCCCCGCAGCTGGGCCGGCGTTTCTCCGTGGCTCGTGTCTCCGGGCGCCCCCAAAGGCTGTCTATTGGGGCCCCCTTGCGTGCTGCAGAAGTGCTGAGGAACCGGAGGGTCAGCCTCCGCTGGGACCCGGATGGGCCCGGGTCAGCCCCTCCGCGCTGCCGCACGTCGGGTCACGTATCTCGGCCCCGGCACTCAGGAAAGGTCGGGGATCCTGGCCTGGTCTCGCGCCACCTCGTAGACGAGGAAAAAGAGGGTCTCCGAGCACGCCGCGCTCCCAAACTTCGGTCGGAGGTGCGTTAGGGGCAGGGTCGGCAATTTCTGCCGTCTTCGCCGGGTTTTCACTGCTGGGCAAGGATCTATGTCAGATATTCGGTGACTCCGACGCAGAGCTCTGCTCTTACGCGTCCACCATTGACGCCGGCTAGCTCCACCCTCCAGGAAATTACAATTCATTATTTGTAGCCATTTACAAATTCTTAAATGGAATGTTTCTACATGATAGCCTTATTGTTTTATGAACAGCACTTAACAGCAAACTCTCACTCCACAAAAGGTAAAATGCTATTTTAGACATTATTGTGTTAATATCATGTCCATTTCTGAATGAAATTTGATTTCTGGTAAAAAATCATACTAATAGTGATAGCAAACATAAATATCCTTCATCGTGATGCTTCATTTGTTGGAACGTTCACAGCAAATAAACCCAAATATTGGAAAACATCAAGCTCATCATGAACCCTACCTTCAAGGATCCAGTCTGGCCCTCACCCATTAGAGTACTTCAGTGCCGTTGGCAACCCTTGCACATTCCCAGCTTCTTGGCAAAGCCTTCTGATTCCTTTCCCTTTCACACTCTTCAAAGGATTACTTGCATGACTGGTTGATCCGCATGCTTTCATATAATACATTATCACTACCCTAAAAGGAAATCTTCATCTTATCAAATCACGTGGGAAACTGTCATCACACACATCAGCCACTCACATTCCTCAGGTTCAATAATAAAGCAGTCATCTCTGACTCCTACATTTCCTGCCCTTATCCAGTCAGGCTTCAGATGGAGGGCACAGCTCCAAAGTTGTTTTAATGATCATCTGAGATCACCATCAGAACCTTTCTCAGTCACCATGACTGACAGAATACAATCAGTTACATATCTACCCTAGAAGGAGTCAAAATATCATGAGTAGCCACCCCCAACAAGGAACAAGATTCCAGATCTCACCATGGTCTTAAGCACCGCTATATCACTAGTCATCCAGATAAATAAACTACAAAACCGTCTTGATGACTGCAAACATAGATCCAGATATTTTGACACTTATAAATGTATTGCCAATCAACCACTGTACCTCTGAACCACAAATGAGAGAGAAAGTTAATATACTTTCAGGTTAGAAATAAAAAATGAATGTATGCTGGAGAAATGCTGCATAAAGCATAATCTAACACGTCTCGAATCCAATAATGATCAACAGGTCTACAGGCACATACACGACCCTTGCAGCATTACAGACAATAAGTCACACTTTCTCACTCAACTCTTTCACATAGGTAATTCTACACGATCATTCTCCAACCACTCTCCAACTATAAACTGGTCCACTTGTAATTGTGCCAGAATCTTAGAGTGCTAAAATGCAACACTCTTGGTAGTTGCACATTCTTCAAATGTCAGATAAAATACAATACTATAACAAGAACATTCATTAGAGATCTTGCAGTGTGGTAAAGATGGTCAGTAGCTAGAATGACATAAAAGCATAAATAACTGATTTCCATTTGGTAGAAGAGTTGAAGAACATGCTGATGGAGAGTGACTTGAGTGCTTGTGGTGGGGTTCAAAGTAAGTGGATGGCTTGTAGCTGCAAGGTTTGCAGAGAAGGAGAAAACATTATTGTTAGATGAAACGAGCATGAGGGACCAAAGCTCCACACATTGTCAGATGTCCCCAATTATTTATTTTGGTCTGGATGTGAGGTGTATGGGAGGTAGAGAAGAAGAATGTGGGACAGACCCTGGGAACACTAACATTTAGGATGTTAGGAAAATATTAGGACAAATGCTGGAAGAGAGATACATTAGGGCAGAGTGACAAGGGGAGATCCATAGGAGAGCTGCACTTGCTAAAACCATTGAATTGAGGGAGGAAAGTATGTTTTGCCAATCACCTCTGCTGAATGCAGCAGAGAGGCCCAAGAGAGAAGACAGGTGGTACTGAACTTGAAAATACGGATGGGGCCTTCATCTCAGTGGAGTAGAGTTCATGCATTTGAGATTGAAGCAACATTATAATTTTATGGAGGTATAGGTTTTAATCCTGTTAGAAAAATTTATTTTAAGCATAGATGACCCAGATTTTCTGGATTTTCTGGAAGATAGGGCCTGAGCGAGACGAAGGGGGTGGTAATCACCCGCTGTGAGTTTTTGTATAGAAATCTCTCTAATTTTCTACCAAGCATACAAATAGAGGTTCTTTCCAATTTCTGATCCTATGGATGATAAAACTAAGTCATTCATAGGAGTGGAAGATATATTCTACTATTACTACACACAAACACAACCACACACACACACACACACACACACATCTGTCTATAGTTTAAAGACATGTGACCAAATTCATGAAGTGTAGCATTCAGCAGTATTTGCAAAGTAAATGTGTTTCACCACACTGCATACACCTTTTGTGCTGAATGGCACTATCTACTTCTTGCATATTTTCTGACACACTTCCTATATCAAGGTTGTGATTGGTGTTCTGTTTATGATGTCTGCAGCAAGCAGTTCTAGTGAGCAGGTGATAACGAGAATGAAAGACTCCAGTTTAGGGCATTGCCATAAGAGGTGTGTGAGTGTGCCCTAATGTCCACAATGATCCCAGCATTGCCCTCCTCCCGTAGGGTCCCAGGTGGTGCTCCTGGCTGGGGTGAGGTACCAATAAAAGGCGATCTTCGGGAGCATTGCTTTACTAGTGATGTTAAGGGAGGAGGTTCTTGCCTGGTGTAAAATATCACTACACTCTCTATCTGTCAAGGGGCACCCACACTCTTCCTCCCATCTAGTTCACGCAGGGGAGTTGAGGGGGCTCAGAGGTGTAACCAAAAAGGCATTAAGATCTGAGAGTAGTTTTTTGTCTGTGGAGAAGTGAGAATCCACTTCTCAAATGCTGTCAGTACCTTACTAGCATGTTGACGGATCCACGGTTAAGTCACCCAGTGTGCTACCATAATATATTGCCATCATGCTGTGTCAGGGAGGCCATAATATGTCTGCAGTGTAGAAAAGCACTTAAACCCATCGGAGTTAAACATATTCCCCACTCGTTTGCAATTAGCTTAAAGTCTGGATTGCCTATCAGTGGTGTTTGTGGGGAGATTGGTGTGGAAAGACCATGTCAGATTTGCATCTTGTCCCAAACTCCAACTGTGGATCTCATTACCGGGGAGATATGAACACCAGCTACCCTGTTTGGTTGAGGCAACCAGGGTATCTTTGAGATGTGAATGGCCATGATTGCCTGATCTATGAAATACAAATGTTTTTTCACTAGGGTGCAAGACCAATCCACCATGTATCATAATTGTGCCGCCTGGTACAAGCAGCGCAGATTTGGAATTCCCAGTCTCCCTACTGACATTGGGAGGAAAGCGCAGAAGCTGGCCATCCGTGTTCGTTTGCCCTCCCAGATGAAGTTCCAGATAAGTAATTTTAGTCTGACCAGTATACATGGGGGAGGTTGGAGCGGCAGAGTTGGTATGACGTATAGGAGTTTCAGGAGTAGCGTCATTTTAACAGCTGCTATGCCCCTGAGCCAGGAGAGACCGTGGGAATTCCATTTGGTGAGGTTCGCCCTCGTGGTCACTAATAGGCTCCCATAATTATATGCAGCAGTGGTCGTAGGCGTGGGATGTACCTCTATCCCCAGATATGGGATCCCACCATCTGCCCACCGGAAGGGAAATTGGCAGGGGCGCTCCTCCACTAGGGCGAGAATGCCAAAACATAAAATGGTATTAACTTTGGGTTATTTCCATTTTAT
This sequence comes from Lissotriton vulgaris, assembly GCF_964263255.1. Taxonomy (NCBI): domain Eukaryota; kingdom Metazoa; phylum Chordata; class Amphibia; order Caudata; family Salamandridae; genus Lissotriton; species Lissotriton vulgaris. The sequence continues at coordinate 921,137,864 of NC_141693.1, forward strand.
ATTTCTTTCCATATTGGGGCTAGGCGGGTGGGCGGAGCTGCCAAGGCAAGGCAGCAGTGGTTTGCCCACTCCTAAGTAAACATGAGTGGTTTGGTCCCCCCTCTTGGGCCAACCAAACCAGTCAGGCACACTCTGCACTTATCCATGGAGGCTGCATTGCAGCCCACATGGAGAACATGAAATCCCCTACAGTCCCTGGCTGGGTGACATCTCGACCAATCACAGCTCTCCACTCGAGCATTGTTATTGGCTTAGAGAAGGGGAGGCTGCCTGCTTTCTGTTCCTATTGATGCAGGAAAGCAGGAGCAGACGCGGGATCCGAGCCGGCAGAAAGGTAGGTTTTAATATTTTTTTATTATTGAACTCCCCTCCCAGTGCGACGCCCCCACCTGACCCCTCGCCGATCCCCCCACCCATGAGCCATGACTGCTGCGACTGATGGGCACGAAGCCGGGTACTCTCTGGCTGGGAAACAGTCAGGCCTAAGATCAAGGACTTATGTGGATTGATTTTAAAGCCAGGGGCCTCTCCAAAAGTGGCCAATTCCATGATAATGGCTTTCAACTAATTATATGGAACAGTGAGAGAATCAAAAGGACATCATCCGCATATAGCATAATCTTATGTTCCCTGCCTCCCATAGGGATGCATGCCACGTGTGGATTGGTCCATATTTGCTCAGCAAATGGGTCCATGTGGAGACCAAAAGCTGGGGGACAGGAGGCAACGCTGTCTGGTTCCCCATTAAGAGAATGTAGGCAACCTCCCTCCGTTCACACATATTCTAGCTTGGGGATCTGAATAGTATGAATGAACCCAGCTGCAAAACCACTGTCCAAGGCCTACATGCTCCAGAACCCGATGTAAATAGGGCCAGTGCACCCGATCAAATGGTTTTTCAGCGTCGACCGTTAGCTAAAGGGTCGGTATTCATGAATGTTATAGCTAGTCCAGGAGATGACATAGTCTTTTCGTGTTGTCGCCACACCCTCGCTCCGGAATGAAACCGGCCTGGTCAGGATCAACCAGTCACAGGGCGTAAAGGGCCAGCCTATGGGCCAGACCGCTCGTAAAGATCTTTGCGTTCACATTTAAAAGGACGATAGGGCAATAGGAGGCACAGCTTTTGGGGTCCTTGCCCATCTTAGGGATCACTGTAATGGTGGCTAGGTGCATCCAGTCTGGCAACATGCCCATCTCACCACATGAATTGAACAATCGTGCCAGAACTGGGGTCAACTTCGTGCCAAAGACCTTATAAAATACTTCTCTATAGCCATCTGGACCTGGTGCTTTATTGGGCTATAATTTATGTATGGCAGCCAGTACCTCCCATGCTGTAATGTCCAGGTCCAGGGCTGTAAATGTGGTTGTAGTAGCATTGGGGGGGGAACACCAGATATAGATACGCCCTAACCTTGTCCCACAGAGGTTTGGCCTTATAGAGGGTCTTATAAAAGGCTCTAAAGGCATCTGCTATGTCCTCATCTTTGTAGTGCATGCAGCTGTCCGCCTCCTGCACATCATGGATTCTTCGATCCATCGCCTGAGCTCGGGGGCAGTGCTCCTAATATTTGTAGTGTATTCTAAGCAGTGCATACTCCGCTCTTTCGATATCTATCATGACATTAGCAGCCTCCAAATCTTTGATCTGTGTCCAACTGACGGCGCTTAGCTTGCCTTTCCCTAATATAGCCTGTGGTTAAACCAATAAAGTGGCCTTTAATTGCTACTTTCAGTGTTTCTCACAGTGTAGAAACGGCAGACTCAGGTGTGTCATTGATTTTGAATACGTTTATTAAGACCGTCAGAGCGTCTGCGCATATTTTATCATTGGTGAGGAGTTTGGCATTAAATCGCCAGTTAGGGGGAGGGGGGACATCCACTAGGACTGAACCACAGGATAATGGGGGAATGATGGGTGAGAGCTGCAGCTCCACTATCTACCGAGACCATATCTCGGGTATCCCCTGGGGTTATGAAAAAGTAATCAATGCGTGGTACGTCTGACGGGCAGCTGACAAGAAAGCACAGCTTGCTGAAGATTTAGCATGTCTGGCAGCACTTGGGCATCTTCAAGGGGGCATATCATCTGGACCTCATCCCATCACACAAACTGGAGGCGAAAAGGGTGACCCTATTTATTTATATCTAACGCTCTAGGCCTGCAAGATGTCCACTTGTGGTAACAAACGACCGTGTTGTAAAGCCATGCATGGTGAATGTATGCGCAGTAACGTCATACATTCCCATATTCCACTTTCACTTCCAGAAAGATGTACTCCCTACCCTTATAATGAGATGTGTGATGCAAAGTAGTGCACACAGCCTTTTGTACTGAAATATCAACAAAGCAGAATCCTTCTCTGCAGCTGTGAAGTGAGTCATGGCTCTCCATGTTCTGAACTCTGAATTATAACGTCATATAACTTAACAGTACTTGACAGTCAAACTAGCTATTCATCCGCCCGTGCAATTACCCTGCAGTTCTCAAATTGATGAAGTGCTTCGATGTAAAGCTTTTGGTTGATGTTTTGTTAAATTATTTTAACAGCTTTTTATGAAGCACATAAATCACCCACAGATCTCTTTGTGCTAGGAACAAAGAACTACTGATAACTCTCTGACATCAATGATTCTGACAGTCATACTTTTTGTATTTTGGGAAAGGAAAGCAGATTTCAAATCAGCATGAAATGGGGAATTAAGTTGACCCTTTGGCATCACGTAGGGAATAAACCTGTGGAGGTCAAGTTAAAAGTGCAGGAAGATATAAATGTAGCAGACTTGAGCAGAGCATCAAGCTGCATGCTGTCATCAATCTCAGTTCCCCAGTTAACTTCCTTGACCAGAACAGAGCAAAGTTCAGTTTTTACTAAAGGGATGGGGAATGATGATCACTTCTGCCACCTACAACTAAAATCGGTTATTATCAGTTAAGCTTTCGAGACTTGCTTCCCACACAGTTATTGGCAACAACTTAATCTCCTGAAAAATAAACAACAAGATGCATTTACCCCCCAGCCGAGGCATAATCTGAATACTGTCTATAAAGATGTATATATGGAGGGTATGGGCAATGATGAGCACAGCCAGTAGAGCTACATACATATTGAACAAACGAGGCAACCGAGGAGACTCCTGTGACACTCCACAGGGGATATTAAAGAAGCGCGAGGTAAAGAGTTCTAATACCTACTGCAGAGTATAAGCGCACATTCATAGGAAAAAAATACATTTGAAGCTTATTTGACAATGTATTTTCTTTATAAGAGTACAGGCACCAGCATGCACAAAAAGGGAACCAATGTTTAACTTATTTTTCATCTAGATGCATTTTACAGAACCATAATAGAGTTCATGAAGGGGGTCGAGCCACCTTATAGTGGCGATTTGCCCTCCTCGCCATGGTCAAAGTCTTCTTGCCTAATATAGAGGTGAGTGCACAGGAGAGGATCATCCGGTTCCATGGCACAGACCTTTCGTCTAGCAGCCAGTTTGACACATGGTCACAAGCATGGACATCGATTCTCCAAAATTCCAGGCCTAGCGAAAGTGATCTCACATGCCCTTTGAAATTATGTGACATCATAGGAAGGGACATCACATAGCATCCCCCATAGCAGCATTATTTGATGGGATGTCATGTGACTATTGATCCTCATGACATCATTGGTAACACTATCACCAACGTTTTTTTAAAAAACTACATTAACATCAAAATTTAAATCATGGTTCATAAAATAACAAACACTTGTTTGAGGAGGTAGAAATCTATTTTGGTTATTACACATATTTCTAATGGGTTGCTATCATATGAAGGATGCAGATATCCTATGCCCAGTGGCAGCTATCATTCTCTAGAAGTCCATACTGTACTACACAATTACAGCCCCTAATATCCAATTACTGCTGTCAATGCCAATTGCAGTGCCACATAAAAGGCACAATTATGACTGAAAGTCACATAGATCAGGAACAGCATCGGCTCTAGCAGTTCAGGCGTTATAGATACTCATAGGCATCTGCTAAGAGTCCTAGGGGTGATCCAAGAACATTTTTAAAAAGTGGGGTTAAATTTGGTCATTGGTGTGCCAAGCCAATGTAACCTTACACTCCCCAGAAGTTGACCACATTTTTCCATATCGTATTGTGGGTGCCCTCTGTATGTCAATACGTACCTCCATTGTGCCAAAGCCAGCATGTTGTCATAGGTACCCTCAATGTGAAATGGGTGTACCCTTATGCCTACAATTACAAACAGTATGGCAGTGTCAGGCGTTTTTCAGGAATTACGAACATTACGGTGTCATAATTTTGTCAATTTCACACACACACTCACTCATTTGCTCATACATGCACGCACTCTGTGTGTGTGTGTGTGTTGGATTTTTGTCATTTTGGTCCTGTTTTATTCAGATAAATATTGGCGTTCTTTCTAGTTTGGACCCCTTTTGGAGTGTTTTCACTGTGTTACTGTGTGTATGTACAAATATTTTACACATTACCTCTTAGATAAGCCTGATTGCTCTTGTCAAGCTACCAAGTGGGTGAGCAGGGGTTGCTCTTGTCAAGCTACCAAGTGGGTGAGCAGGGGTACCCTGCTGTGTGACTCCCTTACTAGAGTGAAGGTCCCTACTTGAACAGGGTGCAATCCACTGCCAACCAGATACCCCATTTATAACACGGTGGAATCCAGATTTTAGGGCCAGATGTATGACCTGCAAAAAAGTGCATCGCAAATTGTGAGTCATTTGTGACTCGCAATTTGCGAGGCACTATTTTGCATGTACAACAGTGTGTTTAACACTGTTTGCGATTTCCAAAGGGGTCTCAAAGTGCGAGGCTCGTGAATGTTAATGAGCCTCTCGCAATTTGCGAGCCCATTGGGAATGACAGGGATGGTGGCCTGCTGGGCTCAGCTGACCACCATGTTTGGGACTACTTTTTTTAATAAAGTAGTTTTTTTTAAAAATGCAGCCAGTTTTCCTCAAAGGAAAATGGGATGCATTTAAAAAAGAAAAATGAAACTTTTCAGTTACATTTTTTTAAGGGCATGCAGTGGTCTCTGCGACCACTGCCTGCTCTTGAGAAATATTTTCCAACATACTCACAAAGGGTAAGGGGTCCTCTGGGGACCACTTCCCCGTTGCGAGTGGTTACCACATTCTTGAAGTGGCTGGTAACCTGCAAGTGTTTTGCGGCCGCAAAAGACATCGTAAAAACACTAGTACATAGAATGTTGACTCGCTATTCGGAAGGGACGCCCCTTCCTAATAGTGAGAGTCGCAAATGCTATTTTGCACGTCAATGATTCGCAAAATAGCATTTGTACATGCTATTACCCTTTTTTGCAGCCGCAAACGGGAGGTTCTCCCATTTGCGGCCGCAAAAAAGGGTCATACATCTGGCCCATTATCTTTAGTGGAGCCATGATCTGACATCCCAGAGGCCAAGTGTTAAAACCGCTCCATCCAATCTATCCAGCCAGGCCCTCAAATGGCAGAGGTCTGTCGTTCCAGTTGCATGTCCAATTGTTATAGCTGTCTCTGGGAAATGCACAGATGTGCTCCCCCATCCTCCCGTTTTGAATGGAGTCAAATTCAAAGGCACACAATGAGGTTTAGAGCAGAGAAATGCCCAGTTTGTAGAATCGTGAAGTGGCACTTCTAAGCTATTAATGACAAATCCCTCTTTACCAAAGGAGAGGGTTTGACATTGTGAATCCAATGATAGGAAACATTATGAGGCTGTTCCACTGTAAGCCACTTTTGCAGCTTGAAGTAATTTCAACCATTCCCCATGTTAACCTAGTCATTGCGAAACACACATTGGTATTCTTCATTTCCTGGATAGGGAACATATATGTGCACCTGCCCTGTCGGTCACCTACCACTTGCTTCACCCCTTAAGACTTACCCCAGGAGTGCCCTAGTGGTAGTGAAAGGTCCCCTCAGGATTGGTCAGAGGCTTAGAAAGGCCAATCTGAGCATAAGTGCAATTGCGCACACACAGGCCTGCATTAGCAGACTTGCCACATGTTTAAAAACCTCATAGTTGCAAGTATGCACCCACACGGCTGCAATGGCAGGCTTGAAGCATGTTTGAAAACATCAAGTAAGCACCACTTCCTAACATCTGTAGGAAGGGCGCACAAACTTTCCCACTGCATTACAGTGGGAAAGTGCCCAGAACCCCAAGGCCACTAAAAGAAAATCAGCAATATCCCAGAATTGTTCCATGGGAAGAGCTGACCTCCTAGGTAGACACATTGGGTTTATTCACTACCTGGGCAGGGAACACCCATGGGTATCTGCCCTGGGTATGTGGTGTACCTTACAGGGCATTCACAGATACAACACCTAAACCAATCAAGTAAGCACCATTTCCTAGCATGGTAGAAATGCCATGAGTGTTTTCACATTGCATTACAGTGGGGAAGCGCCCAGAATCCTAAGAAGATGAAAAACGAATTAGCAAAAACCAGAAGGAGAAAAAGCAAAAGGTTTTTAGGGAAATCCCCTGAGAAAAACCATATCCAACATTGCCTTGTCCTGCATATGTCAATTGATTACCCCTAGTTAAACATAGCATTACTTCACTGCTGATTGAAATGAACTGCAGAAGTGGAACAAGCCGAAAATACAACAACGAGAAAACTCTGAAGTCTGCTTACGGCCAATTCAGAATTGAAGTCTCAGGGCACTGTTTGCTATCATCTGTTGACTTCGGTTGTCCATATATGTGTGATCCCTGATAAAGATGTGTATTGTTCAGTATAGATGAGTTTTACCTGACCATACTCCATTTTCTGCCTATTGCTGAGTTCACTTTCTATTTATAGAGGCTCTCTCGTTGTTATCACTGCTCTGCAGAAGTTTGCCCTGTGCTGTACCTCTTAACTTTGAAAATAACACATACTTCTGCCATCAGTGGGAACCATGGAAACGGTGTCCAGAGTGAAGATTTGACCCTGTGTTTGCATCGAGAATCTAAAGTGTCCAATAACGAGAAGTCCCTCGATGCATTTTTATGTTATTGATCAATCCATCAACCTTCTGGTACATGTGTTTTTTAAACCTTCGTAAGAATTCTGCAATTAATCCTCTTTCCCTCAAATCATTCTCCATTTAGATTGTTTCCATTCTTTAAGTAGTCATTCCCCTGTTTAAAACAGCCCTAGGTTTGCTGCATTGTTGATTTACGCCTGCCTCTATGGGAAACATGCCATTTAATTTAACCCCTAACCTTTCTTCTGATGACTTTCCCGTTATTTATATAGGCAGCGCCATTGCATCCCTGACCTTGTTCAACTGTTTCTGTCTTATTGCAATAAAAAAGGATTTACAGTTTAATTGGCTCAATTTACTACTTAATGGTCCTTCCTTTGGGGTTCCTGCGTGCAGGGATCAACCATAACACCAGAGAAGCTCTGGAAAATCTATATGCAAGGACACGTTTTGTCTAAAGTAAGGGAATTTGACTAAAGCTTAAGGGAAATGATAGCACTATGTCTTTCAAAAGATGGTACCTAGATACTTGTGCTTATGAAGTCCACCATGCTGACCTAAAACACAACACTTCCCGTAAATCAGACGTTTGATACTATGTACCCTCATTTGTAAGATGTTTTTGCAAAGTGTTAATACTGTTTATTTGCAGAAAAATGTTTAAAATAGGAACAAAGTAATGAACTAGGCGCTACAGCTTTATGTTTTAAAATAGACAGCTCAGTTGCCAAGCAATTTGTATTTGAAGGTCATGTACAACCTCATGTAAAAACACACTATGGAGAACTACTCCAGTGTACAGTACACTGGAGTCAACATCTCATGGTCTGACTCACAAAAGCATTGAGGAGCATATTTACAATTACTGGCGCATCCCTGCAAATTAGCAGGGATGCGCCAGTAATTGTGCGCCATGCCTCCGCCACCCATGATGCGCCGCATTTACAATGCGGCGCACCATGGGGCAAAAACGGCACAGATGCGTCACGCATCTGAGCCGCAAAGGTATCTCATTGCTGGACGCAGCTCCAGCAAGGTTCTGGGGGGCCTATTCTACTAATGCTGCGTCAAGCCTTACGCCTGCTTCAAGCAGGCGCAGGGTTTTTACGTAGCATTGGCCTAAAAGTGACTGAGTGAAATCTTGTAGATTTCACTCAGCCACTTTTAGGAGGCGTTCCTGCGCCGGAACGCCCCCCCCCCCCCCCCGCACCAGAAAGCCTCCTTAAGGTGCAGGGCTTTATAACGTGACGCATCTCCCAGATGCGTCACGTTGTAAATAGCCCACACCATGCCGCATCTTTTGCGCCACCGCTGCATCACAAAAGTGATGCAACAGCGGCGCAAAAGAGGCCCAAGGGGCTTGTAAATCTGCCCCTGAGAATTGACTCTCATAGTTTTCCTCTTATGTTTGACATGAATTGCCAGATTCAGAGATCTCTGCTGGGCCAGACGTGATCTCAGCATCTTGTGAGGAATCGCTGTCATGGCGGTTCCTGTCAAGGTCTAAAAGGTTTTGCTGATAACTGCAGTCGGTTTTGACGGCTGTCCGTGTACTAACATTTTGTTTTCCAAAAACCAACTCCCAAATAGGAGTTTGTTACTAAAAAACTAAAAGAAAAATAATTACCCCACACCCACACTCAGGGAGTGTTTTTTTGCCTGGGTGTGGGGGTCATTATTTCTTTTTTTCTGTCCTTCATCATCTTATCTGGTGATGACTGACAGACCAAAAGGAAAACACACTGTCCACTCTAAATAGGGTGGCCAGTGTATTTCTCTTCCTCCCCTTCCCCTATCTGTTGCGCCATCAAAGAAAACATTCCTTCAATAGAGTCAATGGAGGCTTCGTTGACAGAAACGTCGAAGGTCGTCTGACTCTAATTGAGGTAGATGGGCCAAGGGTTTGGGGCACAGGGTACTCTGTTGCATCTGCCAAGAAGTACTGTTTCTGCCAATCTCTAAATATCCCTATGTCCTTACACCCCTACCAGTGTGGGAAGTGTTCTAGTGCACTCCCACTAGGGAAACTGATGTATTGCTTTCTTTGACAGGAGTAAGCCTCCTCCAAAGAAGTAAGGGAGGGAATGAGGCATGAATATATTTATGATTTTTTTCTCCAACGTTTAGGGCATCCGTTCCTTTCAATATCAACTCTATGCCCCTGGGAGAAAATGTACTCACCCATATACTCTGCATGAGTAAATAGGTTTACCAGCATAGCACACTATTTTGTGAATCACATGTTTTTAACGTCATAAAAAAGACTGTTTTTCATAGACAGGCTGAATTGTCTCTGTAAATAGCTTTTTGCATTGTGTCCAATGTAATTTAAAATCAAATTGCAAACAATCTCAAAAAGTATATCTTTATGTTTCAAAAAGAAAGTGAATTAGGCTTAACTTTATTTCTAAAAATGTTTGCGGATAGTTAACGTATCTATTGAAAAAAATACAATGCTCTTTACCAAACACCTTCTACAAGTTTCCCAAAAAGTCATTTTGATGATGTCTGGTTGGAATTTGAAATGCAGTCTGACATCCTCACATGGTAAGATTGTTAACCTCTTGAATACACTGATTATCACTATGCATCACCCACTGACCATCTGCTACAACTCAATTTTGTGTTCTGTGTGCCTGTACTCCCGTCCAAGCCTAGGGGCTCATGGGAGTATGGTGGAGGCAAGTAATACAAATATGTCAGATTTTACTTCTAGGCTGTCTTCCTGTACACATTCTGCTTCACTCTGAGTGAGGTGTACAGGAAGAGAATGAAGTCAGTTGTTTGACATATCAATCAGGTAAAAATATACCTCTGCCTCAGCTGAATTACAATGGGGAGTCCCCTATGGATCAACTCTTGCTCCAGATCTCTTCAACATTTTTATGGAACCATTACATTCAGTAATGAAAGACTCGGGCATAAACAAACACCAATACATCCAATATTTATAATATTGATACACTGCATTATTGGAACATCACTGGTATTCACCATTGATCCATCACTCACATTTAACAAGACTGCCAAAGCAGCTCATTTCCATCTACATATGTTGTAGAAAGATATGTTATATATAACTAATCTCTTACACCTCTCCCAATACAGCATTGCTGAGCCTTTACATACATAGAGTAGATTTGGTAATACCACACCAGCTGGATTTCATCAATTACACTGACCCAAAGCAAAGTTGTCTTTCACTCAGAGTCAAGACTAATTCATAATGCAAAAATATTTGATTGCATCACTCTAATTCATATTGACTTCCAATTTGCACAGGAAACTGTTATATTCCATATAGGTACCAATCCAATCCAAATAAGCTTTATTCAACAGTTTAGTCATAAAAGCACGATACGTAAATATTTCCATAAAACACAGGATAAAATATGGTTATAGCCCGTTTGAGGAAATTGGAATCTGCCATCATAAGTAGAAAATTTCAATAAAAACTGTTTAAAAATACTATATATGCTCGAACTATAAAAACAACATCATTTTCTGAAATCCATTAATAAAGGGGTACACTAGTTTGTCCACAGGTAATTTAATCAATCAATCAATCATAGTGTTTGTAAAGAGCACTACTTACACGTGAGGGTCTCAAGATGCTGGGGGGTGGGAAATGCTGCTACTGCTCGAAAAGCCAGGTCTTGAGGAGTCTTCTGAAGGTCAGCAGGTCTTGGGTCTGACCTAGGTGGATGGGGAGGGTGTTCCATGTCTTGGCGACAAGGTGGGAGAAGGATCTGCCACCGGAGGTCGTTCTTCGGATGCGGGGGACTGTGGCGAGGTCGGTAGAGTGGAGCTGGCGGGTGGGGATGTAGAAGCTGAGACATCTGTTGAGGTATGCTGGTCTGGTGAGGTGGAGTGCCTTGTGTGCGTGGGCGAGGAGCTTGAAGGCTATCCTTTTGTTGACAGGGAGCCAGTGCTGGTCTCTTAGGTGGGTGGGATATGGCTGCTGCGGGGGATGTCGAGGATCAGGCGTGCAGCGGTGTTCTGGATGAGTTTAAGCCGTTTCAGGAGTTTGGCCAAGGCTCCTGCGTAGAGGGCGTTTCCGTAGTCCAGCATGCTGCTGACGAGGGCCTGGGTGACTGTTTTTCTTGTTTCAGTGGGGATTCACTTGTAGATCTTGCTGAGCATGCGGAGGGTGTTGAAGGAAGAGACGGCGTTGACCTGCTTAGTCATGGAAAGGGTGGAGTCAAGGATGACCCCCAGGATGCGTGCGTGGTCGGTGGGTGTTGGAGTTGTTCCCAGTGCGGTCGGCCACCAGGAGTCGTCCCAGGCCGAGGAGGTGGATCCGAGGATGAGGACCTCCATCTTGTCCGAGTTCAGCTTTAGTCGGCTGTTCCTCATCCATTCGGCGACGGCCTTCATTCCTTCGTGGAGGTTGGTTTTGGCGGTCCTTGGTGAGGGAGAGGATCAGCTGGGTGTCTTCGGCGCAAGAGATGATGTTGCGGTTGTGCTGTCGGGCGACGTGGATTAGCGGTGCCATGTAGATGTTAATCAGCGTTGGGCTGAGGGATGATCCCAGGGGTACGCTGCAGATGATCTCTGTGGCTTTGGAGCAGAAGGGGGGAGGCAGACTCTCTGTGTTCTGCCGGAGAGGAAGTAGGTGGTCCAGTACAGGGCCTTTTCTTGGATCCTGGTGTTGTGGAGGAGTGTTCGTAGTGCACGGTGGCAGACTGTGTTGAAGGCAGCTGACAGATCTAGGAGCATGAGGGCCGTGGTTTCTCCATTGTCTAGCTGGGTCCTGATATCATTGGTGACGGCGATGAGGGCAGTTTCTGTGCTGTGGTTGCTGCGGAACCTGGACTGGGATGGGTCCAGGATGCTGTTCACCTCGAGGTAGCGGGTCAATTGTTTGTTGATGGTCTTCTTGTTGACCTTCGCTGGGAACGCAAGCAAGGAGATGGGCTGGAAGTTCTTGAGGTTCTTGGGGTCCTCCTTGGGTATCTTAAGTAGGGAGTTGATCTCGGCATGTTTCCAGCTCTCCGGGAAGGTTGCTGTCTCAAAGGAGATGTTGATGGCTTTCCGGAGATGGGGTGCGATGGTGGTGATGGCTTTGTTGGAGACGTGGTGTGGTGTTCATGATCTTGACAGTGTCGTCGTCATTGATGTTGGTCCAGGAGAGCAGGCGGTTGGTGCGGGTGGCCGTGAGGGTGGAGGTCTCTGTAGTTGTCAGGGTGGTCGTGGTGTTGAAGCTGTCGTGGATGTCTGCGATCTTGCGATGGAAGAAGGTGGCCAGCGAGTTGCATAGGTCTTGTGAGGGTAAGTTGTCATTGGTGTTGGAGCTGGGGTTGGAGAGATCCTTCATGATGTTGAAGAGCTCTTTGCTGTTGTGTGCATTGTTGTCTGGGCGGTCTTTGAAGAAGGCCCTTTTTGCGGATCTGATGAGGTGATGGTGTCTGCGGGTGGCGTTCTTGTGGGATGCGTAGTTGTCTGGTGTTCGTTCGCGGAGCCAGTTCTTCTCCAGCTATCAGAAAGTTTCATTGGAGCCCTGGAGGTCTTCAGTGAACCAGCTGGCTTCCTTGCTGTTGGGGCTGTTGGAGGGTTTTTTAAGCGGGGCGAGGGTGTTGGTGCAGTATTTTATCCACTGTCTGAGGTTGCAGGTGGCGGTGTCGGCATCGGTGGGGTCGGCGGGTGGGCTCTGGACAAAGGTGGTGGTTAGATGGTCTTCGGTGACTTTGCTCCAGCAGTGGCGAGGCATCTGTTGAGTGCGGTGGTGCATGGTGGGTTTCCGGAAGGTGAAGATGATGCAGCGGTGGTCGGTCCAGTGGAGTTCAGTGGTGTGGTTGAAGGAGATGTGGGGCTTCCAGAGAAGATGGGGTCACGCTTGTGGCTGGAAGAGTCGGTGGGTGTTGTGACGAGTTGTCTGAGAACGAGGTTGGCGCGATTGTGGATCATGGTGGTGGAATTGGTTTTGTTGTTGTTCTCGAGGTGGAAGTTCAGGTCCTTGGGGAGGATGTAGTCCATTTAGGTGAGGGCATGTGTGCTGGCGAAGTTGGCTATGGAGTCGCTGAACTGTGGCCGAGTTCCGGGGAGGTCTGTAGATGAGGGTTCCTCTGAGGGGGGTGTTGGGGTCGATGTGGATCTGGAAGTTCAGGTGTTTGGCGGTGCTGAGGATGTCGTCGGTGTGGACTGAGAATCTGAGGGTGTTCCTGTGGATGATGGCGATTCCACCTCCTGCTCCATAGGTGCGGTCCCTGCGGGTGATCTTGTAAGATGAGGAAAATTTGTTTTTGGATACTTTTTTCTCTGCCCCATGTGACAGATCATCCAGAAAAGTTCCAGAAGGAGCAGCGGCAGCGTGATCAAGGGCAACCCGCCTGAAACGCGTAGCTGCTGGTCTCTGTAGAGGTTGCAAATAAAATTCCATCTTTGCTGACTTTTGTTGTCCGTCTCCCTCGTCTGCAAGCGTGCGCTGCTGCGGCTTGAAACGCTGTGAGAACCGAGGAGGAGCTGAGTTTTCATATATACATATATATATATATATATATATATATATATATATATATATATATATATATATATATATATATATATATATATATATATATATATATATATATTACCTACTGGCGGTCGCCAGTAGGTAGTTATAGTTAGGATTATTTGGTATAGGTAATCAGCAACATTCTATTGGGAATAACTTTGGCGCCAGTTGAGGCATCTACCTGAAATTTCCCTCAAATTTGCCTCGCGGCGCTCCGCTCCTTCCCTGAAAGTTTGGGGGGGATTCGTCAAGCGGGGGCCGAGATAAAAGGGGGGTCCCAAAACGTGTTTTCCCCATGTTAATTTCCATAGGGCGGTTGGACTCACTTTTAGCCCGAACGGCTGAATGGATTTCCACCAAACTTGGCAAAATTGTAGGGACTGGTAGCCCGATGTGCCTTTGCTATGTCTCAAGATATGTGCTTCAGTGGATTTTGAGTAATTTAGGTTAAAAAATATATATATATATCTATAAGCGCGCCCCAGTACGCGCACCGTGGCGCGCACCAGCGCGCTACGCGAGTTCGCGAGCGGAAAGCTGATTGGCTCTCGGGTGTCTGTCAACATTCCAAACAGTCCGGAGCGGCCGCCATCTTGTGTCTCGGTAGGATCGAGACACAAGAGGTGGCAAAAACCATGGGGGAAATGAGCAAAAGGGGGCAGGTTAGACCCCCCTGACCCCCTAGGTTTGATGTGGGGGCCATAAAAGGGCCCACGGGGCAAATTTTTTAAACATATTTTTTCGATTTTCGCGGGGGGAGCACCTGGTACGCGCACCGGGGAGCGTACCGGGGAGCGTACCATGGGGAAAACCCAGTGAAACAGTAAAATAATAATTTAAAGTGCTTAGAGGTAGGGTAGCTCTGAATAGAGTTGTTGAGTTGTGTGGGTGATTTAACTACCAACATGTAGGTACCAATGCAGAGTCTTAAATTTAATGTACACCGTCTCCTCTGTAGATATATTGCATGTTGAAGTTATTGTGGTATATGGAATCCATACCATAGTCTGTCAGGAAAGCAGAAACAGATCCTTTAAGCACTTCCTGAGAAGGCCTAGGGGATCATGGGTAGTCTATCCTGCTCCCTTATGATGTTTTCAAGTATTACATTTTACTCTCTTCTGAATCTACACGAAATTGGCGGTGATATGGTGCATTAGAGACAGACATCGAGAGAAAGGAGGCAGGAGATGAAAAAGAGATGTGAAATACACATTGGAGATAATATAGTGGGAGAAAGGAGGTAACTATGAGCAAACTTAATATGTAACACAAAAAAGTTGCACAGTATACTATAAGTCTCACTTTGTATTATAATCATTTTGGTACTACTTCATGAATTACATATAAAAATGAATAATGTCTCAAACAATTTTTAATTATTAAATATAAATTTATTCTTTAGAATTTTCAAAATTTAATAAAACTTCCAACATCAGATTGTCTGGAATTTCCTCATAATTTTCATTGCATGATCCTATGGTTTCCAAACAGTCAATTAATTGTTCGTCCAGAGACTCATCCATGAAATCCATGTCAACTATATTTTCTTCAGGATTGTTCTCCACCATAATTTCGAAAGAAATATTATTGGACTCTTGTTTTGCTTCCATTTTCTTTCTGTAAATTGCATAAAAAATAACTATATCAGTAGAGTTAGGGTACTGTTGGGTTTAAGTTCAGACAGGTACTTCTGAGTTTTTAACAGTGAAGTAGTTTTTGGGCAGTGTATGGTTTCAGGCAGGAAGTAGAACTATTAAAAGTGCATGTGTTGAAGCCTAGGTAAATTCATAATTATACCAGAGAAGCCTAACTCAATCCATAACTATAACAGAGAAGCCTATCTCAATCTATAACTATAACAGAGGGACAGTAAATAACTATCAGAAAACGTTTTTTCAAAATAACTTAAAGTGCACAACATAGTTCCCCTTACAAATTAACAACTTACCTTTGTCAAAGCAGTTGAAGTTTTTAGTGAAAATCCTTTCCAAATGTACCTCAGTTAGTACTAGTCAAAATGGCTGTGTTTCCCTCTCATTTTTTATATATATTCATGTACATAACCAATCAAATGTCAGCACATAAAAGTACAAAATGAAAGTAACATTTTAATTGGTTGTAAATTCTAGCACTTTCATATGTGTTTTTGTCATGTAATTTACCTCAGGATATTTAGACAGGGCTACAGCCCAAATGGCTCAATGGAATTCCACCAAATTTGGGAAAATGGTAGGGACTGGTATGTAGGTTCCAATGCACAGTTTTAAATTCAGGAGGAATATTCTATTCCCCTCATCTGAGAAGTACACACCATCTCCTCTGTAGATATCTTGCATGTTGTAACGCAAGTTATTGTTGTATATTGAACCCATTCCATAGTCTCTCATGTAAGCAGAAACAGATTTATTCACATGTTTCCGTGCTTTCTCAAATTGTGGACAAAATTGGTTGGACCACTTCCATTTCTGTCTTTGACATATATTGGAATATACCAAGGCAGTTTGTGGAAAAAGTGCCATCAATTGACCAAAGGTGTCCTTTAAAAGCATTTCCAGACCTACCCCAGTCAAAGTGCCCAAGTCATTCCACCACAGTGCACAATTAAGAGGTCAGGGTGTGGCAGATGCAAAAAGGTTTTCACCAATGGTATCAATTGGTGACATCTCAATCCTCTCTGGCCAATCCACTTGATGTCCATATTTGGTAAATCAAGGTTGTGAAAATTTCTGAGAGCTGCATACCTTTGAGCCCAGTGGATGTAGCTATGTCCAATAATCCAGACAGAATACATGGTGAGAGAAGGTTCTGGTGCAGTCAGATGAAGTGTGGGAATGAAATGGCAGTTGGAACAGTAGGAGTTTACAAAAAAATAACTGTGGAGTTTCACTGCTCTGCAATGATTTGTGGATTCAGATAGTTGAAAACTGAAATTTAGGGTGCATGGTTGTGTTCTGTGAAAGAAGTAATTTGAATGGTTAAGAAAAATTCATTTAAAGAAACATTCCACCGGATAAGCTGGTGTAATTTGAATGGTTAAGAAAAAGTCATTTAAAGAAACATTCCACCGGATAAGCTGGTGTATTGAGAGGTCAAACATTCTTGCTGAGTTTATTTGCAACATTGTAGAATAAACTTATGAACCTGAGAGTTCAGTGAGGAGGGAGTTGCTATGGTAACAGGTAAAAAGGGCTGAGGGGAAAGGTTGTTGGTTTGAAAATAGTGAGGGAAGAGTTTATATTGGTTGACATGAGGCATATGTGTGTAGAATTAGAGGTTTTCTGTGCCAGTCATGGTTGCAGTGTCTGGAGTGCATACCTTTTGCTCTGCTAAAGAAAAATTGGTGTGTATGTCTGACACTGTTCTCAATCTCCCAAAGCATTTGTAAAGGTGAGTAATGATTCATTTAATATAGATAGAGACTTGTATGCTCTATGGAGAAGATTTGGAAGCAGTTTGTGGTTTTTTAATGTTGCTTTGTGTCATGTTTTTTGATAATACTTGGTAAAAAGATTTTGCTGCATAGAGGAATTGTATTTTGTAAAATTGAGAAGTTTCAGTAGTGACATGGAATGCTTGTACATAGGACCTGTGCTGTGTTTCTTAAATGTGATGTGAAAAACGATTTGGGGGAAAATGAATGGCTTTTACATTTTTGAGAAGGAATAAATAGTGTCTGTATGATTAAATAAATATATTTGAACCTTTCACAATGATGTCTCCTGCGTTACCTCAGATTAGGAAGCAGATTGAGCTTCTTTCTTGTTGGTTTGTGTCATCTTTTTTGATAATGCTTGATATCAACATATGAAGATAGAGGAATTGTATTTTGTGAAATAGTGAGGTTTCAGTAGTGAAATTAAATGCTTGTACACAGGAACTGCGCTCTGTTAATAAAATGTTATTTTAAAAACGATTTTGGGGTAAATGAATGGCTTTTACATTCTTGAGAAGGAATAAATAGTGTCTGCAAGATTAAATACATATATTTGAACCTTTCACAATGATGTCACCTGCGTTACCTCAGATTAGGAAGCAGATTGAGGTCTTTCTTGTTGGTTTGTGTCATGTTTTTTGATAATGCTTGATATAAACATATGCAAGATAGAGGAATTGTATTTTGTGAAATAGTGAGGTTTCAGTAGTGAAATTGAATGCTTGTACACAGGACCTGCGCTCTGTTAATAAAATGTTATTTTAAATACGATTTTGGGGTAAATGAATGGCTTTTACAATTTTGAGAAGGAATAAATAGTGTTTTTCAAGATTAAATACATATATTTGAACCTTTCAGAATGATGTCACCTGCGTTACCTCAGATAAGGAAGCAGATTGAGCTTCTTTCTTGTTGGTTTGTGGTTTAAGGTACCGTGGGTGAAGTACATAAAGGACAGCCTAACGGCAATTGATCGACAGGATCTGTTCTATGCCCCAAACTCAATTACAAAATCTGATGTGAGCTCGGTTAAGAATGCTATATTACTGTTAAGATGTTCCGACAGAGAAGAGGTTGAGATACAGAAGGTCAGTGTTAGGAAACACCTATTATTAAAAACATGTTTGCAAATGGAACCTTACCTGACATGGCCTATGTCTAGCTATGAACGGTTTCTGTTAACAAGGTTCCGCTTTGACCTCTATCATCTTCTATTGGCAGTCCCAAGTGGTGCTCAACAGGGCGAAGTGTTGCCAGCTTGTGGCTGCAACGGAAAGTCTCCTCAAGATCTGGCACACTTCCTTTTTATCTGCCCCTATTACTCTACCCCACGGAAATTATACCTTAAACCGTGCCTTAAAAAATTGAGTTTCACACAAATTAAACCCGCACTTTATTACTTACAACTACTGAATAGCGATTGCACTTTATTTGTATGTAACTTTTAAAAAAAAGCCATTTGCTTCAGGAAAAGCATGGATGGCTAACCACGCTGCAAAAATTTTAGGTGCTTTTTAAGATTACAGTTATTTATATTTTTAATCATATATTGCCCATGCTCATATTGTTTGATATATTGTACTGTATACTGTGTCATTATTTGCCATTTGAAATGAATTGTTTGTAATGTTTTTAATTGTGTGCTTATAAATTGTACTTTTATGATTGTAAAATCTACAATCGAATAAAGATTTTGAACTTGTTGGTTTGTGTCATGTTTTTTGATAATGCTTGATATCAACATATGCAAGATAGAGGAATTGTATTTTGTGAAATAGTGAGGTTTCAGTAGTGAAATTGAATGCTTGTACATAGGACCTGCGCACTGTTTCTTAAATGTTATTTAAAAACGATTTTGGGCCAAATGAATGGCTTTTACATTTTTGAGAAGGAATAAATAGTGTCTGTAAGATTAAATAAATATATTTGAACCTTTCACAATCATGTCACCTGTGTTTTGTCAGATTAGGAAGTAGATTGTGTAGATGAGGTGAGGCCTGTCCAGGGGTGTAGATGAGGTGAGGCCTGTCCAGGGGTGCAGATGAGGTGAGGCCTGTTCAGGGTTGCAGATGAGGTGAGGCTTGTACAGGGGTGCAGAGGAGGTGAGGCCTGTGTTCAAGAGTATAGTGGGAGAGAGGCCTGTACAGGGGTACAAAGGAGGTGAGGCCTGTGTCTAAGAGTGCAGTGGGGGAGAGGCTTCATGAAGTCCAGTCCACTGCACTCTTAGACACAGGCCTCACCACCTCTGCTCCCCTGGACAGGCCTCACCTCCTCTGCACCTCTGGACAGGCCTCACCTCATCTACACCCTTGGACAAACCTCTCCCCCACTACACTCTTGAACACAGGCCTCACCTCCTCTACAACCTTGAACAGGACTGATCTCCTTTGACCACTGGACAGGCCTCACCTCATCTGTACAATCTGCTTACTAATCTGAGGAAACACAGGTGAAACGTGCAAATATATTGATTTAATCATGCAGACACTATCTAAACCTTGTGAATAATGTAAAACCAATTCATGTGCTCTAAATCGATTTTTAATTAACATTTAAAAAACAGAGCACAGGTCATATGTACAAGCATTTCATTACACTACTGAAACCTCACTTTTTTTTTTACAAAATACAATTCCTCTATGCACTAACATTTCTTTACCAAGTATTATCAAGAAATATGACACAAAGGAAGAATAAAAAAGCTTAATCTGCTTCCTAATCTTAGGAAACACAGCTGACATGTTTGTGAAAAGTGCAAATATATTTATTTAATCATGCAGACACTTTCTGGACCTGCGCACTGTTTCTTAAATGTTATTTAAAAAACAATTTTGGGGCAACTGAATGGCTTTTACATTTTTGAGAAGGAATAAATAGTGTCTGTAAGATTAAATAAATATATTTAAACCTTTCACAATCATGTCACCTGTGTTTCGTCAGATTGGGAAGTAGATTGTGCAGATGAGATGAGGCCTGTCCAGGGGTGTAGATGAGGTGAGGCCTGTCCAGGGGTGCAGATGAGGTGAGGCCTGTCAGGGTTGCAGATGAGGTGAGGCTTGTACAGGGGTACAGAGGAGGTGAGGCCTGTGTTCAAGAGTGTAGTGGGAGAGAGGCCTGTCCAGGGGTGCAAAGGAGGTGTGGCCTGTGTCTAATAGTGCAGTGGGGGAGAGGCTTCATGAAGTCCAGTCCACTGCACTCTTAGACACAGGCCTCACCACCTCTGCTCCCCTGGACAGGCCTCACCTCCTCTGCACCTCTGGACAGGCCTCACCTCATCTATACCCTTGGACAAGCCTCTCCCCCACTACACTCTTGAAAAAAAGGCATCACCTCCTCTACAACCTTGAACAGGACTGATTTCCTCTGACCACTGGACAGGCCTCACCTCCTCTGCACCCCTGGACATGCCTCACCTCATCTGCACAATCTGCTTCCTAATCTGAGGAAACACAGGTGAAACGTGCAAATATATTGATTTAATCATGCAGATACTATCTAAACCTTGTGAATAATGTAAAACCAATTCATGTGCTCTAAATCAATTTTTAATTAACATTTAAAAAACAGAGCACAGGTCATATGTACAAGCATTTCATTACATTACTGAAACCTCACTTTTTTACAAAATACAATACCTCTATGCACTAACATTTCTTTACCAAGTATTATCAAGAAATATGACACAAAGGAAGAATAAAAAAGCTTAATCTGCTTCCTAATCTTAGGAAACACAGCTGACATGTTTGTGAAAAGTGCAAATATATTTATTTAATCATGCAGACACTTTCTAATCCTTCTGACAAATGCTAAAGCCATTCATTTGCCCCTTAATCATTTTTAAATTAACATTAAGAAAAACTGAGCACAGGTCATATGTACAAGCATTCCATTTCACTACTGAAACCTCAGTTTTTTACAAAATACAATTCCTCTATGCAGCAAAATGTTTTTACCAAGCATTAACAAAAAACATAACTGAAAGCAACAATAAAAAAACACAATCTGATTCCTAATCTGAGGGAAACACACCTGACATGATTGCGAAAGGTGCAGAGGAGGTGAGGAAAGCCCAAATGGCTTTCATGATTGTGAAAGGTGCTGAGGAGGTGAGGCCTGTGTCTAAGAGTGCAGTGGGGGAGAGGCTTTATGAAGTCTTGTCCACTGCACTCTTGGACACAGGCCTCGCCTCCTCTGTTCCCCTGGACAGGCATCACCTCATCTGCACCCTGTTACCATCAATTATACCCAATACATTGAGGCCTGTCCAGGGGACAAGAGGAGGTGAGGCTTGCCCAAGGGTCAGAGGAGGTGAGTCCTGTCCATTGCACTATTGGACACAGGCCACACCTCCTCTGCACCCCTGGACAGGCCTCACCTCATCTGCACAATCTGTTTACTAATCTGAGGAAAGACAGGTGACATGATTGTGAAATGTGCTAATATATTTTTTTAGTCATGCAGATACTATCTAATCCTTGTCAATAATTTAAAACCAATTCATGTGCGCGAAATCTGTTTTTAAATAGCATTAAGAAAAACAGAGCACAGGTCATATGTACAAGCATTTTATTACACTACTGAAACCTCACTCATTTACAAAATACAATTCCTTTATGCACCAACATTTCTTTACCAAGCATTATTATTATTTTTCCACCTGTCCCCTCTAACACCCTCTCTATCTGATGTATTCCTTTTTACATCCTGACTCTGTGTTACACTCTCTTACACTCTCTCTTTGACTTACTTTCTCTTACACCCTGCCTCTGATTTATTCCCTCTCTCTCTTTTTTATAGCAATTTCTAAGTAATACTCTCTCTTACATCCTCTTCCTGATTTACTCCGTCTTATAACCTTTCTCTTTGTAACATTCTCTCCCTGACTTACTCCCTATTACACCTTTTGTCTGTTTTACACCCTCTCTCCCTCTTTCTGACTTTTTTATTCTCTTCCTCTCTTCCTGTTACACCCTCTGTCTGACCTACTTCTTGTTATATCCTCTCTCTGATTTACTTCCTCTTACACCCTCTCTCAAACTTACTCTCTCTCTCTCCCTTTTACAAGCTCTCTCTGTTTTAGTCTCTTTTACATGCTCTTCCCTTCTAACACCCTCACTCTATCTTACATCCTCTGACACCCTTTCTCTGTTTTACACCCTGTTACACCCTTTTTCTGACTTACTCTTTTTCTCCCTTTCTTTGACTTACTCCCTCTCCCTATTACATCCTTTCTCTGTCTTACAACATATTATACACTTTCTCTGTCTTACTCCTTCTATATGTTTTACTCCCTCTACCTGTTTCTTTGTCTGACTCCCTCTGTCTCTTTTTGTTACTCCCTCTAGCTCTTTTTCTCTGTCTTACTCCTAGTTATATAGTTGCTGTGGTATAAACTTAGATATGTTGTAAACTAGTGTTTATATCGTTTGCTTATTGTCATTGCTTTGTTGTTTGCTAATAGTGGTCTATAATGTGTTATTTTTTTCTTTACCACAGATTGAAATCAACATTTCAATAATAAGGAAATATGCCCTCAAGGCAGAGGAGAAGAAAAGATGCAAGCGGAAAAAATCAAAAACAGCAACGGAATTAAAGCACTCCCCTACAACAAGTACTTCAAAAAACACAAAAAAAGCTCCTGGTAAGACAACTAAGTCTTTTTTTCGGAACATATGTAGATAAAAAAAAAATGTTAATGGGAATGTGAATATACAGAAGGAGAGAGCAAATTTGAAAAGGAAGGAGAGGCCCCCCAAAAATGTTACTACTGGAGCAGGAGAGAACAGTATGTATAGGAATAGAAGGCAAAACCAATTTAGGGACATTCGTAGAAGAATGTTTTGCAATAGGGTAGTTTTACATTTGTTAAAAATGTTAAGAAAGGTAAACAGAGAGCTGCTTTTTACAAGAAAAAGAAAAGTGTAGAGAAGATTGTTGATCAGGCTTTCGAAGTTAAGAAAAAATAATTTATTTTAGTAATCAATAGAATTAGGATACTTAACAACGCAATTGATGTTTTCAAATCGAATAGTAGATGGAAAAGAATAATTAATCAGACTTATTTTTGTGAAGTTTTTTCTGGAGAATGGATGCATAGTTCAAGTTCTGAGCCACTTTTTAATGAGGAGAGTTACTTCCAGGAGAATGTTTTGGTGCATGCAGTTGACACCAGTGGTCGAGCATATGAGGTGAAAGACGGTTGTCCGATGGAAAAAGAGAAACTTGTGTCTAGAGGTGCAGAAGAGGTGTTAGCTGATAAAGTTTTAGGGAGACGTACTAAGGGTCCAGTCTACACTTTTAAGTGTAGTAGTATTTGTAGTGTGCGACAGGATTCAATCGATTTGCTTCGTAATTTCTTACGTACATATAGTAAGAAAAGTCTAAAACAGAAAATGAAGATGTTGCAAGACTTAGATCCTTGCAGAGTGAGAGAAAACACAGGTTTGCATGGGCATTCACTGGCTTGTCTTTCTAGAAAAGTATGTCAGAGTGTTTTTCATCATTTTAGGATGTTAGCAGTGCATCATAATAAAATGAGGAACTTAGTGAGAAGTTTGTATTATGCAAAAAGTCCAGCACTTAAGCTTAAACAGTTAAACAGTGCTCTTTTGCATGGATCTGAATTAGATGTGAAGAACATTTGTGAAGAAATTGAGTTTTGTTATTTTGGTGACAAAGAGACAGTGTAGAAATTGATACAGTAATAGAAGGTAATGTGGAAGACAATGTACAGATTTCAAGTACAGAAATGTTTGACCAGGAAATTACCAAGTTTAAGGGGAAATCAAGTGAAAGGCCTAATTTTACTTGCGTGTGTTGTCGGCGGACTCATTATAAGATTCAGACTAGGTTAGTTGATTTATATGCAAAAAGTGAAATGGAAAATAATAGTGAATGGAAGGATTTTGCAACTTACTTGTTGGTACAGAATTCTTTGGTTTGAGTTCTGATCAGCGTATTTGTAATTATTGTTTTATAAAATTAAATGAAAACAGAATGCCTGCTAGAGCTGTTCATAATGATCTTGAGTTGGTAGACATTCCTTCTGAATTGATGGATTTAAATACCTATGAATCTATTTTGATTCAATGTGTCCATCCTTTTCAGGCTATTGTTCGCATGGAGCCTAAGATAGGGAATTGCCTCCTTCAGATTTACAGAGAGGATTAAAGGGAAGAGTTGTTTATTTGCCTCTAGATTTCAAGAAAAATATTGATACAATTGGTGTAGAAAGAGTGGAAGAGAAACCTCTGGTTATTCTAGTTAATGGGGTTCCGACAAAGAGTAAGAAAATCTGGCAAGAGTTAGTGGATGTTAGGAAAGTCAAAAAGGCAACGTTGTATTTGGTCAAAAACAATGAGTACTACAAACATATATGTGTTGGAGCAGAGGAAACACCTACAGAAGAAGACAGTGATTGTTCAGCTGGCCAAATTGAAAAAGTTGATGTGTCTAGAAGTGAAGAAATATATGAACATTATACTGTTCATCCTTTGCATTCCAAAGAAGTAATGGGGAATGCAATTGACTTGTTTCAAAGAAAGCAGCAAAAGGAAGTCCCATTAGTGTATGGGAAGAAAGTTTGGAAGCTCGTTGTTTTCCACAGTTATTTCCAACAGGTCGAGGTGGACGATATGATGATCGACCAGTTCAAATTCCAGCAGCTGAATACCAGACTTTAAGATTATATGCTGAAGATCCAAGGTTTCGTCAATGCATTCCGTATTTGTTTCATCTACTGTATGAGAGTGACTTGTCTGGGCTTTCTTATGCAGTGAACCATATACTGAAAAGTGGAGCACATCTGCAAAATGTTTTGGCGAGGGACTTTATGGAGAAAGTCGATCTGCAAGACAGTATTTTGGAATCTCAGCTAATCAATCTCATGGCATGTCAGCGTGGTACAAACGAGTATTGGTTCCGTCGTCATGGGGAATTGAAATGTATGCTAAGAAACTTAGGAACTCCTACATGGTTCCTCACTCTTAGCTGTGCTGAGTATGCATGGGACGACTTACTTCAATTTCTACGAGAGGCAAATGGAAACATACAAAATATAGAATTCAAAACACCTGGAGAACTGTGTTCTTTGGATCCAGTGAATGTATGCTGATATTTCAATCATAGATTTGAAGCTATGATGTCTTTTATTACCAACAAAAAAAATCCTCCCCTTGGAGAGGTTTTGGATTTCTTTTGGAGAAAGGATCATCAAGCGAGAGGTGCTCCTCACATACATATGTTATTATGGATTAAAGATGCACCCAAATTTGGAACTGATTCGGATGACACAGTGATGAGTTTCATTGAAGAATTTTCAACATGTGCTGTTCCGAAAACTACCGAAGAAAACAGTTTAAGGCAACAAGTTTCACGCTTTCAATCCCATCGTTGTGGAAAGTACTGTCGTCGAAAATTTAGAAACAAGGACAAGTTCTACACAAAATGTCGTTTCGGGTTTCCACGACCAGTGATTTCTAAAGGAAGAGTAAATAATTTGATGTCTTCTCTGCGATGTACTGTGACGAGGAAATCACCAAAAAATACATACAATTTAAAAAGAAACAAAGAGTCCAAGTACATCAACGACTTCAACCCAGTGATTTTATCCATGTGGAATGCTAACATGGATATTCAGTTCGTTGCTGACAACTCTATTGCTGTGGCTCGATATGTGACGTCTTAAATCACAAAAAAAGAAAAGACAGAACTGAAGGAAATGTGGGAGGACATTTCATATTAAAAGAGTATAAGTAAAAAATTATACAGTTTCAGTCTGAAGATGTTGTCGCATCGAGAAATTGGAGCATATGAATGTTCTGATCGGTTATTATCAGCAAGTCTCTATGCCAAATCTAGAACAATCATTTGGGTGAGTCTAGGTCTTGCTGCAACACGAAACCAAGTTTTGAAATCTGTACAAGAAATTGAGTATTTGGCGGAGAAAGAACCAAACAGTACAGATATTTGGAAGACAAACATGTTGGATACATACTATCCAAATAGAAGTAGTCATCTTGAGAACACTTGTTTGTATGAAGTTCTGCAAAACTATAGTTATAAGAGGAACATCACAGAAGATATCAATAATGGAAAATATGCTGTCATTGGGTGTGAAGGATGCTAGTGAAGCAGAGAAAAGGCCATTTGATTAATCATCGAAAATTGAGTTGCGAATCTCCAGACAAAAGGGAATTTTACTATTTAGCTCTTTTGCAACTCTTTAAGCCATGGCGTACAGAAGAGGAACTACTTGGAGATTTTCCCTGTTACGAAGATTCTTTTAATGCAACCAAGGATACCATAGAATGTCCTGTTTTTCCAAATTATCTGCAAATGTTGAACAAAGAAATAGAGCAAGAAGCCACAATTGCTGCAGAGATTGCTAGAGACAGTTCCCAAGACAGTCAGAGTTCTACTTCATTGAGTCAGGATCCACTAGGAGGACCAATTATCCAAAATGAAGCTGCCACTGCCATGGATGAGGTGGAAAGAGCTATGGAACAAGCTCAAGAGGATGTAGTTAACTTAGAAGATTTGGTGAAACAACTAAACTTTGAGCCGAAACAGATATATGACGAATTCACAGAACAGATTGAACATGGATTCAGTCATGAGAAAAAAGAGTGCTCATGTACATCATTTAAGCCTGTCCGACTGTACGTGAGTGGAGAAGCGGGAACTGGAAACATTTTCTGATTAAAGCAATTGCAACTTATCTGCAGAAAAGGACTGAATCACCGCTGTCTTGTGTTGTAACCGCTCCAACTCGGCTGGCAGCACATAACATTAAAGGGATTACTCTACATTGTTTACTGATGCTACCAGTTGAGCATGATAATAAATTGCAATACAACAAGCTATCTGGAGATGCGTGTTCTGAAGTTTCCAGAGTCCTGAAGAAAATGAAACTTCTTATCATTGATGAAGTAAGCATGGTCTCAAATCTAATGCTTGCTTTTGTTCATTTGAGAATGCAAGAAATTCTTAGAACAGAGTATGATGTGTTATTTGGAGGGAAACACATTATTGTTTTTGGAGATCTACTGCAGTTGACTCCAGTGAAAGGACAACCAGTGTTTAAAATGCTCACGCATGAAGATACCAGGAAGTCCCTTGGAAGCATTGGAAACGTTAATATATGGTTATATTTCAAATATGCAGAACTGCTTCAAAATATGCGACAGGCAAAGGATAAAGATTATAAAAATATTCTACAAGATGTAAGAATCGGAAAACTAAGTGAGCATGGGAAAGAAGCTTTACATGCACGATTAATTTCAAATTTGTATCCACATGAAAACATTCTTCCAGAGAATATTTTTAAGAAAATTACTGAGAACAAATCTGGGATATGTTTGATGCCAACTCTGCAAGAATGTTCCATTTTCAACAACAAAATGTTAACATTAGAAAATGAAGAGATTGTGAAACTGGAAGCTATAGATAAAATGGAGCATATGGGAGCAACAATTATTTTGTCAGAAAATTTGAAAACAAAATTGGATTCATTAGAGAAGACTATCTCTAAAACTGCTGGTTTTGAAAAGACTCTGAATGTGTGTTTAAATTGTTGTATCATTGTGAGAAGGAATTTAAATGTGGAAAGAGGTCTGGTAAATGGAGCAACGGGTCATGTTGTTGATTTTGTGAATTTTAGAAATAAAGATGGAATTGAATTTTTTAAAAATTAAATTTGATGGTATTGAGCAAGTACAACAAGTCAGTCGTTGTTCTGCTAGATTTTTGCTTGTAAAAGACCTTTATGTTCGCCAAAAACAGTTTCCTGTTTGTTTGGCATATGCGGTAACAGTTCATAAATCTCAAGGTTTAAGTGTAGATAGTGCTTTGGTGAACATTGGAAGTTCTGTGTTTAAAGAGGGTATGGCATATGTGGCATTATCACGAGTCAGAACTTTATCAGGATTGTACTTGATTAAGTGTGATGAGACAAAGATTTGTGCAGATCTAGATTGTGTTAAAGAATACAATAGATTAAGAAGAGAGTATGCTCCACATTTGCCTCAATATCCTCTGTTTGAAAAATGTATGGTAGTCCGTAAAATAAGAAATGAGAATAATTGCAGTGAGGTACTAGCAAAAAGACAAAAAGTAGATGAAACTATAATTGTAAGCAGAAAGATAAAGGATTCTGTTGAAGATGTTGTTGGATTTCAGTTTGAAAACAGTTCTGGTGTCAACTGCTATGCTAATGTAGTGGTTAATGTTGTTTTTTCTCTTCAAACTTTACAAGAACAGATTGTTGAAAATCAGGATCAAAGATTCTGCGGTTTATTGAATTCTGTGTTTAAGAAATGTAGCAGTGATAGAGCAAAAATAGAAAGTGTTTCAGAAATTCAAAATCTTTTAGAAATATGTTCTGGTCCCAAAAAAATTTCACAGAACATTCAGCAGGATTGTCAGAAATTTTTCATGTATATGTTTGGTGTATTGGAAGATGAAGGTGTAGATGTAGAAAATCTTTTTAGCCTTTCTTATCAATGGCAGAATGACTGCAATAATTGTAGTTTAGTAGTACTAGAATAGACACTGAAAGATTTCTATATTTGACTTTACCAGAATGCAAATTAGTGTATTTTAATAATCTAGTTAAAGCAGCTGATCATAATATGGTGTGTACCCAATGTAAGTGTCCAATGCTGTCCACATTATTTATACAAACTTATGGTCAGTATGTCATTTTAATGTTCCAACGATGTAGACCTGATGGAACTAAATTGACAACTTCTATTAAAAATTTTGTGGCCTCTCAGTTATCTATTTCAAGAAGAACCTTTGCAACTGTAGCTATTATCTATCATGATGGTCCTTCGACAACATCAGGGCATTATACAGCTTATTTAAAATGTCAAAAAGGCTGGACTTACTGTAATGATACTCATTCGACTTTCAAACAACGTTTGCCTTTTGACTTAAAAAATTCTTACCTAGTGTTTTTAGAACCAAAATTTAAGTAAAGGTAATTGGCCTATGAAGACGGGAGCAGTTAATAAAAGTTAGTCTACTGTTTTTAAATTATATTGTGAGTAAAAGTGATCAACATATTATAAAAAATCAAGTTCTCATATAGGTACTGTGAGTGGATCTCATAGTAAGTGATATCAGTATTATAGGAAATGTTGAACATGAGTGATCCAGAGATGGGAATATGAATATTTAAACATTGTGAAAATGTTGTATGAGCTTTTCTTTCAGAACGTCGGGAAAACTGTAATTTCAGAGTTTGTTTTGAGTAATTTGAAAACATACTGATATATCTGACACTATTTGGCCGTAAGGAAAGGTGAAGGAATGAGCAAAGAGTCATGACTTAAGACAAGGAGGAAATGAAAATATTGAGACATATTTCAGATGTTCTTGGAGTTTTTTTATAGAAAGTCGATGAAATGGAAGTTTTAGAGAACAGCAGAGTATTTTCCAACGAAAAGGACCTTCACGATCTACTATTTGTCCTCAAGGAAAAGAATTAATTTGGACACATTGGAATCATTTTTTTTTTTAACCAACCCGGAGTGCCTCCCTGGGATTTACCCGCATAGTTCATGCGAACACCACTCATTTTGAGCAGTATATATTGAGCAACATGGCATGGTGGCATTCATGTGATCAAGGCTGTGTCAAACAGTGAAATGTGTTATGGCGGACAAGTAAATTGAATAATATTGTTTTTGAGCATTTATTGAAGGCGTTCGAGTCAATCCAGTAGAAGAAAGCACGTTAGATGGATTGTGGCATGATATGTGTGTGTTTGTGTGTGTGTATTTTTTTTATAACCCAAAAATTATATGCCACTCTCCAGGAGTTTAGTATTCAAGTTGATTTATTGACACCAGTACAAAAAGGGAGTCACTGTTCCTTGTAGAGAATGAAACTTTTTTTCGTGCGCTACTCTATCTGTGGGGGATAGTGTTTCCTCATTATAATGCCCTCACATACCCCAAAAGATGTCTTGCTTCATCATTTAGGCTTCGCTCCTCGTCGGGCAGGAGCTGCAATGTCCTACGGGTCCCCCGAAGAGTCTCTTTATCGGAGATCTTTTGATGAGAAGCTTTTTGAGTGCGTGGGTGTAAGTGGCAGTGAAGTCTAAAGTGGTGTGTTAAAAAATGACTGGAGGGAGAGTGGGTATTATTTATTAGGATCATCCCTCTGTCATTGTTAAAATAAAGTGTGTGATGCTGCTCTAGGGGATATTATGTCACTCTGTAGCTGGGTATATGTCCCTAATGGACATATATAACAGTCAACCTGTTTCGCACTGTATGTGGGCTCAGAAGGAGATCCATAGTGCTTCTTCAGGACCAAATGAAGGTCAATTTTAGAATCAGTGGTGGCCTGAACATCAGGCTTGCCCTTGACAAGAAGGAATCAGCTATTTTGGTGTTATTAGATTTATCGGCCGCTTTTGACACCATCTCCCATGACAGCTTGTTACAACGGCTCTGGGAGATGGGGGTCCGGGGGAAGGCTTTGGAATGGTTTAAGAACTATTTGAAAGACCGGGCGACCTCGGTTCACCTTGGTCCTAGGGCAGCATGCAGTAGATCGGTGTGTTTTGGAGTACCGCAGGGCTCCATTTTGAGTCCCATGCTCTTTAATCTGTATCTGACCTCCTTGGCCAAAATAATTAAACTGTATGGCTTTCAAACGGTATCGTATGCCAATGATACTCAGTTGCTGATAACTTTCGGCCCTGACCCCTCAGATACTATCATCAGGTTCAAGAAATGCATGACCTACATTGATAACTGGATGGGTCAAAATAAACTGCAACTGAATAAGAGCAAAACAGAGATAATTCTGTTTGGCACAGTGGAAGATCATTGGTCCAGTGACTGGTGGCCACAATCACTGGGCCCCTGCCCACCACCAAAATCAACTGTTTGCAACTTCGGGATCACCATCGACAATAAACTGTCGATGAAAGCTCATGTGGTCGGGTCGTGGGTACCTGCTATGGAATCTTGCGCAATCTGCATAAGATTTGTAAGTGGTTACAAATTAATTCGCGTAACCCTTTGATCCAGGGCCTAATCATGAGTAGAGTAGATTATGGTAACACACTATTGGCTTGCATAAATGACAATCTCTATGCCAAGCTACAAACCCTTCAAAACACTGCTGCCAGACTCATTTTGGTTCTACCCAGGAGATCATCCTCCAGTGGCAATTTGAAATTTCTACACTGGCTACCAATCAGGCTGAGAGGCAAATTTAAGACTCTTTGCCTCATACACAAGAGCCTCTACCATTCTGGCCGTACTTAGGTAATAAATTGCGGAAATACCAACCGAACAGAACCCTGAGATACAGTTCTAAATATCTCTTAACACCATTGAGAGTGCGCACCATGAGACAAGGCGGACGGTATTTTTCTTATCTAGCCCCTCGGTAAGTAGACATAATATTGAGTTTTTTATTTCGACTAGATATAATATCGAGTTTTTAATTTCGACTAGACATAATATCGACTAGACATAATATAGACTACAAAAATATCGACAGAAAAATGTAATATCGACTAGAATAGCAATAATATTGATTCAAAAAAATAGAATGGACATAATATCGACTAGACAGAATATAGAGAACAAAAAATCGATTTTAAAGTAAGTTAATATTAATGTTTAATTTTTGCGTAATATAATTCTGTAGCGGGTTGTGGGTTTATAGGGGAATAGGGTGGGAAGTAATTTAATTATAATTAATTAAATATGTTATTTAAATAATTGGTATTTATTTAAAAATAAATGTTAATTAATTATTAATTGTTAATTAATTAACATTTAATTGGTAATTAATTTTAACTGATTAATTGATAAATATTTTATTTTTTGTCTTTTATTTTCTGTAGCAGGTTGTGGGTTTATAGGGGAATAGGGTGGGAAGTAATTTAATTATAATTAATTAAATACGTTATTTAATTAATTGGTATTTATTTAAAAATAATTGTTAATTAATTATTAATTGGTAACAAATTAACATTTAATTTGATAATTAATTATAATTGATTAATTGATAAATATTTTATTTTTAGTAATTTATTTTCTGTAGTGGGTTTGGGGTTTATAGGGGATTAGGGTGGGAAGTAATTTAATATTAATTAATTAAATATGTTATTAAATGTATTGGTATTTATTAAAAAACTATTGTTAAATAATTAATAATTGGTAATTAATTAAAGTATAATTGGTAATTAGTTATAATTGATTAATTGAAAAATATTCTAATTTTAGTAATTTATTTTCTGTAGTGGGTTGTGGGTTTATAGATGATTAGGGTGGGAAGTAATTTAATAATATGAATTACATATGTTATTTAATTTATTGGTATTTATTTAGAATTAATAGTTAATTAATTATTAATTGGTAATTAAGAACAATATAGTTGGTAAATACATTTAAATGATTATTAAATAAATATTTTAATTTAATTAATTTAATTTCTGTAGTGGGTTATGTGTTTATAGAGGAATAGTTTTGGAAGTAATTTAATTGTAAGTAATTACATTGTTTGAATAAAATATTGAGTTTAATTTGTAAAATATTTTTACATTTTAAATTAATTGATTGTTAATAGGTAAATTATTAGTATTAGTAGGTAATTTATATTATTAAATAAATATTAGTTCTCAATTTAATAGATTATTTAATATATTTTGCACAATTCTAAAATAAATAAATTATTTTGTAATAGATTTTACTATTTATGTTATTTAAATGTATATAAGAAGTATTTACTTTCCCTACTGTTGCACTCACTGGAGTTGGAATAGTAATTTTAACCCCTACGCTATCCAACGCTTTCCCTACTGTTACACTCTGTGGAGTTGGAATAGTAAATGTTACCCCTACGCTATTCAACGCTTACCCTACTGTTACACTCTCTGGAGTTTGAATAGTAAATTTTACCCCTACGCTATCCAAAGTTTACCCTACTGTTACACTCACTGGAGTTGGAATAGTAATTTAAACCCCTATGCTATCCAAAGTTTTCCCTACTGTTACACTCTCTGGAGTTGGAATAGTCCATTTTACCCCTACGCTATCCAACGCTTACTTTACTGTTACACTCTCTGGAGTTTGAATAGTAAATTTTACCCATACGCTATCCAATGCTTACCCTACTGTTACACTCATTGGAGTTGGAATAGTAATTTAAACCCTTACGCTATCCAACGCTTTCCCTACTGTTGCAATTACTGGAGTGGTAATAGTAATTTTTACCCTTATGCTATCCAACTCTTTCCCTACTGTTGCACTCCCCGGAGTGGTAATAGTAATTTTTACCCCTACGCTATCCAACGCTTTCCCTACTGTTGCACTATCTGGAGTTGGAATAGTAATGTTTACCCCAATTCTATCCAACGCTTTCCCTACTGTTGCACTCACTGGAGTTGGAATAGTAATTTTAACCCCTACGCTATCCAAAGCTTTCCCTACTGTTACACTCCCTGGAGTTGGAATAGTAATTTTTACCCTTACGCTATCCAATGCTTACTCTACTGTTACACTCACTGGAGTTGGAATAGTAATATTTACCCCTACGCTATCCAATGCTTACCCTACTGTTGCACTCACTGGAGTTGGAATAGTAATTTAAACCCCTACGCTATCGAACGCTTTCCCTACTGTTGCACTCACAAGAGTTGGAATAGTAATTTTAACCCCTACGCTTCCCAACGCTTTCCCTACTGTTGCACTCTCTGGAGTTGGAATAGTAATTTAAACCCCTACGCTTTCCAATGCTTTCCCTACTGTTGCACTCTCTGGATTGGGAATATTAATTTTTACCCCTACGCTATCCAAAGCTTTCCCTACTGATGCACTCACTGGAGTGGGAATAGTAATGTTTACCCCAATTCTATCCAACGCTTTCCCTACTGTTGCACTCACTGGAGTTGGAATAGTAATTTTAACCCCTACGCTATCCAAAGCTTTCCCTACTGTTACACTCCCTGGAGTTGGAATAGTAATTTTTACCCTTACGCTATCCAATGCTTACTCTACTGTTACACTCACTGGAGTTGGAATAGTAATATTTACCCCTACGCTATCCAATGCTTACCCTACTGTTGCACTCACTGGAGTTGGAATAGTAATTTAAACCCCTACGCTATCGAACGCTTTCCCTACTGTTGCACTCACAAGAGTTGGAATAGTAATTTTAACCCCTACGCTTCCCAACGCTTTCCCTACTGTTGCACTCTCTGGAGTTGGAATAGTAATTTAAACCCCTACGCTTTCCAATGCTTTCCCTACTGTTGCACTCTCTGGATTGGGAATATTAATTTTTACCCCTCTGCTATCCAAAGCTTTCCCTACTGATGCACTCACTGGAGTGGGAATAGTAATTTTAACCTCTATGCTATCGAACGCTTTCCCTACTTTTGCACTCTCTGGAGTTGGAATAATATTTTTTACCCTTACGCCATCCAACGCTTACCCTACTCTTGCACTCACTGGAGTTGTTACAGTACATTTAACCCTCTTGCTATTGTACGGTAAAAATATTGTATATGTTTTGTTAATAATATGTAGATATATATATATAAAAAAAACATTACTTTACATTAATTATTTCTTAATTGTACGTTTATTTAAGTATGTTAAATATGTTTATATTAATTTAATTTAATGTTATATTACTTTTAAGTTACTTTTAACATATTTAAAAAAATCGATATTTTGTCATTCTATATTTTTTACACTTGATATTTTGGAGTCGATATTTTTGTACTTACCTGTTTGAAGATAGGAAGTCGATATTTTGTCAGTCGATATTTTATCCTCGATATTTTGGCATCTCGATATTTTGTCAGTCGATGTTATGTCAGTGATCCTCGCCCATCATCTCTGGAACAGGCTCCCCCCACACATTTCTTCCATCTCCGATCACATGTCCTTTCGTAAGGAATTACAAACCTGGCTATTTCGCAACTAATAGCTTCTGATGACCCTCACTGTGTCTGCAAGCGCCTTGAGACCTTACGGTGATATGTTGCGCTATAAAAGACCATATGACTATGACTATGACTGAACTAACCAGTGCCACCAACTTTGTAGAAGGGAGTAGCGTTTCTGAAAAGAGAGAAAGTGTAGGACAAAAGTATAGTATGGTTAATATCTTGTCATGATCGCTATAGGTTGGCATAAATGCATGTATAATAACAGTAATGTGAATAGTTAAAATGATATTCTCCTTAGCATAGTGACAGACATATATAAATAGGTATAAGATCAATTATTAGATTTTGCCAGTGTAGTTCTAAATCCATATGTTTACTCTGTCATTCATACAGTACCCCTAGGTAAACTACCCAGTTTGGTGTGACTCTATAAAAAGGCTCATTCCTAAGGTAAGTATATGAACCATAGCTGTCTAGGTAGTTAATAGTGCAAAGTAGTCCCCACCATTGATGGCAAACCTCTAGACACTGTTGTCTTGTTTTTTACAAAATACATCATGTTTATCGTCCCTTAATATTAGAGTCAGGACCTCATGAGATCAGTGGGGCACTCGGGAACTGTGAAATGAGAGACAGCAAAGAAAATAGTGTTAAAAGGTTTCATTGTATCCCACTGTTATTGTCAATAAAGTTTGTTGTTGAGAAACAAAACCGCATTGTTTTGAAGACTAAGAAAAACTTAATAGTTGTTATACAAAGTCCAGGGATGATCCCCGCATGCTGGAGGGATTTGCCCTGTGCATTTAGGGGGAGTTTACAGTGCACGGAGTGGTCACGTTTTGTTATGATTTAATGGTTTTGATGCCTGTTGGGAACGGCACATTGCTCTGTGTGAACGTATGAGGCTTCATGGTGCCCCACTTATCAGGTCAAAAAGGTTCTAAGTGGGTCAGTGAACTATGCATAAAACCAGACCTTACTCGCAATTTAGCAGGTTTGACACAAAAAAGACGGTACATGTATGAATGAGGAATAGTTTTTGAGAAACAATTGTTTAACATCTAGGTGCTAATAAAGCCAGAGAGATGTTGCCTCACATACTGAAAGGGTTTTTCCTTTCTATTTTACTCTCAGTTCTCCAGTAGTAGCAGGGCTGATCCACCTGCGTGCCTCTCCCTGTCTCTGCTGGCAATGGGAAGGTTGGGCTCTATCCCTTATATAGTGGAGTGTGTTGTCAGTCAGTGAGTTAATTACATGTTAATGGGAGAGTTTGTTACGTGATGCGTGGGCACCATCTTGTAATGGGATGATTGAGTAGACATAGTGCTTGATATTTATTGTTATCAAGCTATAGTTACCAGCGAGTGTCGTACATGAATTCTTTATTTTTCTAAGTGTGATGGCTGGTGTTGGTGTTGTGTAGTGAAAAAAACTTTTAGTAGATATTCTGTGAAGAAGAACTTGAGATTATTTGTGAGGGACCCTCAATACGTAGCCTCAGCTTTATTGGAGTTGTGTAACCCATCTGAGTATTTCAGGACAGGTCTAAATTTGGATTGAGATTGCTATGTGCTGCAGTGCAGTGCATGTCCTCACTCACAGAGGGAAGAAGATCCACAAGCGTTGGGAGGACCTTCAGTGCTGGGCACATATTATGGTCCAAAGTCAAAGTCAAGTTTATTTCGGTTGATTAAAACCATAATTTTACACATCACTAAACAATAAATTAAAAAAGTTTCACAAAAAAGTAAAACAAGAACCTCTTTCAGGAAAACAATATCATCCCGTCTTATCTTGTTTATCCCATCCTATTTTGCAATAATTCTTCCATAAAACCGGATACAGTGCAAATCTGACAAGGAAAGGGTAAACTCATTTCTAGACAGCAGATTCGCCCCAGCTTCTCTTGTTCCACATTGTTGACTATTGTCTTACACTGCCTCTTCCCTGAAACCAGATATAAAGTGGAGATGTGACAAGATAAAATTTGCTAAAAATGGAAGACATCAAGTTTTAAAATATCTACTCTGCCACCCTCATACTGTAATATCTGCAATTAACATTTTATCTGACAATGACATATCCATAAAACCGGATATGCAGTGCAAATGTGACAGCGCAAGGCGTGCTAAAAGTACAAGGGTAGCATAAATAGTAACAGGGAAAGGGTAAACTCATTCAGGACATACTATGGTCCAAGATGTTCTCAGGCTGTCCTCCCAGCCAACTTTGCATTACTTCCTACTGACACGACTGCATGACAGTGTCTTTTAAGCTGCTTTTCTGACCCTCCATGTCCAGCTGGATGCATTCGAGCAGCAGAACAGCAGTAAGTGAAATATGCAAATATGTTATAAAAGAGTTGACTAGCTATGTTTACAATTTAATTCATTTTTATTATGTCCGTGTTACCTGTACCTGTACCATTTGTAGCCCTGGTTGTTTTTTCATTTCATGTTATTCTTTTATAAAATCATTTATGATTAAAATATGTGTTAGCAGAAGTGAAAGTTATTCTTCATCAATACATTTGGTGTATATCCTATCAGCTGTCACACATTTTGAACATTGACTCAGTACATTTCCTTTTTTGACAACCCAACAGAAATGTATTGAAGGTTGACATTATTTAATGTTTTATTGTAACCAGACATGCAGTGGTATTCTTTTTCCAACTCCGATGAGCTTTAAATATATTTTTTGAAGCTCTAATAATTTGTAAGTATATATCTTCATTTCATATACACACAAAAAACTCACATGGTACTTTATATCAATAAATAATTTTCATTGTAAGCATTATGTTAGGGGGACGGTTGCCCGAGTAGTGTGTTCTGTAATGACTCATTCTTACATATGTGCCACAAATTCAAGAAAGATGTCCTCCACTGAGAGTCTTGGTGATAGTTTTTGGAATTATGGCTAACTATTTAAAAAAGATTGTACCTAACCATTATGAAAAATGGGAGATCTACCTTGCACATAAATATTTGCATGACATTAGTATAAACTATCTATGTATACGAATGTTGGTATGAAATAATTTCATGAATATTACCAACACAAACAATTTACAAGTCAATAGAAATACTTTATTTAGACAATCAAGTACATTAAAGTGGCAAATGCCATAAAAAAGATTAAAAGAGACACCCTTATAATTTTTTTGTTGTTGCCATATTATGTTAAAAAAAAGTGATTGGCAAGTACCAGCTATTCATTCATACAGATTCAATCAATTCATATAAAAAAGATAGTTTAAAGCACATTTCTGATAAAAAACATTTGATGTATAAAATGTTCCTTTTTAATAGCATAAAGAACAGACGATTTTCACGCTAGATGATAAATTACAGTGCTTCTTATAGTGAGCATGACATAATAGTCAATATACCTTTATCTTGCACCCATATAATTTAAGCACATTATTAATAAACAGAGAACAAAAATCTTCATGAATAGGAGAATTACAAATTAGCCAATTATTTCTGTTTCTCGGCGTAAAAACCTGTGGTCTCCATAAAACGTGTTATCTACAACAGACTTCATGGCTGCATAATTTATACCATGTGACTCTAAAAACTCGCCCTGTGGCGCTGCAGTGTTTAAGACAATGGTTTTCTTCCTTAATAATTTGTCTGCTGTGTCCAAAAATGTTATACGTTTAGAAATCGTCTGCGGGGCATTGTTCAGGAGATAATTAACATCAGCTGGAATTGTCTGTAAACATTCTTTAATCAGCAGATACCGGAGAGATCGTCTGCATTCCTCAAGGAGAGAAGGGCAGATGCAGAGCAGATGTGATAAAGATTCCTGAAACAAGCCGCATAGGCGGCATGTTTAAGTGTCGGGTTGACATGCCCACGGAGGTAGTAAGTCTAATGATAAAAAACAGGCCATCCGAAGTTGGCAGACTTTCAATTTATTATATGATGAAAATGGTTCTCTGATGTACTTTTGAGGCCCTCTTCTGGCATTCCTAGAAAGATATAAAACAGTGTGTTCTCTTTTGGAAAAAGAACAGTGATCTGATGCAAAAGATTCAATTTGTACCTTTCTATTCAATGCTCTTTGAATTGTGGATGTGGTACTTTTAGATTTCACAGATCTGCAGCACCTCTTAGTTTCAGTGCATCTGTAAAGGTATGGTCAAGGCATTTGATTGACATGAGCTATTGCCTGTGAGACCTCCTTCCAAATTATATTTTTCAATAATCCTGGCTCTGCTGCACATGCTGAGTGCATGTACTTTAGAATACAAGCCTTCTGAGTAAGTAGTTGGTCACTCAATGCGAATTCCATCCTGATTAGGGCTGGGGAGGTGTTGTAGGGCGGTCTGAATAGTGATCTGAATAATGCACTCAGTGAGCTATTCAGGAAAGTGCCCAATTTCCCTGGGAAAGCCTCTCTCCTGTATGTCAGCATTGGGATAAGTTTGGCAGAGGCTATTTTCAGCATCAACTCAAAGGAGTACGTTTTTGTGCTTTTGCAGATTGTTCGAAAGGCAGATTGTTTGAGATAGACAGGTGATGGTTGTTAAGGTGCCAGTAGCCTCGTTTTATCTTTTTCCAGCCAAAACTCATGATGTTCGTTTTTTTGTAGTTAATTGTCATATCATTTGCATAACAGCGATTAGATAGGACATCTAGCAGTCTTTAAAGCCCTCTGGGATGGGAAACAACCTTTACAACGCAGTCATTACATCGCACTACACTTACAATGCTGTCATTACATCGCAACATCCCTTACAACGCATGTCACTACAATGCAGGCCTTACAACGCATACCATTACCACGCATGGCACTACATTGCATGTCACTACAACGCAGGCATTACAATTCATACCATTACAATGCATACCATTACAACGCATTGTACCCCTACACTATCCAACACTTACCCTTCTGTTGCACCCCCTGGAATTAGAATAGTAATATTAACCCCTACACTATCCAACACTTACCCTACTGTTGCGTCCCCTGGAGTTAGAATAGTAATTTCTACCCCTCCACTATCCAACCCCTGTACTATCCAATACTTACCTTAAATGCAATGTAATGGTATGATTTGTAATGGTATGCGTTGTAAAGGTAGCATGTGATGTAATGGAATGCGTTGTAAAGGTAGTTCTTTAATATGTGATGTAGTGTCATGCGATGTAATGAAATGTGTTGTAGTGGATGATGCAATGTAAAAACTGTGTTGTAAGTGCATGTGTTGTATATGTTAGCATTGTAACGTCATACATTCCTCTGGGATTGACTTAAAAGAAAAACATCATCAGCATAAATGAGTGAGGTTATATGCTTTCTGATTCACTAGTATTGGAACGTGACTGATTGTTAGGTTTAATGTGAGTACCAAGTCGTTTTGTGTGGTGGAGTGGTGAACTGCATCCGGCCAGTAGAGTGCAGCAGAGAGCCGTAATCGTAATCGGAAGTACCGAAAACGCCAGAGCCGCCACGCCGAGTAGCAAGCAGCAAGAGGGAGAGCTACGGCGGCGGTACCTCATCTCGCCTGACCAGACCCGATCTGACCAGATCCGCAGCGGATGCGGAGCAGGAGCGGGACCAGGACCAGGACCGGGACCAAGAGACTGGGGGCCGAGCCTAGAGTCACCACGGCTCGGAAAGGGAAAGAGAAGAGAAAGAGGTGAGAGGTGGCCCGGGGAAAAATACTCACAAGCAGACGGGCGGGGAGATAAGTGAAGACACCGCGACACCGCTACCTCAGGTGGAAGGGTCAGCGACCCTGCTTTGAGCATCCGAGCGCCACACCCCATTTGACCACTGAACATAAAAAAAAAAATATCAAAAGAATAACGACAAAAAAATTTACAATCCGTGGGTGTTTGGTGCCCTTTGTGAACTGTTCTTAGTAGGGATTGCTCCAAACTCAGCAAGTTCTGTGCTGTAAAAGTAAGAGTAGGAGCAAAAATACCGGGCTTCTGTGGAAAGCTGCTGCTAATCAATCACCAACCACCTAACAGTAGCCTCAACCACCTTAAACCTTGTTTTTTGGGAGTCGTGATGTTGCCCTGAACTCTAGACCTCCATGGGCTGCTGACCCACCCACTGCTAGTATCACTCTCTTCCCCGACGGCAGCTGCTCTTTGTTGCTGTTAGTACCTGCCTACTGCCATTGCGTCCTGCCACCTAGCTGTGTTGTGCTGCGCTAGAGGTTGCCAGTGCCCTTACAGCTTGGTGGTACCTCTCTGGTGGTTGAGGCGGGGCGCACGCCAGGGAGCAGACAGGCTGGGGAGGCAGAACGGTCACCAGTGGGATTACTGGATTGCCAAGCTACGGAAGGACGCAGAACGTGCGCATTTACTGGGCTGTTACACAACCAGGCCGAGGAGGAAGATTGATACATCTAGAGTTATAACAAGAGAGGAAGAAGCTACGGAGCCCGTTGGTCGGTTGTGGAGACTGAGTGTACGAGACTAGGAAGAAAGAAGGGGAGTAGGAAGTAGGAGATTGATACTATCTTCCACTGGTACCCTAGCCGCACACAGTACGCAGAGCTAAAAACACTACAACATACGTTACACTGATTGACAAAAGTGAGGTATTAATTAGAAATGCGATCAGGCAAAGAAAGATCTGTGGGTAGCCCAAAGAAACGTATCCGGAAAAACCAAGCGCCAAAGGTACTCAAGAAATCTAGAGCTAAAGCAGACCTAAGGGGGACGACTCAGACGCTAATCTCACCTATAGCGAGGATGTTTGAAAAGTCTACAAAAATCCCACAGAAATTTGACTTTATGAAGGACCCAGCAATGGCACTTATGTCAATACAATTAGATCCAGAACCAAATATGCTACAGTCCCCTATCAAACCATCAAATATATCTAAAGAGAACTTGGACCCATTTGACAAAGTTGGGGCCAGTGACTATATCTCAAACCAATTACTAAGTACTGGGAGTGGACAAAGCGAAGGACAATTCTCTATATATAATGAATACACAGAGGAAAGATCAAAGAATCCTATAAACCTTGATACCACCAAGAATGTTGTTAACGAAGGGGCACCTATCCCAATAGAGGCCAAAGTGATCATTAGAAAACAACAGGATAATATATTAGAGGAACACCTTCTAGCTTTACCACTGGGACACTTAGAGAACTGCGAGAAGGATAAAATTGAGTATGAACAAGGTAAACAACAAGTAGGCATTGAACTAATGAAACCGGAACACGGTCTTACCTCACAAATAAAAGCTGGCAGAGAAAATAATATAATACAAAACTTGGGATCTAAAGACCAGTTACAAGAGTCGAATCTTAATCAACTACAAATACCTCCCAACACTAACAACATAATAGGTAGTAACGACTTACTAGTACCTACAGATGACTTTGTATCCATAACCAAAAATCCCATTGACAATATCAGGGCCTCAT
This sequence comes from Lissotriton vulgaris, assembly GCF_964263255.1. Classification (NCBI taxonomy): domain Eukaryota; kingdom Metazoa; phylum Chordata; class Amphibia; order Caudata; family Salamandridae; genus Lissotriton; species Lissotriton vulgaris. The sequence goes on from NC_141693.1 coordinate 921,180,139, forward strand.
CGTCAAAATATGTACCAACATGTGCAGACAAAGAACTTCCAGGGAGACAAAATAATCATGAAAATATTAATAATACGTTGGATCTCAAAGAAACAGATGGGATCAAGAAAACAAAAAAACAAGAAAAACTGGATGCAGGAACAATATGGGATATACACTACCAAACCTCAGTATTGACTCTTGAGGCACTATCAGCACAATCAAACAAAATGGATATACAAATAGATATTTTGGGATTTATGGCCAACGCAGTTGCCGGAATTGAGACCAAACTAGCAGAACTAAATAATCTAATAATAAAAGTTCAAAAGACATCAGCACCAAATTACATCGAGTGCTCATGTTCCCCAATAATCAATAAGCTGGTAACTATACCGGAGGTCATGAAAACAATCTTGGAGGACATTAAAGAAAGTGTCTGCATTAAAAAAAAGGACACATGTAAGGAGGACGGTCTTCAAACTAAGATTAGTGAAATTATACCTGTAGATAAACAAGAACAAGTGCGACAAAAACTGTGTACTGCTAACACATCAAATGGGATCATAAATCCGAATAAAAATCAAGAAATAAATACTATGGGAGATGAAAAAAAACTGCTGGACTCACTATATGAATTGAATAGAGAAGGAGAAAAGGAAGAGGATATGGTAGCCTTTGAACCAACGAAAAGACAGAGAAAAAAGCTGCGTAAAGCGAGAAACAAGGCATTAAAGGAAAACACTTTTCAATTGAATACTGAATTGGTCACATCTAACAAAGAAATAGGAACAACAATAGACGCTAAATCGGACTCAGTGCCAACTAGGAATGAAGCAGGAACAAAACATGCACAAACAAAACTAACAGATGGTAATACTAATGGAACAAATAAAAAAATAAAATATAACACCAACGGGAACAACCCAACAAAAGGCTCAAAAACTACTGAGGGAGATAATAAATACTATGACATCTTCTTAAAACCAACAGTTTCCAGTAATAATCATAATCCGGTACAAGTTAGCAACAGTACACTAGCTGATAACTCCGAGGAAAATAATCAAAACATAGCTCAGGAAGATGGAGTAAAGCGAATAAATAATGGAAACGGATGTATAATAAAGGAGCCTATTTATTCCAATATCCGAAGTGACCCAGCAAAAGATGTGATCAAAGAAAAGTTGTCAGGGACTGCATCGGAATCCGGAAGATCCTCACAAAACGAGAAGGACCAACACAATCATATAACTCCACTAACGCAAAGAGAAGGAGATAAAATACATCTGGTAAGCATCCTGAGGAACTGTAACCAAAACGCTGATCTAGAGGCAATGAACGAAACAGGGAAAAAGGGACTACAACCAAAACCTTGGAAGGAAAAAGAACCAACAGAGGATTTAATATACCCAAATATCCAAAATAATTTGGTAATTGAAAGAAGAGGTCAGAACAGGCAGATCACTTATATGGATTACAGAAGAAATGGAGCCACCAATGGTGAAAAAGACAGGTCCACACAACTCGTCCTCACGCCACTTTATGAATCAAAAGGTCCACACGACATACTAAATAGAGGAAATATCCTCCGACTGCTGAAATCGATAACATCGCTTGAAATGATAACCACAAAAGACATTACATGTGTGGGCTTTCAGCCAAACCCTGAAGGAAGCCTTCCGCTAACGCTACTAACAGTCACCACAGGATCGTTAGCGGACCTAATCTTAAAAGAGCATGATACCTTTCTTGAATGGGGTATACAAATCAGTCATCCACTTCCAAAGGTCTATCCAATCCCACTTCTACATGAAGAACGTCAAACAAAAAAATTACAGTCTGAAAGAATCAAGAGTGTATTTTCTATTCTAAAAAATCCTCTTGGCAAAACAATCATCGAAGATAAAAAACGTCTGATTAGTCCAAAGAAAGACAATACTAATGAGGTAAACGAAAAATGGATTACAGCAGCCTTGCATGGTAACAAGGTACATTGACAAGACTCGCCACTAATACCATTACAAGAACAGAGCACAGCAACCTCTATAATGAAAATATGCTCATGGAACATCAACGGGATTAATAGTAAGTTAAAAAACGCCAGAATAGAAGGTCTCTCGGATCAAAACCAACTTATATTATTGCAGGAAACATGGGCAATAGATCCACCTATGTTAAAAAATTACAAGGGGTATTTTGTACCAGCAATTAAATACAAGAAGTTTGGCCGCCCGTTCGGAGGCCTAGCAATATACGTTCCATTGGTATTAGACGCAAAACACGAGCAAATACAGACAAATAATCCAAATCTACTAGCAGTAAAATTACGATACAAAACTCGCAGAAGGAGGTCGTATAAAATCTTGATATTAGTCAATATCTACATACCACCGAAACAGAAATTAAAGAAAGAGATGACTGCCGCCATAAACAATTTACTTCTGGAACTAATCTTGGAAGAGCCGTTAGCGGACTACATCGTATCAGGTGATTACAATACAAACTTGCTGACATCCTTTGTGCGGGATGACTTCGTCCAAACTCAAAACCAACAGTGGGAAATCCCGGATCCAATAATGGAACCTAGAACATCTAATAAACAAAATAGAATAGGGATAAACTTGGTAAAGAACTTGGAAGCACTCGGTTTTAGGGTACTAAATGGGAGATTCACAACAGACTCTCCACCGGCTAGCTCTTTTCATTCAACTAACAGTAAATCATGTATTGATTACACATTTACATCATTGTGTACTTTCAGCAGAGTGACTTCCTACTATCTAAAAAAAGTTTTGAACAGCGATCACAGCCAGCAAATCGTTAAGATAAAGTTATTTTGCGCAGAATCTGAAAAGTACTCGATATTACAAGGCCAGATCAGTACCATAAATTACAAAAAACTTACTTGGAAACCTGAAAATATGGAGGAGACTATTGCAATGGCAAAAAATCTAGCTGTGGAATGCTTTGATGAACAAACAAAGTGCACTGCCCTAGATAGATGGGCTGAATTTACACAGAAAGTGGTGTCCAACAATTCAAAAATAATAGGTAAACAAAGGAAAAAGAATACATTTATGAAGATAAAAGAAACTAAGATCTATCTCCCATATGCGGTAAGGAAAACTAGAACCATGAGAAACAGGCTGAGGAAACAGCTAACCAAGACCCCACTTAACGAGGAAATACTGGCATCATTAAAAACTACAAATAGCACCTTAAGGAAACTAATCTGGAACGAAAAAAATAAAGACAAACAAGAGCTTTTAACAAAAATCTATTACGCAAGTACTTTAACAAACTCGCGGGAATTCTGGAGATTAATTAATGGACTAGCTAGACCAAATAAGGTTGCTATAGGATCCAGCTTATCTGAAGAAGAATGGGTGACGTTCCTTAAAAAACATCTAGATTCCAAATCCACAGCACCAAAACAACCTGCAATCAATCCGATGTACATAAAGGCTGATCAAGAAGGCGATTATGATATTATAATAACTGAAACTCAAGTGGCTGGGCTAATTAAAAGACAGAAGGATGGGGCCCCCGGCCCCAATGGTATCCCATTTGCACTATATAAGGAAGCACCTGACTTCTGGTCCACATATCTTACAGATATTTTTAGAGAAGTAGTGGAGAGCGGCCAAATCCCTAAATCATGGAAAGGATCATTAATAACACCAATCCTAAAGAAAGGAAATTGGCAACTATTGGAAAACTATCGCCTAATTACATTGCAGGACACCGATGCAAAGTTGTTTGCCGGACTCCTACTGAAGATCTTAACGGAATGGGCAAAAGAGAAACAGGTACTGCCTGCGAATCAAACAGGCTTTATTAAGGGACTTGGTACATCCACAAATATTTTAATACTATCACTACTAATAGATAAAGCAATCACATCTAAAGAACTGCTATATCTGTGCTTCGTAGACTTTAAGTCTGCTTTTGACTGTGTTGACAGAGAACTCCTTTGGGAAAAGCTTAACAAACAAGGAATTCCGCATAATCTCTTACAATTGATCCGGCTCCTGCACACAGAAACTTGGGTAAAGGTAAGGTTAGGTGAGGGAAATACACTAACCAGAAAAATCTCTACATCGAGTGGCCTAAAACAAGGGTGCGTTCTGGCCCCCTTACTTTTCAACTTATTCTTAGCAGATCTTTCTACAGACCTAAATGAAATCAATGCACATTCCCCAAGGCTAGCAAACAAACTGATATCTAACCTATTATATGCCGACGATGTTGTGCTTTTAAGCCAAACCAAAGTCGGCATGCAACGATTAATCAATGGGATTTTTAGGTATTCACAGGAAAATGGCATGCAAATAAATGAAGCTAAGACCAAAGTAATGGTCATTTCAAAAAATGCTCATCTTAAATCCAAACATAAGTGGTTATTAAACGGAAAAAAATTGGAGCAAGTAGCAGAGTATAAATACTTGGGAGTTACTTTTAATGACAAAGGCAACTTTCAGACACAAAAATCGGACATTATAATTAAGGCAAACTCCCTAGTAGGGGCCTTTAAAATCATTCAGAAATCAACAGGAGATTTGTCTTATCACCCTTTATTAAAAATAATTGCCGCAAAATTATTGCCTGCTCTAACCTATGGTAGTGAGGCACTCAATGGTCAAGATGCTGAAATTATTAATATAGCTGTAGCTAAAACGTACAGATCCTTATTCTCTCTCCCGAAGAATGCCTCACAAGCTCAGGTGAGACTTGAGTTTGGGCTAAACAATCAATGCTACGCAAGGAAAGGGCACATACTAAAAGTATGGAACAGAATAAAAAACGACAAGGATAATGAAATGTCCCGCTTATTGTGGCAGGAAGTGAACAACAAAACAAACACAAACGTCAGCTCCTGCTTAAACAGCGCTATTGCAGAATTTGGTATAACACCAATCTGGGAAACCACAATTACGTCGGAGAGCTTCAAAAAAACAATAAACAAACTCACTAACTACCTCTCCATGATTATGGATAAAGATATTCTGGTCAAGCGTAGCCACGCATGGTCAATTGTCTCTGGATATAAGAAAAAAAAGGTTCAAACCTATCTAGAAACTGCATGGTCTAAGAAAAATAAACATATTTTTATTAATGCCAGATTTGGCTTCTATCCAGGCACATGCCACTTACCACCATGGAAGAGACCACAAGGAAATAACATATGCAGGCTTTGTAACCTAGGAGAAGAAAACATCTTACACCTATTGTGTCTTTGCCCGGATCTGGAAATTGAAAGAAAAACTACAATTAAAAGAATGTTTAACATGCGTAGTGTAAGGACATGTAGACAGGCACTGATCGCAAGTCTTAACCCAGAAGATTTGCCGATGAGTTCTGCGCTTGTTAAATTCCTTCGTGCGGTACAGAAGAAATTGGATGCTTTTGATTGACCAAACAATAATCTACGTGAATATGGATTTTATACAATGCAGCTTTTTTTCCTTTTTATGTGTATAATATATATCTAACTTTTGAAAACTGATTGAAAATCCAATTGTTTTATAATTTTAAATTTGGTAAAGTTTTATCTGCTTTTTTGTAAGATTTTAATTAATCAAACAAATAAATAAAAATACAAATACAATACAAGTCGCTCATAAACAGATTAAAAAGAGCTGGTGCTTATATGCACCCCTGCTTGATGTTTTGTTCAATGCTTGTTTTGTCAGAGACTACTCTATGACATCCTTATTTTATCAAATGAAAAAGGACCAGTGGCTATGGCATACAACTCAGGACAAATATGGTAGCACAGGGAAATTTCGGAAAAATGCCTAAGTAACTGAGAACACAACATTTTTGTTGCGTGGTGCTCTTTTGGTAATCACCCCGCCACCTGGGGAGTCTTAGCGAAACACAGGAATCCTGGTTGGCAATACTCACAAAAAACAAACAAAGCACATACAGACAGTCTGTATTTAAAGTATAGCTCAGATATATTAATCTTCTTACTCCAGAGTTGTAGAGTGTACTTATTGACGCTTTATTCTCCTCAAAGACGTATGGTGATTCAGTAAATATACATTCTTCAACAAAGGCAGCCAACATGTGTTTCATCTGAAGACTTTCTCAAGTCTGTGTAGTTAAAATGTTTCTGAGCCAAAATAATTTGTTAGTGAAGTTCCTCCAACTCTGGTAAGTCAGTGTGCCCTGGAAATGGGGTCAAGAGAGAATTCTTGCAGGAGAGTACTGTGGCAGCATGGGACCCTGATAAGTTTTGAAACCTGACGCAGCCTCCCAAAGTCTGTGCCAGATTTATCCATAGTGGTTCTGGGATGTGCCAGGCTATACGTTTGGACCACAGTCGTTGGCTATTAACATGGTCAAAAGCCCTGCTATAGTCTATGAAACAGCAGTAGAGCTGTTCCTTCTTCTTGATTTGTTTTGCTGCAAGCATCCTTAGAACCACAAGGTTATCCATGGTGCCAGACAGTGCTCTTAAGCCAGTTTGGTTGAAGAACAGAATGTTATTTGTAGCTGCATATTCTTCTCAATCCTCCAACAGGCGCAACACAATATATTTTGCCTCAACATCCAGCCGAGAGATATGTCAATAGCTATATGGAAGCAAGACAGGACCTTTTTTATAGATAAGGTGTAAGCTCGAACCTTGCATTGAGGTTGGAATAGATTCACTAATTATGCAGCAAGTGAACAGATTTTACAGTGCTCTGGGCCAGAAATTGATTTCATGTTTGTAGACCGATGCTGGGATGCCATTGGAACCTGGGGCACTATCAACTCTGCTTTTCTGGATCCATGTTGCTGTGTGAAACATAGTCAGAGTGCCATATTGTCTTTGAAGCTTGGGCATCTTGTATAGTGATGTGATGTGAAAGATCTGTGTCTGTGAGAGACAAAGTTGGTGTGGGTCCATGTGTTTGAGTGCTGTATGTTCCAGTGATTTTAATTCATCAGAGGGAGCAAGGGTGTTATCTGACCGAAAGTGGGTTGGGGGCTGAAGTATCGGGAAATGGGACTATTGAAGTGGTAGAGCTCGACTGAGATACACTTGTAAATTCTATTTTCGTATATTGGTCCAACGGTTCTAGCGGTTGCGTGCTCGATTTGTCTGCACTAGTATCATTCAAATGATTTTGGTTGTTTCTGTTAGGCGATGTTGCAATTTTACAGGTAGTCCCTATAGTTACTGAGGGGCCTATGTTGATATGGTTGGTTGTAGTAATTGTGCTTGATAAAGTCACCTTTGGGTCAGAGTCAGAGTGTACGCTCTGGATGTCTCTGTGGCTTGATTTTGTTGCCTGAGTTGAGATAGTACTTAGGCTACCAGTGTTGCATTGCCAACTACGGGATGCAGTAGTGACAGGAGGCTGATGAGACCTGATTTCCTCGTAAATTATTAGTTGAGGAACAGAGTCTGTAACTCCGCTGGAATATGTTTTCTTTGCTATTTTTGATTTTTAAAAGCTCCATTAATAGTAATTTGTGCCCTGTAAGAATTGTCTGGAATATGCTTGGCGCTATGATTCTGAGATGAAGCACTGCAATCTAATTTCAAAGGAGTTGGGGGGTCAACAATGTTTTGCCCTGCTGGTGTTGCCTGTTTGTCAATATTAAAGTAATCCTTGAGCGCCACTGCCTGTATCGTGCCTCTTTGGGTCTTAGCCTGTTTTTTTGCTAATTTTCTTGTGTCCCTTCCTATTTATTACGCTTCGATAACTGTTCTGATGGGGAGCCCCACAACGTGTTCGATTTATTTCCCATGGTGACTGGGAGATTTGTTGCATTATTTGATTGTCTTGTATTTATTCCTTTGAAATTTGTGATCTTGTTGCTAATATTGTATTTATAATCTTTATTCGGCAAAATTGTTCACCATAAAAGAGTACATATGCACAATAAATATTCAATTCCCCCGCTAAAGCAATAAAATATAATACAGCATAAAAAGATATCCTGAGATAAGGAATGCTCCACAGTCACTAATTTAAGTGAAGGTATCTTCGGTTACATGCATCAGTCCGTTGGTAACCAAGAATGCAATTTCAGTAACCGGGAGCGCGTCAGCCAAACGCTACCCACAAATTTTGCCACCCCGCATATCATGACAGTGGATGATGAATCGGTAGAAAGTACACGTAATGCCAGACTATGACACCTCAACCCCAGCTCCCTACATACAGGCTTCAACCAGATTTTCCGGGCCACTTTGTAGGCGGGACAGGCAAAGAATAAGTGGGCCACAGATTCCTTTGGTGCTGCACAGCCTGGACACGAACGCAAGGGGGCACCAGATTTAGACCACCTCATGGTGAAATCAGGCACCGGGAGCGTTCCGTACCTCAGTTTTAGATATAACGCTCTATCTAGGGGTTTGGTTATCAGGTCAAGGAAGGGTTCCAGTTTTTTCACCCATTTAAATTCCAAAAACCGATCCGTGAGTGAACCCCCATCCGAACCACTCAGTGCCTCGCCCTGTACCCAGTCCCAGTAAAGCTTTTTAATCACTTCCTTGGGCGGCGGCATCTGAGACTCCCATGCGTCTCTTAGTCCTAGTTTAAGGACCAGGTCTCTCACATTGTTCAGCCATCCAATTTTTTTGCCAGTGTCGAGCAGTAGAAGGTCATCCAACCCTTCAGCATATTTAGCAAGCTCCTCAGTCCTTCTTAAGCGGGTCCAGAAAAGCAATGGGCGTAGCCTCACCAAGTCCTTAAGGGCTCTTCTGCCCAAATCTAATCTCAGGGGGATCAACGGAGTGGAAGTGGGAAGAGCCACCACCTTCCTCAAAAAGTTATTTTCCGCTATGGAGAGATCTGATACATTTTTGAACCCCTAGAGCTCGGAGCCATATAATGCCGCCGGGAGTATCTGGCCCTCATAAATCGCCATGGCCGGGGAGACAGGTTTACTACTTGACTCGCGAAGCTCCCTCAGAGTCACTCCAGATACTCTTTGGTGGCTGAGTAACATTTTGGCCAGATGGTCCTTCCAGGTCATTCGACTATTTATCCGAACTCCAAGATAGTCAAATGAATCGACCATCTCCAGGGGAGCCCCATTAAGCGAAAAGTTATTCTTAAATCTTTTGGAGGGTGAGAATGCCATCAATTTAGTTTTCGAGGTATTGATGATTAAGCCTCTGTTAGTGCAGAAGGAACTAAATCGATTCAAGAGTTTTTGCAGACCCACTGGGGATTTGGAGATCAATAAGGTGTCGTCGGCGAAGAGTAAAGTGGGGATTCTTTCCCCCGCCAGGGATGGGGCATCCGACTCTTCCCCTTTCAGATGGTCCACCACTCCATTCACAAATAGGGAAAAAAGAGTTGGGGCCATAACACAACCCTGGCGTACTCCCCTCCTCACAGGGACCCTATCCGTTAACTGGCCCTGGGTACCCCATCTGATCCTCGCATAATTCCCCTCATGGAGTTTTACGATTAAACTCAGGAGTCTACTGGGGAATCCCATCCCTCCTAGGATCTCCCACAATTTAGCCCGGGTCAAAAGCTGTTTTAAGATCTATGAAGGCCATATATAAACTGCCTTTTTTGATTGTAACTGCCTTCCAATAGATAACAAAAAAGCGAAAGACCTGGTCCATCGTGCCTACCTTTCTTCGGAAACCCGCTTGGAGGTGGGAGAGGATACTAGCCTCCTCTATCCAATCGCCAACCCTTGAGATGATGACCCTGCCAACCACTTTCTGGATTATATCTATCAGACTGATAGGTCTGTAGTTGGCAGGGTCATCCCTTGCCCCTTTCTTAAACACTGTTACCACCTCGGCCCCCTTCCAAGAATCTGGCACCGGGTGTCCCCTAGCAATCAAGTTCATTATTGTGGCGATGAGATTGGCCCAAGCCAGAGGTTCCGCAATCAACAGGTCCCCAGGGATCCCATCCGGACCGGCCGCCTTCTTGGGGGTTAGATGTCTAATAGCCATTGCTACTTCAGAGGCCGTGAATGGGAGATCGTCCACCCCTGTGGTATCCCTATCTCCAAAACTTGCTACCCCGGGACTGTTTATCTCTTCATTACCGCCATATAGGGCTAAAAAGTGGTTAAACCATTGCTGGCTAGTTATGTGAGCTGCTAATGGTTGCGATCTCCCCTGCCTGGCTCTGTTAATCAGATCCCAAAAAAGGTTCGGGTTCCTCCTGCTCACAGCATTAGTTAGGTCTTGCCAATGCTGTTCCTCCCATTCGCGTTTAGCCAGCGATAGTACTTTCAAGTAGTCCTTCCTAGCCGCTCTAACTAGCAAAGGATCCCTGGAAAGTAGGGCTTTTGTCAGATTTTTCCTTTTGTCCTTACACTGGTCCGAATACCAAGGTTTATTTGTGATGGGAGGTGTGGTGTTCTTCCTATGGCTTTTCCCTTTGGAGGTAAAGAAGTGACTAACTTGCTCTATTGTGGCTTTATTAGCTGAGTCAAGGAAAGTGTGCGGATTCATACTAATCTGATTTTCACAATCCCAGACCTCCAGATCCGAGCACAGGCCCTCCACCAGGGATTTAATGGTCCCTAGATCGTCCTCCTTCAGGTTTGCCTTGTCCCATTTCAATCTGCGGTTGTTATTGTATGGGATAATCTCTTTAGTTATTTTTGTGGGGGCATTCACCCTCCTGTCTTTAGAGATGCCCCAGTTAAACTTGCTACACAGGGGGTTATGGTCGCTATCCTGACTTGGGAGCACCTCCATATCAATTAGGTCTGCCCACAAACTAACATCCATTAGGATGTAGTCAATTCGGGACGGCCCAATAAGCCTATTGAAAGTCAGTGCACCTGCCCGGTCGGACATAGTCCTGCCGTTGAGGGCTCTTAACTTATGATCCCTAGTTAGTGCATTGATTTGGATTGCCCTAGCTGACCATTTTCTAATAGGGGGCAGAGACAGGGTTAGAATGGACCATTTTGAATCTTCATCTTCAATACCCAAGGGATCGTCTCCGAGGAGGGGTTCAAACGTGCAATTGAAATCCCCCCCCCCACAATGATTTTCGCTGTTGGAGGGCAGTTAGCTAAAGCTGAATCCAGAGCTGATAAAGTTGAAGAGGCGGTTTCCCCAGGTGCCCCTCTGGCATACACGTTAAATAGATCAAGCCTGTATCCCTCTACGGGTCTCCTAGAAGAGAGGTGAAGTATGTCACTACACTCCAACTCATGGCGTGTGACCTCCCAGTCCAGATCTATTTTTATCCAGACCGTGAGGCCTCCCGCCGGTCTACCCTTCCCTCTACTTACTGCTGGCAAAAAGTGGGTGGTGTATCCCGATTTATTTAAGGGTAGTAGGCTCCAGGTTTCCTGGAACAGGCAAACATCGAACTTCTCGATGAATGTGTGCCATTCAGGTATATCCAGCTTCCGTTTCAACCCCGCTACATTCCAAGATAACAGGTTTATTACCCGTCGACCCTTGGGCACCTTGGTGTAGACCCCCTTGTTCCCCCCATCATTACCCACCGCGGTCATGCAGCTACCCACCTCCTGAACCAAGGGATTAGGGTTTGCAGGGCAGCTAGCCGTGCTGACCATACTCCCGGCTACCGAAGAAGCCTCAATAGTGATGTTGGTAATGGCAATTTGAGTTAAATGGGATCTATCTTGCCCTATATCTATACTGCCACGTGATCGTGGAGCCTCCATACCAGGCAGACCAATTCTCTCCCCCCTGGACGGTGAACATCAATCACAATCTTCCATCCCAGAGAGCTGCGAAAACCGATTATAAGTGTCCAAGGGGGTAAAAGGTCTTAGATGTTCCATCCTGGTGTTGTGGTTCATTGTATGTCTACGGGGCACTGTGGTCCAGGTAGAGTGATCAGCCGCCAAGGCAAAGTACTGCCCATACTGGGGATAAATGTTGCTGTGAGGCAAAGTAGGGGGTGGCCTATAGGAGTGGAACTTATTTTGGTATTTAAGAGGAAGGGCCTCTGTCCTGGGATAGAAATACGTTAGGGCCCGAGGGATGATTCGAGTGTCCCCATTTCCAGGTGGCCAGTTTAAGATGTAATCTACTGCCCGAGGGTCTCTAAAGTTAACCACCACTAGGTCCTCCTCTATATCTTTTCGCCTGCTACCCAGCCAGTTAATCCTTCTGACACGGACTATATCACCATCTATATTGTGTGCTATGGGCCTATATGTCCTCAACCAGTGAATGATTTTATTTTTAAGTTCATCATATCCCTCCTTCTTACTTTCTGCTAATGGTGGGACCCCGGTCAAGACCACCACAAAGGGTACTGCTTCTGGGGGAATTTCCACTTGCGGCACCTTTTTCCGTGGGTCTCTAGTATATCTGCCTTCCCCTTGGTCGTTCTGTTTATTACTTATCGGGGCCTTTGACACTGGCCTTTTAGGGTCGCCACCCGTTTCAATTACTGGTGTGTTTAGGTGTTTAGGAGGGGGTGGATTTTGGGAGCCGAGATCGGCCCTACCCTGGGGCTGTGACTTGTGTTTGGTCGGCTGAGGTGGGGCAATTGGAGTGTTAGCAACAATGGTAGCGGGAAGCCTGGCCGGAGGTATGGGATGCGCCACCCCACTCCCCTGGGCTTTGGTTAGAGTAACCATGCTGTTTGTAGCAGTCTCCAAAATAGTCAGTCTAATTTCAACCTTTTTAATGGTCTCATTAATAGGTAAAAGGAGAGATCTTAACAGAAATTCCAAGTTCCCTATTAATGAGGGGGGAGATGGAATATATGGTGCTACAACCCCAGCATTGCTATCAGAATCCACGGCCTGTATAGCTACTTCAGATGATCTGCTTTCCAACGGCGGTGCTACAGCTGGTGGAAAATCCGGCCCCTCAACTAGGACACTCTCAATTTGAATGGGAGTTTTTAACCCTTTACCAAAATCAGAGTGCGGGATTTTAGCTTTACCTTGGGCCGCCCTTGATTTCCTCCTTTTTTTACTTGGAGGAGGGTGATGAATCTGGGCAACAACTAATTGCTTGGGTTTCTGTTTCCTAGGCTTGGATGTGACAGTGATGCGACCGGGGCTAGGGGTAGGGGAAACAATTATATGATCCGAGGGCAAGCAAGGTGTGGGTGTAAAATCACGAAGCAAAAGGGGAACACCTTCTTGGCTAGCATTATCCCCACTCATGTCTAGCGAGCCTCCCTCCCGGGTCAAAACAAGAGGAGTACTGTCAGTGAGGGGTCTGTTTTTCATGCTCTCAACTGAGCGACGCCGCTCAGCCCTGCGCTCAGCTAAAATGGAGTCCTTATCACCCTCACTCAGTACCTTGGGGAAGTAGTTGTCCAAAGACCCATTGCGTAGTCTTCCTTTCTTCCCAGGGGTTTCCTCTTCTGTCAGCATAACCAACGTTTGTCGGGGCACGGACCACTGTACTGCAGATGTTAAGAGGTAGGCCCAGCCCAGCCTACTCTGGCCTATGAGGGCCTCAGAGGGCCCGCCCTTTGCCCGGGCTTCTCCCGGGACGCTCCAGCGCGCTTCCGCGCTGCGGAGTCGTAATCTTCTTAAATGATGATTGGGACCAATAGAAGTGAAGCTTTCAATCCCCCGGTGCTCAGGGGGGCGGGGCTAGCAGGGAGAGCGGGCCAGGTGTGTTCTATCGGCCGGCAGGGACTCCTGGAACATCGAGTCCCTGCGCGCTCGCAGCCCTGCTCTGCCCTTTCTGCACCCTGGTAAGTCCTTTCCAAACCTCGGGGTCTTTGTGGCGAAGCGGGTCCCGCGGAGCGGGAGCCGCGTGGAGTTGTTTAAAATCCGGCCTTTGGTGAAATCCGGGGTTGGTGCAGCAAAACACACGCAAAGCAGCCCAGGGACAGCAAAACAGCACGAGGAGCTGAGAATCCCGTAGAGCAAGGAATGAAGTGAGGCTTTCAATCCCCCGGTGCTCAGGGGGGCGGGGCTAGCAGGGAGAGCGGGCCAGGTGTGTTCTATCGGCCGGCAGGGACTCCTGGAACATCGAGTCCCTGCGCGCTCGCAGCCCTGCTCGGCCCTTTCTGCACCCTGGTAAGTCCTTTCCAAACCTCGGGGTCTTTGTGGCGAAGCGGGTCCCGCGGAGCGGGAGCCACGAGGAGTTGGTTAAAATCCGGCCTTTGGTGAAATCCGGGGTTGGTGCAGCAAAACACACGCAAAGCAGCCCAGGGACAGCAAAACAGCACGAGGAGCTGAGAATCCCGTAGAGCAAGGAATGAAGTGAGGCTTTCAATCCCCCTGTGCTCAGGGGGGCGGGGCTAGCAGGGAGAGCGGGCCAGGTGTGTTCTATCGGCCGGCAGGGACTCCTGGAACATCGAGTCCCTGCGCGCTCGCAGCCCTGCTCGGCCCTTTCTGCACCCTGGTAAGTCCTTTCCAAACCTCGGGGTCTTTGTGGCGAAGCGGGTCCCGCGGAGCGGGAGCCGCGAGGAGTTGGTTAAAATCCGGCCTTTGGGGAAATCCGGGGTTGGTGCAGCAAAACACACGCAAAGCAGCCCAGGGACAGCAAAACAGCACGAAGAGCTGAGAATCCCCTGCTAATATTAGATCAGTATTACTAGACACTGTGGGAACCTCCATCTTGACTACCACAACATACTTCTGGGATTTTGAGTTGTTGGAGTTAATGAGGTTTTTGGGAGGCTCTACTGCAGGTAGGACTGGTGATGATTTAATGGCTCTGCCTGCACGCCATTGATATTGATAATAAACAGAATTTTAGTAAGCGCACAGCTACCCCCAACGGGGTGTCCCAGCATTGGAGCAGACAGATCAGGGCCAAAGGAGCTAAAGATTAGTCAGTACGGCAAAATAACCATGTTTTCAGGGACTTGCGGAACTCAAGATCCGACTGAATCAGGTGTAGGTGAAGGGGGAGATTGTTCCAACATTGAGTGGCGCCCACCACAAAAGATTTGCCTCCCATTCTAGTTTTTAAAAACCAAGCACGAACAGCACAAACGGTTTCCTTGCATTAGAATCGGTTGTCCAGAAAGGTGTCCGATTCGGTCGGGAGCATATGTTCTGAATCGGATACGCCAAATCCGAATGCTGTTCGGAGCCCTTCCGGACGGCATCGTAATCAACCTCTATCTGTTAAAATTCTAAAAGAATGCACTTTCTCAGACTGTCAAAGTTCTAATTGCATTGGCTCGTTAGGTTAGTCACTGTATGAATGAAACTGGTTGCTCAGTGGGGCAAATTGTCCAACCACTGTACAAACCTATCTCCTAATCAGGCAAATACTCAATTTCTAGGATAGCCTCATCTACTCCTTAGTAGTGCAGGACCAAGCGAAGTGACCACTTCAGAGAATGGGTGCTAAAGGTTAACAGTACAAGCAGAACACTTACATCAGGAAACCAAATAGTAAAGCTCCCAAACCGATTTTGTAAAACTAAGGCCCAGATTTACAAAGGTGTCATGAAAAGTAGTGCAGCACCAAAAGTTGCTGCATCTCAAGACAGGGAGAGACCAAGAAAGAGCCATATCTACAGAGAAATTGCACTCTCCTACACTCTCCCTAGTGTGGAATTTTGCATCAAAGCGCCACACACACACCTTTGTGCCATAATGCAAGATTCAATGCATGAGTCTAGCAAAGGTTTTGTACGGTAAGGGTTCCCTTCCAGTTTAATATACTATGAATAAACAAGTTTAAAAATGTTTACTACTTTGTATGTGTACTGTACAGTGCCGCACACATGCAAAGCTGGAACAGTGATGAGAAATGAAAACATTTCTCCTTTTAACACCTGCTTTCCGGCAGGTTTATTTTTTGGTGCAAAACCATGTCTACTAATGTCACTAGATAGGGTTTTGTATAAAAATGCATGGGTGATTGCATGCAAACACCCATGTACCATTTATGTAACGTCCCTGTGACACTAAGTAATGCAAACCAATCATTCATGCTGGTTTGCATTACCTTTTCTTACAAACCAACTCAAATACCAATTTCCATTGGCTTGTAAATCTCTAACAAAGTTTGTGTTGGGTTTGCGTTAAAAAAGCAATGCAAAATCTTTGTACTTGGCCCGTGTATTTTATGATTAAAATAAGGACTACAAGAACTCTTGGGTCAGATGTATTGCGTCTTACAATGACAGTTCCTTTCCATATCTTCTCATCTCTGCATGGAAAAAAGTGAATGCAACTTTCTGTACAATACTCACAAGTGGCCAATGGAGACTTCTTCTCCTTCAAGTCGCACAGAGCGATTCCCAGTTAAAGTATGCCTTTAGCTTTCAGTAAAGCTAGAGAGAGTGAGGAAACGACAGTTTTCTTTTGTAGGCAAGCACAGTTCATAGCTTTCAAACTTTAAAGAGTTCCTGTAAGGCTGTGACTGACTTGTTGCGTCTCTATGGCAGACAGTCTCTATGGTCTTTCTGAGTCTGCCTAGCCAGTGGATGGCACCTCCCTCCTATTCTCCTCTGCTCCCAGCCTTTTTCCTGGCGTTGACTCCAAAGAAATCACCTTCCTCTGTAGAGTCCCCTTTATAGATACCGGTTCACAAGATGGTGTAAGTTTGCTCTGACACTCACTTTCCAGTTTTAAAAACAAATCTTCACGAAGTACAGTTCAAGACCAGTTGTAACAGGTCAACTGATCTACTTCACAAGAAGAGTCCTCAAGCTCCCTTGAGTGGGCCGGGTAAACCAACTGGAGAACTTGCTTGGTTGAGGTGAGTCACATTCCCAGCCATACTTCGACCAAGTCAATCCACTTCCAAAGTCCTGCACCATGCAAACTTGTGGGTCTGGTATTCCTTTTCTTCTCAGACTTCTAGCTGCCTTTCATTCTGGGCACAGGGGATATCAAACTTCCCTTACTTCTGAGAGTCTGGGTTTCCGTGCCACTCAAACAAATGAAAGGCAGCAGACGTATGTCGGTCTTGAGTCCAATCCAGTCCAACGCTTCTCACTGAAACACCAACAGATCTAGCACCTAGCAGAGGTGGGAGGATGTCAGTATTGTAACTCCCCTCCCCCACAAGTACAGCAGTTTCTCCTTTTAGGTAAAGATTCTGCTATGAGAACGATCAGTTAAAACTTTTAATATGTTTACACTTACAGTTTTCAAAAACTGGGTCAATTACATGGGTCCCCTACTATCGAATTCTAAAGTTGGTCTTTCCTAAACTGGTTTGGTAACCTTTGATATTAGGTTTCAATAGCAGGTAGACTAAAATATATCTTGTCCCTTCTCTTATCCCAGCCGAGTCGGTTCTTTTCAAAATTAATAAAAGAACATTCCTCTCTTTTCTTCTACGGGCCCTCCCAGAAAGGTTCAGAAAAGGGGGTGGTGATGAACAGAGTGTCTGAATTAAGCAGACCACTCTTACCCAGTCCAAAGATCAGGGCTTGATCCATCACCGTTGTTTATCTCACTGCACCATCCCAGCTCAGAACCTGGCTATATGCAAATCAGTCTGTCCCTGGCCCAGTGCATCATAGGAACAGGGCAGACTAAACTACCAAGCCAATTCTTCACCAGAAAGGAGACAAGCTACCGGGGACCGGTTTCTGGCATTTCAGCCGTTTTCGGCCCGGCTTGCTTGAATCCTGATGGTGCAGTGAGAAAGGGACTCATGTCTGAGTATACCCTGCCACACCTATAGTGGCCAAAAATAATTCAGAAAAGGGGGTGGTGATGAACAGAGTGTCTGAATTAAGCAGACCACTCTTACCCAGTCCAAAGATCAGGGCTTGATCCATCACCGTTATTTATCTCACTGCACCATCCCAGCTCAGAACCTGGCTATATGCAAATCAGTCTGTCCCTGGCCCAGTGCATCATGGGAACAGGGCAGACTAAACTACCAAGCCAATTCTTCACCAGAAAGGCAACAAGCTACCGGGGACCGGTTTCTGGCATTTCAGCCGTCTTCGGCCCGGCTGGCTTGAATCCTGATGGTGCAGTGAGAAAGGGACTCATGTCTGAGTATACCCTGCCACACCTATAGTGGCCAAAAACGATTCAGAAAAGGGGTGGTGATGAACAGAGTGTCTGAATTAAGCAGACCACTCTTACCCAGTCCAAAGATCAGAGCTTGATCCATCACCGTTATTTATCTCTCTGCACCATCCCAGCTCAGAACCTGGCTATATGCAAATCAGTCTGTCCTTGGCCCAGTGCATCATGGGAACAGGGCAGACTAAACTACCAAGCCAATTCTTCCCCAGGAAGGAGACAAGCTACCGGGGACCGGTTTCTGGCATTTCAGCCGTCTTCTGCCCGGCTTGCTTGAATCCTGATGGTGCAGTGAGAAAGGGACTCATGTCTGAGTATACCCTGCCACACCTATAGTGGCCAAAAACGATTCAGAAAAGGGGGTGGTGATGAACAGAGTGTCTGAATTAAGCAGACCACTCTTACCCAGTCCAAAGATCAGGGCTTGATCCATCACCGTTATTTATCTCACTGCACCATCCCAGCTCAGAACCTGGCTATATGCAAATCAGTCTGTCCCTGGCCCAGTGCATCATGGGAACAGGGCAGACTAAACTACCAAGCCAATTCTTCACCGGAAAGGAGACAAGCTACCGGGGACCGGTTTCTGGCATTTCAGCCGTCTTCGGCCTGGCTTGCTTGAATCCTGATGGTGCAGTGAGAAAGGGACTCATGTCTGAGTATACCCTGCCACACCTATAGTGGCCAAAAACGATTCAGAAAAGGGGGTGGTGATGAACAGAGTGTCTGAATTAAGCAGACCACTCTTACCCAGTCCAAAGATCAGGGCTTGATCCATCACCGTTATTTATCTCACTGCACCATCCCAGCTCAGAACCTGGCTATATGCAAATCAGTCCGTCCCTGGCCCAGTGCATCATGGGAACAGGGCAGACTAAACTACCAAGCCAATTCTTCACCAGAAAGGAGACAAGCTACCTGGGACCGGTTTCTGGCATTTCAGCCGTCTTCGGCCCGGCTTGCTTGAATCCTGATGGTGCAGTGAGAAAGGGACTCATGTCTGAGTATACCCTGCCACACCTATAGTGGCCAAAAACGATTCAGAAAAGGGGGTGGTGATGAACAGAGTGTCTGAATTAAGCAGACCACTCTTACCCAGTCCAAAGATCAGGGCTTGATCCATCACCGTTATTTATCTCACTGCACCATCCCAGCTCAGAACCTGGCTATATGCAAATCAGTCTGTCCCTGGCCCAGTGCATCATGGGAACAGGGCAGACCAAACTACCAAGCCAATTCTTATACTGGGAAGGAAACAAGCTACCGGGGACCGGTTTCTGGCATTTCAGCCGTCTTGGGCCAGGCTTGCTTGAATCCTGATGGTGCAATGAGCTAGGGACTCACATCTGAGTATACCCTTCCACGCTTATGGTGGAGAAAAATAATTCAGAAAAGGGGGTGGTGATGAACAGAGTGTCTGAATTAAGCAGACCACTCTTACCCAGTCCAAAGATCAGGGCTTGATCCATCACCGTTGTTTAGCTCACTGCACCATCCCAGCTCAGAACTTGGCTATATGCAAATTATCAGCTGGATAGAAGTTTAATGTGAAGTCTGAATGCAAGATTTATGAAGCAAAGCATAACAGTGGTATTAGACACACATTATGTTCATGCATAGTGACATACATAAAAGATAATCACTATTCAATGACATGTTAAAAAAACAAAAAATTGCCTCTTGACCAGTGGCGGAGGGAAGGATTTCTTCTGCAGGAATGTCCTCGAATATCACCTGTGGTGTTGGTCGGAATGTAGACACCAAGGGAAGTTGTCTGGCAGCAGCTGACAAGCAAAGCATATTTAGAGTAGTAAGACAAACAAGCAGATACATTCTGCTGCCATTGAGACATGTTGGATGCACACACATAGGATACTTTCTTGGATGTCTTCATTTTGGCAAAAGAAAAGAGTGTTGTGTTGAAAATACAATGCCATATTATAGAACTGAAACAAGTGAGAAGGGATATCACATTAAACAAAAATGCCCTTTCCATCTATAAAAGATTAATAGTTGCTGAAAAAAGTCTCTACTATACTTCCCAAATCGATCAGGCCAAAAACTCAGCTGGAGAACTATTTCGGGTGGTTACTACTTTGTCCAACCCCCCGGCCCCGCGCCTAGAAGGTTCTAAGTCTTTAGCGGATGCTCTGGCCAGTTTCTTTGAGGAAAAAGTTAGTTCCATTTTCCTTACCTTTTCGCATTCCTCCCCTTTACCCTCTCCTGTGGCACTCCCCATGAATACTTCGCCCATCCTATCATCTTTCGACACCATTGATCAGGAACATATTCAACGCCTGGTAACCAGCATTAAATCCGGATCCCCCCTTGACCCATGTCCCCCTGCTATCCTGAACCTCATCCCAGAAGCAATCTCTCCCGCGTTGTCTACCATCTGCAACGCCATGTTTTCAACAGGCATATACCCCTCAGTCTGGAAGGAGGCTATCATTAAGCCACTTCTAAAAAAGCCAACTCTGGACCCTCTTCTCCCCGCCACTTACAGACCCATCGCATGTCTCCCTTTCCCAGCCAAGATCTTCGAAAAAACTATGAACATTCAACTTTCGAAATTCATCAATGACAACAATCTACTTGATGACACTCAGTTTGGCTTCAGACAGGGGCATGGGATGGAGACAGCACTGCTAAAGGCCGCAGATGAAATTCGAGCAACAATGGACATGGGAGGAGCGGCAGTCCTAATACTCCTAGACCTTTGCGCTGCATTTGACACGGTCGATCATGTCACTCTGATCGACCGTGTCTCAGCTCTAGGAATAAGAGGCAAAGCCAAAGATCTGATTGCCTCATTCCTAGCCAATCGCCCTCAGACTGTCAAGATGGGCAATTTCACCTCCCAGACCTTCTCCCTCCCATGCGGTGTTCCACAGGGCTCCTCGCTAAGTCCGACGCTTTTTAATATCTATGTATCGGACTTAGCGAGGGTGATAAAATCTTATGGAATTGCCCTTACAACGTACGCCGATGATACCCAACTAGTATTATCGGTGCACAACAACGGAGCATCCGTCGCAGCCAACTTTCAAGAGGGAATGAAGGCGATAAGCTCCTGGATGTCATCAAACTGCCTCAAACTGAACTCCAATAAAACGGAGGTGATGACATTCGGGAGCTTGCAGCCAGCATGGTCCCCTCAGTGGTGGCCACCTCAGTTGGGCCCCCCCCCCAACCGGTGGTCAAGGTCCACAATCTGGGAGTCACTTTTGACAATAAGCTGACTTTCCTCCATCACGCCAACACTGTTGTATCATCTGCCTTCTACACCCTAAAAAAAATAAAAAAACTACTTCCTTACCTACCACAGTCAGCGGGCAAAACACTTATCAGCACC
Source organism: Lissotriton vulgaris (assembly GCF_964263255.1). Lineage (NCBI taxonomy): Eukaryota > Metazoa > Chordata > Amphibia > Caudata > Salamandridae > Lissotriton > Lissotriton vulgaris. The sequence goes on from NC_141693.1 coordinate 921,201,374, forward strand.
TTAGTGTTTTCAAGAACCGACTATTGCAACTCCCTTCTCCTGAATGCTCAGGAAAAGGTTCTCAACAAACTCCAGACAGTACAAAACGCTGCGGCCAGAACCCTACTATCCATTCCTAAGTTTACCTCAACCTCCCCGTATATTAAAGAACTACACTGGCTCCCTATTAGGAGCCGAATCAAATTTAAGGCTCTGTGCATAGCCTACAAAACCCTGAACAACGCAGGACCACAGTTTCTAAAAAAAGCTCTCCGCCCAGTGGAACAACGCAGGACCCTACGATCTTCCTCAGCCTACTTGCTGAACGTCCCTCGGACAAGAAAGGCCAGCTGGGGAGATAGATGTTTCACAACCGCCACGGCCAAACTGTGGAACACGCTACCACTCCACATCAAAACTGCCCCCACGCTCCTCAAATTCAGAAAGAGCCTCAAAACATGGCTGTTCTCCTCTTCCTAACTCCCCCGTCATACCATAAGTGGGTTCTGTAACAATAGCGCTGAGACACCCGTATGGGTATTTGCGCGCTTTAAAAATTGCAAAAATAAATAAAATAAAATGACTGAATAAAATAGTAACATGGGTGGTTGTATGGATTAGTGACAGGAGACATAAACCCACTCTGTCACTTATGAAGAGAGATGTAACTTCAAACCAAAACCAAAAATGGAGACTTACCAGTTTTTTACTATCTGCTGTGTGTGCGGCCAGTCCCTGTTTTGGTGCAGCTCTGGGATCAGAAGAAGAAGTGGTGGCAGGCGGTGGGTACCACGACAACACATGCCCTTGAAACAAGAAGTGATGAACATATATGTGTAACAAACATAACAGTACCAATGTATTGTAAGGAGAAGTCTGTTTGACAGCTGCGGGTCAAATCAGACATAAAAATTCGGAACGAAAACCCTTTGCATGCATTTTTATTCTAGAGCCCACTTTTCATTTGTCCATTTACATTTTTAAAATTCTGAAATTATAGTTGCTTTACAGATGAAGAGAAAAGTCATATTTGGTGCAAACGCTGTTGCTTTCAAAATGGATCTGCTGTGCGTGCATATTGCAAAATTCTATTTATTTAATTACTTTGGCAGGCTTCAATTCCCTTGGATGTTAGTATGCATAGTCACTGCCACAGACAGCTATATAACCCACCCTAATGGCTTATCCATGTTCAAATGTTGATACATTTTGTAAATTACCAATAAAAGGAACCTTTTAAAATAATAGACAAGGAATCTTTTACTTCCTCATAAATGCGTTTCCTACACAGGCTAGCTAGTATATTGTACTTGCAGTTAATTATTTTCTCTCACATAATGAAAATGGAATTTCTGTAAAACAGTGTGCAAGACACTCCATTTGCCACCAAACAGTTTGGATGAGAACAGCTTTGCAAACAAGTATACATTTATACTTGCTGGGATTGCACTTCCTATTCAGCTTTCTCTCGGTTGTGCTTGTTTACATTATGTGAAGTATATCCATCTCCAGTTTTGATTGTAGAAAACTGGGGTTTAATCAAGCAAGGAACAATATCCATCACACCGACAAATGCAAAGCTAATAGTCCTTGGTTTTTATGAGTGGAAGTGATTTGCAATCGATGGGTGAAATTGTGTGTGTGTTTATACGTAACTAGCAGCCGCCCCAGCGTTGCCCGGGGCAGAAGGGGGCTGGGGGCAGCATTTCAGGCTTGCGTGCACTCCCGCCCTGGCCCCCGCCCGCCACAACATTGTCTGTGTCCCGGACAATGTCGTGGCAGCGGGGGCTGGGGCGGGAGTGCACGCAAGCCTGAAGTGCTGCACCCAGAGCCTGAGACTTACCTCAGCCGCATTTGTTCAGGGCCAACCTCACGCACAGGCTCCCTCCCGCCCTGACATTTCCCTTGTCCCAGAGCCTTACCTGAGCCGCCGCTCCTCCCCGCGCTCCTCACTTCACCGCCGCTTCTCCTCGTCATGACGCACCTGAGCGCCCGCTCCTCCCCGCGCTCCTCACTTCACCGCCGCTCCTTCTCGTCATCACGTACGTTGCGGCCAGCGCAGCGTTGCGGCCGGCGCTACTTTCAGGGCACTACTTTTTTTTTAAGTTATATTTTTAAATTTCTTTTTTTTTTTTCTATAGCCTATGTCCATCTGCACACCCTGAGGATTACAACAATGTATTTGGTGTGTGGATTGGCGCTGTGCTTCCCGAGTTTACCTTGCCAAAAGGTTTGTGTTCTCTCTTTATAATAGTAGTACAGATTGTAAGGGTGCATGCCACACAATGTACTTTGATTAATAAAAAGCCAGACCTATTGGCTTTGCCAATGCTTCTTCAACTTTGTCTCCAGCTCTACCCTCACCTGTCACTTTTGCAGGCTTCTCCCTCCAAGTCTGCTGTTTAACATTATTTGAATTAAGCATGCTAGACCCCTAAAGATGGACTTGGAGAAAGTCTTTCTACAAAAAAGAAAGTTGCACCTACTAGGCCTACATGTCACCAGACTATAATAAATATTTCACCAAAAACCGCAGACATCCCCTCCTGTCTATCCAACGCCTTCTCGATCTGACACCCATTATTTTTGCTTTTGTGGCTTTTAGGCTTGAGAAATCTATTGTTTTTAATATAAACTTTAAAGGGACTTACATGCACCCTCCTCTCTTTCCTGGCTTCTCATTTGTTACTGTGCGTACCACTTGAATTTTACTCCATTTCTATTGGGAGTAGCATTTATTTTGCATTTACTAATGGTTGTTCCTCATCTGCTTCTCTTATCACTTTCCCACAGCCAAAATACTGTTACCATCCACTTTGGTGGAACTATTTTTTCAAAAGGTTTTGCCTTTTACTCTTGCAGCATATTTATATAACAATTTATCACTCACTGAGATTAAGTGATTTAGATGGAATCACAGGATGTTGCGTGGCACTACCAAGACTCGAACCGGGATCCCCAGCACATAAGGCAGCAGATCTGGCTGCTACGCCACATCATCTCCATTCCTGTGTTATCTGCAAGGGGCTCTTTCCTTCTGCCGGGTGATGAGTGATGAAAACAGCTCTTTATTCATCTTCGGGCTGTGTTATATTCCGCAGGGAAGCCACCATGTTCCTCAGCCTCTATATGGTATACAGTGGGAAAGCAAAGAGTGGAGTGGGGTAAAGTGGAGTTATGTCCTATAAATATTGTGAAGTCTATTTGCATAGACTGTAATGGCATACAATGGAGTTCGATAGAGTGGAGTGTTGTATTGTGTAGGGGCATATATTGGGATTTTGTATACTAAGATAGTGTACTGTTGTGTGGCATACAGTGGAGTGTGGCACAGCGGAGTGTAGTAAACTGGAATTATGAACACTGGAGTGGGGTAGTCGGCCCTCAAGGATATCCTTGGGGGCCAACTACTCCTCCTGTTAACTCAGAAAAGTCCCACACAGCAGGATTGCTAAGAGGTTAAGAGAGGCCACGCCCTTTTCTCCACCACTTTGCAAATGCGTCTCCTGATGCCCTACTAGTCCCCTTGGCTATTGAGAGTTCTTGGGGGCCAACTACCTCTTCGGTTACCTTAGTGAGTGCAGTAGCTAACCCCAACTCAAGGCCAGCAAGAACTGCAGTGCGCCTGTTGCACACATGCACACTGCAGTTCTTGCTGGCTTTTGAGTTGGGGTTAGCTGCTGCACTCACTAAGCTGGCTGAGGGCGGCTCTGGGATTGAATTTCTTCCGAGCCGGAGAAGCAGAGACTCAGGTTTCTAAGCGGAGTGCAGCCAGCAGGAGTAGTAGGAAGCAGGCAGTGGCGGCTAGGAAAGACTAGGAGACCTTATTACATTGGGGGGTTGCACGCATCGCACTGACAAACCAAGTGAGACCAAGCAAGGAAGGTCTCACTTGGTGCAAATATACTCCAGCAGGGCACGGAGCTCTGCAGAATTTCACAAAGATATTTATGTCTTGGAATGTTTAGGAGCATTAGGATTTCCAGTTGCTGAGTTTCTGGATTATGCTATAAGTCTTTTTAAGTTTGGGACTCCTGGGACTTGCCCTGTAGTGTAGTAAGAAACTATTGGTATGATATTTTATTCCTGTAGGTTCTTAGGAACTACGTTGTTTTAAGTCATAGCCCTCCCATATCAAGCAATGATACTTTTTTCATTTCCAGTGAGTATGTGTTATGCGTGTGCTCTCTTGACTGTATGTCCCAGATGAGATATTAACAGTTTTCCTTTTTAAGAGATGATCAAAGTTGCTCTTGGCACCATTGTATCTGTGAATAGTTAAATTATAATTAAATGTTTGTAATAACAACATTATTAATTATTAATTGTCATTAATATTTAAACATGCATTACACTTTTTTGCTTTTATACTTACAAATGTGATGTTATTTTATTTAAAAGTGATGTTTCTTTGAGTCTTGGTTTATTATTGCAACTTACGGGATAGGTGCTTGAATTCTGCTTGTTGAAAAAAGAGGCTTTATTAGAATTATATGTATTAAAAATATTTTTTTATTTTTTATTTCTAGGGTTTACTTTCTTCTTATAGTGTGTTTTCTAGGGCTTACCTACTTGGTATAGTGAGTTTGTGGAGTTTGCAGTTTAGAGAGGTGATTCTGTTATTTTCATTGTGTGTGTTTGAATTTACTCAGACAATGCTTCCTATATTCGGGAGTTCTAGGTTTTAGAGTTAGCTTTATTTAGATATAATTAATTTAGATTATGCTACTTACTTTTTAAGTCTACCTTTCTTTTTTGTAGGTTGATTCCACCTTTCTGTATCTAGAGTCCAGCAGTGTTGCTTCCTTCAGGTCTTGCCTTTCTGTTGCAAATTAATGTACATTTTAGTGTGCATCTTTAGAGGTCAGATAAAAGCGTTTTAGTTAATTATTTGTAACTTTCATTTTATTGGCTATTTTGTTTTTGTTTTTTGTTTTTTGTTTGATTTTTTTGCCAGTTTAGCACTTATTCGATGGATGCTAGTCAGTGTTTATTAGTTAATATTGTGATATATATTTATTTTTGAATTTACATTCATTTGGATTTATTTAAGTTAATGTTATGTTTAATAAATAATCATTCCTTATATGAGTCCTATTGACTTTTTTAACTTTTGTTAAATGTTGATTTAATGTTATTGTTTTAGTTATTTGATTGTTTAATATTAGTTTAATATATTTTTTAATTTATGTATTTGCTTGTGTTTATATATTTAATAGATACATTTTAATATTTATTGTGTTATTTTGTTTTTATAATAATTATAAAATGTAAAGATAATGTTATTTTAATTAAGATATATTTGTTATATATCATTGTACTATTATGTATTATTTTGATACTCGATGTATTTTCAATATTTTGGTAGAGTTCTATATGTTAAAGGTGATTACGATATTTTATATTTCTTTATTCTTGTTCTTGATATTTGAGTATTTTAGCTGTTATTAACTATGATATTTTTGTAGTCAACAGTTGTGTTTTTCTTGCTTAAGTATAGAAACTGTATATTTTATTTACAATTTTCATGGGCAGTATTTTTCAAAATTAATATTATTGAGTCTGATAATATGTCATAGACCAATCTGTAGTTATGACGTCCACAGCCAGGATGCAGTTTTATGCAGATTTATTAAGTTCAGCTACAGGTAGTTGAGTTGTAGAGTTACAGCCCCTCCAGGAGCAGTCTGCCTCCTGCTCAGCCCACACTCCGACTGACACACTCAAGCATCCAGGCACCCAAACATTCCGTTCAAGACTCTCACGCCAGCATTCCATGCATCACATTCACACTGGCTGAGCAGCTAGGGAGAAAGTAACCAGATAAATATAAAACAGGTTACAACACATTCTGCAGTGTTATGTTCACCCTGAATAAGTAGATCATAGTTGATCCAGATGAATCTCTGTGGATTTAACCCCAACTGCTTTACCTGTACCATTCCCCAGCGCTACACCATTTCACAATCAATCTTCAATCTCAGGAAACCTCTAAGTACCCTACTTCAGATATGTACTTCAAACTTCACCAATGACATCCAAGTATGGCTCAAATTCAAATTATATAAATAACAAGGACCCCCTGTTAAGAAAATCAATTCGTGGTACAGGGAAATAAACAGTGTAAACAATATGGCATAATATTAACACATAGGGAGGGAGAAATTGCATAAAGGAAACACAACCAAGTGATTATAAAAATCTATATTTCATTTAATAAGTATATAAATGTTCATAATAAAAACAGTTAATAAAAAGGCATGAATATAAATCAATTATACAAACAGCAAGATATACAGTAATCATCTAATACATAAAAAGTACATATAAAAAAATTCTATAACAGAGGCAAACAATATTATTCGACGCGCGTTTCGGCGTTGTTGGGAACGCCTTCCTCAGGAGCCACAAATAGTATCAAGGTACCGATGGTGGGGGCGGAAGTTGAACAAACAATGCTTGTCTCTCTCTTTATATCAATGTCCAAAAGTTATAGTCATGGCATATCCTTGCTAATTATTCACATTGAAGAGACACCTTCAGGTTCGAACATAACTATGTCCTTATTTCCGAGTGACTTGCCTTCATACGGAAAATCGTCAACGCGGTAAGACAAATCAGTAATTAATGCTCTGCATTCTAACAACCACAGTGGAGGACATCGAGAAAATTGAATCTTTTATGTATCCACTTCAGAAGGTTAATAGGGAATGTCTGTAGCAATACGGAGGCACAAATAGCGTGCTACTCCCGCAGCCGTTGGGAAAGGGGGCATCGATACCCCCTTTCCCAACGGCTGCGGAACGCCAGCAGCTATCTTCTGTGCGGCTCCCGCGGGTTGAAACATTCGGACCTAGAATCTTTGTTCCAAAGTGGAAACTCGGCGTGGCGATACATTCTCCCACCGCTTATACATGACGGCAGGCACGAGCTGTTTTTCCTAAAACACCCCAAGAACACGGCAGTAGCACGCTATTTGTGCGTTGACGATTTTCCGTATGAAGGCAAGTCACTCGGAAATAAGGACATAGTTATGTTCGAACCTGAAGGTGTCTCTTCAATGTGAATAATTAGCGAGGATATGCCATGACTATAACTTATGGCCATTGATATAAAGAGAGAGACAAGCATTGTTTGTTCAACTTCCGCCCCCACCATCGGTACCTTGATACTATTTGTGGCTCCTGAGGAAGGTGTTCCCAACAACGCCGAAACGCGCGTCGAATAATATTGTTTGCCACTATTATAGAATTTTTTTATATGTACTTTTTATTTATTAGATGATTTCTGTATATCTTGCTGTTTGTATAATTGATTTATATTCATGCCTTTTTATTAACTGTTTTTAATATGAACACTTATATAGTTATTAAATTAAATATAGTTTTTTATAATCACTTGGTTGTTTTTCCTTTATGCAATTTCTCCCTCCCTATGTGTTAATATTATGCCATATTGTTTACACTGTCAAATTCAAATTATGTCATGATATCACTCTACTGCAGACTGGCTTGGCAGCTTTTAAGGCATTGATGCCCAGGAATACATGTTAGTTAACAAGACTAGATCCAAGGAAGGCTGGACAAAATAAATCTCGAAGACTTCAAACCACAACTGAGCTTCCATGTAGGCAGCAACTTCAAATCCAAAACACTTTGCTCATAAAATCAACTCATCTGCCAGCAAATTGCTTTCCTCTGGGTAGATGAAATAAGAATGGCTGTACAAGCTTTAGCTCTCCTCAATTACGAATATAGAGCAAACTTCAGGATATTTAATGCCACAAAAGACCACCAGAAGTTCCACTGGATAACATCCATGTTCAACGTTTTCAATTAGCTTCCTCTGCCTGCCACCATCCTCTACAAAGGTTGGCTGAAACATCGACAAGTATATCAGTAGATGTGCTCCAGCAAACCTGGTTGCCAAGATCAAGATGTCAAGACAGCTTTGTGAAACTTGAAGAAACAGCAGTAGCAGAATAGTCCAGGAGATTCTGGAATAAAGAAAACAACATACTGGCCATTTTTCTACTACACCCCCAGGGATATGAAATGACATTCCAGTGGAACACTGCCAGACTACCTCCCTCCTTAATTGCAGAAAGCAGCTCAAGACCCAGCTCGTCATGCAGCACCTCACAATGTATAATCCTGGATTTCACTGCAGCATACACTAAGGACCGTGTTCAATAGAATGTGGCCAGTTACCTTCATTATGCCCGCTGTCAATTCACATCAACATGACTCAAAGCACACTCTCCTCAACTTACTCCACTGTCTGGATTTTCTTTCAGTGGTATGTATGCACAGCCCACATTTTATAGTTCCCCATTACTTTTCAGCTAGTTTCTCCCAAAACAAGTACACAAACAAACACATATTTCCACTTTCTTCACTTCTAGGAGGAAGTGGTAGTATTTTGTAGCTGTGCAATGTGTTTATGATAATTATTTTTTTGACATTTCCCACTGTAGTTATCCATATTTGTTTTTTGTTAATTGTATTTGTATTTATCCATATTCAATTTCAGTTTTGTGAAAAAATATAGCTGAAACTAGAATATTTCCACTTTTATTTAACTGATAAACGTACACTCTTATTTGAATGCCTGACAGGTTACAATGATAGGATCCCCCACCGACAATAAATCAATAGACATATGAAAACATAAAAATGTTAGTATCAACCTTCTGCAATTCTGCTGCTCTTTAAATCTCATTAATAAAGTGTCCCTGTTATTTGTTCCACATGCCTCTCAATCTGCACAGATACTGGACTCGTAGGGGCAGAGTTACAAGCCCCTTGAGACACATTTATGCCACTGTTGCGTCACTTCTGTGACGCAGCGGTGGCGTAAACCATGCGCCGCATCGCACATTATTTACAATGTGACAAATCTAGGGAGATGCGCCACGTTGTAAAGCCTTGCGCCACATGACACCTGTGTTAGGTTTCATGTGGGTGTTCCATTGCAGGAACGCCTCATAAATAGTGACACTGTGAAATCTACAAGATTTCACTGAGTCACTTTTTCGAGGCTGCTGTAACAAAACCTTACGCCTGCTTGAAGCAGGCACAAGGAGTGGTGCACCACGTTAGGTATGGGCGGCCCTGGTGCATTGTTGGAGTTGCGTCACGCTTGCGACGTGACTCCAGCAATTCGCCGCCCTTACGCCACAAGATGAGACACACATCTGCCTATCCTGGGGAACATCCATGACAACGCGGTCAAAACACTGCGCTGCCTCTACCACGCGTCTTTTATAACGCAAGTCGTTACAAGGACTTGCGCTTGGAGGGCGCTCTAGACTAAGGAATAGTAGATTTACTATTCCAACACCTTCCCTACTGTATGTAGGCTGGTGTTGGAATAGTAAATCTAACTATTCCTAAGTCCAGCACCCTACAGCGCAAGTCGTGGTAACGACTTGCAATGTAAAACCTGCATTGTGATGTACCGCAAGCTAAAAGATCGCGTTGTAACATCATACAACCGCCTATCCTTGCACCACGGTGCGCCACATTGTAAATGCGACAACTCCGTGGTGGCACAGGGGGAGACTTGCCTGTTGCATCTGTTCTGGCGCATCCCTGCTGATTTGCAGAGATGCGCCAGACATTGTAAATATGCCTCGTAGTCATTTAGGATCAATTAAAAACAACATACTTTCTGTTTTTATCTACGTTTAAAAATAAATACAGACAGGAAAATAAATGATTGTCTGTCTGCATTCATCTGCAAACATCAGTCAAAACGGATTCATGTATGAAAATAAATTTTTAAAAATAAAAATTCTGTGACTTTGTACCTTGTAGAATTTCGACCAGCACTAGGATGACTGTAGGAACCTGGGAAGCAGCACAGATTGGCATCAAATGATAACTGAAACCCGAAGAGTATGCTCTTTCCTCTTCCTCATGGTTGAAGAGAAGGAAGTAGACCTCTGGGAAACCCTAAAGATTATATTTGTGACATCAATGTCCCCTGTTGACAGATGTTGCCTTCTTTATTCAGGTTGAGTGTTCAAGGCTATATATATATATATATATATATATACTGTCTGGGACCTGTAGTTTTTTCATCGCACTGCGGAAGGTGTGATGACATGTGACCAAGGGGAGGCGCTCCCCGACCAATGGGAGTGCATCAGGAGATATCTGCAGGTGTGGGACCAACGAGACTGTGTTTGAATGGGCATTTGAGGAAGACGCTTGTTGCAATTTAGACTATTTTGGTCATTTATTTCTCCCCCCAGCAAAACCAGTCCCGGGAAAGAGAACTCTACGGCCTGTAGTTTTTTTATCGCACTGCAGAAGGTGTGCTGACATGTGACCAAGGGAAGGCGCTCCCCGACCAATGGTAGCGCATCAGGAGGTATCGGCTGGTGTGCGACCAACAAGACTGTGTTTGAATGGGCATCTGAGGAGGCGCTTGTTGCGCCGAAATGCATCATGCCGCATTGGCCTAATAAAAGCCTCCAATAGGTTTCCCCAGTGTGGCCTCTCACCTATATATATATATATATATATATATATATATATATATATATATATATATATATATATATATATATATATATATATATATATATATATATATATATATATATATATATATATATATATATATATATATATATATATATATATATATACATATATATATATACTAGCAGCCCATCCAAACGTTGTCCGGGAGCAATCATGGCTCAGGGCCCCCGCCCGCCCTGATGTTGTGCAGTATTATGCCTCTATGTTTACTTTGTACGCTTTTCTAACCTGCCCACGTCACTTTTCCTCCTGTAATGCCCCGTTTGGTACCTTCTCCCGATTGTCATTTTAGCTTTAAGCTGACCGCTCCACTTTGTACGCTTTTGTAACCTGCACACGTTTCTTTTTCCTCCTGTAATACCCCGTTTGGTACCTGCCCACGTCACTGCCCACGTCACTTTTTCCTCCTGTAATGCCCCGTTTGCTACCTTCTCCCGATTGTCATTTTAGCTTTCAGCTGACCGCTCCACTTTGTACGCTTTTGTAACCTGCACACGTTTTTTTTTCCGTTTGGTACCTGTGGCTCGCTCACCGCTCCTCTCCGCCGCCGCTCCTCCCTCACGTTTGCTTTGCTCACTGCTTACTTGGCGCCCTACCTCATCCGCCGCTCACCGCTCCTCCCCGCTGCCGCTCCTCACTGCCTGCCCGCTGATCCTCACCGCCTGTCCCCCGCTCATGTTCGCTACTCCTCCGCTCGTCACTGCTCCTCCCCGCGCTGATATCCGCCGCTCCTCGTCACTGCTCCTCCCCGCGCTGATCTCTCCCGCTCCTCCCCGCACTGATCTCCGCCGATCCTCGCGCTCGTGTACGCCGCTCCTGATGTAAGCACGCATGTCGCGGGTGGCGCTACTTTGAAGGGACTACTTTTTTTTATACTTAGATTTTTTAAATAACTTATTTATTTTTAATTTATATAGCCTATGTCCATCTGCACACCCTGAGGATTACAACGATGTATCGGGTGTGTGGATTGGCGCTGTGGTTCCCGAGTTTACCCGCCTCAAAGCCTTAGAGTTCTTCCTTTATAATAGTAGTATATATATATATATATATATATATATATATATATATATATATATATATATATATATATATATATATATATATATATATATATATATATCTATATATATATATATATACACGGCTGGCAAGGCCACGTTGACATCAGAGTGCAGTCTAGATGCCAACAGTCAAATGACCTTTCCTGCTTACATGGGCTTTGATACAAGGCACAGACACACAATGTATTTGGTCAATGTCACTACCAACCACCTCTCATTTCGAAATAGGCGCAAGCGGTGAAAAAGTCACAGCAGCTATCAGAATTAAAGAAAATAATTTGAACTTCAAAAAACGTCTGCAGCAGGATATAGCCACAAATACCATGACAAGGTCACTAGTGGCAAGATTCTCTTACAGGGAATTTGAGACAGTTATCTTCTTAAACAGCAAGCCAGTAAATCAGGTAGAAGAGAACTATGGATTCTGAATGTATAAAACGCATAATACAACACCATAAACGTGTAACTTTCTCTTGTTTATATTAATTTTACCATATCTTAAGAACCTTGATTGATTTCCCAATGTTCTGGATTTACAACATCAGCCATACATCAGAGTATTTTTCAATTGATAGAACCAAGTAATATATATTACATAGGAACACGATTTTTTGAAAAATAATGCCACCATGAGTTCAGGTGCGGATGAGGGGATCTTGAAAATGACCAAAGGTGCAGGAACACGTTTGAAAATGTTATCAAGAGTCCTCAAATCGAAAATAGAAAATTCCTTCTGTAAATCAACCACAAAGGTTAGAAAAGCAAATAAATAAGACACGTATACATCAGGTTTAAATATTTAGAAATTCCTTCGGCTTGGCCTATAACCTTGAATTATTTATCTTTGAAACTCGCTTTCTTTGGAATTAAAAAAGAAAAAGAAAAAACATGTGAAGAACTGGCTCCGGGGCGTAGTTATCAATAGTGTAACATGTGCAGTGCCACAGGGGTACAGGAGTTTGACGGGGTCGTACATCACATTTGTGTCTGTTTTGATAACGATCCACGAGGCTGGGTTCCACTTCTCTTGCATAATGGCCATAGCACCCTTACTTGACACTAAGCTGGCACGTTATATTTATGAACATCAAATATTGTTCAATACTGCCATGCAATAATGTGTATTTAACTGTCTAGCAAGGATTTTCACCAAACAAAATGTTACATAAATGTTTCAAGACAAATCTCTAAATCACATTATTTCACGTTAAAACTATTACAGTTTATTTTAAGGGAGCCCAGTTTAAAACAACTAAAACGAAGCTAAAAAATCAAAGCGTATTATAGAATCGTGTGTGATAAATGTGATTTGTCTGAGGTAAAAACCTGATTATAATTGATTTCGGCGAGTACTGGTAAGTGTATATAAATAATAAACATCGTTTTTTCGTTTATACGACTTTAAATGCGCACTGTAGATTACCCGGGGGAAATAAATAAATCAACTGCTGAGATGTGTAGTGTGGTTAATCGCAGCTTTCATAGAGCATTTTTTATTTAATGTGTTGTTATTGTCCTTAGGAAGGCCGTCTCGTAGCACAATCAAGAGAACGCTCAGAGGTTTATAAGTGTCACACAATGTTCTAGGACTTTTTTATTGCCTCCGTGTTTAGGTAGTGTTTGTGCATGCATCTTGCTGCATTTTACAAATGTTCGTGCTTTAAAACCTTTTGTCTAGAATGCTTTGGTTTGCAAGCTATTCTCAAGAATCCCCGTGAACAATGGTCATGGAATAAACCCCATGAGGGAGACGGCGTTATCATTTGAAATTAACTTTTGATATCCTAAAGAGCTTTCTTTGTCCACAAGCAAGGACAACGATCGGCCACCCGAGAAGCAAAAAAAAAATACCCCATACCAAGCAGGTCCTTCCTCATGATCCTGGAGGACCACAAACCATCTTCATCTTTAATTCACGTTTTGTGACTCGGCAACTGTCTTTCTCTAAATCCGCTGAATATTACAAACAAAGGAAAGGCAAACGCGCTCTCTTAGAAAAGATGCACAAGTGTCCCTTTTCCCTGTTCTCTTTTTATCTGTGTGGGAGATGGATGGGAGGTTTGAGGTCTGAAACTACATTGTGTACTTTGCACCATATAACTACCTACTCTCACTTCAAGTATACCTTTGTTTGCACAAGTGTCTGTGAACAGCCCAAAAGATCTCTCTTGGCACTATAGTGTATAGAGTGACCCTTGCTAGGTTTGGCGCAAGCCAAATACATGGTTGTGTTTATACACCAAGACAGTGGGATTTCTGGTTAGCCTACTTCAGCAATTAGCTTCAGGAGTCCTTGTCACTGTGGACCATCCTATGGCATTTTACAGATGTTAACATTGTCCAAGGTGACATTGTACATTGCTCATGGGAGAAGAAAGTAATCCCTTTCCAGATCATAGCTACTCTTTGCAGGACAGCTCTTCTTGTAAACAAAAATAATCTCTAGGATTCTTTATACTCACTACTGCCATTTCCTCTGCTGCTGCTGGAGTAACTCCTTCCCCCCTACACCCACCCCGCCTACGTACTCAGGACGTCAGGGCATCTACTGCTGCTGTATTGGAGGGGACCAGTCCTGCCTGGCACAGAGCCACAAGTTACATTCTGTAATGTCAGACAGCCATTTGAGGATTCTAAGATCAAGCACTCACTGCCATGAAACTCCTCTTGCTCTTGAAATCTCGAAGCTGGTGCAGTTTTTCCAATTCAATTATGGTTTTGCGTTCATGACCAAATTACAGGTGAAGCTGCTGATGAGCTCAGGCTCATGTCTTCTTGTACATAGTTTCATACGACTCTCTCTGCTGCTCTGTATTGGTGGCAGCACCTGGACAGTGAGCCGTTAGAGTGAGCCGCAGGCCAAGTTGATTCAGAATTGTGAGCAGGCTGTGTGTCATTTCAAGCTCTAGTCTAAATGCACATCTCCCTTTCTCAGGGTGATCCAGTTTAACATAGTGGAACCTTGTGGATTCCCAATGCTCCCAAACACCTGGCCACACCTTAGATCTTCAATATAGTCCAAAGATGACGAGCCAAAGTTGCACAGAATCACCGATCGCAAATAAGCTTATCGTTATTTGAACCAACTCATGCTCTAACATGTGGTTCACAATTGATTTCTCCTACCCCTTCAGGAGCCTGCAGAAAGGTGAATCTGACTGCCATCATGAATGGTTTAATGATCTTGTTAAATTCCATCAATCCCTTCAAGGATACTGATCCAATTTTGAAGACTTTATCCTCTTCTTTGGATGCCACTTTGCATAAAAATGTCCAGTGCACAAAGACCACACTGTGCACAAATAAACTACGGAACACCTGGTTCACTAATTCTTTGTGAGTCATGGCATGGTCTCCAACCAAGCTGAATGGGCAGAGGGATTATGCTTTTCTGAAGAAACCAGTGTTGCCTTTCTACTGCAACCTAGACTTCATATCAAAGGGCTCTTTACCACTCACTTTCCACCACAAAGCATTCAAGCACCAGGATATTATGCTACACAACTTTTTGCCACTCTAAATCCTTTAACAGCCCTCCATGCTGTTGATCAACTCAGTGGCATCACATATGCTAGTGACACTTCTTGGGTTATTCTCCCCCTTGGCTACATTTGACTCTGTGGATTATGGTATCCTAGTGCATCGCTCTGTTGATGGGAGAATAGGTGATATGGTACTTAAATGGCTCATTTGTTTAGAAAATCGAAAGGTACCAGTCTCTCTTGCTTTCTCCTTTTCGCTCTGCAAAGTACATCTGTTGTTCCTATCTCTCGTGCAAGTTTTAGTATGCTGGCTTTTCGATCTTACTATACACCGTAAATGCAGAGCCCTATCTTATGTAGATGACACTTACCTAATCATCAGACATGATTCCAATGGCTTTGGATCTGTTTATTGCTTGCTAAATTGTCCGGATAAAATTCATTAGTGGAAGGGGAGGAATTTTCAAAATCTCAATCCCACAAGAACGAGCAACTTTTGATTGGAAACAACAGTGAACACTGGGATGACTCTTCATGGCACCTTCATATGGGATCTGCCCTTCTGCCTCCATCAAATATCAAGCCTTGGTTGGTATTTGACCAGCAAATCTCTCTAAAAACCAGGTGAATTTGGTGATGAGCTCCTGCTTCCATCTACTTTATATCCTGAAGAAGGTTTCACCACTCCTGCCTCAGTCTTTGCACGCCCCTTTGGTCGCCATCTGGTGACACTCTAGAGTGGATTACTGTCAGCCCATCCTGGCATGACAGCAGCACTATTCTTTCAGGTTTGCAATAAGTGCACAGGCTCACTTCAGATTGGTCAGTAACCTTTACAAGTTTGACTATATTACTCAATCTCCATTGGTAGCATGTTGAGAACAGAGAGCAATACAAACGCTTATCTCTGTGCCACAAGATATCTATGGCTTGAAAGTGTGAGTGATCTCTATCCCTGGATTCTAATCAGCTTGTCAAGAGTCAGGAAATCGAGCACTGGAGGTAGAACTCTCCGGTCCATTGATCCCAAACCTTGGAGTGCCCTGCGATTGTTTTTGTGCAGCAGTCTGGAACCCCTTTATTTAATGCCTATTTTGAAACCTTATTGTTCTCATGACTTCTGCTGTTGCTCATTTCCGATCCTTTCCTTCCCAATGCTTCACGTCTTCTGTAAAGAACTCAACCAAATAAAACCAAAACTCATGCATGACCATACTCCTCGGCAGACTTGTACTGCCACCAGTGCAATGCTGTGGAACTCGTGCAGTATGCTTAAGTCAGGACAGTACAAGATGTGCAGTCAGAGAAGATGGAGATGCTTAGAATTTGTAGCTCTATTTCAATTTATTTTTTGGCATCCATAAAGTGCAACAAACACCCTAACGAGGATACCCTAGCATGAAAGACATAAAACAATGTGACTCAAGTACAAAAACACCAGAACCGACCTGAACAAATAGGGATAACCAACAATCAAGTCATAAGTCGCTTCCTGTACATCAACAAATCAAGAAATCAGATTAGGCCAATACATGTTGAGGCAATTGACTGCATCTAGATGAAGCTACAGATGAAAAGGATCTTCGCCATTGGTTTTTAAATGAAATCCGGGAACGAACATCTAGAACTGGTTAGTGGATCTCAACAATCGGGTAGGGATGTACCATTTAAATCTAGAGCATAAAGGTGATTTCTCTGAAGATTACACAGCCTTCTGTACCAAGCAAAAATATTGTGATCCTTTACTGGCAACCAAAGGAGGGAGGCTAAAACAGCGGTAATATTGGGCCTGCTGATGCAAGCCATGCCCTAGTCAGACAGCATAGTTTTGCATGTATCACAGCATTTGGATCAGAAAAGCTTGTAGCTCCATGTGCACCGCATTCAATAAGCGAGCTGAAACAAATGCATCCAGAACTTAGACTGCAGGGAAATGTTGGGGGCCAACTTAGGTGCCCCCGAAAGTTCCTCAACTAACATGCCCTTGAAAAAGGGGGTGGTGCAACGGGCCCCTAAAGTACATCCCGCCCTCCTGTGAATGGTGGTTGAACCTCTTGGGGACCACCTCCTGGCCTCGCTGAAATTGCAATCTACTTGTTCAATAGCAAGCGTGAAGATAGGGCAGGTAAAATCAAACAACTGGACAATCCAGCATGGCACAAGACAGGGCTGTCTCCTGTCACCTCCTGGCCATGGATCCACCAGCCTGCCATTTACGCAAAGCAAATGAATATAGGTAATAACATTATTTCACACAGTACATAAAATATCTATGTTTGCAGATGAAGTGCTTCAGTATCTGTCTGACAACTGTCAAAAACTCCAAACCCTTACACAAATAGTTGAGGCATTTGATAGCTACCATGGATCCCTGTAAACAAAGGGAAGTCTTTATGGTTTCCTCTAATGCCAGAATATCATTCAACAGCTATGTAAGGTGGGCAAGGGGCATACACAGGGGCTCGACACAGCTAAATACCTGTGTTTATGGCACACATAAGAGATGATTGCAGACACTATATAAGAGCTATTGCAGCACTCTGCAGATTGGCCCAGGTCTGGACAAACCTTCCAATATCAGTTATGGCAGGACTACCCTGATAAAGATGGCCCTGCTTCCCAGAATACTCTATTACTAAGTATGCCCCTGATCATAACCATAACATTATTTACAGATGCAAATCTCCTCCTGTGTCATATAATATAGAGGACTTAAAGGATGCAGCCTACAATCAAAATTCTAAAATGATAATAATTGAGGGCAGATTTTGCTTCACCAAATTTTGAGAGTTGCTTGCCTCCAACTGCAGTGGGTGATGAGATCTTTGGTGATACCTCCCAACCCGGGAAGATGACTACATTCAGAAAGCACTGCATTTGTTGGAAATGGCCCTTTTGGCTGGGTTATTCCCAAACTTTTTGATTCTTCCGCCTATTTTTTCCTGACCTGTGTTTGTTGGCTATAGGACTCTGGGCACTTTAGCACTGCTGATCAGTGCTAAAGTGCATATGCTCTCTGTGTAAATTGGTATTGTGGCTGGTAAATCAAATGCTACTAGTGGGCTTGCAGCACTGATTGTGCCACCCACATGAGCAGCCCTGAAAAGATGTCTCAGGCCTGCCACAGCGGTGCCTGTGCGCAGTTTGTTAATTGCCATGCCGACTTGGCAAGTGCACCCACTTGCCAGGCCCTAACCTTCCCTTTTCTTACATATAGAGCACCCCTATTGTAGGCCCAAGGTACCCCCTGGGCAGGGTGCGGTGTATGTGAAAGGTAGGACATGTACTGGTGTGTGTAACATGTCCTGATAGTGAAATACTGGCAATTTTGTTTTTCACTATTGAAAGGCTATCTTGCCCCATAGGACAGAATGGGGAATGCTTTGTAACATTTTCTAAGCATATCTTCCCATAGGGATAAGATGGAAAATGGAGTTTGGTATCCCTGAACTCAGAATTTGATAACACATCTTTTAGTAAAGATGGTTTTTAAATTGGGTGTTTGGAAATACCACATTTAGAAAGTGGCTTTTTTGTTGTTCAACCATCTAGTGTGGCTCTGCCTATTTGTGGATTGACTATCTGGTTTTGGAGTGACAGGGGCTGGGGAGGTGCAGTGGCTCCCGGAGTCTGGATGAGTCAGCACTAGGCTGAATAGGCCTGATCAGCATTTGGTGTGGTGGGAGGAGTAGCACCTGTACCTGAATAGGGCTGTGCCTGCCTTCCACAATGCTGGCTCCGCCCTCCTGTGGTGTGTCTGGGACCAAGGCCCACACTGACAAAGGATGTTGTTGTGCACTGGCAGAGAGGCCCCGGAACTGGTTTCAACTGGCTCAGAACCCCTTGTAAAATAGAACAAAGACATGGGGTATAAGTATTAGACATAAAACCCCTGAACTTTGGACATTCCTTGAATTCAAGAGGAGCCTTTGCCAAGGGAAAGAACTGGAGCAACTGAGGAGAAGTACTGCCATTGCTGTTTGTCTAGGGTTGGCCTGAAGTTGCTGTGTTTGCCAAGGAAAGGAGAAGGACTGTGCTGTGCCCCCTGCTTGAAGGAGATCTCCAAGTGCCTGAAGAGAGCTGCCCTCCTGTTCAGAAGTCTCAGGGACACAGGGTCACCCCAAGCTCCCCTGAACTGTGCTGTTGTGAGTTCTGACATGCCTTCAGGTGCCTGTGCAAGTTTTGGGCTACTGGAGGTTGTTGCTGCTGTTTGGGAGCTGGAAGAGAGAAGAACCTCAAGAGCTACAGAAACTGATGCATCGCTCTTCTTGCAGTTGTTTTTCTGAAGCATCTTCACGGCGCGAGAAGAATTTCCACACATCGTCCCGCTGCTGTGAAAACCATTGCAGCGCTTTTCATCGCAGCAAGAATTGACACATCGAGGGATCGTGGCTGAAGAGGATCGACGCAGAGCCATGCAACACCGCCGCATCTTTTGCCGCCGCATCCCGAAGATCCACGTATTGTACCTGTGCGACCCGCTTTTCCAATGCATCACCTGCGGACCAGAACCGGCACAAATAATCGACGCATCACTCCCAAAACAGATCGGAATTGACGCAACCCTTCCTCTGCGTGCAGCGGGCTTGTCGCATTGCCATCTCAGGAGTGTCGCACCTCTTTGTTTTCCGACGCTGCAGCTGTTTGGCTTCATGAACTTTTATGCAACTACAGGAACTTTGGTGAAAAGTCACACATCCATAGTTTTCTATGGTACAAGTTCTTGAAACCTTTTTTAGTCATATTTTTAACTGTATATGTTGGATTTTTGTCGTTTTGGTCTTGTTCAGTTTAGATAAAGACATTTAATTTTTCTAAACTGCTATTTTTACTGGTTACTGTGAGTGTTGGTACATATACTTCACAGATTGTCTTTGTGATAAGCCTGTCCGCTCGTGCCAAGATACCAAGTGGTTGAGCAGGGCTTATCTAGAGTGGTATGGGTTGTCGTCTCACTCCTTGAGAGTCTTCCTAAAACAACACCCTCTCTTCCGCTCTAGTCCATATGGCAACATTTGTCACCCTAGTCCTTCATACAGGCCCCATTGCAGACTTCCATGCTATTGCAACTTGTCTCCTGGCCAATATGAAGGAAATTTCTAGGAACCTGAAGCCTACTTCCGAAGTTTGGGTCTGGGGTATCCGTACTCACTTTGCTATAGCTCTAGTGAGGAGTTTATTAAGGTGGTATTAGGGTCAATTGGGTGACGCTTAAAGTGAACATTCATGTGATATGAAAAGGTTTTTAGTCATCAAGTACTTTTAGTCATCAAGTACTTTATCCATAATTGCATGAACGTTCACCTTAAGGGTTACCAAATTGGACCTCATACCACTCTATAGACTGGCTTTATAGAAGCGAGGTTTGACCATCAAAACAAAACCTTAAGAGATCTATTTTATTGTGTATATGAGTGTTAAGTACAAACTAAGGCAATAAATAAACAGTTTTTAAAAGGCATATTTCAGGATAAAGAGAACAAAAATGAATAAAGCTTTGAACATCACTAGCCATATCCAACAAGAACCTTACTCATCTAACCCCTGGGACACAATTCCCTTTTGTGACTCATGTCAGTGGCCATGGAGAGAGTAGGCAGTGGTCCAAAGAATGGCTGCCTGCTCTCAAATGGGATTTTTTTTTTAAAGCAGCACCAATGCCTTTAATGTACAAGGGCTGCTTTAAAAACAACTTTTCATTTTAAGAAAGCTAATGCAGATAGGTACGTCCGTTGTCCCTTGCAGGCCTCCATCCCTACATTGGAAGCCATTTACTGGGGTTTGCAAATTTCTACCTGCCTAATTATTATTCATTAGGAAATAATTTTGTGATTGCCCTGCAAAGAGACCTGACCTATTAGTAGATAAGACATGCTACTAACTGCATTCCCATCGAAAGTGAGTCAGTGAGGAAATTGCATTTCCCTGGTTTGCAAATTGGATTACATCCCCTTTGTAGAAAGACATCTTCACAACTTTTCAGAAACACAAGACAACGTTCAAAATAGTGACACCAGGGGTAGCAAATGGAGGATTATATACCTCAATTATCATTGATAATTCCTAGTAGGCATCTATGGATAGGGCTATGGTGAAGTTTGGATACAAATTCATTCATAGCAATCATGTCTATCCCCTTTGCAAATTGTTTATTACATAAGATGCTGTTAATCTTGATGAAGCTTAATTTATAATCACTACATTGTTTATGATCACTGGTAAGGTACAACCAAATTATTAAGGGCCTGAATATGATGTCGGTCAGACGAGCGCCTGACCAACACCGTAGTAGAATGGAACCGCCTAACTATTAGTCCAAGGTTCCATCCGCAGTATTATGATGCAACCACCCTATGGGCAGCCGGAAACATCCATTTTTCTATTGCAGCGTGTGCGGCAGCCAGGGAAGCTGCAATAGAAAAATTTATGTTTTCAAACATCCCTGCACCATGTGGCAGGCACCATGCAGTGCCTGCCACATGGTGCAGGGATGTTTAGGGGGGTGGCCCCATAACGGTGGGCGATGGGGGGAAGAAGGCCCTGCTAGGGGTCCTCAAAGTCACTTTCCGCCTGCCTTTTTTATGGTAGGTGAACCTCCATGAAAGGGCAGGCCTAAAGGGACATCGTAATCCCGACGGAGGAGCTGAGGCTGGCTACGCTATCATTTTGGGATAACAATTCCGCCCCCCGCCCTGACAGGCTCTGTGAGCCCATCAGAAGCAGAGCAGAATTTCCCCACAGGTTTCCCTTTGACAACCAGTATCATAATATTGCTGTTGGGGGGAAACCGATGATGTCGGGTGGAAAGCCTCCGACGAGCTAATGGATGTCTTTCCACCTAACATGATAATTAGGGCCTAACCCTTCCTGTATTTTATAACATTTGTAATAATATTTGCATAATCTTCAGTTCATTTAAGAAACAA
This sequence comes from Lissotriton vulgaris, assembly GCF_964263255.1. Lineage (NCBI taxonomy): Eukaryota > Metazoa > Chordata > Amphibia > Caudata > Salamandridae > Lissotriton > Lissotriton vulgaris. Next base: position 921,223,378 of record NC_141693.1, read on the forward strand.
ATACTTCTCAATGGAGTAGCTGATGATAGTAATGTATAATTTGGTGGGCTGCAAAGTCCTTCCCAAATCAATGGAACCAAATATAAGAGGCATAGTAGTGAGGGACAGACAAGATGCTGCCAAGTATCCCAAGCACATGTATATATATATATATATATATATATATATATATATATATATATATATATGTATATATATATATATATATATATTCACTGAAAAAAAACATAGGTTTTACACCAGTTATAGTTAGGAATTAGCATTTAAAAAACCTATTAAATTCACTGAGAAAACCATAGGTTTCACACCAGTTATAGTTAGCTGGAAATTTTACTGACATAAAACCATTGAAATTTCCACGTTATAGTTAGTTGGACACACTATAACTTGCGCGTGCAATGCACTGCTGATGACGTCACATATTACATCAGTCATGACATGGTCAGTGACATCACTCATGACATCACTGATGACACCATCCAGTGAATGTGTGTCTTTCTGAAAAATAAATATTAACGAGTAATGTTTAAATTTTTAAATATATGTATTAGTGTTTCACTTTGTGTATAAGTGGTTGCATGGGTTGGTGAGTAGCTACATGTGTATGTACATGGGTTATTAGATGTTTTTCTTAGTATCAGTATGAGTGTCTATATGGTTTGGTGGGGGTATTACTTAGCACATAGATGCATGATTGACTGACTCTCTGTTTGTATGTGTTTTGAAGACAGCATATGTGCAGGACTGTATGAGTGAATGAGTGTGTATATGCGTGTGTTACTGAGTGAATGACTGTCTCACTAGTGTCTTTATCAGTAACTACATATGTTTTAATATAGTATATGTGAATATTGTTGGAAATGGCCCTTTTGGCTGGGTTATTCCCAAACTTTTTGATTCTTCCGCCTATTTTTTCCTGACCTGTGTTTGTTGGCTATAGGACTCTGGGCACTTTAGCACTGCTGATCAGTGCTAAAGTGCATATGCTCTCTGTGTAAATTGGTATTGTGGCTGGTAAATCAAATGCTACTAGTGGGCTTGCAGCACTGATTGTGCCACCCACATGAGCAGCCCTGAAAAGATGTCTCAGGCCTGCCACAGCGGTGCCTGTGCGCAGTTTGTTAATTGCCATGCCGACTTGGCAAGTGCACCCACTTGCCAGGCCCTAACCTTCCCTTTTCTTACATATAGAGCACCCCTATTGTAGGCCCAAGGTACCCCCTGGGCAGGGTGCGGTGTATGTGAAAGGTAGGACATGTACTGGTGTGTGTAACATGTCCTGATAGTGAAATACTGGCAATTTTGTTTTTCACTATTGAAAGGCTATCTTGCCCCATAGGACAGAATGGGGAATGCTTTGTAACATTTTCTAAGCATATCTTCCCATAGGGATAAGATGGAAAATGGAGTTTGGTATCCCTGAACTCAGAATTTGATAACACATCTTTTAGTAAAGATGGTTTTTAAATTGGGTGTTTGGAAATACCACATTTAGAAAGTGGCTTTTTTGTTGTTCAACCATCTAGTGTGGCTCTGCCTATTTGTGGATTGACTATCTGGTTTTGGAGTGACAGGGGCTGGGGAGGTGCAGTGGCTCCCGGAGTCTGGATGAGTCAGCACTAGGCTGAATAGGCCTGATCAGCATTTGGTGTGGTGGGAGGAGTAGCACCTGTACCTGAATAGGGCTGTGCCTGCCTTCCACAATGCTGGCTCCGCCCTCCTGTGGTGTGTCTGGGACCAAGGCCCACACTGACAAAGGATGTTGTTGTGCACTGGCAGAGAGGCCCCGGAACTGGTTTCAACTGGCTCAGAACCCCTTGTAAAATAGAACAAAGACATGGGGTATAAGTATTAGACCTAAAACCCCTGAACTTTGGACATTCCTTGAATTCAAGAGGAGCCTTTGCCAAGGGAAAGAACTGGAGCAACTGAGGAGAAGTACTGCCATTGCTGTTTGTCTAGGGTTGGCCTGAAGTTGCTGTGTTTGCCAAGGAAAGGAGAAGGACTGTGCTGTGCCCCCTGCTTGAAGGAGATCTCCAAGTGCCTGAAGAGAGCTGCCCTCCTGTTCAGAAGTCTCAGGGACACAGGGTCACCCCAAGCTCCCCTGAACTGTGCTGTTGTGAGTTCTGACATGCCTTCAGGTGCCTGTGCAAGTTTTGGGCTACTGGAGGTTGTTGCTGCTGTTTGGGAGCTGGAAGAGAGAAGAACCTCAAGAGCTACAGAAACTGATGCATCGCTCTTCTTGCAGTTGTTTTTCTGAAGCATCTTCACGGCGCGAGAAGAATTTCCACACATCGTCCCGCTGCTGTGAAAACCATTGCAGCGCTTTTCATCGCAGCAAGAATTGACACATCGAGGGATCGTGGCTGAAGAGGATCGACGCAGAGCCATGCAACACCGCCGCATCTTTTGCCGCCGCATCCCGAAGATCCACGTATTGTACCTGTGCGACCCGCTTTTCCAATGCATCACCTGCGGACCAGAACCGGCACAAATAATCGACGCATCACTCCCAAAACAGATCGGAATTGACGCAACCCTTCCTCTGCGTGCAGCGGGCTTGTCGCATTGCCATCTCAGGAGTGTCGCACCTCTTTGTTTTCCGACGCTGCAGCTGTTTGGCTTCATGAACTTTTATGCAACTACAGGAACTTTGGTGAAAAGTCACACATCCATAGTTTTCTATGGTACAAGTTCTTGAAACCTTTTTTAGTCATATTTTTAACTGTATATGTTGGATTTTTGTCGTTTTGGTCTTGTTCAGTTTAGATAAAGACATTTAATTTTTCTAAACTGCTATTTTTACTGGTTACTGTGAGTGTTGGTACATATACTTCACAGATTGTCTTTGTGATAAGCCTGTCCGCTCGTGCCAAGATACCAAGTGGTTGAGCAGGGCTTATCTAGAGTGGTATGGGTTGTCGTCTCACTCCTTGAGAGTCTTCCTAAAACAACACCCTCTCTTCCGCTCTAGTCCATATGGCAACATTTGTCACCCTAGTCCTTCATACAGGCCCCATTGCAGACTTCCATGCTATTGCAACTTGTCTCCTGGCCAATATGAAGGAAATTTCTAGGAACCTGAAGCCTACTTCCGAAGTTTGGGTCTGGGGTATCCGTACTCACTTTGCTATAGCTCTAGTGAGGAGTTTATTAAGGTGGTATTAGGGTCAATTGGGTGACGCTTAAAGTGAACATTCATGTGATATGAAAAGGTTTTTAGTCATCAAGTACTTTTAGTCATCAAGTACTTTATCCATAATTGCATGAACGTTCACCTTAAGGGTTACCAAATTGGACCTCATACCACTCTATAGACTGGCTTTATAGAAGCGAGGTTTGACCATCAAAACAAAACCTTAAGAGATCTATTTTATTGTGTATATGAGTGTTAAGTACAAACTAAGGCAATAAATAAACAGTTTTTAAAAGGCATATTTCAGGAGCAAAAGAGAACAAAAATGAATAAAGCTTTGAACATCACTAGCCATATCCAACAAGAACCTTACTCATCTAACCCCTGGGACACAATTCCCTTTTGTGACTCATGTCAGTGGCCATGGAGAGAGTAGGCAGTGGTCCAAAGAATGGCTGCCTGCTCTCAAATGGGATTTTTTTTTTAAAGCAGCACCAATGCCTTTAATGTACAAGGGCTGCTTTAAAAACAACTTTTCATTTTAAGAAAGCTAATGCAGATAGGTACGTCCGTTGTCCCTTGCAGGCCTCCATCCCTACATTGGAAGCCATTTACTGGGGTTTGCAAATTTCTACCTGCCTAATTATTATTCATTAGGAAATAATTTTGTGATTGCCCTGCAAAGAGACCTGACCTATTAGTAGATAAGACATGCTACTAACTGCATTCCCATCGAAAGTGAGTCAGTGAGGAAATTGCATTTCCCTGGTTTGCAAATTGGATTACATCCCCTTTGTAGAAAGACATCTTCACAACTTTTCAGAAACACAAGACAACGTTCAAAATAGTGACACCAGGGGTAGCAAATGGAGGATTATATACCTCAATTATCATTGATAATTCCTAGTAGGCATCTATGGATAGGGCTATGGTGAAGTTTGGATACAAATTCATTCATAGCAATCATGTCTATCCCCTTTGCAAATTGTTTATTACATAAGATGCTGTTAATCTTGATGAAGCTTAATTTATAATCACTACATTGTTTATGATCACTGGTAAGGTACAACCAAATTATTAAGGGCCTGAATATGATGTCGGTCAGACGAGCGCCTGACCAACACCGTAGTAGAATGGAACCGCCTAACTATTAGTCCAAGGTTCCATCCGCAGTATTATGATGCAACCACCCTATGGGCAGCCGGAAACATCCATTTTTCTATTGCAGCGTGTGCGGCAGCCAGGGAAGCTGCAATAGAAAAATTTATGTTTTCAAACATCCCTGCACCATGTGGCAGGCACCATGCAGTGCCTGCCACATGGTGCAGGGATGTTTAGGGGGGCGGCCCCATAACGGTGGGCGATGGGGGGAAGAAGGCCCTGCTAGGGGTCCTCAAAGTCACTTTCCGCCTGCCTTTTTTATGGTAGGTGAACCTCCATGAAAGGGCAGGCCTAAAGGGACATCGTAATCCCGACGGAGGAGCTGAGGCTGGCTACGCTATCATTTTGGGATAACAATTCCGCCCCCCGCCCTGACAGGCTCTGTGAGCCCATCAGAAGCAGAGCAGAATTTCCCCACAGGTTTCCCTTTGACAACCAGTATCATAATATTGCTGTTGGGGGGAAACCGATGATGTCGGGTGGAAAGCCTCCGACGAGCTAATGGATGTCTTTCCACCTAACATGATAATTAGGGCCTAACCCTTCCTGTATTTTATAACATTTGTAATAATATTTGCATAATCTTCAGTTCATTTAAGAAACAAATACTTCTCAATGGAGTAGCTGATGATAGTAATGTATAATTTGGTGGGCTGCAAAGTCCTTCCCAAATCAATGGAACCAAATATAAGAGGCATAGTAGTGAGGGACAGACAAGATGCTGCCAAGTATCCCAAGCACATGTATATATATATATATATATATATATATATATATATATATATATATATATATATATATATATATATATATATATATATATATATATATATATTCACTGAAAAAAAACATAGGTTTTACACCAGTTATAGTTAGGAATTAGCATTTAAAAAACCTATTAAATTCACTGAGAAAACCATAGGTTTCACACCAGTTATAGTTAGCTGGAAATTTTACTGACATAAAACCATTGAAATTTCCACGTTATAGTTAGTTGGACACACTATAACTTGCGCGTGCAATGCACTGCTGATGACGTCACATATTACATCAGTCATGACATGGTCAGTGACATCACTCATGACATCACTGATGACACCATCCAGTGAATGTGTGTCTTTCTGAAAAATAAATATTAGTGAGTAATGTTTAAATTTTTAAATATATGTATTAGTGTTTCACTTTGTGTATAAGTGGTTGCATGGGTTGGTGAGTAGCTACATGTGTATGTACATGGGTTATTAGATGTTTTTCTTAGTATCAGTATGAGTGTCTATATGGTTTGGTGGGGGTATTACTTAGCACATAGATGCATGATTGACTGACTCTCTGTTTGTATGTGTTTTGAAGACAGCATATGTGCAGGACTGTATGAGTGAATGAGTGTGTATATGCGTGTGTTACTGAGTGAATGACTGTCTCACTAGTGTCTTTATCAGTAACTACATATGTTTTAATATAGTATATGTGAATATTGATGTATATAAGTGAGTATATGTGAGAGTAAGAGATTGTAAGAGTTCCTGTTTAAATAAGTATGTGTTTCTCTAAGGGATTGTTTAAGAGAATAAATATGTTTAAATTTCAATAGAAGTAAGGTGGTAGTGTGTGTATAGCTCTATATGCAAATAAACGGATGTTCAATTGTTTATTTGCATGTGTGAGTATGTGTGTGAGTAGCTTTTGGATGAATGTCAGTGTGTAACAGGATGTATAGGTGTATCACTACATATGATGAGTGAGTATATGTATGAGTGAGTATATTGAACTGTTTGTGAATGAGTAGATGTGTATATAGATGGTGGAATAACTGAATTGGTTGTTGGAACTGATATGGTTATCTCTATTTTTTTATAAATGTTAGTTTCTATTTTTGAATATGTGTTTTAAGGGTTACATTACAGTGAAAGTAGGTCTGTCACTCTGTCACAAGGATGGTGTCATCAGTGATGTCATGAGTGATGTCACTGACCATGTCATGAGTGATGTAATATGTGACGTCATCAGCAGTGCATTGCACGCGCAAGTTATAGTGAGTCCAACTAACTATAACGTGGGAATTTCAATGGTTTTAAGTCAGTAAAAGTTCCAGCTAACTATAACTGGTGTGAAACCTATGGTTTTTTCAGTGAATTTAATAGGTTTTTTAAATGCTAATTCCTAACTATAACTGGTGTGAAACCAATGTTTTTTTCAGTGAATTTCAAAGGTTTTTTAAATGCTAATTCCTAACTATAAGTCTCAGTTTATAAGTAAGACTGTTAGCGCTCTAGTTGTTCTTTAGAACACTCTGGGACATTCTGTCATTGGGCTATATTTGGGCTACATCTGGCTGATATTTGGGCTACATTTGTTTTTTTTTTGTCTCTGGTGACCATCTTTGGGCTACATTGGGCTACATTTGGCTACATTGGGCTACATTGGGCTACATTTGGGCTCTAACATATATATAGCCCAATGTAGCCCAATATATATTTTTTCAAAGTTAATTTTCGTAAAAACCACTTGAGCATATATCTTGAGACATAGCAAAGGCACATCGGGCTACCAGTCCCTACAATTTTGCCAATTTTTTTTTTTGTATTGTTTTTTTTTTTTTTGCCTTGGAGCGCTCCCGGTGCGCGCCCCGGTGAGCGCCCCGGAAGCGCCAATATTGCGAACGAAAACATGATCGTGACGTATCGCGTCGCCGCGACCGCGTGATACGCACGGCGTAAACGCACCCGGAAGCACTCGAGCGAATACGATCGCGCAACGTAGGCGTCTGACGCGCTTACATGATGCGCCCCGGGGCGCGTAGCGTAAGCGCGTCGGGTCTTGTGACCTGAAAATAACACTTTTCATTGGTTCATAACAGTTTTCGTTTCATAATGATGAAGCCCCTGGTCATGTGACCTGAAAATAACACTTTTCATTGGTTCAATACATTTTTTTTTCAAAAGGATGAAAGACCCCACCTTTTTTCCTTATTCTGACTTTGTCCTTTGACTTAGGAAGACCTGTTTGTACCTCTCTGTACCTTTTTGATCTTTATAATGGCTTCAGTAGCAGCAGCAGCTGGTGCATCTGCACCACCACCACCACCACAACCACCAAAAAGACCACCACAAGATATCATTGGTGGTCAACAAGAGGAGGAAGAGGAGGAGGAGGAGTAAGAGGGGAGGAGAAGATGGCTTGAAGAACAAAATACCCCATACCAGCCACGACCAAACATTATATGGGAGTTTTTTTGATCCCAGAGGGGAAGAAAAAAGTAAATGCAGCCAAGGTGACTTGCCTATTCTGTGGCATAGAACTTTCTAGGGGGAACCCTAATAAAAAATATTCATTTGGAAACAACACGATGATTCGCCACATGCAGCGCAAGCATCCAATAAACTATTCTGCTGCAGAGATGAGGGAACTGGCCAGTAACCCTCCCCAATCCACAAGCACCACCACAAAAAGAAAGCAACCCACTCCGTCGGCACCAGAGGAAAGTGAGACGATGCCTTGCATTCAGCCACTATTTGCAGATTTCCGAATTATCTGTAAATATTGTGGGAAGACCATCTCCTACAGAGAACAGAGCGTAAAGCTCATCATCCTTGCTGGGGACAACCACAAATGCCCCAATAAACCCTAATTATTTCTTTTCTTTTTTTTTTTGCTCCAGTTGAGCCATTTTTAATTCCCTGTTTTTTCGTTTCTCCCCATGAAAAATACAAAAAAATATAAAACTGTTCAAAAAAACCCCAAAAAGTTTAAAATGTTCAAAAAACAATAAAAAAAATATAAAACAGCAAACAGAAGAAAAAAAACAATTCTTTTTAGAACTACCTCCAATTTCTAAAAAAAGGCTACATTTTTAAAAAACTCTATTATTCATTTTTCCCCATGGGACACTCCCCGGTCCGCTCCCCGGTGCGCGTACCGGGCGCTCCCCCCGTGCAAATCAAAAAAAATTTTTTTTTAATTTGCCCCGCTGGGCCCTTTTATGTCCCCCACATCAAACCTAGGGGGTCAGGGGGGGTCTATCCCTGCCCACTTATGGTCATTTCCCCCTTTGATTTTTCCACCTCTTATGTCTCGATTTTACCGAGACACAAAATGGCGGCCGCTCCGGACTGTTTCGAATGTTTACAGACACCTGAGAGCCAATCAGCTTTCTGTGCGCAAGTCGCGTGGCGCACCCGGAGCGCTCCCCGGAGCGCGTACCGGGGCGCTGCCATAGATATATATATTTTTTTGAACCTAAATTACTCCAAAACCACTGGAGCACATATCTTGAGACATAGCAAAGGCACATCGGGCTACCACTCCCTACAATTTTGACAAGTTTGGTGCAAATCCATTCAGCCGTTCGGGCTAAAAGTGAAACCGACCGCCCTATGGAAATTAACATGGGGAAAACACGTTTTGGGACCCCCTTTTATCTCGGCCCCCGCTTGACGAATCCCCCCCAAACTTTCAAGGAAGGAGCGGAGCGGAGCGGGCCATTTTCTTGGAGAAATTTGCGAAGATTCGTCCACCGGCGCCAAAGTTATTCCCAATAGAATGTTGCGGATTTCCCATGGAAAGTAGATCCTAACTATAATTACCTACTGGCGACCGCCAGTAGGTAATATATATATATATATATATATATATATATATATATATATATATATATATATATATATATATATATATATATATATATATTATAACACATTCTTGCATCAGGAACCTGAGGTGATAAAAATACTCATGAAAAAATACAAGCAGAGAGACTTTGTTTTTTGAAACAGAAATATTGAAGAAATAATTGTATATGTAAGACATGAAGATACACAAGATTATTATAATTATATGACATTTTCTTCGCTTCTTATGTGCATTCATTGATAAATAGAACATACCCTAATAAGTATAGAATTATATAAAAATTACTTAACCTGACTGCGTAAATGTGTAGTCCTATATAAATTATGACTGCATAAATGTATAGTCCAATATAATTTATCTTAGATGTGTGATGAGTTTGAAATATGGTGTTTTAAGACAAATTTATTGTTCTTTCTGAAATAGCTTATATCAAAACACTGAATTAGAGAAGTATAGGTATTGGATTTACTACAGAAAAATATGTTATGGAAACATACTATTTAATGGTCAGGTTGGTAAAATGAAATCTTAAAGGAAAATTATGTGAACCTTAAAAGGCGAGTGGTGCAATTATCATAATGTCCTGTTAGTAATCACAATCAGCTGTTAAACATTGTTTTCATTTGTTTTAAAGCTACACAAAGGATGCTTACAAAAGAACAAGTAGCAATACCTAGGACGACTTTGAAATGGTGGTTGTAACTTTATGTCAAGAATTGCAATATGATAGTTGTTTCTGACCTCTAACTTTTCACTATTGTTCCTATTCACAAAGGTATTTTTGACTATATAATTAAATTTATCCCAAAATATATCTCATTTGCACTTGCTAGAAACTCACAAAAGGATTCATCCAGGCGTGAATGCATTTACAACACTTGTGCATTCCTAAACTCAAGAAAAGGTCAAAGATGCTCTCCAATCATGGACTGGACTTTCTCCCTTTTCAGGACTCGAAGCACTAGGAATGGAATAACCCATCTAAGATTTGGTGCTGATCTAGACTTAGAACTTTCTTTATAGGGAAAATAATTTTCCCAATAGAGAAAAAAATGTACATATGCATCATTTTGTTTGTGTTTTATGTAATGCAATAAAGTTAGAAACGCGTAAAGACAGAGCACTGAGAACATTAAGTGCTCGCTCATCTCTGATGTTAGTGCACCATTAAATCATGTTAGACAGAAATGTGTCCAAATCGCCATGCTTATTACTTCCATATAGAAGCTAATGTTCTCTATACCTGAAAACACAGTGAGGGATATTCTCAAAAATGTGTGATAATTATTGCAAAATTAGGTTAACGTAACTTTGCATATTGCAGTCTATCGCAACAAAATAAGTGTGTTAACGTTGTATTCTCAACCCAGCGGCACCATGTGATAGTCTCACGATAACGTGCCAAATGACCGCATTAAAATTATCGTGACGCAGAACAAATGCAAAACACGAACACAAAAAAAGTTGCGATGCCTCGAATCGTAATACAAAATTCAGCGATAACCATTGGCAGGCATGCAATTCCCATGCGACATGCAGGAAAATGCAATTAAAAAGCAACAAAAAAACACACCAAAACCAAAATAAACCGAGGTCGGGGAAGGGCAAGGAGAAGAGGAAGAGGAAGCTGGGGTTCAGTCTGCCGGAAAACTAGATCATCGACACGGAGAACAGTACCAACAACTGTTTATTACCTCCACTGTGTCATTGGCAACACAAACGGAAATATGGTAGTCCATCGTGAGCAACGTGAATGCAGTCAGAGTGTTGAGGAGGTCAATGAAAGAGGTCAAGAGGCGCTGGAATTATGTGAAAAGCCAAACCAAGCAGAAACGTGCGGCCAACAGGAAGGCAACAACGACCACTGGAGGTGGGAGTCCTGCACCACAGGAGGAGCTGGATGAGTTGGAGGAAATGGTGGTCACAGTCATTAGTGTGGAGACGGTGCAAGGAGTTTTTAGTCCAGACATAGCTCGATATGAAATGACCCAACAGCAACAGGGTGAGTAACAACCAGGGACTGGGGGAATAGGGGGAGATGGGCACAATGGCACACATGCACAATTATGTGTAGCACTTTGCATGCCCACAATGATTGTGGAACATGTCCCTGGTACCCTTGGCACAATGCACAATACATAGAAACACCAAGTAAGCCCCCGTTCACTATGTGCACAAAGGGGGCCCCCTCCCTATCACCAATCTCACAACCTGCCCATGCACATGTGCTGAATCCAGCAAAGCAGCTTTTTTGTGAGCCACACTGACAATGCAAGTGACACTGCATGACCGATAGCATGGCTGCAGTCAAAATACATGACATGGTGCACAACATGACACCGAGGTGGACCAGTGTGGATCACAACCTCAAAGTAGAAGGTCACACTATGACACATATACGTGCACGTACAACCCCTGATGTCAACAACACATCTGCAGACAAACAATGCACAGGAGTACTAAAACGTCCAAGAGCACAAATGACCCAAGTCGCCAACATCTCAGCACCGTACAAGCACACAAGTCAAAGGCGCACCGCCTCAAAAAGATAAGGGGCCGCTAAATCAGAGCTTTCGGGGTGGCTCTCCCATAATGCATCACACACACAAAGCAGTCACAGCATATCAACATCAACGACAATGTGGCACAAAGTGCATCACTTTCACTACAGGACAGAGGACACAACTGGTGCCGCTTGTGTGTAGAAACTGGCCAGTTACATCTGGCATAGCAGAAAACTGTGAGATGATAATGTATGAGTACAACCTCACACCCATCATGTAGTCGAAATGTCCACCGTCTCCCATCAAATAGCGAGCTCCTCCAAAACAGTTACAATGTACATTGGCATGCTGTCTGTGTGTAAACATGTACAATGAGTCAACATATATGGAACACACTGTTAACCTGCATCTCCCTTTTACGTTGCAGAGGGACAATCAACACCTCCTGCAGAGCAGACCAGACATCTCTTCAGTGATGATGAAGTGAACCCCCTGGCCATCTGCTCTGACACCCTTCAACGGCTCATGGACAGCCTCTGCACCCCACCTCCAGGAGCAGGGCAGCCCAGCTGCATTGAGGTGACCCAACCCCCTGAACAGACCACACAGCAGGAAGCACCACCACCACGGCTGCCTCCCACCACCACATGGAAAGACACATGGCATTCCAACGCTGTGTGTTAGACTGCCAGAAGGAGCTGGCTGAACAGGTGCGGGTGGGTTTTGACCTCATGGCAGCCAAACAGGATGCCATACGTGGGTGTCTAAGTCCCATCACTTACAGTCCCTAACAGACACGCAAAGGCCATTCCACGCTATACAACAATCCTTGGCTGACCTCGCTGGAACCATTACTCGGATACAAGAACTGTCTAGTCAGATAGGCTCCAGTGATGACAGCACAGAGTTGGCACAGCTGCAGAGGACAATTCGAGAACGTGGAGTTGATTCAGGCCGGAAGGCTGACTGCCACGGCTGAACACCAGTGAGATGTAGCTGGGATCTTCCATGCCCTACAGATCCTCATCTTGCCATTGCTGCTACAGAGCTTGTCCCTGATGACTGCTGGCAGAACTTCGACACACACCTCTCCGCCCCTGATGTGTCAGTGGCACACAGTGATGCAGCCATAACACCTCCACCCCCTGCTGTGTCAGTGGCACACTGTGATGCAACCATACCACCTCCGCCCCCTTATGTGTCAGTGGCACGCAGTGATGCAGCCATACCATCTCTGCCCCCTGATGTGTCAGTGGCACACAGTGATGCAGCCATAATACCCCCACACACACCTGACACACCTGACACAGAAGACATATCAGAGGACTAAGATGTGGATGGTAATGACTCTGTGTGCGAAAGGAGGTTGTAGCATTCATCCCACCATATGGCCTGTTCCTGCTTTGTTCAGCCCTCTGCATCATGCCTTGGAACAACACCTTCCACTGTCCCCCGAAACACCCTGCGACATTCACCTGGACCTCAACATGGACTGCCATATCTGCTCAGGTTACCAATGACACTGCAATCAGACTGTGGACTGAACTCTTCCTCTTCCGATCAACTTATCATTCCCCAAAGGACTCTGGTTGGCCCTCCACTGGGTAACCATGTAATGTGGGGTTTGCATGGCCATGTACTGCTCCAGCACTGAGACTCCACAGAATGTGAATAAAACATTCCAAATCACACAGATGTGTCATGTCTATGTTCAATCAATTCTAAAAGTATCGATGAATGTAGGGACCTTGATTGCACAAAAAGGTACACCCTGGAAAATGACATCAATACGCATGTTTGACCCTGACCCACATGGCGTATTAGATAACTGTGAAGGTGTGAACTTGCAGTGGCCTCATTGCTCATAAACAACAATCTCACAACCCCCCAACGTAGCCCCACGTCCATGTATTAAATAGGGCTGTGTGTAAAGATGTCAAATTCGGTAGCAGGCCCAAAGTAGTGTCCCCCATCACATGTGACAACAGAACATCTCTTCGCATAGCTACTCACACTCAACTGTGTGGACACAGCCTGTTTTGATGGATCACATTGATCCACATGGCAAGAATGTGGACACCATACTCACATTGCTGAAGACACATAAAGGCACAGGTCTACCAGCAACTATCCCAACCACAATGTCTGGCTCACAGAGGTGGAGCTGTCAATAGGGACTCAACCCCAAATGAAATGCGTCAGTCAGTCCCTCCCTGTGTATGGACAACGCTCATTGAGGCACATGAATTGTCATTTAAATCAACACTTATTACAGTTGAACACTAGTGAAGTTGCGTAGACTTCATAAGCATGTGCGTGTCAGTACGGGAAACACAAGGGCCACAACATGCAGACCAATGCTTCAGACAGTAACAGGCAGCATAGGAACATGTAGAGGTGCAAGAAATGGGGAGGCAAAAATGAACACCAATCATTATGGATGGCAACAGTCTGCCACTTTGCCTTGCTGGACAAGTCTTGTGATGTTTGGCGTATGCTCATTGACCCGTGTCAGGGGACACGACTCACAGCTCATGGGATCTGCATAGTGCTGTACCATCGGACTGTGCTGACTGTCTGCCCTGCTGACAGTGAGCAGGTGAAAGTCTCCGACAAGGTCATATGTAGTACTACATTGCCATGTGTGTACTCTCCCTCCAGCAGTGTTTCATATTTAGGAACGTTGCCAAACAATGCAGTGCAGATCTGCGCATGGGACTCCCTCACCTTGCACAGGTGTGTGTCAACACGCGTAGGTGCATGTACATGCATTCTGATCCCAGGCAAATGCAGACATGTCCACTGTAGTGGTGGGATATGTGACCCATTCCTCCGAGATGCAACAAGGTGTTGCGACCTGTGCTCTGGGTTACAATCAGTTGTGGCTGCAGGAACGTAGTTACTCGTCCATGAAGGCGAGCACAGCTGCCTGGGCAATCAGTGCCAGGAGTATGTTGTTGTCGAGCTCAATGAACATGAGGTCGAGCCAATCCATTAACTTGTCCAGACAGATGTGCTCCGTCCACGCCGTTTCAAGAATCCACAACACAGCCTAATAAGGGAGCGCCTCGATGTGGTCATTGCACACGAGGACCTGTGCATTCTCCCATGCCCAGTGGCCAGCACATACGCCAAATATCAAGGCATCCCATGCATGGGTATCAAGGTTACACTCTTGGCCGTGGGCCAACAGGGGGCGCACACATAAGTCATAATCCAGTTAAGCTACCGTTGTGTTGGATAGGCAGACATCCCTGGGCCACTAGAATGTGCATGATCGACAGTGGAACCAGGGCTGGACGCAGGTGACATACGCAAGACAGAAGCTCAGACGGTAATTGATGCGCAACACTGCCAGTGGCAGTGCCCCCAACAAATGCAGCATATGTGCACAGTACAGTTCCACGTGACATGGGCTGTGCATGTGCCCAGGATGTCCTGCCATTGCGTTAGTGGCTCTCATAGAACCAGCACTCTTCTGACCTGCGGCAGTTATGTGGGTAATATGCCACAGCTCGGAGCAATGAGTTGTATGTGTGTGCAACTTTTGGACATATGGGTTGTTGTGTACATAAGTGTCAAGGGTATCCCTTGCCGGAGTACTTCAAGCAAGGACTTCTGTGTGTGGGGTGTGAATATGTTGGTCTTTCATTAGGCTGTGCGTGGTGTTGGAGTCGTCATCATCTGCTATGGTATCTTTCTCAGGGGGTGCCAGCTGCATGCAGGACTTAGTTGCAGATGTCCTTCCGCCTTATGTATTAAGACAAAGGAGCATTCATCTGACTACTGCTTGCATTCTGGAAATGTGATGTGGTTTTTGCACTGAAATTGTGGCTGGACCTTAGGCTTATGGTGCACCACTAGCGATACACACACAACAGTTGGCATGTATGAACCAAGAGCCTGAGTGGCCTTGCCCTCCTTGAACAATCTCTCTCTTTCTCTCTCTTTCTCTCTCTCCCTCTATCCCTCTCTCTATCTTTCTCTCTTCCTCTCTCTCTCCCTCCCTCTCTCTCTCTCTCTCTCTCTCTCGCTTTCTCTCTCTCTCTCGTTCGCTCTCTTTTTATCTCTTTCTCTCACTCTCTCTCCCTCTCCCTCCCTGCATCTCCCTCTCTCGCTCTTTCTCTCTCTCTCTCCCTCTCTCTCTTTCTCTCTCTTTTTATCTCTTTCTCTCACTCTCTCTCCCTCTCCCTCCCTGAATCTCCCTCTCTCGCTCTTTCTCTCTCTCTCTCCCTCTCTCTCTTTCTCTCTCTTTTTATCTCTTTCTCTCTCTCTCTCCCTCTCCCTCTCTCTCTTTCTCTCTCTCTCTCTCCCTCTCTATTCCTCTCTTTCTCTCTCTCTCTCTCCCTCTCGCTCTTTCTCTCTTACTCTCTCACACTCTCCCTCTCTCTCTCTCTTTCTCTCTCTCTCTCTTTCTCTCTCTCTCTCTCCCTCTCTCTCTATCCCTCTGTCTCTTTGTCTCTCTCTCCTTTGATGAGTGCATGGAACACCTTCTTATCTTGGATTTTGTCTTGCAGGCTGTGACTTACAGATTATCCAGGGAAGACCCGCCATGACTCTTCCAAATAGTTGTTTTGAGTTAAATTTGAATGAAATATTTTGTTTGGAAATTCAAAGATGAATGAATGATTCTCTTTTTTCTGACCACACATGAATGTTAATTGTTGTAATTGTGCGACATGAGGCTAATTGTTTTGCTCATGATTCGTAAAGTTGATGTAAAATATCGATAGTAGGGCCCGGGGGGGGTGGGGCTTTGCCAGGTGGCGGTGAGTGTTGTGGCCCTCTTGGGTGTTGAGCTGCATGATCAGTAGCTCCATGTCATCTGTTGTTCTTCAAGTGTGGCTCTGGGCTGGGCCCCCTTTTATGGTGCAAGTTGTCGTACGACTTAACACCAGGTAAGAGCAGCATAAGGGCACTGTTGCTTCTATATTGAGGATTACTAGCTTTTCTTTTAAAAACAAAGAGAAGAGCAAAGATGCCCCTAAATGTGTAGAGTTTATTCTTCATTACTGAAACATTTTCACATCTTTTATAGAGGTAGCAAAGCCGGTGCACATGGGTACTTTGTACAATAATATATTCTAACTGTTTTTAAATGGTTCTTTTCACATTTCCGTACTTCACTTTATTTCACCTGTGTATGTGACACCGTCACAAGCCAGTAACAGTGGCATACTTAGGAGAGCTCTGCATTACGTTTGCACCATTCAAAGTGGTACATGCATGATGCAGGGCTCTCATTCCAACTTATGAAGCCACACAGAGCCACTCTGTGTGGTCTGAGTGCCCTCTCAAATTATGAATAAGGCAACCCAGTGCAAATCACTGCGTTGCCTTACTCTGCGCCCGGAAGGCATTCCATGGGCGTTGCGTGGGTTTCCCATCCAACACCCATTGAATTTGACGCTGCCCTAAATATACAAAAATATATAAACCCAGGAACGCACTACATCCCTACGCCTCCCGAAGTAAGGCATAACAAGGAGAAATATGTTTATTCCCCTCATATTTTCTTCAGCACACATAGAGAGAGGAAAACGCCTCCTAGGATTATTTTTGTGCAGGAAGTTGCCCTTTCCTGCACAAACACAATCCTGTCTGCAATGGAGGCACCCTTTTACAACGGTGCAAAGGGGTCTATGTTGGCGCTGAGCTGCCAAAATGGTGCCAGCTTAAATACTGTGCATTCCTGCCCTTTTACTTTGGCGAAGGGACCAGTGCAGCAAGGTGCGTTGTTATATTGAATTATCACAATTTTATATGTATTAAAGCCACACGTCTCTAAAATAGGAAAAGCAGCACTGCTTCCGCATAAATTCAAGAAACTTTAAATTAGTGTATTATTATTACATATCACTTTATTGATGAGCAAATGTGAAATATTTAAAATGCATTGCATTTATACGTCAGAACGAACTGTTATCACGAAGACAGGTATTTTTCTGTTTGTAAAAGATTTGTAGTCGCAGTTAATTCGTTTGCCGCTATTTTGCACATTCTAATCACTTAAAATGCATTTATAGAAGTTGCTTCTAACAGCATCTATACATATTGTCAGATATAAAATGGACAGAATATAATGCTACTTACTGTCAAAGAACGGACGGAGGTACTTGTTGTACCCTTTCATTAGTTTATGTATTGTTGGAGGAAGAATTTCACCTTCTTTTGCATCAGCGTTCACCTGGACATTCTTCATTACACTAATAAAAATAAAATAGATTATTAGGATTTTTAGCAGCTGGAACTCTATTTTATATCAAGTTTTGTATCTTCTGCTTACAACCTCATAATTTCTGATGATTTATTAATGTAAGACTACAGATATAATTGAAAACTGCTTCCTTTCTGCACGTTCCAATATTTCACTTTGAATGAAAGGGCATGTGGAAGATATATAAATCTGGGTAATCCCATGTGAATGTCTGAAGCTGTACAGAGAATTAGAGGAAAAAGAGAAGATAGTGTGAAGC
Source organism: Lissotriton vulgaris (assembly GCF_964263255.1). NCBI lineage: Eukaryota > Metazoa > Chordata > Amphibia > Caudata > Salamandridae > Lissotriton > Lissotriton vulgaris. The sequence goes on from NC_141693.1 coordinate 921,241,284, forward strand.
AAATGTGTGAGGTAAGAGAAAAATAGGTATCATGCTACTAGAGGGAGAAATTGTCATTCAGGCCCAAAGAATAATGGAAAAGTAAGGAAATGAAGGCCACGCAATGTACAACGAATATTTGACAACCATAAGCATGCAAGCACAAACTATGTTGGTTGTGCACCAGACTGAAATACAGCTGTTCATGTCACAAACTCTCTGGTTAATAAAATGCCCTATTTTGTTCCAGACACTACAGTGGGGACACAAAAATGGCTAATTAATGTCTCTTAGTCCAGCCAGGTCATATGATCCTGGCATTCTGTAGTATATTGGCATAGTTTTACAACTGTCTTTGTCATGATGCTGATGCCCAGTAAGCCAGTTTTTTTTGTGTGCAGCAGTAATCAGGTGAGGCTTTTAGTTTAACATTCTCCATTACAGATATGGAGCTGCTAGTTTAGCTGGAGGAAGCAATGCCACAGTCTTGATTAGAGCCCTGACTAAGACCACACTACCCACATATTCTGTTTCTTAGAGGATTACCTCAATGACCTAATGAAACGTGAGAAGGTCCCCCAGCAAAGTACATAGTGCCCCCCCACCCCACCAGTAAGCAATTCTCAAGCCAGGAGCCCGCCACTTATGACCATTATCGGAGTGGGCATCCTGGAGCTCAACACCCGCACGGTGCGGAGCTGTGGAGTCTAATGTTACGCCAGTGGCGTAGCTAGGCACTTTACCACCCGTGTCGGTCTCTGCTCGTGATGAATCTTGCGTTTGCCACCCCTGCGGCAAACTCATGTGAGAGCGGGGGGGTGCCACCGCCCCCAAAATTTGTGCTGCCCATGGCGGACTGCCCCCTGCACCACCCTTGCTAAGTCACTGTGTTACACCACTGGATCACCTGACTCACATTTGACAGTTTGGCTGGCAGCTCAAGGACCCAGGCTTACACAAAAAAATGCACTTGGTACACGGACAAAAACACAAAAGGCGGTACAAAAGGGGGTGGTGATGGACAGAGCATCTGAATCAATCAAACACTCACACCCAGTCAAAAGATCTGGGTTTAATCCATCACCGTTCTTTAGCCCACTCTGCCACCCCAGTTCAGACATGGCTATATGCAAATCAGTCTGACCCTGTGCCTCATGGGAACAGTCCAGCCCAAACTGCCAAGCCATGTCTTCCCTGGACCGGAAACAAGCTTCCGAGGACCGGTTTCTGGCATTCCAGCCGTCTTCAGCCCGGCCTTATGGATTAAACCCAGATCTTTTGACTGGGTGTGAGTGTTTGATTGATTCAGATGCTCCGTCCATCACCACCCCCTTTTGTACCGCTTTTGGCCGCCATAAGTGTGGCAGGGTGTAGCGATTGTGGTGCCCGGGGGTCGAGGGATGGTACTACTATCAAGATCCCGAAGATGGTATGCGTGTGGGGACGTTTGTAGAAGAGGCAGAGTGAACTACAGTGACCAGCATTCCAAGGGGCAAGCAGGAAGAGCCATGAGACCTAAGGCATATTAGCCCCTCCCCTTCTCATGGACGGTGCTTGTCAATTTTTGTTTGTTGAGAGGATCGGAGTGGCGGAAGGTGTTCCCCGCCGGATTCCAGCGAGAAGCTAGAAGATTCCTGGATTTGAGAAGCCGTGATTACCCAGCGTTTGGAACTGTCAGCGCTTTTCTGATAAGTACTCAAAAAACGGAAAAACGGGCTCGTTTTTGTTTTCTGCCTTGTTGTTTAAAAGTCCCTAGCTAGTTAGATTAGGGCACTCTTGGGACGTTTGCTTGTTCTTGAAACTCATATTAGGCAGCGTTCTGCCTGAAGACGCGCTGCGCTAATATTCCTTGTACTGTCTCGCCAGAGAGGGTTTCTGGGAGACGTAGTCTCAGAACTGTTTATTATTTTGTTTGTTTTGTTCACGGACAGTTCTTGCCACACAGAGAAAGACACATTATTCCACGGACGTTTTCTTGTGGGTTCCCTGAAGCAATCTTGTGGCTGACACTGAGAGCGGTTTGTGCCATTTTAAACAACCGCTATTTTTCTACTTCCTTTTTGACTACCTCAGGCCACAGTTTCTGAACTCATTACAGAACGAGTCATAGTCCTTGCAGGCTTGCTGTGGTGTCCTCTATTCACTGCCAGGGTTTTGTATGATTCCGGTGAGTGGTGTGCCTACAAATTGCTTCATATACTGTCCGAGACACCTGAAGTGTAGTGTTGACTGTGTTCCTTACTTTTCCCTAATCAGGTGGGTCCTCTCCTGCTGTCCTAAGCATCTTGGTGACCAGACTCCCGGGGGATCCCAAGGAATCATCGCTACCCATTTTTTATTTTATCCACTTCCCCTTTCCCGGCTAGGTACGTGTGCGCACAGTGTGTTTCGCTTCCACTGTGGGTTCCGTGTCTGGTGGGGTAAGGAGAGCTTAGCATCCGAAGTCGTTTCTGCCGGACACCCTGAGCTAAGGTTAGTGGCGTGTGTGAGCCTGCGCTGCTGCCAATCCATGACAGATTGACAAGCCCAAGTTGACACACCGGCCCGAACGATGAATGTCGAGGCAGTCTTGGCCTCTCTGGTGGAAGGCATGGCCGCCTTACAACAGGAAGTAGCCACTTCCAGAGCTGAAAATCAAACCCTGTATAAAGAAGTGGGCACCTTAAGAAGGGAAGTCGCAGGACTAGTCCAGAAAGGAACAGGAGGGAGTCCTTATATTAAACCTGCTACCTTACCTCCCCCTGGCGCAAAAAAACCTATAGAAGTGGAAGGGGGTGGGTTCTCTGTTCCCCCTCAATTAGCCACCTCTAGTGCCTCCTCGGCTGAAGCCGCTCATACCGTTCATGTGGTGCAGACCGTAGGCGTTCCTTTAGCTTCCCCTGAACGCTTTTACGGAGACCCCCGTAAGTTTGAAACATTCCTGAATCAATGTAGGTTACATTTTTTATGTAAGCCCGGGGTATTTCAGGACGATTCTGCTAAGACAGCTTTTATGATGTCTTATATGGGGGGTAATGCTGCTAGCTGGAACATCCCTTTGCTGGAGAAGAACGACCCAGTGTTGCACGATTTTTCTGCTTTTTGTGTTGAGTTGCGCAAACTTTTTGATCGCAAATCTCACATGTTGACCCTGGATAGGGAACTACTCACCATACGTTAAGGTTCGCAGGACTTGCTGACTTATATCACCTCATTCAACAGGTTGGTGGTAGAGACCGATTGGCCCCCTGCAAAACGCATCTCGTTATTTTATCAAGGCCTTCGTGGTGAATTAAAAGACGTCCTTGCACAAGTGGTACAGTTACCCGACACCTGTGAAGAATTCATTGATTTGACTGTCCAGTTGGACCACAGGCTCCTAGAGAGAAGAGGGGATAGATCACGAGGAGACAATCGCCCTTTCTACCCTCGCTTTAGAGGTCCGATAGAAGAACGTTCCAAACCCTCCGAAGGTCCTGAACCCATGCAAATCGGTGGTATCCGTGGACCGCTGACACAGGAAGAAAAAGAGAAAAGGCGTCGTTTGAAGCAATGTCTCTATTGCGGAAAAGGGGGTCACTTCATTAAGGACTGTAGAGCCCGGAACACCGTTCCAGCCAGAAACCCCGTCCCAAGGATACAAGCTCTAGTACAGTCCGATCAACCGACGGAAAACTGAAGAACCCAAACCAGGAAGAGGTCTCTGTCTTGGGTTGTTTGCCGCAAATGATCTCCCCATGTCTTGCAAACACGTTGCATCCTGCCGTGGCGCATATGAACCTTCAAATCGTTCTCTGGGTCACCCCACAGAAATCATTGAATATAGATGCCTTAGTAGATTCAGGAGCCACCGGGAACTATATTGATCAGGAGTTTGCCATGAAGATCGGAATTGCATATGAGAAAAAAGAAAAACCGGAGTTGGTGAAAGCCGTGGATGGAACTGTTTTATCATCGGGTCCAGTGGCCTACCACACCTGTCCCATGCTGATGCACATTGGAAACAATCATCAGGAATACATCCAGTTTGATCTCATTGATGCCCCCCAGTTTCGGCTCATCCTGGGAATGCCCTGGTTAACTCTACATGATCCAAAGGTCTGTTGGGCCGCACGCACTATCACCTTGTCATCCGATTACTGTCAGGAACATTGTACTCAGGTTTCTTCGGTTCCCTGCACTACCGAACTCTCGTCTTCTCTTTGTCTGGCGGCTGCATGTCCTCTTGAGCGATACTGTTGTGCCACGATACTTCCCTTGGAGTATCAGTCGTTCTCCCCTGTGTTTGACAAACAACAGGCTACCCAATTGCCGCCACACAGGGTATACGACTGCAGAATCGATCTCGTACCAGGAGCGGATATTCCATGTAGCAGGGTCTATGCCATGACCGAGAAGGAGACAGAATACCTGAAAACATACATTGAAGAGAACTTAGCATCGGGATTCATCAGGCACTCATCATCTCCTGCCTCATCCCCTATGTTTTTTATTCCAAAGAAGGATTGCGCAGAATTGAGGCCCTGTATCGACTACCGAGCCATTAACCGTGTGACCATCAAAAACCGGTACCCTCTCCCCTTGATACCTGTGCTCATGGACCAACTCAAAGGAGCCAGATACTTTACCAAACTCGATCTGCGTGGAGCCTATCATCTGGTGCGTGTCAAAAAAGGGGATGAGTGGAAGACAGCATTTCGAACGAAGCTGGGCCTGTTTGAATATAGGGTAATGCCCTTTGGGCTGTGCAATGCCCCCGCCGCATTTCAGTTTTTCATGGACGAGGTTCTGCGGGGTTGTCTAGAAACCTATTGCATAGTCTACATCGATGACATCCTGGTGTATTCCTCCACTCTTTCCGAACATGTCATGCATGTGAAGTCTGTGCTAGACCGGTTACAACGTAACTCTCTCTACGCCAAGTTGGAGAAATGCTTGTTCCACGTCCAGGAAGTGTCCTTCCTTGGGTACATCATCAACGAGAAAGGCTTTCAAATGGACTTGAGTAAAGTGGAGGCGATACTCAATTGGACTACACCCAAAACCGTGAAAGCTGTACAAAGCTTTCTCGGTTTCGCAAACTACTATCGTAGATTCATCAAGGATTTCTCCAGGATCATACATCCGATTTCTTGTTTGCTAAGGAAGAATACGCCTTTTGTGTGGAGTAAAGATGCGGACGCGTCTTTTCAATACCTGAAGAAGCAGTTTACTCAAGCTCCTATTCTTCGTCACCCTGACTCACAACTACCATTTATACTGGAAACCGACGCATCTCAATTTGCTATGGGGGGAGTGCTTTCCCAAAGACACCCTAGTACGGGCCAAGTACACCCTGTTGCCTTCTTCTCTAAAAAGCTCACGCCATGTGAGGTGAACTATGCCATAACAGACAAAGAACTTTTAGCTATAAAAAGGGCATGTGAGGAATGGCGTCATTATCTACTAGGCGCAGTACATACAGTTGAGATCTATACTGATCACCGGAATTTGTTATTTTTGAAAACAGCTAAGGCCCTCACTCCCCGACAGTTACGGTGGTCTCTGTTTTTCTCTGACTATAACTTCATTATCAAATACAAACCCGGACCCCAAAATGGGAAGGCAGATGCGCTGTCACGTCTGGAGGATGGAGAACTGAGAAAGACCGAAGACATAGAAACACCTTTGATCCTTCAGGAAACAACTGCAAGCGTGGGATCTGTAGCTCTCCTGTCGTCAAACAACTTTCTTGAGGACGTGAAAATAGCCCTTGCAGATATGAACGTACTTGAATGGATACAAGAGGATCCAGAGCATCGCACGGAAAAGGATGATCTCGCCTACCAGGATGCTGCGCTGTTTATCCCCACCGATGCCCTAAGACAACGAGTTTTGGCCTGGTCTCATGATTCGGTTCTGGGGGGTCACATGGGAATGTACAAAACTATTGCTATCGTGGAGCGTTCCTTCTGGTGGCCTCAGCTAAGAGAGGAAGTCCGGTCTTATGTGAGGAACTGTGCCATCTGTACACAAGGAAAAGCTGTGCATGCTCGACCGGTGGGACTACTGAGACCCTTGCCCATACCTCCCCAGCCTTGGCACACTCTCTCCATGGATTTTATTGTTGAGATGCCCCCTTGTGATGGAATGACAGTGATATTAGTTGTCGTCGATCACTTGACGAAGATGGGCCATTTCATACCTCTGGAGGAGGTCCCCACGTCTACGGAATTAGCAAAAGTGTTTCTTCAACATATAGTCCGGGCCCATGGTCTTCCTTGTGTATTGATCACCGACAGGGGTTCTCAGTTCACTTCTCGATTCTGGAAGGCGTTATGTACCACCTTGAACATTGATGCCCGTCTATCCTCCAGCTACCACCCTCAGACGGATGGAAAGACGGAGCGCCTGAACCAGACCCTGGAGCAATATCTTCGTTGTTTCTCTCTGAGGAATGATATGGACTGGACTGTGTTACTTTGGATGGCCGAATTCGCATACAACAATGCCGTGCACTCAACACTGGGTTGTTCGCCTTTTTTTTGTCTCCATGGGTACCATCCACACATCCTTCCCTTTGAGTGGCCTGTCCATTCCCCTGTTCCTAGCATCCATGAACACCACGCCCATCTGAGAGCGGTGCTGTTGGATGCACGAAACAGCCTGGCCGATGCCCAGTCCGCGCAGAAACGCTTCGCTGACAGGAAGAGGAGGGTCGAACCGACATATGGGGTGGGAGACAAGGTGTGGCTCTCCACCAAGAATCTCCACATTAAAGGGCATACCAAACTGACACCCAAATACGTGGGCCCCTATAGTATAGTTGAAGTGATCAACCCTGTTGCTGTGAAACTCCTGCTCCCGGTGGGTTGGAAGATTCATCCTGTGTTCCATGTCTCCCTCCTGGTTCCCTGCCCTCCCAGTATGAGGCTCCCGGTAGCTCCGCTTCCTATTGATGTGGATGGTCAGGAGGAATTTGAGGTGCAGTCCATCCTAGATTCCCGTATGGCGAGGGGCAGGATCCAGTACTTGGTGGAGTGGAAAGGTTACGGCCCGGAAGATCGGTCTTGGGAACCCTTAGGGAATCTGCACTGTCCGGAACTGGTTGACCGGTTCCATGCCCTGCATCCGGGCAAGCCTGGTCGACCGCCGAGTCGGCAGTCCTCGAGAGGGGGTTCTGTAGCGATTGTGGTGCCCGGGGGTCGAGGGATGGTACTACTATCAAGATCCCGAAGATGGTATGCGTGTGGGGACGTTTGTAGAAGAGGCAGAGTGAACTACAGTGACCAGCATTCCAAGGGGCAAGCAGGAAGAGCCATGAGACCTAAGGCATATTAGCCCCTCCCCTTCTCATGGACGGTGCTTGTCAATTTTTGTTTGTTGAGAGGATCGGAGTGGCGGAAGGTGTTCCCCGCCGGATTCCAGCGAGAAGCTAGAAGATTCCTGGATTTGAGAAGCCGTGATTACCCAGCGTTTGGAACTGTCAGCGCTTTTCTGATAAGTACTCAAAAAACGGAAAAACGGGCTCGTTTTCGTTTTCTGCCTTGTTGTTTAAAAGTCCCTAGCTAGTTAGATTAGGGCACTCTTGGGACGTTTGCTTGTTCTTGAAACTCATATTAGGCAGCGTTCTGCCTGAAGACGCGCTGCGCTAATATTCCTTGTACTGTCTCGCCAGAGAGGGTTTCTGGGAGACGTAGTCTCAGAACTGTTTATTATTTTGTTTGTTTTGTTCACGGACAGTTCTTGCCACACAGAGAAAGAGACATTATTCCACGGACGTTTTCTTGTGGGTTCCCTGAAGCAATCTTGTGGCTGACACTGAGAGCGGTTTGTGCCATTTTAAACAACCGCTATTTTTCTACTTCCTTTTTGACTACCTCAGGCCACAGTTTCTGAACTCATTACAGAACGAGTCATAGTCCTTGCAGGCTTGCTGTGGTGTCCTCTATTCACTGCCAGGGTTTTGTATGATTCCGGTGAGTGGTGTGCCTACAAATTGCTTCATATACTGTCCGAGACACCTGAAGTGTAGTGTTGACTGTGTTCCTTACTTTTCCCTAATCAGGTGGGTCCTCTCCTGCTGTCCTAAGCATCTTGGTGACCAGACTCCCAGGGGATCCCAAGGAATCATCGCTACCCATTTTTTATTTTATCCACTTCCCCTTTCCCGGCTAGGTACGTGTGCGCACAGTGTGTTTCGCTTCCACTGTGGGTTCCGTGTCTGGTGGGGTAAGGAGAGCTTAGCATCCGAAGTCGTTTCTGCCGGACACCCTGAGCTAAGGTTAGTGGCGTGTGTGAGCCTGCGCTGCTGCCAATCCATGACACAGGGTATGCTCAGACGTGAGTCCCTTGCTCACTTTGCAACTGGATTCAAGCAAGCCGGGCTGAAGATGGCTGGAATGCCAGAAACCGGTCCTCGGAAGCTTGTTTCCGGTCCAGGGAAGACATGGCTTGGCAGTTCGGGCTGGACTGTTCCCATGAGGCACAGGGTCAGACTGATTTGCATATAGCCATGTCTGAACTGGGGTGGCAGAGTGGGCTAAAGAACGGTGATGGATTAAACCCAGATCTTTTGACTGGGTGTGAGTGTTTGATTGATTCAGATGCTCCGTCCATCACCAAAAACACAAAAGGCAGCACAGTTAAAAAATAAAGAACTACGAAGGTTAATAAAAAAGTAACAGTGCAAATGAATGATAACAAAGAACAGCGGTGCAACAAAAAGTAATTTAGGGAAACGCATCAAAAACAATGGGAAAGTATTTTTGAAGAGGTAGACCAGAATCTCAGCACCTCTTCGAGAATAACTTCTGATAGACTGTAGTTGGAAAAAATTCAGTGTTTCATCCCACTCAAAGGTTTTTCTTTCAGGCAGTCAAACTTTCAGCAGTTCGACAATTTTCTCCACAGCAAATCTGGAAGCTGTATTAGACTCCTGTTCAACACTGAGCAGTCCCACTACAGTCTCGAACTGCATGCGAAAAAGAAAAAAAAACGTTCTGTAACATGCTCAAGATGCCAATATCCTCCAACAGGAAGCACTAATACATAAAATAAAGCAGGTGCTCGAGCACCTGCTTCATTTTATCTATTAGTGCTTCCTGATGAAGCTAATTTAGTAACTATTTTAGGATGGCGCTGGCAGCTTGCCGGCACCATCCTAAAATAGTTACAGGATGATGACAGCTCACTCAAGGGACCCCTGCGCACATCGGTGCGATTGCATAGTAACACACACATGGTCGCTGGAACTAGTTGAAGCTCAAATTCAGTTACTCATTCATCAGCCCAAAAACAATCGTGAGCGTCGACGGGGCTGGGCAAGTGTGCGTTCTTCCCAAATCTACCGTCGAAAATCAGCTGTGATGCTGGATAGAGGCCTTTGTATCCTTGACTTTCACGAGCGCAATCGTCGTGCTGTTCCTGTGACCAGGAGCTTCTTTCTCTTGATCTGTTGCTCTGATTGGTCTCTGACCATATATACACACAAGAGGTACTTGAACTCGCACAGAAGACCCCCGCCCATTCAAAAAATCCGCAAAATCCGTGAATCCGCAAATTCGCTGATTTTGCGGATCCGCGAATATGCAAATCCGCAAATTCGCGGATCGTGGATCCGCGAAATCCACCCATGCTTAGTTATTAGTTGTGTGGTTCACTATTCCCTCTTTCTGGGAACCAAGCACTCCATTGCAATGCTTGCCTCTCTCAGGGTAGCGAAGCAGAGCAGTCCAAGGCCTATTCAGGGGAGGAGGTGTGGGCTAGCATTCACCACTCAAAGGCGCACAATAAATAATTGTCGTCAGTGCTTTTTCTTTAGAAAAAGGTTAAGTGCATTTATTACACACCCTCTACTAAATACTACATATTGGTTTGCAAATATATACATTAGGCAGATGGAAAAATGCCATAGATGATATTGCATAATCACCTTTTACCCCTAATGGGGTCATACAAACATAAGATAGGTCTACTGGCTTGGTCAAACGATCAAGGTCAACATACCACATGTTAAGAAAATATAATCATTTTGTGCATAGATGCAAAAATCCATAATAACCATGTTTAAATGTGTTTATTACTGTTAATAAAGCATATTCACTTTGATCAATATTCGCTGTCAACATTATTATAGCAATAAAGCATTTTAAAATGGGCAAAACCTATCTGTGTACTTTGGTATACTTTCAGCCATATTGAATGCAATCATAAACACAGCCGATAGAGGGTATCACTTATTGATCATATAACATGCAACCACAGATCTAGCCCCTATAAGGCACTGTACAACTTGTACCTTTCTTTAGACACCTTCAGACCACAATAACAGCAGCCATAGATGAAACCCCTAGAGAGTGCTTCACTCCGAGCTGTAGAGCAGAATCTCCAGCCTTGGGAGTGCTTTGAAACATTAAGAAAAATCCCAGAGGGTTTCTGTTTTCCTGACATGGTTACGGGGAGCAGGGCAGCTCAACACTGCTAGGGGGGAGTAATGGTGCTCCTCCTTCCTCCTGCTCTTCTGTGGTCAGGGATGGGGTCCCCCCCTCCCTTCTTTGGAATATGTCCTAAGGGATGGGGTTTCCGGGCCAAGGGAGAGGTGCGCCCCACCCTGGAAAAATTATATAAAGCAACTTGTACCAACCCCAGGCTCTGGCCCACACTCGGAAAAAGTTTTGGTAAAGCTGTGGAGCCCCACATGCTCCATTGGGAAAAAGGCCAAAGGTCACCAATCTTCTGAATGACATAGCTCAGAACACGTTAGGCCTATCTGGACAATCCTGGGCTAATTTTACTCCTGGTGGTGATCACTAGCCACCAGGGGCAGATTCTGCAGATCCTCTCACCTCTGAAGTGGTGAAATCCACACTGAGCTGGTTCTCCTGGCTTGCTGCACCGCCCTTCCTCCTGGACTTTAATCCTGGGTGCAGAAATCCAGGGCTTTCCTCCAACTGGTCCTCAGAGGTTGTAAGGGAGCCAGTCTGACTGGCCCTTGGGGAGACCCACTGGTCCTAGGTTCAACTGTGGCAAAATCCTTAGTTCTTTCTATGCATCAGGGGGCTACTCCTTCCAGTTGTCTATGGCAGCCCCAGAGTCATGCAGCATAGAGCAGAAAACCACCAAACAAGAGAGAGTATCCTTGTTCAAAAGGTTTTAAAGGGGATGGAAGCTTCTAGAAGCCAGGCACCCCGGCCATTCCGAGAGTGCCAAGTCACATCTCCACCTCTGACCCAGCCCTCCTGCACAGCATGTTGGGACTGTTCAAGATTACATAATTCAGGAGTCACTGCCAAGGTCTTTCTCACCAAATCCTCAAAGCAGAGTCCCCTTGTGTGTTGGCTCCAGAGGTCTGGGTTTCTTCCTTTCTTTAATGGGCTTGGGTTGGCCATCCCTGGTACAGTGTGGCTGCTGATTGATTGATTCAGATTCTTAATCCCCACCCCTTTCCTCCTCAGGAACTGGGTGAATCACTGTTCCTTTCTCAATTTGTGTGGGGAGGCCTTTGTTTCTTCTGCTATAGATAAGTGTAATGTACCCAGCACAGTTGGGTGTCAAAAGACCTGGACTCAGATGCTGAGCTGAGCCAGAGAAATATGATATTTCTGGATGAACAATAAGTTGTGCAGATATCCTTTGGAACTTGCAGATTCAATCTTCTCTCACTGGTTACACCCCATTTCGATACGTCACTGGTCTTTCTAGGCCAAAGGGAAGTAAAATTTCCCACTAAGGCAGTGTTCCCTCTATGTGTATAAAAAAGTGTCTACATACAAAACAGTAAATCACACTGACTTTCCCTATTAGTGTACACTAACATTAAAAGACCTACCCCAGCTCAAGATCTAATCCTACAGAGTCCCCTCTGCACTAGGCTACCTGTGCTCAGTTACAGACTGCGCACAACAGTAGTCTTACACAGTCAGACCTCACTTGTGTGCAAAAGTGTTCATGTGAAGCATCCAAGTGCCCCTTACCCTTGCAGCATTTTAGGGGCCTTATCATAAAAGATGGACACTGGTGGTAAACACATGCAGTCCATTTGTCATGTGATTACCACTGTTAAGACACCTATAGTGAGGCTCCCACAGTAAAAAGTCAAAAACCAGGTGATCCACAAAGCAGAAAATCCAGGCGTACTGAATGGGCTTAACCCAATTGCAACAGATATCCACAAAATACTTTATTTTATGTTTGGCAATATTTCACGAATATGACTACATTGTCTGCACTCTCGGGCAGGTGAAATCGATTTTCAGCTCTGGATTAATACAAAATTAAGCCTTTTTTATTTGTTTTCCAGGGCTGGATGCAAATCTTGAATAAATGGTTCTGTGTAATGGTTGCCAAATGCAACCAAGCATGCTTCTTTTTGGAAAATCATCAACAGTCTTTTTGAAACTATTTACATTTCAGATAGGCTTTACATTTAAATACCGATAATGTTAGCTTGGAGTCCCTGATGTTCACTATCCCCTCCAATGGCAGGACGTCTGCAACTAGATTTGTTGTGATTTTCCAGGGGTTGACTGCTCTCCACATTGCAGCGAGCTTGTTATGTACCTAATTTTAAAGCAGGCTTTCAAAGGTTCCCCATTCTGTCCACAGACTAGGCTAACTATTCTAAACTCAAGTCTCATTTGAGCTTGAGAAATATACTTCAAGAAACCAAAAGGTGCTCAGTATGAACTGTTTGGGGTAACATCAAACTATTTGGATAGCTTACTCACAATAACCTTGGCACCAATGCAAAAAGTGTGCTGGCACATTATTGGTCATGCTGTTAATACACGAACAAGCTTTTAATACAACCAATGGACAGAGCAGTCCACATGTTGGCTTCTTCTAGCCAAAGCTAAATCCAAGGAAAATAGAGATCTTTGTAACCAACTTGCACATTCCACTTTGGCTTTACAATTCCTGAATATCCACCTTGGGCATCTGCCCCAATCTGTAGAGCCTGTAAAATTCTTGGAATCATTTTAGATGAAGATCTATCTATCAAGAAGCAAAAAAATGCAATCAGCGTGACGGGTCTCTTTTATCCGCACCGCTCGAGGCGCACCTTTACCTAACTTGACTTTTCACATCAGATTCAGGCAGTAAATACCTTCACTCAAGCCCATATATAATATGACAAAACTGTCTGCCTTGTGAAGCATAATTACATATTGATGCTCTTACAGTTCATTTAGACTCCCAGAACCCAACTCTTGATCAATCGCTAAAAATGTGATCATATTTTTGTAGTCTTGTCCCAATTATAATTACCCAGGCCTATACACATAATCTTTGAATCCAAATCCAGTGTTCAAAATGTGCTCTAACAATCCTTTCTTTGCTTACTGGCTGAAAACTTCAAGCAGGCAGTCTCTCTACTGTCCTTCCGGTATCTTCACATTTTCTCTCTTCTTGTCTCCACGAACGTCTGTATTGGATCAGATCTGGGATGCAACATTTTGAGTCACAGCCTTACAACTCTGGCACCACTCTTTCTTACCTTTTATGTTATCTCATATAAAGTCTGAGATGAGATTTAGGAAGGTTTCTACAGCACCCAAAACTATAAGTGAACATGCACGACATTAAAAAATGAATTGGATCGGATTGCTTTGCATTAGATTAGATTAGACTGGGCTGGATTGGACTGGATTTCGTTTGACTAAATTGAATTTTGCCCTTAGTGAATCTGAGGCAAATCAAGACCACAAGTTTGATTATGCTCTGATTTGTCTCAAGTATGTCAGAACCTGAGCAAAATTGTCTACCCAATATAGAGCATTTACAGTTACTGGAAGGCATATCTATCAGTGACCCCAGAAATGAACACACATGATTTACCTTCGTCAGCTGCAGAGATGTGGCATGTAGTTATTTGTGTTTAACTTAGAAAGTTGAAAGTGTGATGTCAGAGGCTCAAGAAGTACATAGAATGAGCTATCTAAATTTTTTCCCTCTGTGTGTGGTAGTGTACGTTCTATGTGCGCTTCAACTAAGGCTATGTGCGCCAGTAAGCAAACCACACATGTGGGTGCAGCGCCAAATATAACTCAACTTTTTGCTTTAAAAAGTGAAAAGACAGTGCATTTCCTCACATACAGATCCACGTGAACAGTGTTAAGGCAGGTTTGAAACAGTCCCACATAACAATTTGAAACCTTAGCAGCTATGTTACTGCATTTCTTTTCTTAATGGAGCTGGGCTGTGGGGTTATTGTGTGCATTTCTTAAAGTTTTTAAGTCAATTTCAGTTCATGACAGGCACTGCTATTAACATGAAAACTTTAATAAATACTCTGGAAAAATAAAATTATAATAACTTAATTATTATATTTTTATTTTTTGCAGTATCAGGGCTGGATTAGGGTAGGGCCACATCAGGCATTAGACTATCGCATTTTAATGATGGTGTCCGCATCTCCACATTAAAATGCATTAGTCATGCATTCTAGCACCCCTCTGACAATGCTGCAATTGAGGCGCACTGCCAAAGAGGCAGCACCAGCACGCTAAAATAGTCCAATATATATGCGCATGCAACTGCGCCGGCAAATTTAAAATACTATGTGTCAAAGATAGAATATTCATGAACTGCGCTGAACAGGCAGGCCACAGTTTAACAGCTTAATTAGCTGTGCCCCAACCAGCATTGCTGTGAGTCTACTCTGGGGGTACCAGCAATCACGTGGGTGATCCATGGGGCGGGACTTGCCTGCTGTTTTCCCACAATCTCACCACCCTTTTGGTGAACAGAAGCACACACATGCTTCGAATATTGGATACACTGGCGGGCGGTAGCTTTGTTTTTCCTTGCCGCACCCGCCTGCAGAAAAGTCACATTACCTGAGCCTCTTACGCAGGATGTTATAGTTTTAGAGCCTGCTGGACCCATGCCCTCCTAAGCCCCCGCGTCAGCGTGGACAGAGATTGTTGACAAAATAGTTAACTTCTCAGCGCCTGCCGTGGCCTCTGGACAAGTTTACTTTCGGGTCCTGTCATTTGATCCGGGGACTTGATGGTCGTCAGAGCTGCACACAAGTGTTTAAGTGCAACCGGCAGAGGTAGGAGGCATTTTTAAAAACAAGCCTATAATCCATACTTTCAGAGATTCTGTTTGCAAGATCTGAGTTTAAAGCAATGATCGCTTATATACATAAAAGCACTTTGTTTTGGAAATAATCTGCTTTGCCACACTTTTAGTATCATGGTCATTTAACTAGTGTCACCATCAATTAACCTTGCTTTAAATCCCAAAAAGACACTTTTTCCCTTAGAAAGTTGACTTTGTGAGATTCAGGTCGCTACCCAACCCTTACCTCAGCTACCACATTCTCCCCAAAGACGGTTCGCTGCAGTCTTACTGCCTTGTCACACTGTAGCTGCTGCTGCTGGGTGCACATCATTTCAGGAGTCAAGAATTAGGTTTTCAGGGAAAGGGAATGGTAATTCTAAGTGTACGTGATTCAGGACCCCAAGAGTAAAAGGTAGAGCTTTCATTAGAATGCTCTGTATGCTGCACAGTGAAGGGAATTAAACATATTACAGCAATAGAATGAAAATGCAGCTCTGCCCTGGTTTTCTTCCCCCACTGCCAAACAAACTATGTCCATCATATTCCCTTTCTTTTCCAACTCCAAGCACATACATTTTTTTGTAGTGACTTTGTCCAATCATGTTGATTCACCTCATGCACTCTAGCTCAGCCATTCTAGTAGCAAGACGATCATTAACTTTCAAAGTAGTCTGCTTGCTTCCTAAAAGCACCACACATGCAGTGATTGATGTGGGTGGGATTGGCAGGGCACAGTGTGCCCCTGCTTTAATTTAATAGATTCTATTCCCCTGCTTTTTTATTTCCCAGGATGGCAGAAATAGCCAAGGCTCACAGATAAGGCTTGGCGTTCATGGAAGTTCAGTGTGAGCAGGTAGAGAAGGAAAAGGACTCTGTCTCTTCCTTCTTGCACAGAGAAGACAAGGTTAGTGTCCACTTCTGCTCTGCCACTTGCAAAAGCACTCACTGATTTCTGAATAATGAGTGTAAAAGCAGTAAGGTAACCATGTTGCTACTGCTTACGTTAAACATGCTTTACTTAAACTTGCATTACCTATGAGTGTTTGCTTTTTCCAGGATGTTTTTCTTGCAGGCAGAATATTACTCTTGTCTAATGCTTAATTTGAATTCAGTTGCATCCAGGTGTTTAAAGCAGGCACAATTGGGTTGTAGCTGAATGCAGTGCAAATTTCTCTCAGTGGGGCAGTATGGTTTCAGTGAAGGAGAGGATGTGGCACTATGGTCAGAGCTGCCGGATTTTGAACTAGGGAACCAGGTTCAGCCTTCATGACTATCCCACTAGACCACTCTCCTGGGGAAAAACATTACCTTGCTTGACCTTAGAAGACCCCGCTAGACCTTAGAAGCCCTGCTGTCTTAGCACCAGCATGTGGACCCTAGCGGTGGCAATTGTGGGTTAACCTTTAAGGCCTGTCAACCACACAATCCATACTCCAACTCCAGTCTTGCGGGCAAGCTTATGAAGCAGCACACCCTAGCATGGCAGTGACTCTATCATTGAGGTCACAGGCCTCTTGAGCAGGGTGGCTCTAGGGCATTGTGATTGCACCCGGCTCTGACTTTGGGTGCAGTGTCATGCTTGCAAGTATATTATATTTCTTAAAAGCACTTGCTGACTCCTTCCTGGCCTCCAGAAATTATAGGCAACAATAAAAATGTCATGGTACCTTAGATGATTAATGTTCTTCCTAGAGATAGATGGAGTTTTGTCAAGTGGAAGTTTTAACTCATGGAAAGGGAGTGCAGAGGGCTAATTTGCCCGCTGCAAAGAACATGTGCCATCCAGATCTAAAAATCCTAACACAGAACAGTGAGCTATTAACTGTCGTCTAACAGCTGCACGTTTTTCCCCCAGTCTGTTTATCGTAATGTTGCAAAAAGGGTTCATTTGAATAGAAATCAATTCTGGTTAATAACTAGAACCCCCAATCATGGTATAACATTCTAAATTCAAAGTTTGTGTTTCTCCTAAACAATCACTATTAATCTATATTGTCTACTAGTATGCATGTCATGTGACTCCTACACCTTGTAGTCCTTTGTCTTGTGTAACAATGCCTATACAGAGATTTACAGACATATGATTTATTGTCTCTGTGTAATGAGTGTGATGTAAAGTGCTTCATGCACAAGCACTTCAAACATGTGCTGCCTGCTTTGGGGCCACTGGAATTATGCAGCAATGGAGGACAAAATTATGCTACAATGTTGACTAAATTATGCAGCAGAAAAAAAGGCTGCAGCATAATGTGGTATATTTTCTGATACTTTATTATTTTGACATGTTTACACATGCTAACAGTCCCTGCAAAGATTTTGCCTTATTAGTACCAGTGGAACACACAAATGCAGCAGTTAGAAAGGTGATCAGTCAACCTTTGCAAAGGGCCATCCACTTTGCTGAAACACAAGTCACAATTTTTTGTAACTGTTGATCCATTTGAGCTACAAACAATTTATTAGTAAAAATTGTCAAATTATGCAGCAGAGGATGCATTATGCGGCAAATATTGCAGAACCAGAATTTTGCTATTCATGCTTAAACTGCTCTTGTGGAGACAGGGAGGAGAAATGCTGATGAGAAAAACTCCATGGCTCGGAGACAAATGGTTGTTGCTTCCACTTTTAAGCGTATTTGGGACATTCTGTGATTGGAAACGAATCCCACTTTGTGAATGTATTTTAATGTCAATAACTCATATTAAACCTTAACTAAACATGTATTCATTGCTTGAATTAAATAACTTAAGCTGTAACTGGGCAGTGAAATGTGAAACAAATACTAAAAAATAGAATTATTTGTTCTTTCCAGCCGCTATTGCTTTATATACGATGTCACTCCTAGCAATCTGAACCCTTGGCAGCATTGAATCACCCTGCAGCCGAGCTATATTAACAAAAGAAAATGCAGCAAATCTACAAACAGGGCGTGTGCTTTTAGAATCACCTGAAAGCACACGCTGTGTTTTTAGACTTGCTGCCTTTCTTTATTAATAGAGCGCAAATGCGGAATGATTGTGTGCCTTTGCTAAAGTTTTCATCTTAATCGCAGCGCCCATAATGAGCTGCAATGACATGAAAACTTAAAAAAAGACACACAATCACCCCACGGTCCAGCTCTATTAGGAAAAGAAATGCAGCACGTCTACAAACACATTGTGTGCTTTCAGGTGATTCTGAAAGCACACGCTGTGTTTGGTGCAGCATTTCGTTTATTACTAAAGTGTGGCTGTGGGGCAGATTGTGTGCTTTTGTTTACAGTATTCATGTTAATCGCAGCCCATGATGGGCGCTGCAATTAACATGAATACTTAAAGAAAAGCACACAATGTGCCACGCAGATGCACTCAAGAAAACAAAAGAAATGAAGCAAGTGCTCCCTCCTTGTTCCCACAGGTTGCCTCCTCTGCAACGTGGAAATGCCTGTTTTTGCGCTGTTCGCCTTTTATAAGCAGCGGCGCGAACGCTCTCTGGGGATGTGTGTGCGTGCCACACACACAGCACTGCGGGCTCGGGGGCACCAAGGTGCACGTGTGCACATTAAAGGGAACACTGGTCACCACACACTGTGCTTGCCCATACGTGACATAGCTACACAAGGACATGGCTAGTCTGTTGGAGTTAATCCAGGGGATGCATTTATTCCCACTGGTCCTAAATGGCTTTCTGGTGTCATTCATGTGTCTGTATAGAGGTCATATCTAGGAAAAATTTGCAGATAGGTGCATGTAACCTATTAGTAATCTCTGACCATCTCTTTTTAATTAACTACTGTTCGCTAATTCCTTCTAGAGAATCAAGTGGAGTGCAAGTTTCTTAGACCTTCAGATGTTTTCAGTTGGTGACCTCGCCTAACGGACTGGAACCGAGACACCTGTCGGTAAGTTTCTCTCCCACTGTAGCTATCCAGCGCCCAATTTTTTGAAACTCTATCCCTTGAAACTCCACTCTAACCGCAGCCTCGTTCTTTAGGTAATCCTCCCTTAAGCCAGCAGCTGCCAGCCACTGCTTTACTGTGAACCGACTGACTCGGTAAGCGTGTAACAACCGCACTCCAGTTATGTTAACCCGGTGCCTAGATAGGTTATTTTGCCCAACTCCAGTTTCTGCTAATCCGATGTTTAGTCAGGCTGATTTACCCGCTGCTCACAGAGCTGATCCCTTTTCATTATGTTCATAGATTGCCATTGAGGAAGTCCTTTATCTCTAGCGATCACGGCGCCGACCTTCCAATTGGGTTCCTTGGTAAGCCAGCTACTCTGCACCAATCTCTGATCACTTAAAGCATCATTAGCATTATTCTTATGGGGTCTCACTTATTTTTAGGCAACCCTCTATGCCCCCGAGGTACTATGCAATATGACCCGGTACGACAACCACATATTCTCGATTGTTGTTTGTACAGCTGCTTTTTACCGGGTAAGCCTTCGCGCTAGCGCTCCCCATGCCACCCCTCATCCTAGTATCACAAACAAATATGTCATTTCGTGGTTACGAGCATGGCCTAAAATTTCTCCATCCTTCGCGAGCCACAGCTAATCACTTTCTTCTTGGCTCTCCTCTGTCCCTTATTATTTTTTCTTTTTCAGTTCCGCTCGCCACAGCAACACTTGCTCCTTGGCTCTCTTGTGTCTTCATCTCTCTACACGGCCATTTAATAACTCGTCATTTTTTAATTAATACTCTCGCTGTAATAGTATTCACTACAATTGTATTACTCTATTGTTCAGTCCAATGCCCATAGTAACTGTGTGGTTCTCCTTTCTCTCCCTCTAACCTCTTATTTCCATTGTTTACGCACTATAGCATTGAATATTGAATGTACACAGGCATTACTAAATGTCCTGAGCTAAATGTACACAGGCATGGATAATTATATGTCCTGAAGATGATCCCCACATTTTTCCAAAGGGATCGAAACGCCGTTGACAGTATGTTGTATCCTGCCCTTAGTACTGTTATACATTTTGATACTACAGTTTTCCCATTCAAACGTGCTTTCCTCCAGTGCTGCGGCTTCAGTGAGGGTAAGCCTGACGTATTGTGTTGAACTACCACTTATTGACATCTGCACTGTCTGGGGAACAAGTCTTCTATTGTTTGTGTGCGCCAGTCAAGGTGACAAGAGGATGTCCCTTGATTTCAAGAAGCGCCTACAGCGTATCATAATGTCAAGTAAACTCTGGTTGTGTGCGCCAGTCAAGGTGACAAGGAGATGTCCCCTGATTTCAAGAACCGTCTACAGCATACCAATGAGGTCAAGTAAACTCTGGTTCCCTAGGTATGTGTCTTCGGGTGGAGTGAAGTGTTTTTCTTTAATCACACGCTGTTTAAGTTCAAACTGCTCTTTCATGACTTTCAACCAGCCTCTGCCTCATCTTTATGTGTGTTTTGGAGGATGTTTCCTGCTCATCGTGCTTCGTGCATCAGTGTCAGTGCAGGACTTGTAATTTTCAACTTGTTCCACAACACTTTGCTACTGCCTGTTCGCATTGTATTTATTTGTGTCAGCTGAATATGATTTGGAGGTGGTTTGGTCTTCCTGCCCTCCGCAACAGGGGGGCCATCAGTGTGTGGAATATTCAGTTTGCAATGTACTTTTACTACTATGTAGATTCCCCTACGGTGAGTCCAGTAATAAACTGCTGCGCAGTGTTTATAAAATTTGAAAGACCTCTTTGCATGGAGCAGCTCTGGAGCCATTCGTGATGTTTCCCATGCATGGCAGTCCTTTGTGCTTCCGTCAGGCGTCTTGCAGCACGAGCGTGCCTGGAGCCACCCGGCGTGCATCTTCAGTACGTGCCGCTATATTTTAGTTGGGTGGGATGCTGGTGCTGGTTTACAACGGTGGCTATTACAATCCTGGAATTTGCCAACCACTTTGCGTT
Organism: Lissotriton vulgaris; assembly: GCF_964263255.1. Taxonomy (NCBI): domain Eukaryota; kingdom Metazoa; phylum Chordata; class Amphibia; order Caudata; family Salamandridae; genus Lissotriton; species Lissotriton vulgaris. The sequence continues at coordinate 921,262,178 of NC_141693.1, forward strand.
TCACTGTTAAAGTTATTCATCTTTACAGCCTTCCCCAATTTTGCTGTTGCATCGTTTTTCTACTGAGCACAACATCTGTCTCTACATTTGGGCAGTAAGTTTGCGTTTCAAGTCACTGCACACTGATTTTGACTGTGCCTCCAATTCATATGTGAGTTCTAAGGGCCATATGTATGAAGCGTTTTTCTTGTCGCAAACGCTGCGAATCGGAAATTCGCAGCGTTTGCGACAATAAAAACGTGAAATGCGATGTATCAAATTATCGCATCGCAAATGTTAAGGAATCGCAACATTTGCGATTCCTTAACATTGCACAAGCATTTAGGAAATCGCAAAATGCGATTTCCTAAATGATATGTATGAAATATTTAAAAATTGCGATTTTGGAATAAGATGTCGCAAATTACCACCAACTTGTAGTTGGTGGTAAATTGCGAATTCTTTTCAAAAAGCATTTTTTTTTAAAACAAAAGGTGCCATGTGACGCTCATACATGCCCTTTGGGCATGTATGTGCGCCATATGCGCACACATGTCATTTTCAGGGGTGCAGCAGGGTGTTCTTGAGACACCCCTGCACCCTGGAAAATTCGCAAAATTTGCGACTAGCAAATTGCTAATCGCAATTTTGCCTTTCATTTCTATGGGCCAAGAGGCCCTTAGAAATGAATGGGATGTATTCCTTATTTGCGAATTCGCAACTTGCGAATTCACAAATCAGGAATTATTGGAAATCGCTAAAAAATAGCGATTATTTACATACATACCGTTTTGCGATTTCCAAATAGCGATTCCTTAAAATTCGCTATTTGGAATTCGCAAAACGATAGAATGATACATATGGCCCTAAGTTCCTTAACAAGTCCTGCCTTTCAGTTTCCAGTGGGTGTTTTCTCTCCACAATTGTAACATTCTTTATCGAACCTTGTGTGCCACTTCCTATGAATGCCTGCCCAATGTATCACAGTGACAGGAACACCATGTGACATTTCATTTAAAATCATTTGAACGCCTGTCCATCATCTACCACAACTCGGGTGAGAGGTCGCTCACCAGTAACGGCTCCTCTCTCTTGAATGATTTTTTGTTTAGAAGTTGATTTGTAAGGTTGTCATAATGCTTTACTGATGTGTGGTCATCACTTTTGATCCTTTACATGGTGATACGATTATCTGTCATAGCATCATCACGTATGTCTTTACATCCTAACTTCACATATACTTTTGTTAACTACATCTAACCCCCCTTATGTTTTGGGGCAGGTCTCAAGCTTCTAGTATATTAGTTAGCTACATTTTGCCTCCCTACATTTTGCGGTAGGTCTCTAGTTTCAAATCAATTTCATGTATACTGTCTCCTCACAATGGGGTTATGCGTTTCTAGTACATCTTACCCTACATGGGGTGCACAAGATGGGTTCCTGTCCCATTACGTCAGTCTTCAAGTTTGTTAACACACACAGGATGTACAGTTTTTTTCTGTCCCGTCTCTACATTGTACAGTTTGGGTTTCAGTCCCATCTCAATGGTGCACAACATATTTGTCTCTACATGAGGTGTGTCCTATGGGCTATAGACCCATCTCTAAGGTGCACAAGATTTCTTTTTGTCTCTATAGATGTGTCGCATGGGTTACAGTCCCATCTCTATGGTGCACAACATTTATGCCTCCACTCGAGGTGTGTAGTATGGGCCACAGTACCATCACTGCAGTGTACAACATTGGACCTCTTTACGAGGTATTCGTTCTGGATATTCCCTTCACAACAGTGCACAACAACTTTTTATGTTTTACCCTACTTAGGTTGTGTTGTATGGGTTTAAGTCCTTTCACAACAGTGCACAATATTTTGTGTGGTGTGTTTTATGGGTTTGGTCTCATCAGTTCAGTGCACAGTGTGCACCCCTTCACCACATGTTTACTATAATATTACCTTTACACAGGGAGTATTTAGTCTGAATACCAATTGCGGTTTTCTCAAGTTTAATGTGTTTTATTCGCAGCTTTCAATTGGTATTCAAAGCAATGTTTTATTATATTGAGATTTTAATTTAATGGGAAGTATGAGTGATTTGTTTTAATTGTCTCACCATTTCCTGTTACAACTCAGTTTTGATATCTTTTGCAGGTTTGCATACGTGCCATTTCAATGTATCTCAATGGTGTACATGTTGGACTTTTGTTACACTTCCTCAAGTGAACTCTGCTCGAGATTGACCAGGGTGCACATTTTCAAAGTTGCACGTTTTCAAAAGTCCTATTACTCTATTTTCCCGACATTTTCTATTTGTGCAAAATTACTCAATTTCAGTTTCTGCAGTATTGTCTATCGAAGGTTGTAAAGTTCTATTACACAATTATCTCTTGTTCATGGGTGCGTGCAGTTTTCCCTGTTGGGATTGCGCATCTCGATCTAAATCTATTTTTAAATCTTACAGCTTGAGTTTTACTCCTCAAGTCTAATTGTTTTACTTCTTGCATTTTGCATTGCTTTTTGTTTACAGAGAAGTAATGTGCCTGATCTTTATTCGTTCATTCATTTTCTGCATTTTCTACTGCTCATGCTGTGCAGTGCTTCCTGTCACATCTGTCTGACAAGTGGGTGTGTCAGCAGGTAATGATCGGTACGCTTCCTCCTTCTTTTAGTTTCTATGCTTCTATGTTCATTGTTCTGTTGTGGAAGAAAAGGAGGTATGTTGTATCCTGCCTATTGTATATTCCTATGTATGCATGTACCCACTTCATGCCCTTCTAGTGGAATGCCTCTGCACTGTGATGCACTACGGAATGTTGGGTGCTGGTTGAAAATAATGTTAGCAACAACAAGGGACCCCAATTCATTCAGCAGGGGACCTCGGGGAACATACTTTTTAGAACAACAACAGTCCCATGCAAGTGAGTATATGAGACAATAAAAATAGACAGAATCAGATCTATATTAGGAGCGACATATCCAGCCGGACAGAGGTCTTCAAATTTACTCAATGAACAAATGATTCATACAAAAAGAATACCTTCAACAATTCACCAGTGTGGTACACAAGCCTGTGCCCAAACACTATCAGATCAAATACAGAAGGTAGATTAAGAACATAGAAGGGCTTTTTAAGGTAAAAGTAACGTTTTCTGTTTAAAATTCAATTGTACAGAAGTTTCAAGAAAGCACCATTACATCACATATAAATCAAGTTTTGTATAGGGTGCTAGACAGGTCGACGGCGTTTCGGTCCCCCTACCTAATCATGTGGACCATCATCAGGACATTCAATTAATGCCTTAACGTTATTAAGCCTCTAATTGCCTAAGGGAGAGATTGGAAGAAAAGCATATATACATTTTAGAAACATAATCATAGAGTTATTTACACACTTAATCAGGTGACTTGGAGTGAAAAGTGAGCCTACTTACATTATTTACACGTGGATCGTTTAGAACATGATTAAGGAGGTCGCTATTTATTTAATTCAGCATGCTCAGGATCAGGTGGAAATTTCTCAAATGTGTCGGTATAGTGACTGGCTCTATACTCCGGGCAGACCAACAAAGTGAATCCTTAATTGTGCCGATATTGTGGCGAGTAGTACGCAGTAATCAGACCAAAGCGAAGAAGTGATTCCTTAATTGTGCCGATAATGTGGGTGGCGCAGTGGTATGGGCGGTGATCCGGGCAGAGCGAGAAAGGTGCAGTGGTACGGGATGACCGAGTGTAGCCGAGAGTGCTATGAACAGCTGGAAGCATGTGCATATAGGATAATAGGATAATGGAAAATGATGCGGCGAGTGCGGGTGGTTGATCAAGTGATTTCCGTAGTTGCGGGAAAATGATGCGGCGAGTGCAGGTGATTTCCGTAGTTGCGAGGGGTGGTTTGTGCAAATGGAGTTCGTGAATTTAATAATCGGCTTACCAGGGCAATACAGTTAGCCGTTTGCAGGCAAGGGGGTGGTAGCCTAATGAAGGCAGGATAGCCCTGTAAGAAGAGGTGGTTGTTAGGTATGGAAAGCCAACGTGAGCTGGGAGGATCGAGTGACCATGAGAGAGTTCTTACCAGAATCGGGTAAGTTTTACTTGAACCGTGTTACAATAGCGTAATACGACGGTACCAGGATTATACCTGTCGGAAAAGACGGGCCATTAGAATTGTGCAGTTATAGAAAATCGAAGCAGGAGAGCTATGGGCTGCTTGAGACTCACCGGGTTAGTCGGTAGTTCGGTCTGTTCGCTGGCGTGCTCGGGTGGGGGAGGAGATGAGAGATGATTGGACTGGAGGAATCTAATTGGTCTAAGGGCGCAAGGCATACTTGGGCATAGAAATAAAGGGCGGACAAGTGGCTAAGCGGCCATATTGGGTGAAACAGGGTGCACTTAGCCTAAGTGAGTGGTGCACAGTGCATAGTGAAAGTGACTTAACATAATTCATATTAATACAACAGTCAGCAACAAAACAATTTAACCTAGAGAGGAAAGGTTCCACAAGGGTGACATTGTAAGCGACTATTTAAGCCAGGTCAGAGTTTTCCAGTTTAGAAAATGAGTAACAATTCAAATAAGGGCAGTCCATTCCTCCTGAAGGTTTAGTCCAGAATTCAGGCTGTCCGTTTTCAATATCCATTTAAGCTCTTCTCTGTTGAGCATTCGGGTCAAGTCACCACCTCTGGGTGGGATGATAACTTGGGTGATAACAGTCCAGCGAATTTCATTTTCTGTGTGCCCTTTGCTGGCAAAACATTCGACCAAGGGAGCATTAGAAAATAAGCCAAAGTTATGATGGGGCTTAACAACGTATAATAAATCTTCATGAAATTCCTCAACCAGTCTGGAGTGCAGTATTACACAGTCTTTACACCTTGTGCATGTAATATATTGTAAAGTTTATTGTGCAATGGTGTTCCTACGTTACCTGAGACTGCTATATTCTATGTTATGCAGACACGTCCTCCTTGCCTGAACCTTTACCTGTTTTGCTGTTTGTCTGTGCTTCTGTGTTTGTAGGATGCTGGTTGTGTCCCTCTTGAATTTTGTATGTGTATCTTGTGTCATATACTGAATATTAAACTCTGTACGGCTGGACAAATAATATAGCGCCTATTTAGCCTATATTTATTGCCAGAAGTATTTGATTTTGTCTAGGGACCCCTGTCTTTAGGAAATATTCACTTAGTGAGTGGCAAATGTTTCTTGCTAGAGCAACGGTGTTTTTTTCTTGCTGCTCTTCTGTTTATTTTTGACTGCAGAATCATCTCAGAACAAGCTTTGGCAGTGCCAGTAGGTCTGGGTTTAATGGAAGGTGAAGCATTAAACGTAAATAGCACAGGAACAAATATGTATTTTTGTGGAAGCAAGAACTGTAGAATAATATTGGTGCATGTCAAAAGGTCAGGTGACAGTTGTATTGTCAAGTCAGAACTAAAAATCCATGTAGATTAATGACTGCCCTCTTCCCATCTGTGCTGCTACCAGTAAAAACACCATAAATGACCTAGTTCTCTGAAACAGTTTAATACCTTTACAATTTAATGTGTGTGTCACTGAAAGTTTAAGCTCAGATTGCTGAAATAATAAAAAAAAATGATTGTACAGCTAAATTAAAAGCAAGTACATTTTTTGTGGAAGCACGCAACGTCTGCCCTATCAAAACATGTCCTCCTGACTTCCATTATGTGGGCGGAGCCAAAACCCCTCTCTAGTGGTGCTCACATAATTGTCTGGTGACAGCTGCATTGTCAAGACAAAGCAAAACATGGATGTGCTGCTCTCTGAGTGTCCTGTTTTGCACTACCATGTAGTCTAGGTTAGCCAGATCAAGGAATCTTCTGGTCACCTTCAGCAACCCTTCTCTATTTAACTGACATTATTTTGTATTCCAGTATTCACAGTCGCAATTTTACTTAAAACTCTGAGAACCCAACCCAACCCAACCACTAAGGATGATAATTATGCACCCACTTATTTGCAGTATCCAGGATTCACAAATTAGAACGTGCACAATTTGCACCTGATTCTGTGTTTCAGACATCAAACAGGGAAAAATGTTTCAATAGCACATTTTTTCACCATTCAGAGGTTGGCAACTAGAGCCTAGGCACCATTTGATTCACCGATTTGTGGCAGATGGTTTACCTGCTGCAAATCACATGAACAAACACCTGTGAAGTCCACATAAATTGTAATACTACCTAAAGCATGGGTGGGAGTTTTCACTCTAAATGGAATAATCAGCAATGATGTGGCTGTACTGTACAAAGTTTTGTTAGCTGAAAAACCAGGGCAGGCTAAAAGTACCATACCTGAAAAGGCAGTTAGGTAAGTTTGGGGTGAACAGTTCAAGTCAAAGATTAATTTTGAATGAAAACTATTCACTCACTCCACCCACAAACATTGCACCTACCACCCAATAACCAGATAATAATAATAGATATTCCCGAATTAGTGCTGATGCAACTGATGAAGTGAAAGTAGGATAGAGTGTAGTTTCTGACTCTCATGCTCTACATCTACTGCCCCTCACTCTATTGCTCAGGATGGTGGATGCTTCTCTTTTTAGGTCGAGCCTAGAACCTGCGCGCCCACGCTGCTTTGCGAGACTTGTTGTGATTGAGTAGCGAATAGAAGCATTGCCCACCCTCTGTCCATATTTTCCATTGGCTTGTGTCATTGTCTGTCCTAAAAGCTGGTGTCTGATTTGTGAATAGGCTTGTTAGTCTCTTCTTAGTACCGCCTCCTCTTCATTTTTCATCTCCCATGGTGACTTCCCCCTTTACTTTGGTTGTTACACGGTACGTGTTATTTAGATTGTAAGCACTATTTTCTTTATTTAGTTTCTCTTACTGCAGGCTCGACATGCTTTGGTGCCTTCTTTATGCCCATTGTGTACTGAAAGACCCACGGGCTCCTGATACAGACAGCTGCGGGCAGGAGAGAGAGAGGGAAGCCAACGCCTCTGGAGTGTTTTGCTTTTCATTAAAGGGGGCATGTCACTTTTGAACTAACCCTAACTAGTGCTGCTGTTACTGGCAGCACTGAAGCGTTTACTATCTGAATAGGAACACATGCGCATTTTCTGTAAGACTGCTTTTTGTCTTCCCCTCACCAGTCCCCAAAGTCATTCATTCCACATGCATTTTGTTCCGTGTTAGGCTGATGCTGCTCCACGAGTGGTGAGAGTACACCCTTTCTGGTGGGACCCTGCTCTCCACAACTGCACCCATGCTTCTGGCTGGCCTCTCCGCGTACACTGCAGCGCTGCTGGCCCTGCACCTCGTGCATCAGCTCTTCTTCCCCTAAATCTGGATGGACCTGCATTCCCAGCAGAAGGTGCCCCACACTGGGATGCAGGTGAAGTTCTACAAACAGAGAGGCCGGGTGGAGATAGCTCTGGATCACTTTCTGGCCGCGGCAGAGAGAGTGCCCAAAAAGTTGTTCCTGAGGGCAGGGCCACCTCTACGGGCAAGTGTACCACAGGAGCAACCGGGTGGCCCAGGTCTTACTCCGCCATGTATCGTTCAAGAAAGGTGACACAGTGGCCCTTCTCATGAGCAATGAGCCCGACTCTGTGCACGTCTGGCTGGGGCTGGCCAAACTGGGCTGCACGGTGTCCTTCCTCAATATAAATGTCCACTCCAGGTCACTACTGCATTGTTTCTACAGCTGTGGTGCTTTGGAGCTTGTGGTGGGGGCAGGTATATATATCAAAGCTACAAACTAGTTTAATTTGAGGTTTTGTAGTTATACAAAGTAACAGCGATGTTAAGTGGATTTAGTTACATGTGAAACCACCCTGGCATTTTACAAAAGCACTTCGCATTCTGAGATTTGTAGTTTCGCTTTCAGCATTCTATGGATTGATGTAAAATTTCCTGTATTCAAATGTTTGACTAAAAGCCAGGAGCCCTGAAGTAGATTGCCCAGTTGTGAACTTGTGTTCCGGATTCGAGATTTGTTAAAGATTACAAGCATCTCTTCATTTCATATGTCAACGTTATACTCATCATCATCTGACAGTGTTTACAGCTGTCATGTGGTCACGTGGCTCGTGTGAACCATATGAGTACTTTGCATTCTATCAATAGCTTTTATTTTTCCGGTTCACTGTATCTTGCGAAACGCTGCAAAATTACCATGCCACTTGTCAGAGCAAAATGTTGCTTTAAGAGGACAGGTATGCAACAGAACTTTACAGTTAAATGCTTCTTATACCAAAGCCCGCCTCGATAATACGTTTAAACAACATATCCCCATCCCCCTTAAATACCCCCAAACATGAAAACCCCCTAACCAAACAATCCAAATATTCAGCATCGCTCCCTTGCATTCAACATCATTCCACACCTGACCGAAGTGTTGCTCGCCTATGCTCCATCTCCCAACAACCTCCTGGCAAGTCCCCCAACACTTCCAGCCTAGTGCCTGAGCCCTGTGTCTGTCTGCCAACCAGGAAAATCCGGAATTCAGGCATTTCCCTGACCCCACCCCCTTATTTCGTATTTTTAATTCTTTGTTTGCTGGCTGTATTTCAATAGCCGATGTAATCTAACACCCGGAACAGCCAGTTCTTCAAAAACCTCAACACTAATGCCATAAAACCAGCTAGCTTCTCCCTCATTTCCAGCAAGTAAAACTCTTTACCTAGAGACGGCAAATGTACCCCATCCTGATGAAATTAAGCTAAGTCCTCTTTTGTAATATCACTATGCTCGATCAGTCCAATAGCTCTAACCTGACAAAAACCATTCACCTCTCTCCTAACTTTCTGCCTGTTTTTCTCAACTGTGTTTATATTTTAATACATCTTGCCAATCTCCTCTGGGAATCAGTGCTGTCCCAAAAATACATTTCCCTCACCCACACCTCCATATGGTTGATAAATTACTTTTCATTGCCTTTATCAAACCTAAACCAAAAAGCTGCATGATAGAAATTGGATTTCTGGTTGGCTCTGGCTTGCGTAAAAGCCAGGCAGAAACCACCACTCTAGTCAGGGCAAGGGAGTTACTCGCTAAAGATAACCCATGCTCACCCCCTTGGTAGCTTGGCACGAGGAGTCAGGCTTATCCCAGAGGCAATGTGCAAAGCGTTTGCGCAACACACACACACACAACAGCAACAAACTAGGCACACCACAAAAGAAACTCCACACAAGGTTATATCAAAATAGCCTTTGTATTATCATAAATACATTAGAAACATAATCACACATATACACTGTGCGTGGCACCTGGCACCAGGTAGAAATATACAGGGGATTATATACAGGACCAGGATTACACAAATCGCAAGTAGCAGATAACACAACCGGTAACTACTGGTACAATAATGACATTAGCATTATCACATTAGGCATAAACCCAGTAGGCCCACCTCATAAGCATAAACCCATTAGGCCATAGGCATCATCATAAACACATTATGCAACATCACATTAGTAACCAGCATAAACACATTATGCATCATCACATTAGGCATAAACATATTATGCATTGGTCATCATGTTAGGGCCGTGCTCCCTACCAACCCTCTAAACTGACCCCAGGCCAACAGGCCTTCCTTTGTGCTCAGAGTATACTGCTCACGAGGTGCTTGATACCAAATGCTCCAGTCAGCAAAGTCCTGGGGGCAAAAGGCTGGGCTCTGGAGCCCAGCAGCAGCCCCCAGTGTCAGAATAAGCACAGGAATAGCACACCTCTCATGGGGTCAGAGTCCCTATCTTTATACCACTTTTCCCCTTTGTCTATGAAGCACAGGGCTTGGGGAAACCAGTGTCAACTGGTTCTGGAGCACTCTGTTTACCCGGCTAGTTCCATTCAGCCTAGCGCTGACTCACCTTGCCCCTCCTGGAGCCACACACACCTCCCAGCCGCTGTCACTCAAAACCCAGACATGCAATTCACATCAGGCATGCAGACCCATCACCTAACCTTCCAGTGCATCCCAACATTCATCCACAAACTCCCCCCAAGACTGGTGAGACAGTTTCCTACTGCCCCTGAACCTCAACGTATAGCCTTCAGGCATGACATCCTCTTCCTGGGAACTAGGTACCACGCTCTGGGATCAGGGAGTAGGACTTCCTGTATTGGACTCCATATTGCAGCCACCACTGGATCCCACCCTTTCTGGTGAATCCAGACAACTAAAACTTCTCTCAGGGGACAATCTACCCTCCAGAGCTAGTTTCTCCCTGGCAAAGGCCCTCTCTGCCTTCGCCATCCTTTGTGGAAAATGACAATGTTAATGCACATAAGCGGCGTTCATTTGCTTTCATCATACCCTCACTGTAAGCAGAATGAATACCGTGAAGCGTTGACCGCATCATCTCGCCAGCATAGACCCATGCACGCACACACACAAACAACCATTTTAGACACCATGGCCTCTCTGCCCATTTGTTAAACTCCCGGCACCCCTCCTCCGCGCACTCTGGCTGCCCCCGCTCTCTCCTGCACGGGTCATAAGACTTCTCCTTCTGTGCGACTCTGCCCCTGGGAATCACACCCCGCGCCTGACCAACACCTCCCTTCCTTTCTTGAATACCCCTCCTTTGATGACCCCTTCCACTGAGCCCGACTGTCTGCACGGACCGCTGGTCATCCCTTAGCCTGAGGATACAGTTTATTGCCCGCTACTGTATGCACTCGCCCCTCTTCAAAGGAGCTACTATTGATCATGACCTCCCCACCCCCTGAGATCCGATCAGGCGCACACATTCCAAAGGAATCAGCGGAACACTCTGCTGCATTGTAGCCCCCTCCTATTGTATGGGGGGGTGAGGACCTCTACTGTAGCCACGTGTTGGAATAAACCGGAACATGGGGGGGGGGGTACCGGGGATGTCTTTTCCTTGCTTCACAATGTCTTTATTGTAATAAGGAATGTTTATGCATCATCAACTTGTGTATAAAAGACGCAGTCTCAGAGAACTTGTTAGAGCACCTCCCGAAGACACTGTGTTTTGTGTCTGAAATGACAGGCTCTCCTCATGAGTAATAAACCTCTGTTCTTGTGTCCCTGTTACCAGCGCCCGTCTCTTTGTTTGGTAACTATTCAAGATGGGAACTTAGAGGCGCCTTGCGCCAGCAGCCTGGGCATCAGTAGTAGTTTGGGCTGATTTTCCTCAATTGGCGTCCCAACGCGGGGCCCATCAGAGACATAAGGTCCAGTAAGAGAGGTCCAGACGATGGGGTGAACGTCGAAACAATTGGAGTATACCTGCCTTGAGAGGGCCCTCGCCTGGCTGCCGATTGAATGAACTTCACCGATTTTGAACGGACCTCTCTCAGGTGACCTACTGTCCTGACTGGAACCCCACAGGAATGCTGCGGTAAATAATGAAGTAAGAGAACGATCGGGCGCTGGAAGGAGGAAGGCGAAGAACTGTCCACACGGTCCGGTCCGGGTAAGGTTAAGTAGGACGTCTTTACGTCTGATTGGTAGGATGGCTTTACCCATCTGATTGATTGATTGATTGTTTGTATTGAAATCAGTATTTAAATACTGATATTGTTCATTGATTGGTTCATTTAGCTTTGGTTGCTACTTGAAGTATTGGTTCTCTTTGAGACATTCTCTGTTTGCAAACAGCGACGAATAGGAACGTTCCTCTCTCTTTGCAAATAGCGAAGGATAGGTAATGCAGACTTTTGTCCCCGTTGTAATCCGTCATGCCTATCTTTCTCCCCACTGATTGTTTGTTATCGATTTTATCGATTATTGTTCTTTTGAGATATTCCCTGTCTACAAATAGAGAGGAATAAGAATATTCTGTCTCCCTTTGCAGATAGCGAAGGATAGGTAATGCAGACTTTTGTCCCCGTTGTAATCCGTCATGCCTATCTTTCTCCCCACTGATTGTTTGTTCTCGATTGTATCGATTATTGTTCTTTTGAGATATTCCCTGTCTACAAATAGAGAGGAATAGGAATATTCTGTCTCCCTTTGCAGATAGCGAAGGATAGGTAATGCAGACTTTTGTCCCCGTTGTAATCCGTCATGCCTGTTTTTCTCCCCACTGATTGATTGATTGTCTGGACATTTACTGTTCAAAGAATAGTTCGTTTGAGGTATTCTCTGTTTACAAATAACGTAGAATAGAAATATTCTGTCTAGTCTTTGCAAGTAGTGAAGGGTAGGTAATGCGGACCTTTGTCCCCCGTTGTAACCTGTCATGCCTATCTACTCCCCACTGATTGATTAACTAGTTCCACCCGGACCATTTATTAGAGGTGGATCGTCTGGCTTAACCGGAGGACACCCACCCTAGTAAAAAGGACATATGTAAAATATGAAGTAAACACCATATCCTGTTAACAGAAACTTTAGCATGAAACACACTAGGAAAGGAAGGAAAAAGAAGTCGAGCGAAATCAGTAGGCCACTGATGAGCTTTTGACTTCGCTAAAAATAAGAAACGTTAGAAATAACCCGCAATAAGAAACATAAAAATGGCGAGGGAAGCCAAGCTTGACACCAAGGCAGACACGAGGTAGTTAGGCTTCACCGCCCCTCACTGCTCCAAACATGTCTGTCCCACCGCCCGCCACGCCCAATACCTGTAAAATGAGATAGATACAAATCAGCAGACACCTACCCCCATTCCGGAAGCTCCCGAAGTGCAACAGGTCCACGGTCACGCCCATCCGGGAGGCGAGGCCTCGACGCTTGCAGAGCAGGGCCCGGCTGGCCGCCATCGGAAGGAGAGGCTGTGGGGTGGAAGGCCCGAAAATGTACTGTTCTCCCCATTCCCTTCTTCTGCCGCCCTGCAGGCCACGGGGGGGATGTCTTGCCTCTGCCTCCGACCCCCCCCCCCTCTTTATCGCCTGCTCTGGCCATGAAAAACTGGAGCCGAGGCCGACAGGGTCCCCTGGCCGACAGCACCTTTTCTTCAATCATTGCTGCCACAACACTCCTTTGTTTAATTATGGCTACAACTGCACTTTCTTATAATGGCTTCGACAACGCTGGACTGTTGGCTGCGACAGCGCCATACTGCGACAACACCGGATTGTTGCCTGCAACAGCACTTCCAATGATGGCTGCGACAATGGAGGGGGGGGGTGTCTTGCATATGCCACCGACCCCCCCCCCTTTTCCTTGCCTGGTACGGCCATCCTGAGGTGCTGGAGCCGAGAAATGGCGTGGGGTCGCTGGGAGGAGGAGGCGGCGCGAACGAGCCTCCCCCACCTCCCCAGGTGGAGGCTTCCAGCGACACCCCAACGCTCCATTTGAAGGGACCCTATCGAAAAGCGGCGCTTTTGCCCAGGACCGGCGCACGTCCTGTGCTCTTCTCCTCGACCTTGAAGATTCTATAAGAGCCGGGGGGCCCGACCCCTCCACGCGGGCGCCCCCGTCCCCCGATGGGAACCACGAGACGTCGGAGCACTCATGCCGGCACCAGCCTCAGTCTTGAAATGCCCAAAATCCTGCAAGACTGCCAACGTGATCAGTTCCGGTGGGACACCAGTATGACCCGGTAGGAAAGATTGTTGCCTCCCCCCCACTTTGACTGATGGTTCATATCGCCAGTCCCTTCTGTTACCCCTTTCACGAAACTGTTTGGACTTCCGAAAGAGGTTCTGGTCCGACCACGAGTTGAGGGAGACATCTTGACCATACTCGGATATGCCTGACCTCACCCAAAATGGCGCCGGTACAACTGAAACTTTCAGCTCCTTGTTGTACCCCGATTGCTCAGCCTTGATGTTATGAGATATGTATGTAGTTTTTGGACAATGAATGGATATAAGATGGGTACTGATTATGTAGTTGGACAATGAATTGATATAAGATGGGTACTGATTATGTAGTCGGACAATGAATTGATATAATATGGGTACTGATTATGTGTTAGGACAATGAATTGATATGAGAATGGGTACTGATTGAACATTCGGACAATGAATTGATGTTAAGTTTTGATGCACCATGGTTACTGAAAGTTTGAATTTCAACACTTATGATATTTGCTCACAAATGAAGTTTCGATATGATTTTATTGCACTTGTCGCCCTTTCCATTATGAAATCAATGACCGCCGACTCCGTTCCCCTCATGCACAGTTCCAGTCTGCTCCGTGGCCGACCCACGGGGTTGTAGGCCCGTATTTGTGCACCAACATTTTTAATTAAAGGTTTTTTAAAGGAGCAAGTATAGTTGTAGTGTTTGGATTGATAAGCTTCGAATGTATGGCTACTGTCCCCGATATAAGTGAAATATAGGTGGAAGAAAGCAGCTCGATTAAGGTTGAAGGTTAAAAGCGTAGTGCGCAGAAGCAGCGAATATGAATGTTCCAGGTTTTGATATATGTATTTTTTCCTTCTTTGTGCAGCATAAAGCGATCAATAAAGGCCCTGGTACTTAGCTCCTACTTTAAGTGCCGCATGTATCAAGGAAGTTGTTTTAAAATGTCCTAAACCACTCCGAAGGAAATGCCACCTAGCCCCTTTAGTTTCCGTGCCTGACAGACAAAAAATGACCTTATACCACTGTAGACCATCCCTCTTCCTCAGTCCATCAATAATTATCTCTCCCACGCAACCGGTCCCTCTGGGCTTAAACGCCAAGATGGTAGAGACCGCATCCTGTGGAGATAGGCCGAGTATGTGGTAGGTAAAAACATTTTCGGGTTTATGCGCGCTGATGTGTTTTAAAACGCTGCCCCCACCCCTTTCTTTTTCCCTTCTTTCTGCAGGTCATGTCGGGACGTCGACTAAAGTATGGAGAAGAGCTAAGCAACACGCCATGGTCCCGCGCGAAAGTCAGGCTAGCACTGTGAAGAATCGTGATTGTCTGAGGGGACAGCCCCTGAGAGTGTGACGATTTTTGTGTGATGTGAACACACGTGTGCATGCCCTGATGTGTATAGCTCGACTAAATATACGTTGCACACATTTGGATGGATGAGAGAATTATTTTGTGCGTGACTTAAGTAATGATCGAACGACCGATGGAGGGGGGAAAAAGGGAACTGGACATGGTACCTATACACGACGGACAAACAAAGATATAGCATTCCCTTACTTACAAGTGACTCTCTCTGAACCCAGCAACTGGAGGAGTGGTCCGAAGTAGAAACTTGACGGGGTATTACAGTATGGCAAAATATGACTTCGCCTGATACCCCAAGTAATACAACCAAGCAAGGACGCGCACCAATGAGTAAACTCTGCCCCGTTGTCCTCCCGGTTGATGCCCCTCTGTCGCTTCAGCCTGGAAAATCATTTGTTAGAAAAGAAAAAGAGAAATAATTCAAAAGCCCCACTGTGAGTATTAGCCCGACCAGATTAATTCCCGACCAATTGGCAGAGGTGTAGAGAAGGAAAAAGGTAAAAAGCTCAACGCCCAGGTGAATTAAGTAGGATACTAAGAATGCGCAGCATGCAGGAAGAAATATTTTTGGCCAGAAAACTGTTCTATGTTCTGTCTTGGATCATTTGTGTGTAACTACATGTATTGTCACCTCCACCTGAATTCGTGTGTACGTAATGTATGGATCTATGTCACCCTTCTGCCTGTGTTTCTATATTACTTGACCCCTGCTGTTCTGTGTTGTGTGCGCACTAAATGGCCTATTATTGTACACGTTTCTCTCTCTCTCTCTCTCTCTCTCTCTCTCTCTCTCTCTCTCTCTCTCTCTGTCATGCGTGTACCAAGTGGTTCATTTAGAATGCGGACGACTCTCACTCTCTATGAGAGTCCCCCTACTCCCTCTTCCTTTATGTGGTAACGTTGTGCCCCGCCGGCACGAGCCTAATTGGGTCTTTTTGAACACAAAGGTGTTCGGCAAAATTGACAGGAACTCAAACGATTGTGACTCGCCATGTTACTACCTCTCCTTTCTGCAAAATGAAGGAACTTGAATTGGCTAAAAAGGAAAGGACAGGTGAGACGACTGATGTCCCCTAATCTGGCCTTTTATAGGGGGACTATACGTCAATGGCCTTCTATTCTCAGTCCTTAGAAAAACAACCCCCAATGCCCAGATTGTCCCACCCCTCTGCGCCCAAGTGCGGATGTCCAAAGCGTCCTCGTCTCTCCCGATTGACCCCAGCTCCATAACTGTTGCCCCCGAATTATAACTGATGACCCTGATTAACCATTGCTCTTTGGGAAAAGAATGTTTAGCCTCTGTCCCTTTCTCATGATGTTAGATGTTAGTACACCCACCTGTTCGCTAGAATTAGCCGACTCTGGAGGGAAATGTAAGACTGCTAGGACTTGGGTTAGTAAACGGGTCTTTCCCGAAGGATCCGATTCCGAGTTTGATAAGAATACACAGTCGATAGGAGCCTGACTTCTCCCCATATACGTCATAAATGAACACCAAATAGACTTACAAACACAGTAGAAATGCCCTCTTACATACTACATAGTGATGACTTCTGACCGTGACTGATGAACAAGTCCCCAGCCACTTCGGATTGAGGACGGAATTGAAATGTATAAATATCCTCTGTTGACCGGTTCTCTAAAAACTTGTTTTGTACCCATTCAAGGATACACAATCACCGGAGGAGAGGGGCTGGACGTGACGCTCAGCCTGGCCACAGATCATGAAGCACGTATGACCTGGACCAAAGATGGAGCCGCAGAGCAACGAGACGCGGGACGAGGCACCACTTTCAAACACGGAAAATGAAAGAATGAAGGGCTGCCCTGAAGCCCCTGTTTGCTGACCAACCTGTGCCAGAAGTCCCCCGCCCCTCTGAGCCCGATCAATGGGCCTGCCTGCTCGTTATCATTTGCTCCCTGGGTCTGCTTCAGAGAATCTGACTCCACTCCGCCCTCTCTTCCCTCGATTACCCAACGACACCCCCATTCTAACCCCTGGATTTTGACTCAGAAAAAGGAACGACATTTAGGAAGAATAGGGTTTTGCCACGGAAGGAAAAGGAAATGCAGGTGCCGAGCGTGAGGCACCCCTAAAAAGATTAGTTAGAAAACAGGACTGTGATCTAACAGCAGAGGACAGATCGCACCCTGCAACGTGTAAAGTTGGATCCGAGCTGGACTCATAGCTCCACCGCCGGTTCTCAACAGCGCCAACGAAAGAAGACGGACTAGAGCCTACCAGTGATGGCTCGCTGCTAAAAAGACACTGTGACGAAGATATCATCCCCCTTTCCCTTGACTGATTGCTTGTACTGAACTGAATTCCTCCCTCAACCACTTTGTATTGTTTTCAAAATGTTTATCGGTCACTTTTACTGTACATTGATACCGCCGAAGAGAAAGTCAGAACGTCTGTAGTATGTAGTATGCTGATCCCTAGATGAATAACCCACCAAATGTAAATTCATATGTACTGCATTCTGCCACCCGTATCGACTGATCATGTTTATACACAATCTGCTAGTATTGACAAACGCTATCTCATTGACCACACGCGACTATATGTACGCCCATTGTTAGAACCGGCTGTCTCTAGTTGGCAGAGGTATGCACTTCTGACAAATAGGGACACACCTTTTCTAGTCAGGGCAAGGGGATCACACCCTTCGATAACCCCTGCTCACCCCCTTGGTAGCTTGGCAGAGCAGACAGGCTTATCTCAGAGGCTGTGTGTTAAGCATTTATGACCACATACAGTAACAAAGTGAATACACTACAAATGGACACGACACAGTAGTAATATAAAAATAAGTATTTTTATATAAGGCTTAGCACAAGACCAAATAACGACAAAAATGTACACAATCTTAATAAATATTTTGGGGAAGGGAAAAATGATAGTTCAAAGGTAGTTTCTTCTTTAGCACAAAAAGTCTTTAGTATCAAAGCAAATCTTCTTCTTGGCAATACAGTTCTTAGCAACAGGGTAACCCACACGGGGGCTACACGACGTCGAGGCAAAGTTAATCCAAAGGTTCGGCGTCGACCGCGAGGAGCGCTACGTCGAGCCCGGAGTCACACGGACCCCCAACCACACAGTATCTTTGGAAAATGAAGCACACGATGATCAGCGGCGTCGAGTGATCCGGTGTCGCGTCTTCGGTGTCGATCAGGCCTCAGCAGGCGTCGTTGTCGATGATGCGGTTGCACAGAGTGAGCAGCGCTCACGGCGTCGAGAGGGCACGAGGGCGATGCGATCAGCAGCGGTGCAGACACGAGGTCCCTTGGAGCTGGAGCCGTACTCCCACTCACTGGCGTTGCTGCTGGCGTCGGTCGGGCCCGGCAGCCGGTCGTCGAGGAAGCGGGACACTGGGGCCGTTACCCACTATGTCGAGCTGGATTCGGCGACGTCCGACGGCGTCGAGGTTGCCGGCTCTCTCAGAGGTGCTGGATTCACAGGTTCCAGCAAATAGCACTTTAAGCAGATGAAGTCCTTTAGCCCTGTGACTTCAGCAGGAGACTGGCACTCTTCCAGTCCTTGGAGATTTTCTTATCAAGCGTGAGAGTACACACACAGTTCCTCTCTCCTGGTTCCTTGGCAAAAATAAAGAAGCACTGCAGGATTCCCCCCAGCAAACAGCACACTGGCATCGATCGAGTGGTTGCACACACCCACTCTGGCACACCCAACATTTTCAAGTGCGCCTCTCTCTCCACCTTAGCCCAAGGTGAGTCTACTAAATCATTGCCCAGGAGACAATCGACAGGCATGGCGGGCCTCACAGCAACCTGAAGAGTACCTGAAACTCCCCCCCATTCAAAGGAAACCTGAGCTACCTCACACTCTTTCTGGGAGTTGTCAGCAGCTATCACAGGGTAGAATGCGTGGGGAACCACCTGCCCTCTGGACACTAAGTGACACTTGACAGCTGTCACACTCGCTCCGGTGTCTCTGAGAGCTTCCACTCTATGGCCATTAATGGTCACCCACTGCCTATATTTACTAGTGTTACTAGGCAGAGGGGGTGGAGGGACCATTTGCATGTCTCCTAGCGGGACCAGGGACATCTCTGCGGGACCCCTCCCCCCATGGACAACCATCTCCTCCCCTCCCAGGGCTACACTCGCCAACTGACGGGGGGGTGCACGCGGTGGTGCATTCAAATCCTTTTTGGGACACTGGGGGTCATAAAACCGGTGTCCCACCTGCCCACAACCGTAGCAGGTTAGGGGGCCCCTATGAACAGGTTTACCCGTCGGGGCCCCTGGCTTTTTCTCGTGGGGAGGCTGGGAACCTTTCCCTTGGTTCCCTTGGGGATTACTTTGGGGCCCTTTCTGGGACTCCTTCTGTTTACCCTTGTCCCCCCCACTCTTCTGCTGGGGACCCTGCCCACCTTTGGCTGAGTCTCCCACTGGACCCTTGTGGACCCTGGTACTGACCCAGCGGTCCGCCTCCTCAGCAAGTTTTCTAGGGTTAGATATCTTGCTATCAATCAGGTGCTGGCGCAGCTCTGGAAAACAGTTATTAGACAAATGCTCCCAAGCAAACAAATCATAAAGAGCTTCATAACTTCCACTTTGCTGCCCTTTACCCAACCATCCATGGCTCTGCAAAAATAAGACACATATTCAACCCACGTCGTACCAGGCAACTTCTTGCATTCTCTAAAAGCTTGTCTGTACTTTTCTGGGGTTAGGCCATACCGCAACATTAAAGCATCTTTCATATGAGCATACGACATCCTATCCTCAACAGGCATGTCTAACAGGGTATCCCTCCCCTCATTCACAAAGCGACCCCACAACCCCGCTCCCCAATCCTTCTCAGGGACCCGGTGGGCCGACAATGCTAACTCATATGCTTTAAACCACTGGCCAATATCTTCATTCCTATGATAATCTTTTATCACATCTTTGGGAAAATAAAACCTACTTTCTGCAGGCCCAGATGGGATGCTGCCACCAGAGGGATTCAACTCTAACTTCTTAGCTTGGATGTCCAACTCCCTCAACTTGGTATCACGCTCCAAAGCTAACTTCTCTCTTTCAAAATCTAACCTTTTGGTCTCCAAATCAGCTTCTCTTCTACCTCTTGCATTTTCTAACTCCAACTGCCCATTTATCTTTAGCCTTGCCATTTCCATGTTGTATGCACGCTCCTTCGCCCTTTCTTCTCGTTCTTCAGAGGAAAGACCTTTGGAGGAAACACTGCTTCCGGGAGAGGACTCAGGCCCATTCGCTGGTGCCTCCTCATCCCCTAACACTGGCGGTACCACCACCGGATCAGTGGGATCTCTGGACTCCAACCAGGCCTCCAGAGCTTTGAGATATTCCTCCTTCAACGAGAGGCCCTTGGTGGGAACTTTAAGCTGCTTGCAGAAGGATTTCAGTTTCTTCAAGCCGTAGTCGTTTATCTTCGCTCTGTCGAATTCCTCCACGACAACAACAGGGGTAGTGACTCCGGTGTCACTCATGGTCAAAACTGGCAGTGTTCAAAAAATCAAGCTTCCGAAAAGCGGAGAACCAAAAATAGGATCCTTCCCAATTAGATTGTGACTGCGCTATGGTCTGCTTTCACTATGTAGCGCACACTAATCACTGCACATGGGTCATAAATGCAAGGTCCAAATCCTCACCGCTGCGTCCAATGTTAGAACCGGCTGTCTCTAGTTGGCAGAGGTATGCACTTCTGACAAATAGGGACACACCTTTTCTAGTCAGGGCAAGGGGATCACACCCTTCGATAACCCCTGCTCACCCCCTTGGTAGCTTGGCAGAGCAGACAGGCTTATCTCAGAGGCTGTGTGTTAAGCATTTATGACCACATACAGTAACAAAGTGAATACACTACAAATGGACACGACACAGTAGTAATATAAAAATAAGTATTTTTATATAAGGCTTAGCACAAGACCAAATAACGACAAAAATGTACACAATCTTAATAAATATTTTGGGGAAGGGAAAAATGATAGTTCAAAGGTAGTTTCTTCTTTAGCACAAAAAGTCTTTAGTATCAAAGCAAATCTTCTTCTTGGCAATACAGTTCTTAGCAACAGGGTAACCCACACGGGGGCTACACGACGTCGAGGCAAAGTTAATCCAAAGGTTCGGCGTCGACCGCGAGGAGCGCTACGTCGAGCCCGGAGTCACACGGACCCCCAACCACACAGTACCTTTGGAAAATGAAACACACGATGATCAGCGGCGTCGAGTGATCCGGCGTCGCGTCTTCGGTGTCGATCAGGCCTCAGCAGGCGTCGTTGTCGATGATGCGGTTGCACAGAGTGAGCAGCGCTCACGGCGTCGAGAGGGCACGAGGGCGATGCGATCAGCAGCGGTGCAGACACGAGGTCCCTTGGAGCTGGAGCCGTACTCCCACTCACTGGCGTTGCTGCTGGCGTCGGTCGGGCCCGGCAGCCGGTCGTCGAGGAAGCGGGACACTGGGGCCGTTACCCACTATGTCGAGCTGGATTCGGCGACGTCCGTCGGCGTCGAGGTTGCCGGCTCTCTCAGAGGTGCTGGATTCACAGGTTCCAGCAAATAGCACTTTAAGCAGATGAAGTCCTTTAGCCCTGTGACTTCAGCAGGAGACTGGCACTATTCCAGTCCTTGGAGATTTTCTTATCAAGCGTGAGAGTACACACACAGTTCCTCTCTCCTGGTTCCTTGGCAAAAATAAAGAAGCACTGCAGGATTCCCCCCAGCAAACAGCACACTGGCAGAAGGGGTAGGCAAGTCCTCAGATCAGCAGGCCTCTTGTCCTTGGTTACAGGGTTCCTTGTCAGAAGTGATCTGATTTCTTAGTTCAGGGGTCCTTCTCTTATACCCCTTTTCGGCTTTGATCCCTTTGTCCATGCCGGGGACTTTCCCAACATCCTGGGTCTGTTGTGGGTGGAGCCAGGCAGAAGCACCTGGCTTATTCACTGAGCAGGGCTGGGTCCTCAGACGCCCAGCAGGAGGTGGAGCCAGCATTGACACTGGCAGGAGCAGAGCTATCGGCCTCCTGGCAGGAGGTGGGGCTAGGTTCGTCCATGGCAGGCACAGAGCCATCAGCCGCTTGGCAGGAGGTGGAGCCAGCATTGTATCAGGCAGGGCAGGCTATCAACAACTACTCTCCTCCTACTCTCAACGCAAATGTCCCACTCATCCCACACTGACTCATCCAGACCTGTGGAGCCACCCAGCTCCTGTCACACACACGCAAGACCAGCAGAAACCAGAAATGGTTAGACAAGAAAATAGACACTTTCTAAAAGTGCTATTTTCAAACCCAGAGTCCAAAAACCATCCACACCAACGGATGCGTAATTAAACCCCGAGTTCAGGGATACCAAACTCGACATTGCACCATGCTCCCCGAGCCAGCTAGAATTATAGCATTAATAATCCCGGCGGCCCATTCTAACTAATGGAGAGCAGGCTACCTCGCAATAGTGAAGAACGAAGATGGCGGTAATTCACTATTAGGACATGCCAACTTGGTCAGGCGTGTCCTACCTTATACTTACAATGCACCCTGCCCGTGGGCCTACCATAGGGGTGACTAATATGAAGTCAAGGGAAGTTTGGAGGGGCTGGCAAGTAGGTATACTTGCGCAGCCGGCGTGACAGTACCAGACTGTACGTGGGTCTCGCAATGACTGACCCGTAGACATTCTTTTACGAGGCCGCTCCTGTGGGTGGCACAACACGTGCTGCAAGCCCACGAGCGGCATTTGTATTTACAAGCTGGTGCACTAGACTAGGGACTGACAGTAAACCAAATAAGCCACACATGGATACAATAGATACATCAATTTAACATCGGGAGCACTTGCGCTATGGCACTGATCAGCAGTGACACAGCGCCCAAAGCATATACCAGCAAAACATCGTAAAACAGTGGAGGCAAACATAAAAAAATGGAGGAGAGACTCAAGCCAATGATGTCAGGTCTAACACGTGTCCCCTCCAGCTGAAATGTGGGGAGAACTACCCTTGACCTAGGGAGTCCTCTTCACTAAGGCGGAAAAATCTGGACAGACCATCAGCATTGGCGTGATCTGTACCAGGGCGGTGTTCCACCTTAAAGTCCATCCCCTGTAGGGAAATGGACCACCTCAACAGTTTCGGATTCTCACCCCTCATCTGCATCAACCATCTGAGGGGCCTGTGGTCTGTCTGAACCCGGAAGTGAGTCCCAAACAGGTAGGGTCTTAGCTTCTTCAGCGCCCAGACCACAGCAAATGCTTCTCTCTCTATCGCACTCCACCTCGTTTCCCTGGGAAGCAACCTCCTACTGATGAAGGCTACAGGCAAGTCTCGGCCCTCTTCATTCACCTGAGCTAGAACAGCCCCCACGCCATGCTCTGAAGCGTCCGTCTGGACAACAAATTCTTTAGAAAAGTCGGGTGCCTGGAGTATAGGTGCTGTGCACATTGCAGTTTTCAGGGTGTCGAAGGCCGTTTGACAGGCATCAGTCCAGATCACGTTTCGTGGCTGCTTCCTGGAAGTCAGCGAAGTCAAGGGGTGCACAATGTTACCATAATCCTTGACAAACCTCCTGTAGTAACCCGTGAGTCCTAAGAAGGCTCTCACCTGAGTTTGGGTTTTGGGCGGCGCCCAAGCCAGGATGGTATCAATCTTGGGTTGCAGGGGGGCAACCTTGCCGCTCCCTACTTGGTGCCCCAAGTACACCACCGAACCCTGCCCAATCTGGCACTTACTGGCTTTGATTGTGAGGCCTGCTCTGCGCAGGGCCAACAACACTTCCTGGAGGTGGCGCAAGTGTTCCTCCCAGCTGGCGCTGAACACTGCGATGTCGTCCAGGTAGGTGGCACTGAAATCCTCCAGTCCAGCCAAGACCTGGTTGACCAACCTCTGGAAGGTGGCAGGGGCATTCTTCATCCCAAAGGGCATCACCCGGAACTGGTAGAGCCATCTGGTGTGGAGAATGCTGACCTCTCCTTTGCCCCATCAGTTAAGGCGATCTGCCAGTACCCAGACGTCAGATCAAACGTGCTAAGGTACCGGGCAGCCCCCAACCGATCTATGAGCTCATCAGCTCTGGGGATGGGGTGCGCGTCAGTCTTTGTGACTGAATTGAGTCCTCGGTAATCCACACAGAACCGGAGTTCTGGTGAAGCACCAGGCGCTGCAGCCTTCGGGACCAAGACCACTGGGCTGGCCCAAGGACTGCTAGAGGACTCAATCACCCCTAACGCAAACATTTTGGAGACCTCCTCCTTAAAGTATGCTCGAACCTTGTCAGTCACCCTGTAAGCCTTGTGCTTCACAGGAGGGCTGTCTCCGGTGTCAACGTCATGGACACACCAATGAGTGACACCCGGAACCAAGGAAAACAGATCCGGGAATTGTCCCAACAGGTGGCGACAATCCTGTTTCTGCTCAAGGGTCAGTGTGTCAGAGAGGACCACACCATCCACTGACCCGTCTTGCTCTTTAGCACACAGGAGGTCAGGAAGAGGCTCACTCTCCTCCTCCATTACCGCATCTGTAGCTAGGAGCATGCCCACTTCGGACCTTTCTAAGTGGGGCTTCAAACGGTTGACATGCAGGACCCGCAAGGGGTTCCTGGGAGATTTTAAGTCCACCAAGTAGGTGACATCGCTCTTCTTCTCCACAACCTTAAACGGTCCAGTCCACCTGTCCTTGAGCGCACAAGGTTCCACAGGGGACATGACCCACACTTCTTGACCAGGCTGAAGCTCTACCAGAGTGGCATTCCGGTCGTACCAACGCTTCATCTCCTCCTGGCTGGCCTCCAGATTTGCCTGAGCAAGTTCTCTGAAGCGCCGAGTCTGGTTCCGAAAGGCCAGCATGTAGCTGTATACATCCTGGGGAGGTTTCCTGGGAGATTGCTCCCAGCCTTCCTTGACCAGACTCAAAGGCCCTCTTACCGGGTGACCGTACAAAAGCTCAAAGGGGCTGAACCCTAGAGATTTTTGCGGCACCTCTCGGTAAGCAAACAACAGGCATGGCAAGAGGACGTCCCATTTCCGCCTCATTGGTTCTTCAAGACCCATGATCATGCCTTTCAGGGTCCGGTTGAATCTCTCAACCAGCCCATTTCCTTGAGGGTGGTAAGGAGTGGTGAACTTGTAGGTTACCCCACACTCCTTCCACAGAGACTTCATATAGTTCGAAATGAAGTTGGTGCCTCGGTCCGACACCACCTCTCTGGGGAACCCCATCCGGGAGAAAACACCCATCAGTGCCCGTCCCACCACGGGGGCCGTCACTGTTCGGAGAGGGATGGCTTCCGGGTACCGTGTGGCATGGTCCACCAAGACCAGGATAAACCTGTTGCCCAGGGCTGTCTTGGGGTCCAGGGGCCCGACAATGTCAATACCCACCCGGTCAAAGGGGGTACTGACCACTGGAAAAGGTTGGAGGGGAGCCTTCTGCTTCCTTCCGCTTTTCCCACTCGCCTGGCAAGTGTGACAAGTCTTGCAATGGATGTCTACATCCCTACGCATCTGAGGCCAATAAAAATGGGTGACAAGCCTGTCATAGGTCTTGTCCTGCCCCAGATGTCCAGCTAACGGAACGTCATGAGCCAAACCCAGTAGGAAGGCTCTGAAGCGCTGGGGTACCACCAGCACACGGGCTGACCCAGGCTCAGCAGCCTTAGGCTCGCTATACAGGAGGTCATTCTCCCAGTACACAAAATGTGACCCTGACTGATCACCTGAGGATTGGGCTGAGGCCTGCTGCCTCATGCCCACAAGAGAAGGGCACACTTTCTGTTCCGCACAGAATTCCTCCCTGGAGGGACCACCATCCTGCTGCCAATGGGTCAGCTCGGGCAGGTCTCCCAGTTCGGCAATTTGTTCCCAGGTGGGTTCCAGGGCATCCCCCTCAGGGTCTACCTCCTCCTGGACCACGGGAACTACGGGGCCGGTTTCCCGCGCCTCCTGCCTCTTCTCTTCACAGCTGGGTCCGGGGCCGTACTTTCAGGCTCCGGGACCCCATCAACACCTTTACTCGCTGTCATCGATCGAGTGGTTGCACACACCCACTCTGGCACACCCAACATTTTCAAGTGCGCCTCTCTCTCCACCTTAGCCCAAGGGGAGTCTTCTAAATCATTGCCCAGGAGACAATCGACAGGCATGGCTGGCCTCACAGCAACCTGAAGAGTACCTGAAACTCCCCCCCATTCAAAGGAAACCTGAGCTACCTCACACTCTTTCTGGGAGTTGTCAGCAGCTATCACAGGGTAGAATGTGTGGTGAACCACCTGCTCTCTGGACACTAAGTGACACTTGACAGCTGTCACACTCGCTCCGGTGTCTCTGAGAGCTTCCACTCTATGGCCAATAATGGTCACCCACTGCCTATATTTACTAGTGTTACTAGGCAGAGGGGGTGGAGGGACCATTTGCATGTCTCCTAGCGAGACCAGGGACATCTCTGCGGGACCCCTCCCCCCATGCACAACCATCTCCTCCCCTCCCAGGGCTACACTCGCCAACTGACGGGGGGTGCACGCGGTGGTGCATTCAAATCCTTTTTGGGACACTGGGGGTCATAAAACCGGTGTCCCACCTGCCCACAACCGTAGCAGGTTAGGGGGCCCCTATGAACAGGTTTACCCGTCGGGGCCCCTGGCTTTTTCTCGTGGGGAGGCTGGGAACCTTTCCCTTGGTTCCCTTGGGGATTACTTTGGGGCCCTTTCTGGGACTCCTTCTGTTTACCCTTGTCCCCCCCACTCTTCTGCTGGGGACCCTGCTCACCTTTGGCTGAGTCTCCCACTGGACCCTTGTGGACCCTGGTACTGACCCAGCGGTCCGCCTCCTCAGCAAGTTTTCTAGGGTTAGATATCTTGCTATCAATCAGGTGCTGGCGCAGCTCTGGAAAACAGTTATTAGACAAATGCTCCCAAGCAAACAAATCATAAAGAGCTTCATAACTTTCCACTTTGCTGCCCTTTACCCAACCATCCATGGCTCTGCAAAAATAAGACACATATTCAACCCACGTCGTACCAGGCAACTTCTTGCATTCTCTAAAAGCTTGTCTGTACTTTTCTGGGGTTAGGCCATACCGCAACATTAAAGCATCTTTCATATGAGCATACGACATCCTATCCTCAACAGGCATGTCTAACAGGGTATCCCTCCCCTCATTCACAAAGCGTCCCCACAACCCCGCTCCCCAATCCTTCTCAGGGACCCGGTGGGCCAACAATGCTAACTCATATGCTTTAAACCACTGGCCAATATCTTCATTCCTATGATAATCTTTTATCACATCTTTGGGAAAATAAAACCTACTTTCTGCAGGCCCAGATGGGATGCTGCCACCAGAGGGATTCAACTCTAACTTCTTATCTTGGATGTCCAACTCCCTCAACTTAGTATCACGCTCCAAAGCAAACTTCTCTCTTTCAAAATCTAACCTTTTGGTCTCCAAATCAGCTTCTCTTCTACCTCTTGCATTTTCTAACTCCAACTGCCCATTTATCTTTAGCCTTGCCATTTCCATGTTGTATGCACGCTCCTTCGCCCTTTCTTCTCGTTCTTCAGGGGAAAGACCTTTGGAGGAAACACTGCTTCCGGGAGAGGACTCAGGCCCATTCCCTGGTGCCTCCTCATCCCCTTCCACTGGCGGTACCACCACCGGATCAGTGGGATCTCTGGACTCCAACCAGGCCTCCAGAGCTTTGAGATATTCCTCCTTCAACGAGAGGCCCTTGGTGGGAACTTTAAGCTGCTTGCAGAAGGATTTCAGTTTCTTCAAGCCGTAGTCGTTTATCTTCGCTCTGTCGAATTCCTCCACGACAACAACAGGGGTAGTGACTCCGGTGTCACTCATGGTCAAAACTGGCAGTGTTCAAAAAATCAAGCTTCCGAAAAGCGGAGAACCAAAAATAGGATCCTTCCCAATTAGATTGTGACTGCGCTATGGTCTGCTTTCACTATGTAGCGCACACTAATCACTGCACATGGGTCATAAATGCAAGGTCCAAATCCTCACCGCTGCGTCCAATGTTAGAACCGGCTGTCTCTAGTTGGCAGAGGTATGCACTTCTGACAAATAGGGACACACCTTTTCTAGTCAGGGCAAGGGGATCACACCCTTCGATAACCCCTGCTCACCCCCTTGGTAGCTTGGCAGAGCAGACAGGCTTATCTCAGAGGCTGTGTGTTAAGCATTTATGACCACATACAGTAACAAAGTGAATACACTACAAATGGACACGACACAGTAGTAATATAAAAATAAGTATTTTTATATAAGGCTTAGCACAAGACCAAATAACGACAAAAATGTACACAATCTTAATAAATATTTTGGGGAAGGGAAAAATGATAGTTCAAAGGTAGTTTCTTCTTTAGCACAAAAAGTCTTTAGTTTCAAAGCAAATCTTCTTCTTGGCAATACAGTTCTTAGCAACAGAGTAACCCACACGGGGGCCACACGACGTCGAGGCAAAGTTAATCCAAAGGTTCGGCGTCGACCGCGAGGAGCGCTACGTCGAGCCCGGAGTCACACGGACCCCCAACCACACAGTACCTTTGGAAAATGAAGCACACGATGATCAGCGGCATCGGGTGATCCGGCGTCGCGTCTTCGGTGTCGATCAGGCCTCAGCAGGCGTCGTTGTCGATGATGCGGTTGCACAGAGTGAGCAGCGCTCACGGCGTCGAGAGGGCACGAGGGCGATGCGATCAGCAGCGGTGCAGACACGAGGTCCCTTGGAGCTGGAGCCGTACTCCCACTCACTGGCGTTGCTGCTGGCGTCGGTCGGGCCCGGCGGCCGGTCGTCGAGGAAGCGGGACACTGGGGCCGTTACCCACTATGTCGAGCTGGATTCGGCGACGTCCGTCGGCGTCGAGGTTGCCGGCTCTCTCAGAGGTGCTGGATTCACAGGTTCCAGCAAATAGCACTTTAAGCAGATGAAGTCCTTTAGCCCTGTGACTTCAGCAGGAGACTGGCACTCTTCCAGTCCTTGGATATTTTCTTATCAAGCGTGAGAGTACACACACAGTTCCTCTCTCCTGGTTCCTTGGCAAAAATAAAGAAGCACTGCAGGATTCCCCCCAGCAAACAGCACACTGGCATCGATCAAGTGGTTGCACACACCCACTCTGGCACACCCAACATTTTCAAGTGCGCCTCTCTCTCCACCTTAGCCCAAGGGGAGTCTTCTAAATCATTGCCCAGGAGACAATCGACAGGCATGGCGGGCCTCACAGCAACCTGAAGAGTACCTGAAACTCCCCCCCATTCAAAGGAAACCTGAGCTACCTCACACTCTTTCTGGGAGTTGTCAGCAGCTATCACAGGGTAGAATGCGTGGGGAACCACCTGCTCTCTGGACACTAAGTGACACTTGACAGCTGTCACACTCGCTCCGGTGTCTCTGAGAGCTTCCACTCTATGGCCATTAATGGTCACCCACTGCCTATATTTACTAGTGTTACTAGGCAGAGGGGGTGGAGGGACCATTTGCATGTCTCCTAGCGAGACCAGGGACATCTCTGCGGGACCCCTCCCCCCATGGACAACCATCTCCTCCCCTCCCAGGGCTACACTCGCCAACTGACGGGGGGTGCACGCGGTGGTGCATTCAAATCCTTTTTGGGACACTGGGGGTCATAAAACCGGTGTCCCACCTGCCCACAACCGTAGCAGGTTAGGGGGCCCCTATGAACAGGTTTACCCGTCGGGGCCCCTGGCTTTTTCTCGTGGGGAGGCTGGGAACCTTTCCCTTGGTTCCCTTGGGGATTACTTTGGGGCCCTTTCTGGGACTCCTTCTGTTTACCCTTGTCCCCCCCACTCTTCTGCTGGGGACCCTGCCCACCTTTGGCTGAGTCTCCCACTGGACCCT
This sequence comes from Lissotriton vulgaris, assembly GCF_964263255.1. Lineage (NCBI taxonomy): Eukaryota > Metazoa > Chordata > Amphibia > Caudata > Salamandridae > Lissotriton > Lissotriton vulgaris. The sequence goes on from NC_141693.1 coordinate 921,291,840, forward strand.
TGTGGACCCTGGTACTGACCCAGCGGTCCGCCTCCTAAGCAAGTTTTCTAGGGTTAGATATCTTGCTATCAATCAGGTGCTGGCGCAGCTCTGGAAAACAGTTATTAGACAAATGCTCCCAAGTAAACAAATCATAAAGAGCTTCATAACTTTCCACTTTGCTGCCCTTTACCCAACCATCCATGGCTCTGCAAAAATAAGACACATATTCAACCCACGTCGTACCAGGCAACTTCTTGCATTCTCTAAAAGCTTGTCTGTACTTTTCTGGGGTTAGGCCATACCGCAACATTAAAGCATCTTTCATATGAGCATACGACATCCTATCCTCAACAGGCATGTCTAACAGGGTATCCCTCCCCTCATTCACAAAGCGTCCCCACAACCCCGCTCCCCAATCCTTCTCAGGGACCCGGTGGGCCAACAATGCTAACTCATATGCTTTAAACCACTGGCCAATATCTTCATTCCTATGATAATCTTTTATCACATCTTTGGGAAAATAAAACCTACTTTCTGCAGGCCCAGATGGGATGCTGCCACCAGAGGGATTCAACTCTAACTTCTTAGCTTGGATGTCCAACTCCCTCAACTTAGTATCACGCTCCAAAGCTAACTTCTCTCTTTCAAAATCTAACCTTTTGGTCTCCAAATCAGCTTCTCTTCTACCTCTTGCATTTTCTAACTCCAACTGCCCATTTATCTTTAGCCTTGCCATTTCCATGTTGTATGCACGCTCCTTCGCCCTTTCTTCTCGTTCTTCAGGGGAAAGACCTTTGGAGGAAACACTGCTTCCGGGAGAGGACTCAGGCCCATTCGCTGGTGCCTCCTCATCCCCTTCCACTGGCGGTACCACCACCGGATCAGTGGGATCTCTGGACTCCAACCAGGCCTCCAGAGCTTTGAGATATTCCTCCATCAACGAGAGGCCCTTGGTGGGAACTTTAAGCTGCTTGCAGAAGGATTTCAGTTTCTTCAAGCCGTAGTCGTTTATCTTCGGTCTGTCGAATTCCTCCACGACAACAACAGGGGTAGTGACTCCGGTGTCACTCATGGTCAAAACTGGCAGTGTTCAAAAAATCAAGCTTCCGAAAAGCGGAGAACCAAAAATAGGATCCTTCCCAATTAGATTGTGACTGCGCTATGGTCTGCTTTCACTATGTAGCGCACACTAATCACTGCACATGGGTCATAAATGCAAGGTCCAAATCCTCACCGCTGCGTCCAATGTTAGAACCGGCTGTCTCTAGTTGGCAGAGGTATGCACTTCTGACAAATAGGGACACACCTTTTCTAGTCAGGGCAAGGGGATCACACCCTTCGATAACCCCTGCTCACCCCCTTGGTAGCTTGGCAGAGCAGACAGGCTTATCTCAGAGGCTGTGTGTTAAGCATTTATGACCACATACAGTAACAAAGTGAATACACTACAAATGGACACGACACAGTAGTAATATAAAAATAAGTATTTTTATATAAGGCTTAGCACAAGACCAAATAACGACAAAAATGTACACAATCTTAATAAATATTTTGGGGAAGGGAAAAATGATAGTTCAAAGGTAGTTTCTTCTTTAGCACAAAAAGTCTTTAGTATCAAAGCAAATCTTCTTCTTGGCAATACAGTTCTTAGCAACAGGGTAACCCACACGGGGGCTACACGACGTCGAGGCAAAGTTAATCCAAAGGTTCGGCGTCGACCGCGAGGAGCGCTACGTCGAGCCCGGAGTCACACGGACCCCCAACCACACAGTACCTTTGGAAAATGAAGCACACGATGATCAGCGGCGTCGAGTGATCTGACGTTGCGTCTTCGGTGTCGATCAGGCCTCAGCAGGCGTCGTTGTCGATGATGCGGTTGCACAGAGTGAGCAGCGCTCACGGCGTCGAGAGGGCATGAGGGCGATGCGATCAGCAGCGGTGCAGACACGAGGTCCCTTGGAGCTGGAGCCGTACTCCCACTCACTGGCGTTGCTGCTGGCGTCGGTCGGGCCCGGCGGCCGGTCGTCGAGGAAGCGGGACACTGGGGCCGTTACCCACTATGTCGAGCTGGATTCGGCGACGTCCGTCGGCGTCGAGGTTGCCGGCTCTCTCAGAGGTGCTGGATTCACAGGTTCCAGCAAATAGCACTTTAAGCAGATGAAGTCCTTTAGCCCTGTGACTTCAGCAGGAGACTGGCACTCTTCCAGTCCTTGGAGATTTTCTTATCAAGCGTGAGAGTACACACACAGTTCCTCTCTCCTGGTTCCTTGGCAAAAATAAAGAAGCACTGCAGGATTCCCCCCAGCAAACAGCACACTGGCAGAAGGGGTAGGCAAGTCCTCAGATCAGCAGGCCTCTTGTCCTTGGTTACAGGGTTCCTTGTCAGAAGTGATCTGATTTCTTAGTTCAGGGGTCCTTCTCTTATACCCCTTTTCGGCTTTGATCCCTTTGTCCATGCCGGGGACTTTCCCAACATCCTGGGTCTGTTGTGGGTGGAGCCAGGCAGAAGCACCTGGCTTATTCACTGAGCAGGGCTGGGTCCTCAGACGCCCAGCAGGAGGTGGAGCCAGCATTGACACTGGCAGGAGCAGAGCTATCGGCCTCCTGGCAGGAGGTGGGGCTAGGTTCGTCCATGGCAGGCACAGAGCCATCAGCCGCTTGGCAGGAGGTGGAGCCAGCATTGTATCAGGCAGGGCAGGCTATCAACAACTACTCTCCCCCTACTCTCAACGCAAATGTCCCACTCATCCCACACTGACTCATCCAGACCTGTGGAGCCACCCAGCTCCTGTCACACACACGCAAGACCAGCAGAAACCAGAAATGGTTAGACAAGAAAATAGACACTTTCTAAAAGTGCTATTTTCAAACCCAGAGTCCAAAAACCATCCACACCAACGGATGCGTAATTAAACCCCAAGTTCAGGGATACCAAACTCGACATTGCACCATGCTCCCCGAGCCAGCTAGGATTATAGCATTAATAATCCCGGCGGCCCATTCTAACTAATGGAGAGCAGGCTACCTCGCAATAGTGAAGAACGAAGATGGCGGTAATTCACTATTAGGACATGCCAACTTGGTCAGGCGTGTCCTACCTTATACTTACAATGCACCCTGCCCGTGGGCCTACCATAGGGGTGACTAACATGAAGTCAAGGGAAGGTTGGAGGGGCTGGCAAGTAGGTATACTTGCGTAGCCGGCGTGACAGTACCAGACTGTACGTGGGTCTCGCAATGACTGACCCGTAGACATTCTTTTACGAGGCCGCTCCTGTGGGTGGCACAACACGTGCTGCAAGCCCACGAGCGGCATTTGTATTTACAAGCCCCGGCACTCCTGGTGCACTAGACTGGGGACTGACAGTAAACCAAATAAGCCAAACATGGATACAATAGATACATCAATTTAACATCGGGAGCACTTGCGCTATGGCACTGATCAGCAGTGACACAGCGCCCAAAACATCGTAAAACAGTGGAGGCAAACAGAAAAAAATGGAGGAGAGACTCAAGCCAATGATGTCAGGTCTAACACCCATCAATTGGGAAGAACAGGAAAATGAACTAACTTATGTTAAAAAGCGACGACTGTGGAAAATGACAATGTTAATGCACATAAGCGGCGTTCATTTGCTTTCATCATACCCTCACTGTAAGCAGAATGAATACCGTGAAGCGTTGACCGCATCATCTCGCCAGCATAGACCCATGCACGCACACACACAAACAACCATTTTAGACACCATGGCCTCTCTGCCCATTTGTTAAACTCCCGGCACCCCTCCTCCGCGCACTCTGGCTGCCCCCGCTCTCTCCTGCACGGGTCATAAGACTTCTCCTTCTGTGTGACTCTGCCCCTGGGAATCACACCCCGCGCCTGACCAACACCTCCCTTCCTTTCTTGAATACCCCTCCTTTGATGACCCCTTCCACTGAGCCCGACTGTCTGCACGGACCGCTGGTCATCCCTTAGCCTGAGGATACAGTTTATTGCCCGCTACTGTATGCACTCGCCCCTCTTCAAAGGAGCTACTATTGATCATGACCTCCCCACCCCCTGAGATCCGATCAGGCGCACACATTCCAAAGGAATCAGCGGAACACTCTGCTGCATTGTAGCCCCCTCCTATTGTATGGGGGGGTGAGGACCTCTACTGTAGCCACGTGTTGGAATAAACCGGAACAGGGGGGGGGGGTACCGGGGATGTCTTTTCCTTGCTTCACAATGTCTTTATTGTAATAAGGAATGTTTATGCATCATCAACTTGTGTATAAAAGACGCAGTCTCAGAGAACTTGTTAGAGCACCTCCCGAAGACACTGTGTTTTGTGTCTGAAATGACAGGCTCTCCTCATGAGTAATAAACCTCTGTTCTTGTGTCCCTGTTTCCAGCGCCCGTCTCTTTGTTTGGTAACTATTCAAGATGGGAACTAAGAGGCGCCTTGCGCCAGCAGCCTGGGCATCGGTAGTAGTTTGGGCTGATTTTCCTCACCTTTCCTGAGCTAATACCCTTTAGGTCTCTAGCTTTTGCTCCTCACGACCCAATGCCTTGAGGATTAACTCATGGGCCAACTCCATGAGCCTCAGCTCCTGAGCCAACTAGGCCTTTTTCTCCTCCCAACCCAGCCTTGCTATCTCTGTGGCATACTCCGACTGGAGTTTGTCCAAAGCCAGCTGATGCTCCCTTTCTTCCTTCCTATCCACCCACTCCTCTGGGGACAGGGAAACGGATGGGGCACTGCCCTCGACACTGGACCTAGCAAGGGACTCCCTATCTATGGGGTCCTCATTATCTACTGGTGTTCCTGCCCGTTCATTTTCTTCCTCTTCTCCAGACTCTTCAGAGCGACCCTCAGACCCACCACCCTCTTGGAGTGCGGCCTGGACCCTGTCCCTCTGTCTCCACCTATCCTGTTGCCAGAGTATCAGGGCACACCCAAGGTTTCTCCGAATGCCATCTCCACTTACTTCTAAGCCTCTCTCATCAAACTACCCCCTTAGCTCCTCCAGGCTGTAGTTCAACATGTCTTTCAGGTCAAAGGTAGACTCCATTTTGGCAAGGCACTTAATACACAAGTGCAACACAAGAGACCTAGGCGTCTGAGCTGAAACAAGAGTACACCATTTAAAAATGACACTTTTAGCAGAAAAATAAAACTCAGGAAAAATAATCCCCAAATACATGATTATCTAAATGCAGAGTTTGTAGTGCAACCAGTTGTCGCTGTGGTACTGCGCAAACACAAGTCCTATCCACACCACTGACAGCCAATATTAAAAATGGGATTTCTGGTTGGCTAGGGCTTGCGCCAAAGCCAGGCAGAAACCACCATTCTAGTCAGTGCAAGGGAGTTATACGCTGAAGATAACCCCTGCTCATCCCCTTGGTAGCTTGGCACGAGCAGTCAGGCTTATCCCAGAGGCAATATGTAAAGCGTTTACACAACACACCCACACAGCAGCAACAAACTAGGTACACCACAAAAGAAACTCTACACAAGGCTATATCAAAAATAGCCTTTATATTATCATAAACACATTAGAAACATAATCACACATATACACTGTGCCAACTGGCAACAGGTAGAAATTTACAGGGGATTATATACAGGACTAGGATTACACAAATCACAGGACATTAGGCATCAGCATAAACACATTATGCATTGGTCATCTCGTTAGAGCCTTGCGCCCTACCAACACTCTAAACTGACCCCAGGCCAACTGCCCTTCCTCTGGGCTCAAAGTATAACACTCAAGAGGCGCTTAAAGCCAAACGCTCCAGTCAGCAAAGTCCTGCGGGCACAAGACTGGGCTCAGGCAGGCCAGCACACAGGGCCCTCCAGCAGGGAGGCAGATCCTCATGGTGGTTCCTCCTGGAGCCCAGTAGCAGCAGCCCCCAGCATCAGAACAAGCACAGAAATAGCACACCTCTCATGGGGTCACATCCCCTATCTTTATACCACTTTTCCCCTTTGTCTACATAGAACAGGGTTTGGGGAACCAGTCCCAACTGGTTCTGGAGCACTCTGTTTACCAGGCTCCTCTTCCCTATTGTGAGGTAGGGGCTTGGTGATCAGACACATCACAGGGGGTGGAGCCAGCATTGTACAGGCTAGGATCAGACCTATTCAGGGACCAGGGACTTCTCCCACTACTCTACTCCAAATGCAGATGTCCCATTCAGTCTAGCACTGACTCACCCTGCCCCTCCCGGAGCCACACACACCTCCCAGCCCCTGTCACTCAAAAGCCAGACATGCAATTCACATCAGGCAGGCAGACACATAGCACACAGACATGCCAACTTCTAAAAGTGGCATTTCTAAAATAGTTATAATAAATCTGCGCACACCATTGCATAGCATTTATTATCTCTATTCCAAACATACCAAACTTGACCATGCTGCGCCTCCCATAGCAGGAATTACCACTGAAACACTTATCAGGGAACCCTAATGCATTCCTATGGGAGGGCAGCCCCACAGTAGTGAGAAACCAAAATTGCTGTTTGTCACTACCAGGCTATGTCACACACTTAAGGTACAGGTCCTATCTTTTACCTACAATGCACCGTGCCCATAGAGCTAGCTAGGGCCTACCCTAGGGGTGACTGCCATGTAGTAAAAGGGGAGTAACGGACATGGCACACACTTTAGGTGCCACGGCACAGTGGCAGTCACACCTGAGAGGCTTGAGATAGGGTTCAAAGGCTACTATGGTGAGTGGAGCAATCAGCTGCAAGCCTACCAGTAGCATTTATTTTACCAGCCCTGTGTATATGGGATACCACTTTACAAGGGACTGACAAGTGAATTAAATACACCAAACAGGTGTAGACCAATCTTATCAAATGTAACACAGAGAGTGCACACACTTTACGCTGGACAGCAGTGCTTAAGTGCCCAGAGTCCTAAAACCACCAACACCATGTCAGGAAAAAGGCTAGGAGAAAGGCAAAAAGTTTAGGGAGGACCCTGCAAAAAAGGCCAAGTCCAACACTGCACCAGGTCTTTCTGACCTAAGTCAACTAATAACACATCTGGGCAAGGCTGTGCTATTGGCAAATTTGACAACTATAGCAACAGTTGATCCTGTTTCATTCACCCCTAGATCATTGAATTCAAAAGCCCAGGTTTCTCCTGAAAGTTCATTTGACAACTTGCTTCGGTGCCCACTTAATGAGTGTACAGTAATCCAAATTGAAAATATTGAGATGCTATGATCCTGCTACACAACCTAGAACAAAGAGAAAACAGGCTAAACAATGTTTAAATCATTGTAATTCTCAATTTAATTGTTTTGTATCAAACAAAAGTATAATCCTTATGATTGTGATCCAAAATCACAAAGGAAGAATATCCGCCACATGTACAGGTTCAGATTTCAAGCTTTTTATTAATCCTTTGTTCACTTGAGAAAAAATCAACCTTCAGCCACCGCGTTTTGTTCCAAAGCACTGTTTCAAGGTGACATCCTCAACACAGAATCATTAATAGTAGTCCTAGGTCACTTGCATTCTACCTAGTGGAGTATTCCAAAATGTATCTCAGCAAATGGCCATAAAAGCTTCCCACTGCTGTTTGAAGTTGGCACGCCACATACCAAAATGTTATTTGAAACGAAACGCGTTGGGTGATGGTTGAGTTTTCACCAGCACTTTTCTCATAACAGCTAATGCCTGCAAAGCCAACAACTTCCCTCCTAGTGACAACAGAGAGTACGCCCTCTGTCGCTGCCGCAGCTCTGAATTCTTTCCACGCTTGCACTGGGCACACCAAACCGCGCATGCTACCTAGCACTACTTATGTTGCAAAAGAGGCGCAGTTACTGCCAACCTTGATTCTCGTAAGCAGAGTCTATAAGTATAAAGTGTGTGTTTACACACCGCTTGCAGGTTTTCAAAACACAAATAAAAAGCATTATCATTTACGATGCCTATAGCTCAAATTCTCGCAAATGCAAGACCTATTGGATTAAAAATGCTTGTTTCTTGTAGATTGTATCTAACTGATATAGAAATGACTGATTCTGGCTAAAGACGATATTAGGTACAGTTCCTGCAGTGAATTCTTATTTAGATGTGCCAATAAATAAATATATAAATAAAATGTCAGCTCAGGGTGCCAAGCAATAAGCACTCAAGGTATATAGTCCATAAGAAAAAGGAAAAGTCAATCAAGCATCCTTACCTCTGGGAGATAAGTCTCGGTACAGTGGAACAAGGTAATCTAACCAAACTTAAATCATAATTGTTTATCCAAGGCATGTGTGTACACATGTTTAATAATAACTCATATATTTGATGGATTTACAGCACAACCAGTTCAAACTAAAGTAAAGTATACAAGGCACAATACTGCACATTACCAAACACTATACCCATTTGCATTATTACTACTACGAGTCAGTACTCTTACTAAGAGTTTGGAAAGCTTAAAGGGGAGCATTCAACACATGCAGAGCATATGTAAACACAATACAGTATTAGAACTAGGCTGCTGGCTAAGCAAACCATACTATTAGCATGCATTTCTGTTTTGAAGCCTTAATACATTCAAGGCTCTACATTAGGGGGCATATGTGGGTAATTTCCATTTTGCGATTCCCAAATAGCGATTTTTAAGGAATCGCTATTTGAGAATAGCAAAATGGAATGTAGGTAATAATTCGCTATTTTTTGGCGAATCTCTAACATTCCTTAATTGCGATTAGCAAATTGCGAATTGCAATTAAGGAATGAGTGTCCCATTCATTCCCATGGGCTAAGAGGCCCATGGGAATGAATGTTTTCAAGAGTGCCAGGGTGTCCAAAGGACACCTGTTGCACCCCTGGAATGTGCCTCGAAGTACATGTGGCGCACATACATGCCCTAAGGGCATGTCTGTGCGCCACAAGGCACTTTAAATTATTTTTAAGATGCATTTTGAAAGGAAATCGCTAAATACCATCTACTTGGTGTAGGTGGTATTTGGCGATTCCTTAAGCCACAATCGCATTTAAAAATTCACTCCTACATAGCATTTAAGGAATCGCAAAATTGTGATTCCTTAAATGCTTGAGCAAAATAAGGAATCGCACCTACATACCAAAGCACTGTTTGCGATTCGCAAATGCCGGAATTCTGCGAATTCCGGCGTTTGCGAATCTCAAACGCCTACCTACATATGCCCCATAATGACCAAAGCAGAAAAGACAAATCAGCAATGCAGTATGGATTCAATGTCTGGAATTTGCAAAATACTGTTACTGGTGACGTTCTATCCACATGGACACTTTTAATCCAAAGGAAGATCAAGAAAGTGTCTTGCCAAAGCAGGGAAATCTATTTATTAAGTTACCTTTAGTTGGTGTCCACAAACCAAAATATTTGTGAGCATTACATTAACCAACAAATAGCAAATACAATATCAACAACAATATCAAGGGTGCCAGCAAGAGGACAGTGTCTCAGATTTCATATATGAGGTATGGTTGAAATACACCAATCTCAGGTGTGCCAACTGGCCAAGACCACACTTAGCTCAGAGAGGACAAACTAAGGTCCCAGAATTCGTGTAGCTTTCTAGTCAAGCAGCTGCTGGACGGCTGTGATTAGCAGGAGCAAGGCAGCAATGGTGAAAAAAATAAAAATAATAATAACAATTGCATTATACAATAATGTAGCACTGAACAATATGCTAGCATGACTGAGCTACCTCAATCTCCAAATGACTGGTAGAATCAAGCCTCTGGTGTTTTAGGGGATGAGAATATGTTCATGAACATCTGCATACAAAAAGGCCGAATTCTCAGTGGCGACCTAAATCTCCACTGTGAGTGGTACGTGAGCACGTGCTACTTCCGGAAGCTGCACGACTCCATGGAGTAGGCTGGAGGTTTCCATACTACAAAAGACCAGAAGCAGTTTAGGCAAACGTGGCTTCAGCAAGACCCTGCCTTGGTCCCACCCATTAAGATAAGAACACCATTTAGGCTCTTGATTAAAGTTCTGCAACAAGGGGTCCACAAAGAGTCAAGGGCACAAATAGGTCAGTGAGCTGCAGGGCAGCTCCTGCATATGTTCACACATGTGGGCAGTTGTCAGAGAATTAATTCTAGTCACAATAAATATATCTTACATTTTTCGAAGTGCTAGTAATTTTTTTCGAAGTACTAGTAAATCATGATCAGGTCACATGAAAGGCTCCAGGCAACCCTGAAGAGACTTCTCATGGAAAGCTATGAGTACATTCATAAGGAAGGGCAGGAAGGGGATGTGTGAAGGTGATTTATCCTGTTTTGGCAGCAGCCAGCTCAGATCTTACAAGTTCCTTACTTACATGACGATCAATGAGCGCAAACATTCACAATCATCGTGTACATACGCATACATGTAATTTTGTGAAGTCCTATGACATAATTCATACATACTAATGTTCTTGAAATTTTATGGTCGTGATGACAACAGAAACTGATTACATACATTACATTAAAAAAAACTATCGGGAAGGGTCTCTGGGTGTAATTTACCATGGAGAGGCCAAAGTCCCACGAGTGCATGCAAGCCTCTCAAATATAATAATAAATTACCACCATTGAGTACCTGGCCAGAATGGATCAAGATAAGCACCCCTTTGAAACTAAATGAAGATGGTACCATTTGAAATCTCCCTGTTCCGATGGCATAATAGAAAGAGAGAGAGAGTTGCTTTTTGGAGGTCTCTATGGATGAGGGGGGCCCTCAAACTCTGCAAAAACAAGTATATTTATTTATTTAGCAACACTAGCAATTCAACCAGAAACACCTCAGTGGATTAATAATAGTTGAAAACATAAAAGTGAAGCAGAGGTGGTAGTATAAATATCCTAAGCATAGACATAGCTAACATCTGTAAATAATCTTTAATTATCAGGCTTAAAGGTGTGAAATATGTATATTTGCAGATATGAATTTGAAGCAGAAGCAGGCACGGCCCGTGCAGGGCGTTATACCGGGGTGGTGACGTCAGGCAGGGGAGGGTCTGGGTGGGGGATTGTAAAATGCGGGATATGGACCATTAGAGGTAAGTACCGAAAAAAAAAAAGGAATTTCGTTGCCCACGCTCCTTCGCCAAATGTGATGCAGCGTGGGCAACAAAATTTGTTTTATTTTTATTTTTTGGTACTTACCTCTAATGGTCCATATCCCACATTTTACAACCCCCCACCCTGACCCTCGGTATAATGCCCTGCACGGGCCGTGCCTGAGCAGAAGTAAACACTGTGGGCCTCATTTATGAAAAGTAACGCATCGCTGGGCAAAAACAGCAATGCGTCACTTTTCATAGCACCATCCTTATGACACCATGGATACGCCACATTTAGAATACAGTGCTCCATGGCATATGGATTTAGAGATATGTCAGGAATTCTGATGTATCTGGTGGTGCAAAAATGGCACATTGCTGGAGTGTGTCGGAAAACTGACTCAACTCCAGCAATCTTTCATGATCTGTGGCCGAATCCCAAGTGAAAAGACCTGTGTCAATCCTTACACCTGCTTAAGCAGGATTAACATTTTGATGCAATCAAGCCGTAGAAGTGACGCAGTGAAATCTCATAAATTTCACTGCACCACTTTTTTGAGGCTTTTTTGCCTAGATGCGTCACTTTGTAAATACGGCGCAGTGTGGCGCATTGATTACGCTGCCGGAGCGTCACAGAAAAGTAACACAACAGTGGCACAAACCCTTCATAGGTAATGGCCTGTGAAGTAAAGAGAGCTCATTTCAACAGTTTCTTGATCTGTAGGAGAGAGGCGATTGCTTTGATGTCTGTTGTTAAAGTGTTCCAGTTGATGGGGTGCAAAATCACTGGACCTCAGCTTTAGAGGAGTTTAGTATGCGGAGCCTAGGGCTATGCAGTGATGGATGGCAGTGATACACTGTGACACACACGACTGGAGACATAAATATGTACAAAATTACAAAGATATTTGGCTTTCTCCACCCTAAAAGTGAAACACAATCTAAAAGTTGGCATGAAGTCCTTGGGGGGGGTTGTGTAGAGTAAATAAACGAGAGGGGCAATGCTAAAACCTTGGGCTTAGCCCACATGAAGTGAGGTAGGCCATGACAACTTTGAATCCTAGTTGACCAAGAATGATCAATGAGAAAGGTAGGAGGTGAGACGTGTATTGGCAAGGTCTGAGAAGCCTAGTGATTTCAATGAGGACAGGAGAATTGAATGCTCTTCTGCGTTGAAGGCAGTGGATAGGTCTAGATGTATGAGGATGGAAGTAAGGCGACTGTGATATGTGAATGTGCAGTTTACATTGATTGAAGGGCAACACATCTGGTGCTGGTTGAGTAGGGTATTCAAAGTTAAATAGAGCATGAGATGAATGTGAAATAATTGTTCCAGGTTTGGGTTTCAGAGAAAAAAGATCACTGTGTCTTTGATGATAATTGAGCCAAGAGGAAGGATCAGCAGTACGTTTCTTTAGAAGAGGCAGTACCACTACTGATTTGAAGCCTGACAAGTAAGTGACAGATGTAAGGGAATGGTTAAACAGTCAGACAGAGAAGGTTTCTGAAGATGAGAGGAAGAGATTTATTTGTGAGCCAGGTGGGTTAGAAGATGGGCCAATTGGATTGGTGGCTTTGGTTATTGGAATAAATGTACTGGGAGATGTTGCAAAGCAGAAGAGTACTGCTAAATAAGGTTCACCTGTCATGGGGTTGTAGGAGGATGGGAGTGGGGCTTTAAAACGTCTAATGATCCCCAGACATCACAAACATCTTTTCCAGATCTGTAATAATTGCAGGCCAGACTGTATTGAGGCCACTTATTGGTTAATAGATATGTGAGCACTCTTAATAAGGTGGACGAGTCATCAACCACCTTTGGGATCCACATCCAAGAGCCCTAAATAAGGCCATTATGGTAATTGGTAATTGGGTCCTGATACTTTACCACATTAAGGGGAGAATCATTATTGAACTGCTCCATGTTCACACCTACTGCATGCTACAAACTGCGCATCCTGCCATTTTCTCATGACTTTTTCAAACCACAATGAACATCTCAATGACATGTAGCTTGGATTGTAGAATGTTTAAGCATTCAATATCCAGTTAAACATGTTTGATACTAAATCAGACTCACTAATGTGGTCGGTTTCACGTAAGATAACTGGCCAGATGTATTAAGACTTTGCACAGGTGTTGAGTCACAGAAAGTGGTGCCAACAAGTGCAAAGGCTTACATTAGGATTTACTTCCAAGCAGAAATCTTGATTTGTGCTGGAAAGTATGTAAAGTAATGTAAAGTTTCCTTTCACGCTACTTTGCGTTAATCAGGCTCCAATCGGTGGTACATGGGTGTTGCAATGCAACAAACCAGGGTTTGTGATGCAAAGACATCTCTAGTAAAAGTGATAGACAGAGCTTTGTCCCTAAATTGTACTCCTCCTCGAGGCCGCTATAATTTTGGAGAAAAGTTTTCTTTTCACCAAGCTCTTCAAACTTTGCATGTGTGCTGTAATGTACAACCGACATGCAAACCTGGAAACGTCTTAAACTATGTCTAAGCATAATTTATTTTACCATAAGTGTATCCTATGCTATACATCATGAAAGCATACTGTACAAGAGTGCCTAAAGAGTGCAAACACACAGGCATACTTAAACACTGCAAAAGACCAGTAAATATGGTGATGTTCTATTCTCTCCCTTTCATTCAACACAATTCAGTGGAGCAGAAAACCTTTGGTAGCTATGCAATGTTGCATCAATGTAAGTAAATATAGCCCACAATTTTCAGCCTTACCACTCACCAAGCAATTGATTATGGCACTATATATGGTATGTTTTCTAAGTCACTGATAATCATGAAAACTATTGTAATGATTGCCATACACTAAAGATAAAGCACCATTAGTGCACTTTAAAAGTCAGACAGTCAAAAACTAATGACCGTACTACCTAGGTTTGTACCTTTTAGGTTTCACCTGCACAGCACTTGCGAAATTTCTTGTAAATCTTTAGAAAAACTGGAAAATGGGTGTGCTCATTACTACCTTTACTTACCATTGATAGGTTCCCACCTCACTTTCATTTCCTTTCTTCCTGTTGGTCAGTGCCTCCTCCTGCCTCTAGCTTTTTGCTCAGCTTCACGTCTTCATCATTGCTGTGGAGCTTGGACCAAGTACTGCTTCTGGCAGCCAGTGTCCTTCCACTGTCTGCACACTGGTACAGGTGCCTTTTTTTCTAATTTCCAGGGGAGCACTTCTTAAGAGTGCATTTCTAGAGTATGCATTCCCTTTGGTGCTTGCCCATCCCTCCCACCACTTCACTCTCATCATTACATGCTCCTTCCTCATTCATTGTTTACCTGTCTCTCCCACCACTTCAGCCAAACCATTAGTAGGAATAAAATATGCCCAAGAAGCAAGAAGCTCTCAAATGCCGGTTTTTGCTGTCACAAAATATTAATCCGTGGCCGAGAATTATCAGGAAAGGCAAGCTCTTTTGTGTCACTTTTTGATGAATATTTCTATAAACAACCATATAAATATTTCAGAAAATAAAAATATTTACAGGGCATTTCAGTCTTGACAACCATTTAAGATGACATACATTCTCCTGTCTTTCTCTTTAATTTGTAGGTATCCAAACCACGCACACACCTTGATTACACGGTACACCTATGATATATCTAGTTGCCGAAACTATAGTGTAAACCATATAAATGCCCTCAAGAGGGCACTCTAGTCAAGATCTGAAATCCGATGCAGTATATTACAGCAGTACTGCCACCAGGCCAGGAGCACTTGCAATGTGAATGGTACACAGAGAAAAATGCTAACCAAATATTGCATTATTTATCGTCATTGGGTGAAATATCAGGCCAACGTTTCACAAAAAATAACAGTACTGAATATGCAAAATGCCTGGGGCTAACTCAACCCAGGGTGCTTTTGGAGCCCAGTGTGTACAACCTCTGAGTATGCAGCATCTTTTCATGATACTTCGAGGACAGGGGTATGGAATGAGGCTCATTGGGGGTCGTGGCTCGAGGGGGCGGGGGGGGGGGCTCAGTTATTGGCGCAATTCCTTAAGACAAGTTTGGGGAACAGAAGGAAAAAACGTCTGTCAGTGTGGATAAGAAAAAATTCTGCACCATCACTTGAAACAACACGGGTCAATAAAAGTGCAAAATCATTTACAGTGCCGGAGGCTATGCAGTCAGCATGCCATGTTTCCCAGGTCCATGTGTGATATGCTATACCAGTCCAATTTGTTTTCCCTTTCCATTCTAGGAGTTGTAGTAGTGTTTTCTTATGGGATAAACAATACTACAAATCCCAGAATTCAGAGAAAAAAACCTGGATTGGAGCAGCACATCACGCATGGACTAGGAGGACACTTGGCAGCCTACAGTACATCAGATGGAGGCACGAGGGGCATCTGTCACCAAAGTTTCTGAATCTTATCAGGCTCTGCAGTGAAATCACTGCTGTGAGGGATAGATGAGGTGCAAGCTTTACACATGTTGAAAGACATTAAAAATATTCTTTAGACGCACCAATGCACCTTATGGCAACTTTCTCAGTGCTGGGATTTTCATTTATGCATGTGGCTGCAATGAAAATAAACATCAGCTTATTTCTTCAGAGTCTGCCTTCCACAACAATATTTTTGCCACAAACAGCCTTGCAAACTCAACACCACAAAAATCAGCTCAGAAAGAGTCTGTGTTTTCCATCCTCCTTTCTAAGTTTCGCCTGTACAGCTCTTGCGCTGTTCTTGCAAAATAGCTTGTAAATAATAAAACCCTCTAAAAACTGAGTTAGAGACTGCTCATTACTTACCTTTACTTACCATTGGTTGGCTGCCATGTCACTCTTGCTTCCTTTCTTCCTCTTGGTCTGCACCTGCTCCTGCCTCCAGCTTCCTGTCCGGCTTCATGTCTGCCTCCTTGCTATGGAGCTTAAACCAAGTACTGCTTCCAGTAGCCAGTGGTCTTCCATTGGTTGTGCACTTGTAAAGGTACTTTATTTTTCAACTTCCATGTAGCACTCCATAAGAGTGCAGCTCTAGTGTCTGTATTCCCTTCTTTGCTTGCCAGTCCCTCCCACCAACTAACGCCTGTCGCTGCATGCCGTTTCCCCATTTGTTGCTTGTCCGTCCCGCTAACCACCTCACTCCCGTCGCTTCAAGCACCCTCCCTACTCCATCGCTAGATGACACCATCACATCCTGTTTTATGTAGAGGGAACTCGACCAGAAGGACTTAGAGCACTTCACATGAGCACCAGTTCCATTACACAAGGGTACATTCATTTTTGGTAGGCGTGGGGAGATTGAGGGATTTTCTAGCGTCTGCATTCCGTTTATTGCTTGCCCGTCTCTTCCACCACCTCACCCCCGTCAATCTTCAGCTTGTGCCTGGAAGGCATGTGCTTTCAATTCTCACACATGCTGTCATGCGTTTCACAGCCTAACAATGCATAGACAAAGGGGGCGTCGGAATCTGTCTATGCAGCATTTGCATTTAATGCTTGCGGACAGTGTTGACATGGCTGTGATTACATGCACACTTTTTACATGTCTTGGTGCGGGCTCAAGATGGACATGTGTGCTTTTACGTGCACACCCGTCACTGTATGCATGGATAAACGTGGTTCTTATGCACTAACCATTCAAAGGCACAACATGTTCACATCTGTGAAGCTACCGTCAGTG
The DNA here is from genome assembly GCF_964263255.1 of Lissotriton vulgaris. Taxonomy (NCBI): domain Eukaryota; kingdom Metazoa; phylum Chordata; class Amphibia; order Caudata; family Salamandridae; genus Lissotriton; species Lissotriton vulgaris. The sequence continues at coordinate 921,308,535 of NC_141693.1, forward strand.
TTCTGAAGGAACTGCCCTCCCGACAAAATAATAATGTTGTTCTCCATAACGGAGCCACTGCCCTTACATGCTGCATCGCCGTGGGCACATCCATGTCCGAAATACTGGCACACCCACCAGCCACACATATTGGTGGTGTCTCGGGTCCAGCCATTTCTATAGGGTTCCAAGTACCCCTACCTCCATGACACATGTGCGCTCAAGACAACCCCTGCCTTCTATTGTTGCAAAACACCTGCCACTAGCTGTTCCTCATCAATCCACACACCCGGTTGCAGTACAGCAACACTGAGTTTGAAACATCAGACCAGGTACAGCTACAGCATACACCAAAACTGACACTCACGAAGCCAATAGATTTAGCCTAGGCAAAACCTGTGGTTTTGCCAATGCTTGTTTAATTTTCCTGCCAACCACCCTGGTTCTTTAGTACTGGAGTTAGTCGCAACCCCTTCCTGCAGGACCTTTGATGGCCTAAAGCTGACATCTTTTTTGGCACACAGGCTCCAACCCACATGACTCTGATGGTGGAGCAGATGAGGCACCTCTGTCGAAAACCAAGCAGTACCCCACCTCTAGAGAAGACAGGGGGCATGCAGGGTTGGCGGATGGAACATTTGCTGATTTTTGGCCGATTTCCTAAATGCCCTAATCCCTGAATGATTCTCCCGGCGTTTTCATAAATGACCTTAATTCCCAGAGAAACGTTTGTCTGAGTTCTTCTGGCATTAAAGAAGATAGCAGGAGGTTATTCAGTGAAACTAATAATCACTCCTTCGCGAATACTCGTTGGAGAGAATACTGATGCCTTCACAGATTTTGGAAACACATTTATCCCTTAAGAAAATGAATAGTCATGCAGAAAATTTCAATGTTACAGAAGATAATAGAGTTTGTACCGGGGGGCTGGGAGATGGAGTGGAAAATGCATTAGCGAGAAATGAAATGGTCTTGTGCATAAGTCCATGAAAAGAGGCAGGATATTTCATAACTAATGAAACAAACACTGAGGACCTGTTGAATACTAGATGTCAAAACTAATGTCATAATTAAATGTTGTAAAAGTTAGGTGTATGATATGTGTGCATGAAATTCAATCAAAACAAATAAAAAATTCCGCAAAAAAACCCAAAAACGACTGAAGCAAACACTGCATACCTTGGGGGCCTGTTCATGCTATAGACCCACACATGCAGGAGTGCCAGGAGAGTTTTAACACCCCCCGCTTTTTTTCAGACTATGTGGGAAGGTGGACGAACCATCATTATGTAACAAATGCAGATTCTAACATAGGTAGAATTCTCTACAGAAAAAAATCTTCTTTGGCAACATGGAACTCTGGTGTCAACTTGCAAAGGCAGTTTTTTTTTGCGGGCTGACTTTTATCTTTTAGTGGAGTTATTAACAGCGCATTGGAATGGAATGGAATGAGGATTTGTAGAGCGTGATGGCTACCCAGGGGCGTCCCAGCGCTGTAGGGAACTTGAGCTAATCCGGAGGGGTAGGAAGAGGGAGGCTAGGTTTGGTTTTAAACAGAGGTTTTGCTGAATAACCAGGTTTTGAGGGTTTTTCGGAAGGTGAGGAGGTTGGGTTCGGATCTGAGATTGAGAGGGAGGGAGTTCCAGATCTTGGCCAGGTTGTAGGAGAGCGAACGACCACCACATCTGGCCTTCCTGATGCGTGGTACTGAGGCGAGGTAGGAGGTCGCAGATCTGAGAGAACGAGTGGGCTGGTAGGTTTTCACAAGGGGAGAGTTAATGGGGGGGCCTGTTCCCCAGTAAGAGTGGTGTGCAATGCACATGCTCTTAAACTCGATTCTAGATCTCACCGGGAGCCAGTGAAGATCTCTCAGTCTGGCTCTTACTGACGTTCGGCGGGGGATATCCAGAAGAATTCTTGCTGCGCAATTTTGAATAACCTGGAGTCTGTTGATTGTGGATTGGGGTGCTCCAAGATATAAGGCATTTCCACAGTCGAGGCGGAAGAGGATCAGTCCTTGAACCACGATTCGTCTCGAGTGGAATGGAAGCAAAGGGAGAATTTTGCGGAGCAGTCTCATCAGGCCAAAAAAGGTCGCAGCTAGCTTAGTGGCCTGATGGTTGAAGGACAGAGTGTGGTCAAGCCAGATGCCCAGGCTCTTGATTTGCTCCTTGGGTTGCGGGGGGTTGCCTAAGCAGGAGGGCCAGATGGGGTCGATGGTTTTGGCGATGTTATTACCCAGGAGCATTATCTCAGTTTTTTCCCCATTAAGCCTAAGACAAGAGCTGGACATCCAGGTGGCGACTGCTTCCAGACATTTGTGTAGGCTGTGTTGAGAGTTTAGGGGGGGGTCCAGAGATACCACTAGCTGCGTGTCGTCCGCATAGGAGACGATCTTTACGCCAAATGGGCGGACGACATCAGCTAGGGGGCGCAGGTAGACATTAAAAAGGATGGGACTCAGGGACGAGCCCTGAGGCACTCCACAATTAAGTGGTCTACTGGCAGAGGAGAAGTCTCTCTCAGAAAGGAACTCATCCAACTGAGGGCGGTCCCGGTCACTCCTTTTTCTCTGAGACAATGGAGTAGGATGTTATGATTGACAGTGTTGAAGGCGGCACTTAGGTCGAGTAGGACGATGGCCGTAGAACCGCCATCGTCCAGGATCCTTCGTGCCTCCTCCGTCACTGCAATCAATGCCGTCTCCGTTCCGTGACGGGGCCTAAAGCCGGTCTGAGAAGAGTCGAGGATGTTATTGACTTCTAAGAAGTTGGTGAGAACGGAGTTGACATGCTTCTCGAGGAGTTTACTGAGCCATGGCAGGAGGGAGATGGGACGGTAGTTGGCGGGGTTAGATGGGTCGAGATTGTTTTTTTTTAGAAAGGCTTTGACCATTGCTCTTTTCCATAGGGAAGGGACGATCCCAGTACGGAGTGAGGAATTGAGCAGGTCTAGAATAATAGGCGAGATCATTGGCATGACATTCACAAACATGCTAAATGATTACTGCAATTGTCTTGTGGGCGCCTCCTTCAGTGAAGTGTGTGAAGACAGCAGTGGCGGCCAATACATATGGACAGTGGTGTGGCGGGTGAGGGTGAAAGGTGTGCTTGGGGGAGCGGGGGGGGGGAGGGACGGGGGAGCACATCAGGAGGAGACTAGAAAGTTTACCTCATGCTGCTTCTGCTGCCTTGTGCCTCGGATTTTTTCTGCTTTCTGGTCACTGGGACAGCAGCAGAATCCGATCAAATTCCCGCGCTGCTTTCATGCTGCATGAGAGCAGCCCCGGGATTGGCCTGAGCAGACTGCTTTGACGCTCCCATCAGGTCAGTTGATCTGTTGCTGTGTCTTCAATCTGGCTGTACAATACAGACATGTTGGAGAAACCTGACTGGGAATGTCTGTTTAGCAACCCTTAGACGGCCAAACAGAAATGCACAGTTGTTAGTGCACATCACTCCGCCCCCTCTCATTGCCTTGCCCTGCCCCACCCATCCCCACACATGCTGGCTCAGCCGGCAGCCGAAAAATAAAACAATATTGTTTTATTTTTCGGCTGCTCGCTGAGGCAGTGGGGCACCGTTCCTCTGCCATTGTGAGGGAGCCGCCCCTGGATGATAGCAGGAAGTGGCAGTGGACGCAGGCGATGAGAGAGGAAACCGATGAAAGGTTTCTTTAGGGAATATGGCCAGTCAGAACATCTCAGTCCAATCTCAAAATTCTGAGTCCGATAGAGGAATTAATTATGGATGCCAAAAGACCTCAGCAGCGATCATCCCCAGCATTAATAGAGGCTGATACTAATTATTCATAGTGAAAACATCCAAGGGGAATTTCACAGCCTAGCTAAACTCGATTTTAATTAAGGCTCCCAGTTTTCTGTTCTTACTGACTTTTACAGATCAATACAGACAGAAAACATTGGGGTATATTTACCAAGGGATAGAACCACCAGAAGGTCACTTTTAGTGACTTTTTGTGGCTTAATGCTTAATTCCACCTTGTAGATATGGCTCCTTTACATGCATCACTTTGCATGAAAGGGGTCTGCATTGGGTGTTACCGTGGGCGTAACACCTGCTTTTTGGCGCTGCCCCAGATTAACAAGGATCTGTACATCTCTGGCAGCAGCAAAAACTGACAGCATGCAAAAGCAGGTGTTAGAATGGTTCAACGAGGAGAAATATCTTTAGTTCTTCAAGTTTTTGCTTTATCTATGTGTGCTGTGTCCAGCACACATATAAAAAGCAAACCACCATTAATGATTGTTTATGTACTGGAAGGTATACCTTAGGCAGGAAGGTGTCATTTAATATGACGATTTGCTACTTCTTTGTGTGCTTCATTCTGCAGCACACACAGATGTAACAAGTCACCATTATTGATTGTTAATGTACAGGAAGAGATACCTTCCTGCACATAAACAAGCATTTCCTGTAACGCAAGCACCCTTGCACTATGGTGCAAGGCTGCCTACATTGGCGGTAGGCAGCTAATTTATCAGCAGCACTGGGGGAAAATACAGGGGTTCATTTTATGGCTGTAAATACGGCGCATCCCTGCGTTTTGGAAGGGTTAGTGCACCACAGTGCTAAATGTGGCGCAGCTCGGCGCACATACATTTCCTTGTAAATATGCCGGAATGTGTTTCCAGTCTGTATTTATTTTTTAAAGTGGAAAAATACAAAAAATTGAGCATCTTCTCAGTGACTCTCCTTGTTGTTCATTAATTCCCCACCAACAGTCATGCACATTGAGATATGTAGTTAAAAAACATATTACATTTCCTTAAATAACTGCATGTTAACATGTTTGCACTATTATACAAATCTTTCCATGTGGCTTTATAGTTTTATTATAACTGGCTGCAGCCGCGGCCGGCAGTGGGAGTACCTGCAGGGTGGTGACGCGGGGAGGGGGAGGGGCAGGGGGGGTAGTAATGTATGGATAATGGAGCTTCCCAGGTAAGTAAACATTTAAATAAATAAAATGAATTTTGTTGAGTGCCCTGCATCCCCAAATGCGATGCAGTGCGTGCAACGAAATACCCTGCAGGTACTCCCACTGCCGGCCGCGGCTGTTTGGCTGCTAAAAGTGCTAAAATCGGACAGGCATCAAAGTATGAGTGCACATTTATTGGTTAAATAAATTTGGAAATGTACGAGCTACTGCTTCATTTATTCACAAAACACAAAATAAATATGGATAAATATAGACAAAATGACCAAAAATAAATATGGATAAATACAGATGGAAATATCCCAAAAATAAATACCATTAAACCGGGAGCCCCAATTAAAATTCATATAGGATCAGCATTTTCTCTCCAGCTACAGTCCACAAATGACAAATAAATGTGTTTTAAGTGCAGCAATTCACTGTAGAGCGATATGTTTTAAATACCAGTTTCTGCCACATTTTGCCATTCGCTCCCGTTTGATACGTTTATCCGTGCACGGCTAAGGACTAGATCAACTGAAGAACACCTACAATTATTTCTTAGAGGCCCGCCTGAACAGTGAGATGCATGGATTCTAATCTAAACACAGGTGTCACGTCACGTTGGCAGGCATGAAATGAATAAAGAGAGATCCTTTTCAACAGCAAGAAGCCAAGGAAACAAGTTTACAAAAATAGATTTACAAAGCCACTCTGGCACAGCGGGTCTCATTCATTTTGATAAATGTGTATATAATGATATAAAAGAAGCTGCCTCTGGCAGGAGAATGAGTAGGGGTAGGATATACGCATAAAGTGAGAGAAAGCAAGCAGACACAATGAGATGGTGTAGCCTCAGGCCACCATGTTAGCCTCGGCAAACCGATAAAACATAGGCCATCATTTTCTAGAAATGGCGTAGCATTTCGCACTCTAGCAAACGATGAAAAGTGGTCAGCCGCCATGTCTATGAAAAAAGCCTCATGAATGTAGCTCCCAGGCAACATGATTTCTACTGCTGTGGGTGTTGTGTTCTGTATGAAGGGCGTAGAGGACATAAATGAGGCTTGTGCGCGCATGTATATGTAATTATAGGGCTGTTTTGCATAATAAAGCCATTAAGTCTCCAACCCTTGGTTATCAAATCGGCTCTGAAAGTTTACATTATGTTTTTATCGATGAGACGTGAAGCATTAGTGCTGCTGGATGTACATCAGGACTATGTATGCAGTAAATATGGTGTATTTACAAGGTGGCTGTGAATTAAAAAGAGTGAGCAAAATCAAATACAGTTAAGACAGTAAGCCTTGCTCTCCTTGTAAAATGTTCAAGACTTCCTAATTTTGGAACACTTGCTAATTAATAGATAGCTGTGGTTATATCTATGCATCAAAGTATGCTTACGATGTATGTTCATTTTTCCTTTTTTTCTTCAAAGCAGTCTTGTTATATCCTGATTGTATTTATGTATGCTTCCCATCCTAACTGTCTCCTAGCTGCTCGGCCAGAGTGAGAGTTGTTATTAGAATGTTGGTGTGACTGTGATGCCTGGAATGCTTGGGTGCCTGTGTGGATGAGTGGTGACAGTTGGAGATGGGCCGAGCAGCAGGCAGGCTGCTCCTGGTGGGGCTGACATAATAGGTCTCTTGGCTTATAGACTGATGTGCATATTTACTTACCTGCAACTTGAAGTTAGTAAAGGAATACTGAATAAACAACTCGGCTACATCTGATGAGTCCCAACACATCTCTCTTCCCTGTCTCTCGTTGGAGGAGTGTGTGCTTGCTTTGGTTTGGGGGCAAAATTTCCCTTTGGTCTGTTACAGCTTCTGAAGAATGTTCAGTTGTTCATGTGGCACCTGGTTGTGGTACCCCCAGCAAGAACAGTGTTTTGGAAACATTTTGGGGGCATATCTGCCTAAGCTACACTGAAAGCTGTTTTGGACTTTTGTGCTACTGCCGTTTTGCCAGCGACATTTATGATACATTGTGTGACCGCTGTGGTCCACGCTCGCAGCGTTCTGGTGGCATTTCTGTGGCTTCAGTTATTATTACTTGGTACATCGGGCATTCAACAGCCATGTTAACAACAAATTGTGTGGGATTTTTTGTGTGTGGCTTCCCTGGCAGTTCAACCGCTGAGCACATTTTTAAAAAACAGTGTGACGAGTCTATTGATTACACGCGCAATCTTACCTGCATCATTGTGGGTTATGCTAAGTCCCCGAGTCTTCATTTGTGACGAGGCACACTCTCAATGGTCAGTGTTGCTATGCAGCAACGTTTTGCTTCACAAGTGCGCCTGGAGCCATCCGGCACGGTGTCTCCTGTGTGCCGCCATTTTGGGAATGGAGGCATTCTGCCAACCACGTTGTTTTTTCAATAAAGTGTAACAGTGATTTGAAGGGGACCCTGTCTATCGCTGTATCCAGGTGGACAGCGGCTCTATACCTCCTTTACAGGTACTCTAATATTTGGGCATTGTGTGCATGTCTAGGACAAAAAGCATGCGCACGGTCTCGGGGCACCCATAAATTACCCTGAGATAAGTATGGTGCAGGTGACACCTATTGCCAATAAAACTGTGTATTAGCTCAAAGTAATTTATTTACGTCACACAATAAGTGCACATTTTGTTCAAACTGTGTCATGGGGTGCCTATTTCTGGTCCATAGTGTGCTGTGTCACCATCAGTACAGTGAACCTATAAACTAGTTCTATGTAAAAGCTCAGTGACTGTAGCTAATTCGTGTGAGACATCGCTCACATGTGTGTTTTGCTCTTGTCTGGCATACATTTTGTTTATAAAAAAACATAATAATGTCATAAGAAAGGTGTTTTCTTGATCCATAGTTCATGTGTTTTTTTTCTACTCTAGCATTTTGATATGGTGATGTTAAAGATTTGACTCCTTTACGCAAGTGAGATTCTTGTATAGTAGTTCTGGGGTGAGAGGTCGCTCACCCGCGTGGGTTCTAGTCTATATGTCCTACAGTTATAGGAATGAAGTTTGCATGACTTATAGATCATTTTGTTTCATTGTTCTTCCCTAGCATACTGTTTTGAGATGCCACAGTTTACACTTTCTTACACATGGGTGTCACTTTAATTGGAGTGAATGGTAGTCACATTATACTTCCTTACTTGAGGGCTGTTCTGGTATTTCTGGGTACATGTGTTGGCCTCCCACTATGTACATTTTGTGTGATGTTGTCTTGTGTGTAAGTCGCCATGCGCTGCACGTCTTGTCGGAATGTGTGTAAGTCGCCCTGCGCCTTATGTGTTGTTGTCTTTTGTGGAAGTCGCCCTGCGCCTCACTTGTTGTGGTCGTGTATGTAAGCCGCCCTCCGCCTCACTTGTTGTCGTGTCTGTAAGTCGCCCTGCGCCTCACGTATTGTTGTTGGGTGTGTAAGTCGCCTCGCACTTCACCTCTTGTACACTTTGTGTTCAATTCATTTTGTGTTATATGTGTTCATTAGTTTCACACCCTTACACACAGTTGGTCTTTTGAGTTTTGTCCCTTACACATTTGTTTTCACCTGACAGTTTTGGTCATGGGTGTTTGTCTAAGTGTGGGTTTACCCTTTCTACTTACGTTTCTCTGAAATGTTTTGTTGGGGAGGATGGGTTCATTATTTATACATTTACCTTACCTTTCTGATTCTTGTGTGTTCAGACTCTTGCGTTTTTTATTTTAGTTTGCTTCCCTGACTCTTGAACTTTTTCTCCACTTATGTAAATACTTTTTTATAGTTCCTCCCATGTTTTATCACACTTTAATTTTTCATTTAAAAGGAGGAGGATAATGTTATATCCTTATTGTATTTATGTATTCTTCCCAGCCTAGCTGTCAACTAGCTGCTCTGCCAGAGTGAGAGTTGGTATTGGAATGTTGGTGTGACTGTGATGCATGGAATGCTTGGGTGCCTGTATGGATGAGTGGTGAAGGTTGGAGATGGGCTGAGCAGCAGGCAGGCTGCTCCCGGTGGGGCTGGCGTATTAGGTGTACTTGGCTTATTGACTGATGTATATTCTTACCTGCAACCTGAAGTCTATAAAGAAATACTGAATAAACAGCTCGGCTATATCTCATGAGTCACAACAGGACTGCTTTGTTTTCAGTTTATTGATTTTATCTAAAGTGCTTGCTTCCTTGAAAACTTAAAAAGCGCGCAGAAGCAATTTCCATTCATCAGCACTTCAGTTCCAGCCAGGACAATTGTTTTTAAGATTCAATATTTTTTATGTTTTAAGCGAAACCAGTGATTTTTTTTTACTTTTCTCTTTTATAGCATTTGGTAATGATAGTATAGTGTAATGATTTTAATTAATTGAGCAATAAAGTACAATACAATACAATATCCATAAACCTCCTTGCTATGCCTTTCTTTGCCTACAAAGCTGGTAGCATGGCTCACATTTTCTCTAGATGCCTGCCCCGAGATAGAAACAGGGCTGAAGAGAAGACGCCAACAGGACATTGAATTTGTGGGACTACGTGTCTCTATCATGAGCAGCAAGAAGTGGGCATATCAGATTCCTTTCCACCTGTTTTTGGCGGCATGGCTCTCTGTATTCCTTTGTAGTTCTAAACCCAACACTGTGTAGGTTGGGAGTAGACTTGTACCAGGACAGTAATCTATGAGTACTAGGAGTTCCCGTATTAGCTGTCTGTAGTGAGAATTGAAATCGGTCTCTCCTCTTCGTAGTGTGCCTTTGTCTCTTTTGGCTTCTTTAGCCACTCCATTACCTGTAAAGATGAGTAGTACGTGTCAGCCTGGAAAATTCCTCCTGATGCAAGTCATCTCTTCTGTGTGCACGGAGAACACATCAGAACATCTGAGGTTTCTCACATGACTATCATGAGGTGTATGCCTCTCTTTTACTTATCTATATTCCTGGCCATATTCAAAAACTGGGGCAGGGAGCAGATGCCAGCATGTTGAAGGTTTTCTGATACTTGAAGTCACTTTGAAGAGTAGTGCATCTGATTGTCTGCACGCTCCATATTTCGTTTTAAATCTGTAACCCAACCCTGACCTGGAAGCATAGAATAGATGTGTCCTTCATGAGCAAAGAAACATAGACATTCTCCCCCCTTCCTTATGATTAAGGCTCCCAGTTTTCCTTTTTTACTGAATGTTACCAATAAATACAGACAGAAATCAATGTGTTTCCAGTCTGTGTATATTTTTAAAAGTGGAAAAATACAGAAAATGTAGCATCTTCTGAGTGACTCTCCTTGTTGTTGTTCTTGAATTTCTTGTCAATAGTCATGCAGATGAGATATGTAGGTAAAAAACACATTACATTTCTTTAAATAACTGCATATTAACATATGTTTGCACTATCGTGAAATCTTTTCATGCTGCTTTATAGTTTAATTATATATGGCTGATAAATGTGCTAAAATCGGAGAGGCATCAAAGTATGAGTGTACAATTATTGGTTAAATAGATTTAGAAATGTACGAGTTACTGCTTCATTTATTCCCAAAACACAAAATAAATCTGGATAAATATAGAATAATATGCCCAAAAAACTAAATATGGATAAATACAGATGGAAATGTTCAAAAATAAATACCATAAAACCATAAGCCCTATTTATTGTCAGCAAGAACCTCTTTTTGCCCCCTGTAGACTTTGCCCTACCTGGACATGAAGGAGTGAGAAGATGGCAGCAAGAAAGTGGTCTACATCTCACAAGCAGTGTGTGATGGGACTTGCTGGCCATCACTTCATGAACTTGTGAGTGAAGCTCTCTTTTTAACTCTTGAGTCTTATACTGAGCTCATCACATGGATAAGACATGGGTGGCAGCAGGGCAGATGCTTGCTAAGACCATCATTGTCTTTCATGAGCCAACAGCAGTGAGATTAATCTGCCCTCTGTCCCCACCTCTCAGACAACATGGATCTCTTTCTACCATCCGCACAGCCAGACAAAGGGGCAATAAGAGGATGTAAGAGGTCTCTTTAATTAGGTGTCCTGTTCATGAAAATTAAACATTAAGGCCCCGATTAAGAGTCTGGCAGTCTGTGGACCACCAAACTCATGGGGTCGCAGTGGTCTCCCAACCACACTATTGCGATTTGGGTGGTTGGACTATCACAAACCCGCTGCAGTCGCCAATTAAAACAAATCATACAGCAACTGCATATCAAATACATTGCAAATCTGGCAACAGAAAGCGAGCCAAAACTTACACTCAAGAATTAAAATTACTCCAGTGGTTTTCCTGAAAACAGTGAGAACAAGAAAATCATCTTAACAGCAGTATAATTCATGGAACTAGATCCTCCGCAAATACAGCCAAAAGTATTTCTTCCACAGACTCCTCCATCTGCTAATCAATTTCTTTTAGTATACACAAATAAAAAATGTGTCTGCCAACATATTTCTTGTTACCTTTACCAGAACCCTCCACACATGCTCCAGCTTAGTAAAGCACCACTAGCGATAGCCAATTATCTCCGGAAATATTTACTAAAATGATGTACTCCTTGCACTAGAGTGCTAAAAAAATGGAAATGGATCCTTCCTGGGCTGAGGCAAATTCAGAATTAAGTGGTTAGCACTGGAAAAGAAAACAATGAGTAGGTGAATTAATAGTAGTAGGCCAAAAGTAGGCTTAGCTAGAGACAAAATCCTGGGTTGCAGAGAATATACAGGTGTAATACCACCTCAGTAGCAGAAGGAAGAGGTGATTGTAAAGGGCTGGAAGGAGGACCAGTAAGTAGGGGGAGAACGATGGGGGAAAGCATGGTAGGGAAAATGTGAAAGGGGGGATAATATGAAAATAAAAGGAGGTAATATCCTAAGGCAGGTGTCAGATGAGGAGCATGTGGCAGAAAGCACAGAGGATGATGTGTAGATGTAACTGAATGTAAGCAGTCACGGTTGTGGGATTCAGGAAATTGCAATGGAGCTCCAATCACACCAGTTCTATCTTTAAGGGGTGATATAATTGTGCTATCCGGTAACATTTGTAGATGACATTAGAAGTAAGTTGAAACTAATGACCTTTTAATGTAAAGCAATAATCAGCTATTTTGATCCTCAGGACACCAAAACGCTCATTTATTGTTCCAAAAAGATGGCATGGACGATGTGTCAGTCCAAGCCAAATGTCATGCACTGCTTTACTCTTACAGCTCACCACTCCAGATTACTGGCCTCTGAATGCACTAGGGACAGGAACCTGTAGTCCCACAATACAATGTATGCAGGTAGATGAGCATCAATCCAAATTATGTATCTATACATGGTGTGTTTTAGGAGTCAATTAGTCTGATGAAATTTGTTGATATAACAAACTACAGAGAGCACCATACTGACTTGCTCAACTAATGAAGGAAAAGTTGGCACAAGATGGAGTTGCCCAGCAAAGAAGAGAAAGGACTTCAAACAGAGTCCCGGAGAAAGGCAGCAGGAAGATGGATAGTGTCAGTACCCCTGTCAGGGCCACAGGGTATGCAGGGGCTACTGGGCCCAACTGTGGGGGTTGAGTCCCCTTACTCCTGATGTCCTAGGGCCCGATCTACTATGGATCCTGAGCAACTGGGACAAGCACCCCTTCTGCACTTGACTCTTAGTGGTAGCTGTGGATGAGCAGTCACAGACTTCCTCAGGGGAAAGTCTAGATGCGGATAAGTGAACACGACTCATAAACCAACGTGCATACAGTACAGCAATAAGTCATTGCCCAGTCCAATAGTTACTTTTCTAAGAAAAATAAGTATTTTATTTCTAACTCCACACTTGCAAAGGAATAAGAATACTCATATGCAATAACCCACTCCCATTGAGGTCAGGGCTCTAGTAGTTGTCCGCCAGATTCCTGTCCTACCCTCTACCTTGTAACCTGTTCAGGGTAATTCCCCCCAATGAATAAAGAGCAATGTACGCATTAAGAGAGCTCTGATAGTTACCGGGATCAAGAGGGCGGAGGATGTTGACATTTTGACTAGTGAGAAGTGGTTAGATAAAAGAGTTTATTTGGAAAGCATTGCGGGTCTATGTGAGCAGGGATAATTACAAAAACACTTGCGAAATGTATGGGATTGTGTTTTATCACTAGTGCGTGGAAGTAATGTGTGTTTAACTGTTTGGTTGCAGTTTCCCCTGACGAAGGACCCTTGGAGGTCTGAAATGCATTGGGACATAATAAACTGCTTTTTAATGGACTCGGCATTGGTGCATGTTCTTGGGAGAGGTTCGAATGGCCCCGCAGGAACATAAGACATTTTGAAAATAGCTTTTCCTTGCATGTGGATACAGAGCTGAGACGAATTTAGAAACAGAAACAAGAACTGTCTGAAAAATGATGAAAATTAGACATAAGCGATAAAGGATTAACAATGGATGCAAATGCAATTCAAAAAGCTGCGCCACAGGTTGGGGCCCGGAAGTGTCCCACTCGGATGTTGTTAGGTTTATTTCGTGCTTTACGGGCTGAGCATGTAATGTATAAACTCATATGATTAATGTCAATAGGATCAATTCACGCAAGCGGCTGGTGTGCTACCTCATATATCTGTAGTATACCTTGGAGACTATTGCCAAAATATCCAACCCTGTCTCATCGTCATTCACCAATGTTAACCTTCATTGTACTCTGACGGACACAGCAGATATTTTCAGGTTTTTTATATACTGAACGGGGATGGAAACATAATTGATATTTCACTATTCAGGCTATGGCTTCGGTTTTTTTAACAAAAGGTCTATATTGCAATTATTAATTTTGAAAACTCTCCTTTAACATCTGCATAAACAAAATGTTTCTCTCAAAAGCAATCTTCTATTAACCCTTTTTTAATCATATACCTTGTGATACTCTGTTTTGAAGATTTAAATGCAGATATTGTTTCTGTTCAGTTCATTAGCAAGTATGGTTTTTGTCCTTGCATGTAAACTTCACTTAAGTGATTATAACCTGACCAGCAGGTTACCCGTAGAAATGTGCAGTGGATATACGGGTGTACTTCCTTACTTAATTTACTTAATTCCATTGCTTTTCTAGGAGATATACTAACTTGATTTGAATAGAAGGAATGTGTGAAGTCCCTCCCACAAAAAATTGTGCTTAGACAACGCTGGTCGTAAATACTGGTCAATGCAACTTGGGCCTTGAAAAAAAGGTATGACCATGTGTTTTGGCCCTCCGGCTACATAATGGCTCTGAAGTGGCCTGCCTCGGTGCATGCAGCATGAAACGAATTCCCAATTGAAGGATAGTGTAGGACCACACACAACCCAGTTGCGAGGACCTTCATCAGGGACGTTATGGGGAGAATGCCCAGCAACTATGTATTGTTAAACGGGTAACATGCCACACACAGAGCTCACACAGTAAACTTCCCCAAGACACTGAAATAGAAATTTAGCTCAATGGGCCTGGTAGATGTGTGGCACACTCCTCACCCCACCACCCATAACTACACCTTCTTCTCACACTCATGCCACACTTATTCTATATTGGATTATGTATTTGTCAGTCAAGCCCTTACATCAGCTTTGCAAACCACTTTGTTCCACCCGATCACTATATCTGATCATGCCCCAGTACCATTGACTCTAGCTTGGAACGCTCCACCTTCGAGATACTGCTGTGCAATCCATAGAGCAACAGCCGGTCTTAAAATTTTTAAATCCCCAGGCCTGGACGGGTTTCCAGCATAATTTTTAAGACCTTCGCTCAGGACATATATCACACCTGGTGGTTCTTCTAATTCCGTGGGAACCTCAACTGCGGTTACTCCATCCATTACTGAGGCACGAATCTCGGTTATCATCAAACCAGGGAAAGGCCCACAATACTGTGGCTCATACCATCCAATAGCACTACTTAACCTTGATGCTAAATTGGATGCGAAGAACATATCCTCTAAACTCAAGGATCTCTGCTAGTTTTGGTATATCAGGACCATTCCGGCTTCAGCAAAGGCAGACAAACCTACAATAATCTACGAAGGGTGATCCACCTGGTTGAAAAATGGTACAAACAAACCAATCCCAGCAATTTACTGGCAGTGGACACTGATAAAGCCTTTGATCAGGTGGACTGGCCTTACTTATTTAACACTTTGCAGAAACCAGGGGGCATATGTAATAAATGCTCTATTTGCGAGTCTCAAATAGCGATTTTTTGAGAATCGCTATTTGAGAATCGCAAACGAGATGTACTTAAAAATTCTCAAAAAGTTAGCAATTACTTGCCATTCCTTAATTGCGATTAGCAAATTGAGAATAGCAATTAAGGAACACCTTCCCATTCATTCCTATGGGCCAGGAGGCCTATAGGAATGAATGGGAAGACATTCTCAATTTGCGATTCGCAATTTGAGAATCACAAATTGAGAATGCAATTTAAAGGCTGATGTGCCCCTGAAATGAGCATTTGTGCACATGTGGCACACATACATGCCCTAAGGGCATGTATGTGCACCACGTCACTTTGAAAAATGCCAAAAAGTGCATTTTTCAAAGAAATTGCAAATTACCACCAACTTGAAGTTGGTGGTAATTTGCAATTTCTTAAGGAGAAATTGCACAACATAGGTGCTTCATACATTTCATTTAAGGAATCACAATTTGCAGTTCCTTAAATGTAATCACAAAATAGAAAATCACAAATTTTGCGATTCCCTAATTTGCGATAAGCTTTTGCGATGATACATCCTAAAAGGCCTTTTCCCGTTCGCAAACGGGCCGATTCTGAGAATTGGCCCGTTTGCGAACGGGAATAGGGCTTGATGCATATGCCCCTTGGTTTCTGCAACCAATTGATAGGCATGATGGGAGTTCAAGTCCAACCCACAGGTGTGACTAACTTTTCGATACACTCCCCTTCCAGCCCCTCTCTTAATCTAATTAGAGGGGCTCCCATCAGCTAGGGATCCAGGAAGTGTGAGCTGGCCTGGGTCCTGGACATCTGGGCTTCTCTCTTTGAAGAGCAGCCTAAACCTCCAGCTCCCTTCTTGTTCTTTGCTTATCCAGTAACCAAACCTCCTCCGACCAACTGTCTGTATTGTTACAGTCCCAGGCCTCTTCTCACCTAATCAGGGAGCAGCTTGGCTAAGGCTGGCGAAGTCTGACCAATCAGAATAGGCTGCTACAGAGCTGCTTTAGGTAACTGCAGGAAAGTAACTTGTGAAACTCCTGCAATAGTTATAATGAATCAACCTTGTCAAATTGTTGGATTGGTAACAATTATTTTGATACTTTGAGATAAGTAGCTAGCTCACTCTTGTCAAAAGTAAAGCTTTATTTAAGGACGTTGGCTGTTTTTCCCTCACCAGGGCATATAAAACATCTTTCATATTATCCCAGCTTTTTATAGAAGGACACCGTACCCTTGGGGCACCTACAGCGGACCTTAGGGGTGACACATCTAATAGAAAAGTAGCTTTAGACTTTGAAAGTACTTTTAATTCCAAAAGTTGAATTTGGGAATAGTTTAATTATAAACCAGGATGCAAGGCAGGGCTGACTAAAATGACACAAGGCACCACAGCAGGGCACACTTTAGTGCTAAAGTCCATGCGGGTCTCTAAACCTACGTGCCCTCCCATATCCTAGGGACCTGCATGGAGGTTGTTTGAATCAATTGTAATTACATCAATTACAATATACCTTTTAAACAGAGCACTAGCTCTGGGCCTTGTTAGCAGAGCCCAGGGAACATTCAGAGTAAATAACCACCAGTATCTGTCAAAAAATGGGGGTGATTTGTGCAAAAAGGATGACTTTCCTACAGAATTTTGTTCTAGAACGTTCTCGGTCCCTGGTGAATAGATGGAGAAAGCATTTTGCTTTATTTTTAATTGTTTGCGCTTCTTTGTCTCCAGTCCTGGCTTTTTTTGGTGGTTAAGGGGGAAATGACAATGATCCACGAAAGTGTCATTGATGAGCTATGGAGTACAAGCTCTGCCTGGTGAGCCTGCGCTCTTGCATCAACAAATGAAACAATCAATGTCCTTCCACCCCCAAACAAGATTCCCTTCCTGTGCCATAGCCTTCATACCTGCCCTCAACATGCTAGACATCATGCTTTTGGGTCATGATCCTCTTAATGGTGGGCTTTGAGAGTGTCTGATAATACCTGGGATTTTGTAGAGTGTAAACCCTATGGCACACCTATGAGCCATTAACAAGACATGTCAGATTTTATTTTGGAATGTCCATGTTCACCTGCCTTGGAAGCCACTGATCTTCTCCAGAAGCCTGCCATTAATCATATCGATCTTGAATGTGGACTACTCATAAACAAATTGGGTTCAGGCACGAGAACTGTCTGATGCCCTGCCTACATCTAATGTTTATATCAGGTAGGACTGAATATCTGTCTCATTGTCTAGCTTCTCTGTCGGAGATAGTGGGGATAGGATGACGGCATCAGAGATGAGATGATATTTGTACTTCCTATATCTCTTTTAGCTTGCCTCAGTACACATCTGCCAGAAACACCTTTCACAATTTATTGGCCTATGACCTTGCTTTGGTTATTTTTAATGAGGACCAACTTAAAAAAAAAAGTAAAAATGCACAATTAAATGACCCAAGCCTGACACACAACACAGTGAAAAGGCTGCACTGTGCCACACTTGTGTGTATTTGTACTAGTTTATGATATGTGAATGTAGTGGGTGGCGTGGCTAGACGCTAATTGATTAAGACGCACTGCATGGAGCTCCCGTCTGGCAATCCCCCATCTACTGTCATCCTGATGCCCAGTGCCCCCACAAAACAAATGGAGGTACTGGGGGGCACCTAGCACCCCTGTCACAGACAGTGATGACAAGCAGCCGTACCCATGGCAGGGGAGACAAGGAATGACGCGCCTCGTGCCTAGGCTCCCAAAATGGCAGCCCTCTTAGCAGCGGGACCTGAAGCAGGCCTGGGAGCGAGGTGACTAGCTGCTCCTGGGCTGCACACAGACTTGTAGTGGATCCCATGAATGACCTGCCAGACCTGGGTCAAAAGAGCTGGGAGAGGTGGCACTCCAGCTGTGCAGGCAGTGTGCTGCGGAACTGGCTGGCTGCGCTGCCTGGTGATGCGATCTGGCAGCGGAAGCTGAAGTGAGAGGTTCAGCCCCAAATTACCAAATAAGACCTTGCTGAGTTGCAGGAGGGTGGCAGAGGACTGACCTGCCCAGAAGTTAGCCGTGGCGGAGGAAATTATGAACTCTCAGAGGTGGTACCTTGTGGTGGTGTCAGAACCCCACTGATAGCACCCGAATCTGCAGCTCTGGAGAGCAGTGGGAGTTGCGGCAGGACAACCCACCTCGCCCTGGTGGATGGAGCTGCAGATGCGGGACGCGAGCGAACAGAGTTCCGAATTCCTAGAGAGGCGAGTCGTGAAGGCCCTGCAGTGGTAGTGGGGAAGACGGACAGGGTGCTGCACTACCCAAGATGAGCAGAGTATCGGCCTAAGAATGGTCTGACCGGCAGCACTGAGACCAGTGTTGGCCCACGCAAGGTTCCCCAGCCCAGGCCCCTGAACACCAGACAGATGAGTTAAGAGATCTTGTGCTCCAAGGGTGGCCGAGGGGCGCAGAGGAGAGCGGAGCCTGGGAACGACCTGTAGCAAGGAGGTGCCCCCAACCGACTCTCTTGCTAGACAGAACTGCCATTACTGCTAGCCTTGGGAGGGTCCTTTTGAGACCTCCACGTGAGCAGCTGGGCCCTGTCGGGGGGCTGCCCAGCTCATTGAAAGGACATTGCAAGAGGGCTCCCGGATGCCTTGACTGTCCTTTGGTGCTGGGGTGACTTTATGGGGGAGTTGCCAAGTGCCCCTCCAGAGGAGATCAACAGTGGTGGGCACTGAACTCTGAAGGGCCACAGAGAGAGGGAAGTACATCTAGGTGAGCCCTGAGCTCCTCCTGCGGCCCTCATCTGATTGCTGTTAAAACTGTACAGTCCCCGGTGACTTCTGATCCCAGCTGCAGTGGAAAAGGGAGCGTGGTCTAGGTGTGAGGGGGCAACAGGAAAAGAAATGTTACCTGAGGCTGACTGCTGAGGCGCCCCTCCACCGGTCTGCAGGTGGCCTGTGAGTGCTTACCCTCAACAGGAGAAAAGCAGAGGTCAGTAACACACGCTGGGGACACTATATTTTGGGGCCCTGAATCTGGTGGCAGATTGCTATCTATGTATGGTGATAGGCTTTAGGGGTACGGTAAGATTCTATAGAGGTGAGATCTTCATTTTCTAAATTCCAAACTAATTTCCATAAGTCAACCCAACCCAAACTCCCCCAGTCCACCCAGAATTAAAGTTATTTTTAATTGGTACACTTTAACACTTGCTGAGAAATCCGACTCACCCCTTCCCCCCAAATATCATTGATTAAGCTGCACCCCAAATGCTCAGTGTAACCTGTGACTCACTACTGATTGCTAATTTTGGAGTACTATGAAAGTGCGCTGCCCTGGCTCACTTGCTGTTCCTCCATGCAGCAATGCACACTGTGCCATATAGCGTATTGTGAGTGCTTGAAGTGCTAATTTCAGACACATCACTCCCACAGGTTTGAGGTGAATGGTGTCCTAAATAGCTGAAGAGTTGAAACAGAGGTATTTTGCCACCTTGGACAGTTTTTAGTCTTTTGAACTATATGGGAATATACTGTTTTTGACCGGAAAGATAGCGGTATTTCATGACATCTCTAAGGTAATCCGCTGAGCACAATAATATAACACTTGGCAAAATAACTGCACAAACACAAAAAATAAACGCAAACACTCGTGCCACACATCACCACTTCTACCAATCAAAGTTCGTAATACGTTAGCAAATGTTTTTTCACATCACGTACTGCCTTACTTAATACCAGTAATACCATGTGTGCTGCATTCCTCAGCACACATAGACAGAGGAAAACGCCTCAGGGGATTGTTATTGTGCATGAAGGTACCCTTTCCTGCACACAAAAAACCCTCCTTACAATGCAGACACCCATGCACCATGATGCAAGGGTGTCTGCATTCTCTCAAGGAACTAAAAGGGCACCAGCACAAGGAAAAACAGGAATGTGCTGTATTGACTTAAATATGACTTATTTCTGTCCTTTCCCTGTCACACAGAGCAGCAAGGTGACCTCCTGCTATGCACTGCGTGACTTGGCCATAAATATGGCCCTAAGTCTGCATGATTGTCCAAGAGGCTGAACAATTTTGATATAATTGCATTGTTGGCACCAATGCGCACATCAGCTGCTGGCAAGGATGTGTGGTGCACATCAGCTGTGTGCAGCAGTTACTCCACAATGGCGTTATAGGTTTCTGCACATTTTAGGGGAATGAACCACAAATTTCCAGCAACTTCTTAAAGACTCTTGGGGCTCCAGGTAAGACATATTCGGATCACCTATTTGGGACTATTTTAAATGTATTACAAATTCCAGCTATAAGCATCACAATTTCAAAAAGTATTGAATATAATAAGACTTTATTAGTATACATTGGACACATTCTAGAAACCTTAAAATAATGA
Organism: Lissotriton vulgaris; assembly: GCF_964263255.1. Lineage (NCBI taxonomy): Eukaryota > Metazoa > Chordata > Amphibia > Caudata > Salamandridae > Lissotriton > Lissotriton vulgaris. Next base: position 921,328,948 of record NC_141693.1, read on the forward strand.
AAGTTCCAAATCTATGTCTTGAAGTTTGTATGCAAATCTTTGACACTGGTTCATAGTTCAATGTGCTATTTTATAAGGATTGCAAGGAAGGAAAGGATTTCTATGACAAAATCAGTAACCCACTTAGCTATCTACATAAAATACAAATCTGTGATCTGCATGTTATACGTTGTGCATTGCTGTAGGCGGATAAACCGTTTTGTCTTATGATGCCTTACAACTGCAAGTAGACTAAACTCAAATCTCTCAAGCAAATTCATTAATCACCAGTTATTTTGAGAATGTTATTATTGCCTGAAAATTGCTGAACACATGATTAACCCTGCAGCAGGTTCTTTAAGCTTGTAGCCTATTTTAAAATACAGAACTCCTCTAGCTTTGCGTCCCGTGCTACAGCACCTGTCGCACTGCTCTCAGTGTTGCAGGGTCAGGTCAAATAAAGGGATAGATATAAGACAAAATATATCTGATGTATACAAATAAGTAACAATGAGATCTTTGTGGATAAGAGGAAATACAAAAGTGGGGCAGAAAAAAGGGGTGTTGGGATAAAAATATTGAGTTGTAAATATCGGGAGACATAAATATCGGAAAATAAATATCATGACACAAAAATGTTGTGATGCAAAAATATTGCTTTTAACAATATCTTTTTTTAGGTAAGTTAAATTGTTTTCAAAAATATTGTTGTTTTTAATATTGTTTACAAAAATATAGTTGTACAAAATATTGTTTTTAGTTAGTTTGATGTGTTTTAGCTCATATATTCAATGTATGTGTTATGTAATTGTTATTCATTTTTTAATATAGTTTGTAATTTTAGGTGATTAAGAATTTTTTAATTTATTTGTTAATAGTAATTTATAGTGTTGTAGAAGGTTGTTGGGTTTGTAGGGAGATGGGTGGTAAGGGAATTAAGCAAAGATTACTAATGAATTGATTTTTTTTAAATGAATTATGTGATTGGTATTAATTATGTCAATTATGTAATACAGATTTATTTTAGTTATATTTTAGGTGCGTGTTGCTAGGTTTGTAGGGTTATAAGGTGGAAATGTAATGAACTAGTAATTAATTAACGATTAATGACTATTTTATTAATACATATTTAATTGATAATAAATTATGTTAATTGTGTAATACATATCTAATTGTGTTATATTTTAGGTGCAGGCTGCTGGATTTGTAGGGGTATAGGGTGAAAATGTAATTAACTGGTAATTAATTACCGATTAATGACAATTTTATTAATACATATTTAATTGATCATTAATTATGTTAATTGTGTAATACATATCTAGATTTGTTATATTTTAGGTGCAGGCTGCTGGATGTGTATGGGAATAGGCGGAGAAGTTGATTAAATGTTAATCAATTAACAATTAAACATTAATTGTTAATTGATTACTTGATTATCAATTATGAATATTGTGATATTCTTGTTTATTTGAGTTACATTTTAGCTACAGGACGCGCTGAATTTGTCGGTGCATAAGGTGGGAAGTTATTGAAGTAAAAATAAATTAATAATGTATTACTACTTAACTATTTAATTTATTTTACATATGTAAGTTATGAAATCGTTTTTTGTTATATTTTAGGTGTGGACTATTAGGTTTGAAGGGATACAGAGTGGGAACTTAATTAATATTAATTGTATAATAATAATTTATTAACCCCTTCGCTGCTGATGACGAGCTCAGCTCGTCATCAGCCACGGGTGGCGTGTGCTGATGACGATCTGAGCTCGTCATGTAACGCGGTATTTTTAAAAATGCCGCACAGCGCAAAATCACCGCAGCAGCGATGCAGTTAATTGGTCATTAATTCGTAATCGTAATTATGTAAATTGAATAATTGTTTTTAGTATTTTAAATAAATAAATATATATTGTATGTTAATTTATATTTTGTATGTTAATTCATATTTTTTTACTAGTTTTTTTTCTACATTCATAGGGCTACTCATATATGTCATATATTTGAAGTGAAGTATTTTCCCTACTTTTGCTTAGACTGCAGTATGAATAGTAAAATTAACATCTTCACAGTTCACCACTTTCCCTACTAATGCCATGTTTTCAGCTGGGATAGCAAATGTCACCCTTCCAAAATCCAATGTTTTTCCTACTATTGCATACACTGGAGTCGGAATAGTATATTGTAACCCTCCAAAGTCCCACACTTTCCCTACTGCTGTGCTGACTGGAATGGGAATATTAAATTTCACTTCTCCAAAATTCAACACTTTCCCTACTGTTGTAGAGACTGGAGTGGAAATAGTCAATTTGACTACTCCAAAGTGCAATACGTTCCCCACTATTGCACTGTTTTGAGTGGGAATAGTAGATGTTACCCGTTCAAAATCCAGCTCTTTTTCCACTGTTGTGTTGCTTGGAGTGGGAATTGTACATTTAACACCTCCAAAGTCCATCACTTTCAATACTGTTCTGTAGACTGGAGTGGGATTAGCAAATTTCACCCCTCCAAAATTGAAACTTTTCCTACTTTTGTTTAGAAATGAGTGGGAATAGTAAATTTCACCCCTCCAACACTTTCCCTACTGTTGCACTTACTGGAGTGGTAATAGTAAATCTAACTCCTACGAAGTCCTTTACTTACACTACTGTTGCATAACAAGAGTGGCAATAGTATATATAATATTCTTAGACTCTAATAGTTTTCATAATATTGGTAGAATAGATTTTATAGCATTAATTGTTTAACTTCTTTTTATAATTTATATTCCTTGTTTTTATTTTTAAATGTATTTTATTGCAAGGTGATAGAGAAAGAAACAGATGAGGAGCAAAGACATAAATAGAAATATATGGTAAGGTAGAGACAGAGTTAGAAGTAGGGAGAGGGTGAGTTAGAGAAAGAGAGAGAGAGAGAGAGAGAGAGAGAGAGAGAGAGAGAGAGATCAGTTTAATTTTATGGGGGTGGGACTTGGAAGGTGAGCAATTGCCCACTTTGCCTTAAACGGCTATACAGCTTTCTTAAATATGTTTTGTTTCACTGCCTCTCTCAAGAGGGGTAAGAAACTCTGTTCTGTAGCTATTTGCCTTTTGTTAAATGTAACTGTATTTTCATTATTAAATCAGTCCTACAATAAAATCACATATATGCATTCCATTGCTTAAAAAAATAATATTGACTAATCATATTTTGAATAAATGAAAAATACTGTGTAACCATGAGAGCAACCGGTTCTAAAATGGTTCCGTGCTAGAGAGGAAACACTCAAGACACTTGGCGCATAATTATAATAAAAAAGAAAATAATCTAATGTGCCACGATCTTCTTCACAGAGGATAACACAGTGAATAGAAAATTCAGAATTAGAACACTACTTAATACAGACGTTCTATAATATGTGTATCTGCACTTTCTACTGATTATGTAGCAGTGACCAGTTTCTTGACATTAACTTTTAAAAAGCACCTTGGAATGTTTGCATGAAAGGTAATGGCTTTGCCCTACTTTTACAGTAGCACATTTTGATCCGAAAGAGCTGTACTTGGGGCTCTGGGCATGATATGAAGTGATAATGTCATCAACTAAGTGCAGCCGAAAGAAGCTTTTGCTAGCACAAGATCGAGATACAGTATATAAATTATGCTGCTCACCTTACGCGGCTGTCTACTCTTTCTGGCAAATGGACAAATTCAGAGTAATACATATTAGGTCACCTGTGGGTTTGCTGCATAAAAGGAAAACATTAGGATGTATTCATGCTATTTTTCAAAGAGTAGGATAGAAATGAGAGAGTAGGTAATTCCGATGGGTTACGAAGTAATTACATTTCTCACCTTTCTAACAGAGAGAGGAAACTGGCATCGCCCTATAAACTAATGTACTATAGGCCTCATTTAGGAGAAATGACGCAGATGCGTCACTTCTCAGTGCGCCCTCCTTGTGACATTCCTGATGCGTCATATTTAATGTATGACGCATCATGTCGCAAGGAGTTACAGATAAGTCAGTATTTCTGACGCATCTGTAAGCGCAAAAGTGACGCATTGCTTGAGTGTGTCACAAAAGTGACGCAACTCCAGCAATGCGTCCTTTTACATGGGGCAAGCCCCATGTGAAAGGGCCTGCGTCAGTCTTATGCCTGCTGTGAGGCAGGCGCAAGATTTTGACGCAACAGCGTCCTAAAAGTGACGCAGTGAAATCTCATAGATTTCACTGCGTCACTTCTATGACCCTTCCTTGCGTTAATACGCCCCCTTGCATACATTATACCTGGCGCAGGTATAATGTGGCACAGGGGTTAACAAAGTGACGCATCTACCTAGATGCGTCACTTTGCAAATGTGGCGCAACAAGGCGCATTTTTTACGCCACTGGTGCGTCACAAAAAGTGATGCACCGGCGGCATACAAGTGACGCACAGCCTCATAAATGAGGCCCTATGTTTTCTTTTGACAGTCACGTTCTAAAGTCACAACGCACTTATACTAACAAAGTTGTATCACTACTCTCTTGTTATAAGATATAACCATTGAGTATGGTTTTCACGAAGCCTGTTCTGCTTTGCCCCATTGAAGGCCCCCTCCTCCTCCTTCTGAAGCCTCACACACAGTAGGGGTGGAGCTTTTGGCTTGCAGCACAGTAAAAACGTCAGAAATCCTGGTGGGCAGGCCATGGATTCAGGTGTCCGGCTGCACAACAACCTATTCTGCTTGCATACCCTGCCTGCTACATCAGTAGCATAACAGTCTTCCTGATCTATTGCCAGACGAGGGGATGTGGTGGAGACTGCACCCATCTCTCTGATGTCTCCATAAAATGTATCCCTTACACCTGCCGGCTGTCACTCTCTATAGTGGCCTGAACACCTTGGACTCACCATATGAGATGCCAGCACTTCTCTCATTGGCCTGCTAGTGTCCATCTCCATGGCTGAAGCCTGTCTCAGCTGCAGGAGCACTCATCTGTGCAGCGTAGCCTAGGGAAAGGGAAGCCGCAGTGGTGGGTATCCCAACTACAGGGTCTGCCCACCTCTTCACTTCATGGTGCTAGTTGGGGCCAACTTGCTGCTCGGCATTAAAGGCCTCATGCAAGGGTTGCAACCAGGTCGCAGCTAGTCCTTTATGTGACCTCTAACTCCTGTTCATTGTATAGCCTAGTAATGGTCGTACTCTACTGTCACTTACCTGACAGCTCTACTAAATTACGGCCAGGGCAAATCAAGCAAGGGTCTACTTTTCCCTAGCCAACTTGGATTCCGAGGGCTAAAACCAATTTGAATTTGGATATATTTGTCTCAACTGTTCCAAGTCAGAGAAGAACAGCACAATGAGTACAGTTTTTTGTTTTCATTCTGGGTAGAGTAGTCTCTATTTGTAACTTAAAAGCAAAACTACAATTCCCATAATGCAACAACAATAAACAGGACACCAGACCAGGTCGAACGTTTCAACTCTGTAACACCCACTTTTTATGTGAAATCATTCACCCACAACTATACATTCATTTCTCTATATAGTTACAAGAATCCTTTAAGATTTGCTGTCCTCTCGTAATGTGCTGCCTGTGACTCATTTTCACATGTATCATCCGATTGAGGTGTTTGTATTATAATGACCCAGTATGAAAAATGCCACTTGAAATGTGGTGCTCTAAATGATAAAACTCAACAAAGCCTAAGGAAAGTCTTCCTTAATACTTCAAAACATGCTTTTCATTATCTTCCTGACTTGGGTTAATGCAGAGGGCTGGAGCAAACTGCCATTTTAGACTTGTAGACCTAAACAAAGTGATGTATTATGCACAGACAAAACATAACAAATGCCTTGAATGAATACTTATTTTCCATTCATTGTTTCTAGTATAAATAGACAGTTTTAACAAAGACGAAAGCTGTCAAACGTAAGTGCATGTTGTTCATTCGATTGAATGGCTTTTTAAAAACATGTTTTTAGTCCACATTCAGCAGCCAGAGAACAGCAAAACACAATAAAAAACGAATGAACTGTACTTCCCCAGTTCTAGCACGGTACGTTGTGCATAAGAGATGATTACATATATCTTGTGGTATTTCTCAAGAGTCAAGCACCGGAGGGGAGATAGTGAATAAGGGCTTGTGCCTCAGGAGAGGCAGGGTGGGATTTTAGTAGAGGAGGACTGGTGGGCTGGGTGGGGGAGTGAAAAGAAGTGGTGTGTGGGGGTACGACCCGGTATCGTTTCACACATATTCTGAGATGCCCGAGGTGAATCGGACACTGATAATAAATAATTACCGAAGGGCTTCCATATCTCTCTCGGTCTTCAAGATGGGGATTGGAGAGAGGCATATAGCTCGCTTGTAGTGTCACAGTAAGCTAGACTCGTGAGCCAGCCCTCAAAAGTGTGGGGGGGGGGGGGCATCGTGCGCCCCAATGCAGGGCAATCTCACACCTGGCAAACAGAAGGGTCATCCCTGTATATCGACGGATGCTTTTCGGGAGATCCTGTTCATATCTCAGCAATGCCAGGAATGGGTTCGAACCTGGGTCCACCTCCGCCATTAGGGCAAGGTGCGAAAAGACCTCTGTCCAGAAGTGTGCAATGTACCTACATGTCCAGGCAACCTGCAGAAAGTCAGCTCCTATTTTGTGGCATTTGAGGCATTCGGAGGAGCTGGTGTGATCGAACCTGTGTTGGTCTACTGGAGTGTTATATGTCCGAGTTAAAAAAAAATTAAATGGATTAGTTTATGGTGATGATTAAGGGACAGGGAATGTGTTTGCACACAGAAGGTAGTCCACAACCTATCCATCAGTTGGCAACCTAAACCTTGTTCCCAAGGGCTTTGAAGTTTCTGGTCAAATGCGGGCAATAAACCCAAACCTGTATGATATAGTTTTGACACTAATCAGTCCCCACTCGCACCCCCTATCAAGAGTGTGAATGGCTTGAAATCATCGAGTGCTAGTGAATAAGATGGAGTCTGTGCATGAAGTGGGCCATGTAAGCACTGCAGCACTAAGTGATCTATTATGGTAGCTGTGGTAAAATGTACATCTGTAGAATGTGAGATAACGTGTCTGTCGAGGAAAAGGTCACCAAATGTGCAGAGATCATTGTGCGCTAAAGTTTATTTAACCATGGTAGGGATCCACAGGTTATAAGCTATTCTCAAGGAAGTTGACTATTGTATTGACGCTAGTAGTTGTTGATGAAGTTTGCGCCAGGCTCAGCTGGTAGTTAACAAGGTATGTACATCATTGGGGCCCAGGGGGAGTCCTATCGGTAAAATGGAGACAAGAGGTACTGGTGTGGCTTGGTCTATCTCCAGTTTGATGTACGCAAGCCTGACATCTTTCTGAAAGCAGTGATATGCATATTGGCACTGTGCTGCTAAATAATACAGGCGGAAATCTGATACCCCAAATCCACCCCTCTCATATGGAAGAAGCAGTTTGTCCCAACCGATGCGATGGCACTGACCAGCCCATACCAATATTAACAGTAGGCCTAGTAATGTGGTGAAAAAAGAATTGGTCAGAGGGATTGGGATATTTTGGGATAAATATTAAAAGTGAGAGGGACCACCATTTTAATAATTGCAATATGTCCTGCCATTGATAGTGGCAGACAAATCCAACATTTCTCCTGCATGGTCAAAGTGTCTATGGCAGGGCCGTAATTCAGATGTATACCTTGTTATTTGTCCTGGTGTAACTGGATAGTCAGGCTTTTAAGCAGACCATCGCACCAGGTTTGTGTATATTCGCATTGAAAAGGAGTAGTGGAGTCAGTCAAGGGTATACATTCGGATTTTGACCAATTATTCATTAGCCCTGAATGGCTCCCAAATTGTACCCCCTCTCAAAGGATGAGTGCCAGACTTTATTCTGGATGGCAGATAAACAGCAGATCGTCATCAGCATAGAGATATGAGCAGTGGTCTGGAGCAAAATTGTAGGCCACAGGGCATGTGATCCCGTTATATGTGCTGGACCAAAGAGACAATTTCTATGTTGAAAAGCAGAGGGGTTAAGGGGCAGCCCTGCCATATGCCCTGGGAAATGGGTGTGTCAAAAAGGAGTTGGCCTGATGGGTGCCATAGGCTCAGTGTATAGGAGACTAAACAATGGGGAGATTCTGTGAGGGATGCCCAGTTTATGTAATGTCACTTGAGAATACAGGGGAACCCTACTTACAAAGAACCAGGGTAATTGTTTTATATTAGGAGACAACGGTTCTAGTAGAAATAATACATAATATTTCAATGATACATGCACAATGGCAATACATTTGTAAGGGACAAGGAAAATGCAAGCAGAAAAATAATTTCGCTACACAGTTAGACTTGATAATTATTTATATATACACAATAAAGGTATAGGTATGCAAGTATACATCACTTTCTTAAATTCAAAAAGCTGTATACTTTGTGCAGTGAATCCCCAAGTGAAGTATGGAACCATAAGTGAATATATACAGTGAATTTGTATGGAGCAAGGTTCAGAATGCTCTTGGTACGCTTCGTACCAAGAGCCGTCTGATCCGGCTTGACGCCACACCTCATTTGAGTGGGCAAATTTACCGCTCAGAGATTGATCTAAAACACAAGACATCAATGTATGTCTCCGACCGGCTACAGAAGAAAAAACGGAATCGTGCACTACCCGCAAATTACAGAAGCAGCCTGCACCTCTTCACAGTGAGCACCCGGCCGGGTACTCACGTGAGTGCAGTTCATTTTATTTATTTTTTCACCACCACAGGACACCATAACTTCACATAGGCTGTGCCCTCATTATTCAGATATTCCCACACCTAACGTCCTGAGGAAACCCTACATCCAATAGAGTGTTGAAACGTCATCGACACCAGTACAGAAAGGACCTCTATACAGCCAATGTTACTATACATTCAGGCTGCTTTTATACTCAACTGAATGGTCTCCTCTTGCACATATGGAAACCTTGCTCCACACAAAATCACTGTATATATTCACTTATGCCAACCCCCTGTGTGGAATTTTAGTTTGCGATCTGAACATCATCTGCGCCAGCTTGTCACCTATGTACTACACGCACGGCAGCCATTTTAGATATCATGGTCTCCCTGTCCACGACCGATCGCCAGCGCGCCCCTCTGACCCAGCAAGCATCCTCCGCGCACCCTGGCTCCCCCCTCCCTCCTCCTTACGAGCATGACCCATCTGCGTGACCCTGTCCTTGGAAGTCATGCCAGCGCCTGGCCAACACCTCCTCTCTTCCCATGAATGCCCCTCTGTTGATAAACCTCCCCTCTGCGCTGGATTGTCCACGCAGCATGAATACCACTCCATTGATGGCCCCTCACCCGGTGTCCGACTGTCCACACAGGTCCGAGGCCATTGCCTAAGCCGAGAGATACCATTTACTGCCCTTATTGTATGAGGTCGCTCTCCTTCAAAGGACCCTCTATTGATCCAGGCCTCCCCACCCCCTGTGACATGATCAGGCGCACACATCCTAAGACTCGACGAAACACTCAGCTGCGTGATGACTCTCTCTCTCTTATCAGCAGGTTGAGGACCTCCATTGTGAATGTATATGGGGGTGGGATTAACACGAGGATTACGGGGATGTCTTTTCCCATGCCTTACAAAGTTGTGATTGTATTAAAAGAAGGTCACATGCCATAAACCAGTGTATAAGAGGCCAGGCCTCTGAGTGGCTGTTAGAGCACCTCGAGACGATACCTTGTTGTCTGATCTGATGTGTTCTGCTCCGTCGGAATAAACTTCTGTTTCCTGCCTTCTGGTCTCCGGCGCCTGCCTCATTGCTTGGTAAACTTGAATGGTACAAGGGCGGTTAGCGCCGGGCAAATCTTGAGAAAGGTCCTAGCCCTACCTTTTTCTACAAATTGGCGTCCCAAAGCGTGGGGCCCATCAGCGACACGTGGATCCAGTGGGAGAGGTCCCGATGACAGAGTGAACGACTGCAACGATCGGGAAGAGCTCGTGTCCGATAGACCCTCGTCTGACAGCCGATCATCCGACCTTCACTAGTTCTGAACAGACCTCTCTCGAGTGATCTACGGTCCTGACTGGGAACCATCAGGAGTGCCGCGAACATCACGAAGGAGAGAGGACGATCGGGCGCTGGATCCAGAGGACAGGAAACCGTCCATGCGGTCCGGGTAAGGTCGTGTAAACACGACGAATTGAGGAAAATTGTTTGTTTGGATAATACTAGTATTACGCTTTGTTGAAACCTCTGGAGATTCGCTGTCTGCAAACGGGGAAAAACAAACAGGCTCTCTCTTTGCAAACAGTGAAGGATAGGTAACGCGGACTTTTGTACCTATTGTAATCCGCCGTGTCTATCTTCCTCCCCCACTGTTTCCCGAACTGTCGTTCGTGGATTATTGTCTGGAGATTCTTTTTCTGCAAACAGGGAAGAACAAGGTCTCTCTTTGCAGGTAGAGAAAGAGTGGGTAGCGATAACTTTTCGTGCCCACTTATTCTCCCCACTGAATTGTTTGATTGGCCGATTGTTCGGCATTGGTTCGTTTGAGGTATTCACCGCCGCCAAACAACGGAGAATAGAAATATTCTGCCTAGTCTTTGCCCGCTGTGATAAGATAGGTAGTGCAGATTTTTGTCCCCGGTGTAAACCGTCATGCCTATCTTCTCCCCACTGGTTGGTAGCCTGTTTAGCCCGGACCGCTTATTAGAGATGAACCATCCAGCTCCACTGGAGGGCACCCCTAATAAGGACATGTTCACTAAGTATGGACTAGTCGCTATAGCTTACACTAGACTATGGCATAAATACACGAAAAAGAACCCTGAAAGTCAGTGGCCACTGATAGGTTCCTTTAGTGAAAATAAAATAAAAACATTAGAAATAGCGCTCCAGAAGAATAAGACCACGCCCACTATGCTCGACAGTATCGGCATGTGGCGCAAAGAAACGGAACAACGAAGGAAAAGAGAAGAAGCAAAAATAGGGAAAGAATTACGAAAGGCAGCCCACCTAGCCGCAAAGCAACTAGAAGAGGAAATTAAAGAAAGAAAAGAAGCTACACAAAACCAAGAATTAGGGTCGACAGGCCAATGTCCTGTTAGGACCCCCTCTGCGCTCTACCCTGAACTACCCTCCAAACAACGGGCAAACGATGAGCTATTGCTAGGTCCACCAATCATCTACATGCCCCCTCCATATGCTCCCAGCCAACAAAACCTGCAAGCCCCGAGTGTGAGTGAAAGTGACCCTAGTGCTAGTGCACCAGCCCTCACGGCCTCCGCACCAGCCGCATTAACAACTTCGTCAGACGACCCCGAGGCTAGCAAACAATCATCAGCCAGGTTAAGTAGGTTAAGCAAAGATGAACGGGATGGGATCAACGAAATAGCAAAGACATTGGTAGAACGAAGGGAGAGCGAAGAATACACAATGAGCGTGTATAATTCACATGCCGACAGCCACAGATGGCATTTCATTTTGCGATTCAGCTTCCACACCCTGAACGCGTATGAAGATAGGTATCAGAGTAAGGGTCCCGCTAAACTAACAACACTGTATAGGAAGATTGATGTTGGAGATGGGACTGAACGTGAGGCGACGGAGCTCTTCATGCAAATGCTTGAGGTCTTCCGCCACCTCGCGGAACAGAAACCAGAAGCCAAGGTTACGGTCCCTGAAACAACCTCGGCAGAGGTAGCCAATACTATGATGCCTATCAGAGAAGCGGCTCCTTACTGGATCCCGCCACGGGGCCAGGGAACGAGCGATGATATTAATAATGAACATGCAAAGGGAAGGGTTGTGTACAATTGGGTTTACCAACCATGGGACCGACAAGACATCCTAACCTTCAAGCAAACCTTGCCCGACTTAAGAAAGAACCCGACGGCATTTTATACTGAATTAGGCACAGCCTTGGGTTCGACAATAATGACTTTAGCAGATATTGACTTGTTCTTTGGGTTATGCCTGCCAGCTGATGTGTGGAAGCAAATCCGGAAAGTCGACCACACGGATCTGTTTGGACATACCTGGGACCAACTCGGTAAACTAGATAGACAGCGAGAGCCGGGGAGTAAACCAGTGAAGGACATACTGGAACTCCCAGACAAACTGGTCCAGAAGTTAAAAACACTGGTCCCGGAAAGAAAAGTAGACTGGTCGATAGTCACGGCCTGTCGACAGAAACCCCAGGAGGATGTGTCAGAATACTTCTCCCGATTCGAGACAGTGTTCTCCGATTACAGTGGCCAAGACATGACCACCGCAACCGGACAGCACCTGTTTGTGCAAAATTATGTAAAGGGACTAACACAAGAAGTCTCCCAAAAACTACAGACGAGTGAAAGTAGTTGGGGGGCCTCCAAACCCGCAGCTATCCTTCAGATGGCTCAGTATTACGAGCACCAAAAGAATGAGAATGATAGGGCGTCCGAGAAAAAGAAGAAAGATTTAAAGGAAAGGGTAATGATAGCCCAGATACAAGGTATAGCGATAGGACGGGAACATCAAAGGGGGAACTACCAATCAACCACCCCCAGAGATCTACCTCCTAAAGATCACACCCCAGCACCCCACACTGGACGTAGAGACGTTAGCAATGACCAATGCGCCTTCTGCAAAGGGCTCGGCCATTGGAAATTCCAGTGTCCGGTTCTGCTAGAAATGAATAGAAATAGGGATTCCAGGGATGTGGCAGGTGGCCCGAGAAATAGAGTACAAGGACGAGGGAGCACCAACGACACCAGCAATGACAGATCAGGGAGACTGAACACATTTGACCGTTCCCGACAGAACCAATATCAGCTGTCCGAAGGTGAAAATGCCCCCGACTTTGCCTAGGACTGCCAGGGGCAAGGGAGGGATCCAGTCGAGCTCTGTGTTGACCAGCAAGGTCCTTATGTCACCGCTAAGGTCTTGGGTACAGAGTCTCCATTCTTGGTAGACACTGGGGCGACACGTAGTGTGTTATCAAAACGACTGATTCCAAGGGCACCCTTGTCTGGCTCACACATAACGTCGATAGGTTTCGATGGAACGCCCTCCACTAATCCCCTGTCCGTACCTATTACCTTTGACCTAGAAAACAACACCACTGACGCGACATTTCTACTCTCCTCCAACTCCCCTGACGCCATTATGGGTATTGACTTACTGAAACATTTTCGAGCTACCATTAGGTGTTCCCCAGATGGAATACGAGTCATCCTGTACGACAACCCAGACATGCCCAGATCCCGTCCCCCACGACACATGTGCTCCATAACTGATGCTGACATGTCCTTGCTTGACACCCTGCCTTCGTACCTGTGGGCCAAAAATGACTCCGATGTGGGGCGAATGATGATTGATCCTATTCACATAACTGTACGACAGGACGCTATGCTCCCGAAACTCCCGCAGTATCGGATATCACCAGAGGGTGAGAAGGCACTGGTAGCGATCATTCAGTCTCTGGTAGATGCAGGAGTGGTTGAAGAGGTGGTCAGCAACGTCTGCAACAGCCCAATCCTACCTATTGTTAAGAAGCAAGGTGAAGGAGATGAGAAAGCGTACCGCTTCATCATCGACCTGCGAGAGATTAACAAAGTGGTTGTACCCCAATATCCTGTGGTCTCTGATATCACCACCATTCTGACCCTCATCCCGTCCACTGCCACCACCTTCACTGTTATTGACCTTAAAAACGCGTTTTTCTCTATCCCCATTCATCCAGACAGCCGTTATCTTTTCGGCTTCACCTTAAAATCCCGTTCGTACCGATTTTGTAGAGCTCCCCAGGGGTACACTGAAAGTCCCAGCATTTACAGCCAGGCCCTTAAAAGACAACTGGATGCCTTCCAGCTACCAGAGGGAGTGGTGTTGATCCAATATGTTGATGATATCCTTTTGGCGGCTGACACCACCCCGCTTGCAACGACAGCCACCGTCCAACTCCTACACTTTCTTGCAGAGAATGGCCATAAAGTCTCCAAAAAGAAGTTACAGTTCTGTCAGCCACAGGTAACTTACCTAGGCCATCTCCTGTCCAAAGAAGGGAGGAAACTTACACCCGACCGAATCCAAACCATCCTAGACACCCCCATCCCAAAAACACAAAAGCAGGTCCGCTCTTTGGTTGGCCTAACCTCTTTCTGCAGACAGTGGTTGCCTAATTACAGCCTCATTGTGAAACCATTGCTTGCCCTACTGACCAAAGATGTCCCCTCCCCGCTTCCTTGGACCGCTGAGTGTCAAGCCTCCTTTAAGGAATTACGGGATGCACTCTGCTCAGCGCCCGTCCTCGGAACGCCGGATTACTCCAAACCCTTCTCCCTCTTCACCCACGAAAGGGAGGGATGCGCATTGTCTGTCCTAACTCAATCAATTGGTCCTAAGCAGCGCCCTTGTGCCTACTTCTCCGCCACTCTTGATCCTGTAGCCAGAGCTTTGCCTGCCTGCCTTCGAGCAGTAGCTGCCGCTGCTGTCTCTATCCGTCAGAGCGAGGGAATCGTACTTTCCAACTCCCTCACAGTGCTTGTACCCCATGCAGTCGACACCCTCTTGAACCAGACCAAGACCCAACACCTGACTAGCGCACGACTGACAGGGTATGAGTTAACTCTGCTTGCACCCCACATCACACTAAAGAGATGCACGACTTTGAATCCTGCCACATTGTTACCCCTGCCTGAAAATGACCCCGACATTCCTCCCATCCACGACTGTGTGACCCTCACGGACGAACAAACTAGGAGTAGGGTTGACCTCCGAGACACTGCTTTTCCTGACCCCGATGGAGAGCTATGGGTAGACGGCTCATGCATCAAACTCCCAGATGGCACCACTTCAGCTGCCTATGCAGTAACGACAGCCCGAACAGTAGTTGAGACAGCCTGCATCACACAACGATCTGCCCAGGCAGCAGAGCTGATAGCCCTCACCCGAGCATGCATTATAGCCGCAGGGACCACCACGAACGTATATACGGACAGCCAGTATGCCTTCGGAGTGGTCCACCATTTTGGGCTCCTGTGGAGGGAGAGGGGATTCCTGACATCCCACGGCACCCCGATCCTCCACGGAGATCTAGTCTCCGCTCTGATTGAAGCAGTTCTCCTCCCCAAACGATTAGCGGTGATAAAATGTCAGGCACACAAAAGGGTGACAGACTTAGTTGGGCAAGGGAATGCATTGGCCGACATCACTGCACGAACCACAGCTGAGAATAGGACGGTGACACGCATGTACGTGACTAGGTCACAAGCAGAAACATGGAGTGACACAAGGATAATGATCAGAGACATACAATCGGCCAGCACCCCTCACGAGCTGACTAAGTGGGCAAGGGTGGGTTTGAAGGATGAGGAAGGCTGTTGGCGAACGAAGGATGCAAGCAAATGGTTGCTGCCCGACTCATATCTGATTCCCATACTGACAATGGCTCACTCCCCCGCACACATAGGATCTGCACCCATGATCGAACTCATTTCCAAAGTCTGGCATAACGACAAAATCCCTGACTCAGCCAGACGTCTAGTTCAGCAGTGCCTTATCTGCCTGCAACACAACCCCGGGAAAGGAACGGTAGTACCCCGGGGAGGGTTCGGGACCCCCAATCACCCCTTTGAGGTCCTTCAGATGGATTACATCCAACTAGAGAGATGCCAAAACCTGAAGTATGTATTAGTCATCGTATGTGCCTTCAGCAAATGGGTAGAAGCCTATCCAACCCGTGACAACACTGCCATGACTACTGCCAAAGTACTACTGAAGGAATTCTTCCCTCGCTATGGCCTTTGCCGAATTTTATGGAGCGACAATGGCCCCCACTTCATAGCTGAGGTTATCCAACTAATCCTGAAGGGGTTGGGGGTGAAGCAACGATTCCATGCGGTCTTCCACCCCCAATCCGCCGGTCTAGTGGAACGCCATAATGCCACACTGAAGCTGAAATTGTCAAAAATCGTGGCCACCACTGGACTTAACTGGCCGGATGCCCTCCCACTGGCTTTGTTATCAATGCGCTCCACTCCCACCAAGCACCATTTGACCCCCTACGAGGTCGTGTTCGGGCGGCCAATGAATCTCTGGACTGCTCCCAAACCGACCTCCATTCATGACGTCCCAGACGTCCTACTATCTGATTATTTGTGCAAGTTGACTAAAACGTTGTCTGTCATTCATCAACAGGTGCAGCAGGCCATCCCCGATGCTTCCAGGGGCCCCGGTCACGACATCCAACCGGGAGATTTCGTATTGATACGAAATTTCCAGCGAACCAAGAGTCTGGAACCTCGGTGGACGGGCCCCTGGCAAGTGCTGATCACCACCCGAACGGCACTCTGAGTGGAGGGGAAGAGGCACTGGCTGCACGCGCATCATTGCCGGAAGGTCTCTGCAAACCTGGCCACGACAGAAAGCATCAACACCCAAGAAGAGCTCCTGAGCAAAGACCGACCGATATTGGACTGTTATCCAGATACTGAGGCACTCGAACTTGCAAAATTCTCTGATCCTACTGTGCCATCCAGAGAAGGGTATTTCCTGCGTCGAAAGGAGGGAGTCTCGGCTAAGTAGGCCACGGACTAAGTTAAAATCTCAGAACGGTGACCTATACACAATCAAGGGTTGCCGGGAGAGAAGCTAAACGAGGTCTGTGGTTCTGCCCACTACCGAGCCCCTTGAAGGTGATGGAAGCGCCAAATAAGAAGATGATGGAAGCGCCAGATAAGAAGATGATGGAAGCAACGGGAAATACCCAGTATAGAAATCCAAAGACTGACAACCTGCACAAATCGAAGACAATTGCACTCTTCATTGTCTCCCTCTTCTGCCTCCTTCTCATGACCTCCTTCTGGATTCTGGAAGAGAGCACACCGGCTCATGAGACACTGCTACCTACTGCACAGCCAACACCCCTGAAAGAGCATCACCTAATCTCTCTGTCGCCTCAACTCCGAGAAAGGCGCAGGGAATTCTGGAACAATTCCTTCGTGCAACTATTGCACCAACACAACCTTGCTGCAAATGCTACGAACTGTTGGATCTGCGGGTTGCTCCCGCATGCCACTGGACACTCCATCCCCTTCATCCCTTCACCCTTCTCAGTTCACGGCTCTTGCCTCGCCTGGTTGATCCTCATGCAAGAGAGCCACAAGGACAACGCCACCTCCAGCCGGACAGTGTCACACTTCTACTCTGGGTTCTGGCTGAACAAAACAGGAAAGACCCCTGCTGCCCTGTGTCCTGCGCTCGCAGGCGCCACCTTCATCAAAGACATTCCAGCCAAAGAACGAGTCGAAGTACAGGTGCTCCACAATCCAGCCAGAACCACCTTCACTCATCTGCAAAAACAAACTACTGCCACTCTAACTGTGGCCCTATCCGTTATCAATGTCACAGGTCTCGTGTGTCTCGAAGGCCATGGAACGCAGCTGGTGGGTCACAGCGCCTGCCGAATCACCAGAACATTGGACTCAGCTGACCCCCCTTCCTTTGTTGCTTCTCCAAACATGTACTTTGTGTGTGGCACCAAGGCTTACACCTGGCTCCCGAGAGGATGGAAGGGCACCTGTTATATTGCCTTCGTTCTTCCACCCACATATGTAGCCCCTGCCAACCACCACCGGCAGAGGCGTGCAGACGACCTTATACAAGCCGACTCCACCGGAGCACAGTTCCTGGATGCAGCAAAGGGACTTGTTCCTCTGTGGGGTCCAATGGCAAACAGCCGTGCTATCCGACATCTGACCCAGGCCGTAGAAACAACGATCAACATCACGGCTGGCATCCTCGCTAATAACACTGCGGAACTTCAGGCGGTCCGCCTTGTGACCCTTCAAAATCGACTCGTCCTAGACGTAGTCCTAGCCGACCGAGGAGGAGCATGCCGCATCATCGGATCCAGCTGCTGCACCTACGTACCTGACAACTCGCCTTCAGTCTACAAAGCCATTGAACACCTCCACAGACTGTCCTCAGAGGTTCACCAAGAGCAGGAAGGATGGTCGCTTGGGAGCTGGTTTTGGGACACTTTGAAAAATTGGGGTTGGAAGTTGTTTTCCTTCGTGCTGCTACCTATTGTAATACTATGTGGGTGTTGCTTAGGTATTCAATGTCTGCCACCATTGTTCGGCCTTCTTTCTAGCTATATGTGCCCAAAGACTTTGGACTTCCGAAATGAGCACATGAGCCCCCTCTATGAAGTAGAACTACGTGGCCTTATGGGGATAAATCCGAACTGACAAGTTGGCGAGACATGTTAAAAGGGAGGACTGTGGAATTTTAGTTTGCGATCTGAACATCATCTGCGCCAGCTTGTCACCTATGTACTACACGCACGGCAGCCATTTTAGATATCATGGTCTCCCTGTCCACGACCGATCGCCAGCGCGCCCCTCTGACCCAGCAAGCATCCTCCGCGCACCCTGGCTCCCCCCTCCCTCCTCCTTACGAGCATGACCCATCTGCGTGACCCTGTCCTTGGAAGTCATGCCAGCGCCTGACCAACACCTCCTCTCTTCCCATGAATGCCCCTCTGTTGATAAACCTCCCCTCTGCGCTGGATTGTCCACGCAGCATGAATACCACTCCATTGATGGCCCCTCACCCGGTGTCCGACTGTCCACACAGGTCCGAGGCCATTGCCTAAGCCGAGAGATACCATTTACTGCCCTTATTGTATGAGGTCGCTCTCCTTCAAAGGACCCTCTATTGATCCAGGCCTCCCCACCCCCTGTGACATGATCAGGCGCACACATCCTAAGACTCGACGAAACACTCAGCTGCGTGATGACTCTCTCTCTCTTATCAGCAGGTTGAGGACCTCCATTGTGAATGTATATGGGGGTGGGATTAACACGAGGATTACGGGGATGTCTTTTCCCATGCCTTACAAAGTTGTGATTGTATTAAAAGAAGGTCACATGCCATAAACCAGTGTATAAGAGGCCAGGCCTCTGAGTGGCTGTTAGAGCACCTCGAGACGATACCTTGTTGTCTGATCTGATGTGTTCTGCTCCGTCGGAATAAACTTCTGTTTCCTGCCTTCTGGTCCTCGGCGCCTGCCTCATTGCTTGGTAAACTTGAATGGTACAAGGGCGGTTAGCGCCGGGCAAATCTTGAGAAAGGTCCTAGCCCTACCTTTTTCTACACCTGCTCTGTTCCCGAAGTACCCCGGAGTGCTAGAGATGCATACACCCAAATATATATTTTAAATGCCTCCCATAGAGTTTCTACAGAGCCTTCATTAAGACAGAAATATTCCAGTACCACATTCTGAAAGTCTAGGCAAAAGAGGGTATCCCATAGTGCTAATTTGGGAAACCACCACTATCTCTCCCGGATAATCACAAAAGGGGAATAAAAGTGGTGTGCACCGGAGCATGGTTTGATGGAGTGCATGGTAAACGGTGAACAGAGTCTAGCCACGTGTTCATTGATGCAGATATGAGGCTCATGCGTAACAAGGTATTGTGGAGGGTGGAGTAGTGAGTATACGTGGGGGGAAGAGCATCTCATGCACCAGGCATCTCTTAGCACAAAAGTGGTACAAATATCATGTAGGATGTGGAGTGATCACAGTTTCCTAGCTGGGGAGGTAGCAGTGGTGTCACAGGACATATTCATTAGTAGATTAAGATCTTCCTCTAAGATAAGGTGATCAAAGTTAAGTCTTGCAAATTGGGCGCCTCATTTATAAGCCCATTGTGCCACCAGTGCATCATTTTTGTTTTAAACACTGGCAGGCAATGGGCTTGCCCATGTATACAACGCCAGGTAAAGTCACCCTGCAAGACTTTTCATGGCTTTGTAAATATGAGCCCCTTTACGCATTACTCTGTGTGAAAGGGGCATTCCATGGGTGTTGCTGTGGG
Source organism: Lissotriton vulgaris (assembly GCF_964263255.1). Taxonomy (NCBI): domain Eukaryota; kingdom Metazoa; phylum Chordata; class Amphibia; order Caudata; family Salamandridae; genus Lissotriton; species Lissotriton vulgaris. The sequence continues at coordinate 921,348,760 of NC_141693.1, forward strand.
TGTTCAAATGTAACATCCATGGAACCTGACTCGTTCCCAGATTTTCAGTGTTTTGTAAAGCTGGGAATGTGTCTCAATCCTACGCCTCCTCAGGGGATGTGTAGGAGTGGAGCAAAGAGAAGAATACTTTTAACCTCCTCGTTTTTCCTCTTTCTATGCATTCTGCAATACATATAGAAAGAGGAAAATGCCACCAGGTAATGTTTTTGTGCAGGAAGGTATCCCTTCCTGCACAAAAACAATAATGCCCTCAACGCAAGCACCCTCTCAACATAACGCAAGGGTGCCTATGCTGGTGCATGGTAGCCAATTGTGTGTCAGTGTAGGCAAAAGAACACAGATTCATTGTATTGTTAATGCGACGCATCCCTGTACTTTAAAATGGCGCAGCTCGGTGAGTACTTTAAAATGGCGCAGTTCGGTGAAGCATAATGAAGTGCTGCGTTTAGCGCTATGTCATTTTGCAGTAAATGAGGCCCTGGGTATATAACAACTGAAAACATTCAGGGGAATCTATGTTTGGGCATAGGCATTAGCCATTAATACTAGGTGACCTGGTAGTGTCCCAGTCACTAGGGCATGACATCCAGGGTCATCTAGGACAACAAACTCTGGGCTGAAAGGTGCGCTTTTCAGAATTAAGAAGCAGAACCCCTGAAGGAGGTACTGTAGCATGCAAAAATTGCGGTGAGACCCCCAGTGAGAGGCAACGATGTGTGGCCTACGGGAAGGGAGATGGATCTCCTGTAGAAAGGTGATTTGCGTATCATGTGTTGTGTGAGGAACCGCAGGACTAGATTACCCTTACGGGGGTTATTGATGCCTCGTATGTTCCATGACAGCAATGTGCATCATATGGAGTGTGGTTTAGGGGTGTGCGATGGAATCACCAATAAGTGTATCAGAAGCAATAGGACCGTGCATAAAAATGGCACCGGTATAAGTCTGGATGTATGGGAAAACAGTATCAGTAAACCAACCCAAATCCTGCCCCACCACCCATCACGCACACTAAGTAATAGATGGCCCAGTGAATTCCTACTAAAACAACCCCAAAAATCCAAAAAAGAAAAACAGTTAACATTACTGTGTATACCATGGAGGGACTCCAACGCCACAGCAGTAGCTCATGATACACCCAGATCAGAGCTGACAGGTTATAGTATCAGCACATGATCTGCGACAACATTGGGAACAGGATACAGTTTGTAGTGGAGTGTGGGGAACCCCGCAGTCATTGACCCCACGAGGGAGCGCGTTAATACAAAGTTCATCCCTTTGGAAATAGATCTGCACTGGCACTGGAGTGGGTATCCGTGGGGGTGGGGTTTTCTGGAGGGACAAATAATAATAATAATACTGAGTTTTATAAAGCGCATACAGCTACCTCCGTAGGAAGTGTCCCGGCGCTGGCGTGAACAGGTATGTGTGTGGTCCTTGGAATACTGCTTACAAAACGTTTGTGCTGCTGTCGATGTGTCAAAGAAGTGGGACCATCCACATCTGCTATGAGGCATGCAGGATAGAGCATGGTGTATCTGAGGCCTAGTTTCTGCAGGGAAATTTTAACTTTGTTTAATTTGCAAACAACGTCTTTCACCATTGGGGTGAAAACAGGGAATAACGAAATGTCATACTCATGCTACTGCAACAGACATTTTCCTGTGCCAACCTGAAGGCAACGTTGTGGACCCAGAAATTGATCAGCCTGGCAATGATTGGCCAGGGAGGGTATCCCAGTTTGGGATGTGGTGCCAGGGAGTGATGCGCTTGTTCCACCATGAATGTAGAAGTGAAGTGTTGTCTGCCCATGAGGTCTGTCGGTAGGTTTTCTACAAAGAGGTCCATGTGTCCGGTGTTGGTGGACACTGCAAATCGTAGAATGCGGGGGTTATTGCATCGTCCCCTGGCCTCAAAGTCTTCATTCTTTATAGCACAGTCTTCAACAGTTTCTATAGATTCTCTAAGCGCTTTGTGGTTTGTGCTGTCTCAACCTCAAGTCCCGAAACCCTCCCCTCAGCTGCATCTAGCCTGACACCATGCCTACCGACGTGTTCATTCATGGTACCAGAAAGGGTGTCGAACCTGCCAATTATGGCACGGGAACAGGCCTTCAGCTTTACCATTATGTCATCCGTTCCTGATAAGTGTTCGCAATGTAGGCCTCCTGTGGTGCCCTGTTCCACCAGGGATGCGAGCTCTGAGATGTCAGAGTGCTTGGGCCTGTCAAAGGCAGACTTCTGTTCCCTCAAATGATGTGTGATATGGGCAGCACCACAGTAGGACGTATCTCTTGGTAGGCATGCCACTGGTAAACCAGATAGTGTCTCTGTACTGTGGGACAAGCAATGGAGACAATAATGACAGGGGCGTTGGAACAGGTCCACCTGTGATGCAGCGAGGGAAGGAAGGATGAGGGCTGGAGGAGGTAAAGTAGATGTTGAATGGGTGGTAGGGCAAGAGCAAAAAGAGTTTATCAAATGATGCCCCTGCGACTGGTATGCAACATGACATAAGGGGCCAGATGTACAACCGTTTTTGCATGCGCAAACGGGTTTGCAAACCTGTTTGCGCATGCAAAAACAGCATGGGCCATGTACAAAGCCTATTTAGCGAGTTGCAATTTATTTCCGACTCACTAAAGAGGTTTTGCGACTCGCTATTAGGAAGGAGCGTTCCCTTCCTAATAGCAAGCGCAAGCCCATGTATGAATGTTTTGCGGATGCAATTGTGGTTGCAAAACACTTGCAAATTACCACCCTCTGCACTCGCAAAAGGAAAGGGGTGCCCAGGGGACCCCTTCCTCTTTGCAAATAAAGGGGAAAATATTTTTTAAGGGCAGGCAGTGGTCCCAGTGACCACTACCTGCCCTTAAAAAGTGAAACGAAAAAGTGCAAATTTTTTCTTTTTTAAATGCATCTCGTTTTCCTTTAAGAAAATTGCGAGAGGCTCATTATTATTCATGAGCCTCTCAATTTGTGACCCCTTTGGGAATCCAAAATAGCGCCTCACAAATAGCGAGTTGCAAAAAACTCACAATTTTCGAAGCGCTACTTTGGGCATCATACATTTGGCCCAAGGTGTGCAGGAAAATGCTGTAAGCCAGAGCAGAGTAAAACATGCACATGTGTGCTATCTGTAGCAGTGTACTACCATTTTACAATACTCCGCCGGCCCAGGGTAGCCGAGGGTAAAGTGGGATGATTATGGGCCATAGATCAGGCCCACAGATCTGCACCCCAGTGGGGAGGAAGGGCAGCCAAGCTGGTGATTGAAGGTACCCCCAAAAAAGCGAACTTCCCCGCGTGATGGTCTCAATAGGGACCCGGGCTGCTGCTGGCAATGGTGTTGAGTAGTAGACAGTCCAGTGCTGCCTGGAGAAAGGCTGTGCCACCCTGCAGCTTTAATGGAGGCAAATTATTTATTCATCAATGGCGAATCCGTAGGGGCCCCTGGCAAGACGTCAACGGGCCTCCACAGTGTTGAGCTGCCCAACGCCACAACACAAGTCCTCGTGGCCTATATCAAAGGTGATGATGGAGCGAGGTGGTAAATCAAAATTTTGTGCACCCCTCTCGAAATCAATGTTCCATAACGTTAATATTTTACTAATAGTGTGATGTGGTAAACTAATCAACCACAGTATAAAGATGCATTCACGAACATATGGGGAGTACTAATCTTGCTTGCATGATGCAATAAAATTAGCTAATATGTGTTGTTAATGTGATGTGAACTAATGCACAGCTTAATTATAAACAAACACAATTTAAATGTGCTTATTGTACACGTTTTGTGCTAAAAAGTCGTTGGATATGTAAGTATAAATGCATATATGTGGCTTATTTTGCTAGATAACAACTAATAGGGAAATATTAGAATTGTGGGAGGTAAACAGAAGGGTTTCATTACCACAATTAACATGAACTTGTGTTTGTTCTATGATAGTTCCAAAATGTGGCTCGTGAGGCCTATACAGAAAATGGCCACTCTGATTCACTGCGAGCGAGTGTTGGTCTGCGCATGTGCATCCCAAGCCTGCAAGCGCGAGTGTGCTGACTGTACTTGGATGGGAGGTTCAAGGATGCCTTGCCCCGGAACCTAGGAGCGGGGCCAAGCATGGACGATGTAATGCTCAGAGCCTGAGAACTTTTCCCTATGTTTCAAGTGAAGGAAGCGCCTAGGCCACAAACTGTCCGAAACAAAGCCCCCTTTTTTTTCTGCTGATTCATCGTGAAAAACATACTGTAATGATGAGGAAGAGCTCATCTACCCCAAATTTGTCCAATCAGAACTCGAATTGGTGATGTTAGTTACCTTTTAGATAGATTAAGTTAGGAAATAGTGTATAAAAAAACCCTGATTTTGCTTAGAAGGGGTCACTCTTTCGATTTCCTCTGGAAATGCTGCCGGACTGAAGATCGATTTCTGGATGTAAGACTTTGCTTACTGACTGTTTATTTTTCTTTGCAGGTCTGTAAGGATAAGATGAGAGTGTTAGCTAGGGATGTTAGGAGAGAGTGAATTTGAAACTATCTGTTCTTTGCTAAACTTCTTACTGAACTTTTAAATAAATGTTTATTTCTGAGCTTTAAAATAAATGATCATTTTCGAAAATAAAGTTAAAAGATTCTTATTGAATAAAGAAAAAAATAAATGCCTAAATGTCGGACATACTTAAAGTTTGCATTGAATAAACATTAGATAAATGGAGAAGTAAAAGCTGGTCTTTGGTTTTTCCTATGCCTAGTTTTCGTTCTAGCAGATCCATTGCCATTATGGTGGTGTGTCAGAATAAAATGGTGTTTAAAATGAAACCATGGTAAATTGCTTTACATTGCAGGTGTAAATAAAAATAGTTAAATAGGTTTAGACACTCCGCCAATGTTATAGTATGACTCCTGGTTCGTTGGCCAAATCTGTGAAGCCGAAATAAATGAACAGAGTAAGTGTGCAGTGTAATGGGCCCCACTGTTGAATATATGTGTGTTACTGAGAATTCGGGGAAATGGCCATGGTGATTTAGAATATATTTTTGGAGTCCCGCTGTAGCAGTGACACAGAATCACCTCCACCAGGCTGCAACAGGGAAAGCATGCGTACACCAGCGGCAGTCCTACCAAGCAGCAGTCACGTATAGGATGGACAACAAGAGGCAAGGATTGAGTGCGGTACCTGAAACAGGAGGGGGCTTATTGCGCCACAGGGACATGTGTGCTCAGGCCGTTGAGGTCGGGCTGAGACCAGGAGGGCCTACGGGAAGGGCCAGGCAGCTCCCGGGCGGGTGTCGGCACAGCATTAGCAACTGTGTAGGAGCAAAAGAGGGACAGAAGGCAGCAGTGTGGCAGTCAAATGGTAGGGAGAGATAGACAGGCAACCTAATGGGGCCAGGTGGCTCCGGTACCTCAGGCTCATCCACGGTCCCTGTCACTGCAGGGCCTCTGAGGGAAGGTCGGGAAAGCCCACCAACTCACTGCATGAGATTGCTGTATGCTCTCATCCCTGATCAGCAAGCAGCCACTGCATCAAGGGAATTTAGTTGATGCCCACAGGTGATGTTGAATTATGTTGGATAGACGTACGGGCTCAGAATAATGTCTTCCCCGGACTGAGCCACTGAAGCTTCTGTATCGCACTGCCATTTTGGTCGGTGGTCAGGCCACGCCCCCTTTTGATTGAATGTTTGAAATAAAACTCAACCAGATTCAAAGTTAAGCAGACTACAGATGACATTAGAATGTCATTTGGGAATTAATAGTGTGTAGTAAGTTTTTGAAATCTCTTGATCTCAATCTCCTCTTGATCAAACAAAAGATAATTTAAAGGAAATATTTATCCCAGTTCTTACTGACACTTGCACCAAAGGTGGCAGCATCTTAGGAACTTTACCGCACACAATGTGATAAGTTCTCGGTGTACTGGTTTCCGAAAAGATTTATTTACTCAACTGAAATTGTATTTACTTGTAGACATTAAGGTTTGACTAACCTGATACCTCTTCACCAAGACATGTTACTCTTACCGTTCATCATTATGTGTATATTTTATGCTTACAGGGCTTTAACTATAGCATCAAAGTAGGTTTTAAAGGTATGAAAATGAGACATAAATCAAAAGTGGAGCAATGGTTGAATATCTGATTACTGAAAGTGTGCTTTCATTATCCACATACTAAACCCGTTTCTGGACTGCAGACATGATTGAGGGTTGGGTAGGTAAGAAAAATGTTCCTATTTCTAGAGGAAGCATCATTAAATCTGTCGGATAAAGCTTCAACTACTCAGTCAGACAGCAAAGGGTTTGAAAATGCAGTGAAATAATGCCTTATTTTCGAAAGAAGCAAGCACAACAACATGGTGGATGGAGTGCTGAAACTTTCAAATAATCACCCCCAGTGAGGAGATCTGGGTTAAATCCATCGTACTTTCCTCACTGTGCACCCCAGTTTGGACCCAGCCATAGGCAAATCAGTCTGGACCCTGCGCCTCATGGAAACAGTCCAGCCCGAGCTGCCAGGCCTCCGGGGTGATACCCTGGAACCTGTCCCAGGATACTTGTTTCCCGTCCAAATGGGACCTGGCCGTGCAGTTTGGGCTGGACTGTTCCCATGGGGAGCGGGGTCAAGACTAATTTGCCTATGGAGTCAAAAAACTAGGGTGGTGTGGTGAGCAAAAAAACAATAGTTTGAACTCAGATCTGTGATTGAGGGTGAATATTTGAGTTGTTCAGTATTCCGTTCATCATCTATTGTTTTTGCCCTTACTTTAAGAAAGAGGCAACATCATTATTTTCCAAAGCTTTTAACATGCATATTGTATTACAGTTGGCCTGCCCTTTAATTCTCTGTTGAGCAGTAGTTTATTTGTTGTTTGGAGGCATGCCCACGGCACAATTGTGCAGGGAATGTTCCACAAGACTGAGCTGCTTTCGATCACAGAACATGTAATACATGACCAAGTGCAGTAATGTAAAACTCTATTTCGCCATATTTTACTGCAGGTGCAACATAAACCCAGTAATAGTTCATTCAGATATGTGCTAGATATATTGATGCAGTAGATATATACATCTGTCTATCCAAAGAGAAACAGGTGGTTCTCATGATGTATACACTAAATCCTACAAACTTCGTTTTCCAAACGGATTTCCCTTGAAAGGTTACTGAAAGGTTACATAATTTGCTAGAAAGGGAAACAATGTTCAAATGGAAAGCCCATAACCAATTTTAACTGTGCAATTAAATAGTTAGTTACTCCACGAAGGCAATTTCGACTGGATAGAGCAAAGTTCACTGGAAGGAAAGCATTTCTAAAATGTCCGACCTTTCTAAAGCATGGTCCTCTACGTGTTACGTTTCCAGTCTCCTTACCAGAAAACTCTATTCATGTCTTTTCACTGCACTGTCTCCCAGGTATAATGGTGGTACATTGTCTAAAAATAGTGATAGGAATTCACTTTCTGCTCAACTTCTATATACCCTACATACCTAGGGTCTGTTTATGTCATGCTTTAACCGCATGCGCGCTAGCGCAATTCCGCTCCTGTGCTGAGTTTTTTAAAACCGCACTTTACGTGACGAGCTGGGCTCGTCATCAGCGTGCGAGGAGGCTACGCCATGACGAGCCCAGCTCGTCATGAGCGTGGAAGGGGTTAAAGTTCGTTTTTTGACGAATATGCTAATTTTTACATCCCCTCTGTCTTTTTAGGTATGGCATCAGCGTAGACATTTTGATTTTACTAAAATTAATTGTATATTATATTTAGGTATATGGGTTTTCAAGCAGTCCTCTTCGCCCTTTGGTCCATTATTGTAATTCACACTTTTCGTCCACTACAGCATACAACATGGGGCAACGGATCAGCCCATTTCAGCCATTGGCTAATTTCACTGTGAGTGGTATCATTCTGCTCTTTCAGAATAAGCACATCCACACACAATTGAAGTTCTCTTAAGTGGCAGATTGTATGACAATGTGTGAGTTTTGACCCAAATCATAGTTTTGTTGTTTTAGCCAATGTTTCTTTTTCTTAGTCTGACAACAGCAGGCAGCTTCTCCAACAATTCATTTTCGCAAAACACCATTGCAAATCAAAATAACCATTATCAAAGACCAATTACTGGGACCAACCCTGGTTCTCTTGCCCTTACTTGTTTCACAAGTAGGGGCATATTTACAAAAAGAAGTCAGAGCGCAGTGCTACACCAAATTTGGCAATGCTGTGCTACAACATTTTTTAAACACAGAGAGTCATCGTAATTACAAGAATACAGCACACTTCTCTGTTTCCCCTAGCTCTGGTGCAAAAAAAGCTGCCCAGCGCCAGCTAAGTTGCCATGTTGATGCAAGGGCGATTGTTTATGTGCAGGATGGGACACCCAGCTGTACATAATCAATAATGGCAATGTGCTCTTTCTATGTATGCTGCAGAAGCAGCACACACAGAAAGAGCAAACAACGAGAAGAAATGAATAATTTCTCGTCATATCACCATGCTGAGGTCAAGTATCCCTGGCATCAGTTTTTGGTGCTGCCTCAGCCTTGTAAATCTGGGGCAGTGTCGAAAAGCAATGGGTGTTGCAGTGGAAAGCCCACTGCAACACCCATTACAGGCACCTTTGCAGCAGAGGACTGCATCAGAAAGGGGCATATTTAAAAGTTGGACTTTTGCTTCTTCTATGTGTGCTGCACACACAAAGAATGAGCAAACAACGAGGGTAAATAAATGTATTTTTCCTCATTGCGCCACTCCCCTGGAAATGCATTAGTTTTGGCGCTGGTTCAGATTTACCAGTCCTTGCAATTCAGGAGCATGGTCAAAAAGCTATTGGTGTTGCATGGGAACACCCACAGCAACACCCATGACACGTCCCTTTAACACAAAGTACTGCATGAAAGAGGGCCACATTTACTGTTAAACTTATGAAAATGTTAGATTATTTGGCACAACATAAAGCTTATATCTGTTTGCTTCAAGAAACACATACAACTGATCAACCTTTATTGTATATGAATAGTAAATTGGTAAGTCAAATACTGTCCTCCCTGCTATGCAATAAGGAGTTGTTATTCTTTTCTCTAAGAAACGTCAGCTTCAAATATTAGGTAAACATTCTAATACTGAGGGTTTATTTTCCAAAAGTTAAAAACAAAATTGACAATACAATTTAACAATTAATTAATATTTAAAGTCAAATAGAGGAGGATCCAACCTTTTGGACCTATTTCACTTCTGTGGTTCTCAGATTAGGTTGGAGGTGACTTTAAACTGTTATGCGATCCCCTGTTAAACAGAGTTTCTTCCACTGCATATCATCCTCGCAAAAAAGTGTTTCAAGCTCACAAATCTTTCTTCCCAACTACCATACTTGTAGATATTTGGCAAATACACCACCCAACAGATAACGACTTTAAATTGTTTTCTAATACTCATAATTCTTACTCCTGAATGGATTATTTACTAACCACAAAGCCTAATTAATTTAATTTCAGACCCTATTATTAACAAATATTGATATTTCTGACCATGCACTCACTTCTCTGGTTTTACAATTAGATACTATTAAGAATTCTCAACCTAGATGGTGTATGAACACAGATTTGTTTTCTATGATGGTAGTAGGTCATACATTTGATCTGACATTAATGATTATTTTCCATTTAATCAGGAAGGTATTACTTCTCACGTCAAACTTTGAGATGCATTCAAAGCTTATAATGGAGGTGTAACATTATCTATAATGGCACATGAAAATAAGTTATTCAATTCTAGACTTAAAGATTTGGGTAAAAAAATAGTTACATTTAAACGCCAATGTATTACATGTAATAATCTTACTTACACAGTACATTACTTCGCTATGAATTCAATTAACCTTTAAGCAAAAGAGCTGGCATCCAAGTTTCAAATAACAAAGCAAAATGTTGTTTTAGTGCTAACAGATCTGTGAGGCATCTGGAAAATTACCTTCATATTAATAAAAACAAAAATCAAATACATTTTACTTCTCCATTTACAGTAATCCTACTCCTATTTACAATCATATTCTTGATACATTTTTAGAGTCTTGTGGATTATTCTTGATACATTTTTAGAGTCTTGTGGTGGTGAAGTAGTGTGGCTCACTGGTTAGAGGCGGCAGCCCCGAGAGCAGAGGATGGCCCGGGACCAGGGTTCGATTCCCGGCACGGCAGGTTTCTGGACCAGGGTCAGCGGACTCGATAATTCTCTCGCCTCGGTGCCCACTCTGATCAGCGATCACACTCGGCAACTCTGGGCATTAGCTTACCTCATCTTCACTAATGGCCCCACCAGACCGCCGGGGATGCCTGGTCTCACCCTGGAGATACCCATTAAGGGACCATCTCTCAGGGAAGCCAGGAAGGGTTTCGCAGCGGTCGAAGCGCCTTGGGACCCTCCGGGTAAGTAGTGCGCTATATAAATGCCTATACATTTACATTTACATCTGTAATCTCTCAATTAGTTAATTCCGAACTAAACATGCCTGTTTCTATGGAAGAGATTACGTCAGCCATTAAATCACTTAAAACAATTAAAGAATAAATAAAGCCCTGATGGTATCCCAACAGAATGTTACAAATCATTTTCTCATCAACTTTATCCACATTCCAATTATTTACTCATTGTATTATCACTGTGACAACTTCAGGCTCCTTCACTGAAGTGTTGATTATTGTTCTCCCAAAGCCAGATAAAGATCTCACTAAAGTTTCAGACTATCGACCCATATCTTTAATTAAGCAAGATTGTTGACTCTTTGCAAAAAGTCTAGCTGAAAGATTATCCTCCGTTCAACACTAGACTGTTGTTCCATGCAATTGAAGCTAGTTCATCTTAAGCCTCCGCTTTGGCCTTCTGGCATTTGATGCTGGAAAAGCTTTCTATGGAGTCAATTGGCAATACTTATTCCGTACTATTTATGCATTCAATGTTGGCAATTAATTTATATGTAGGATATAGGCTTTCTGCTCTTGAATATTTTTGAGTACTTTTCACATTTTTTGAAACACTAAGCAAGGCTGTCCTCTATCAACTTTACTTTTCTTACTGGCACTCGAACCATTACTTTCGGCCATCAGACTTTCAAATGAAATCCAAGGTCTTACTATTAAGAACGTTACCATTAAAGCCTCGACTTCTGCAGACAATGTTCTTTTATATATTAGTAATCTGTATTCCTTCATTCCTCATTTTCTCATTCTCTTACAAAACTACTCACAGGATTCAGGAAACAAATTAAACACTTATAAAACCGATTTCCCTTTAAATGTCCACTGTTTTTCAAATAACCTCACAAATAATGATATAATATGGCCAAAAATATTTTGGCAATCTATTCTCTCACTCTACTTAACAATCAATTACTAAAATTAAAGATACATTTCACTATTGGTCTTTCTTACATTTATCTTGGTGGGAAAAAAATGAATCTATCACAATGGTTATGGCCCCACTCTTTTTTATTCTTTTATCTATACTTACAATTCAATTACCTCTACAGTTTTATAAAAAATATAGATACATTTATATCTAAATTTATTTGGAATCACAAATTTCCTAATTTAAGCTCTAAAAAATGAAAATTGAAAAAGTTAATGGGGTCTTGGCTTGCAGTATTTTCATAACTATCATAAGACTTTTATTTTAAAAAAAGGTTCCCTATGGTTTAGACACATTGACTTGTCTAATTCACCCACATGGTTTCATATTGTACAAGGATTGGACAAGGATTCGTTTCACCCTTTCCTTTACCTGCTTTATTAGTAATTTCTATTTCTGCTGTCATAGTAAAATCCTCTGCCGTTCTTAAATCCACCAAATTAATTTTACAAGATTTTCATTATTTCAATCACCTATTCAACTACTATGAAACATTTGTAATGGTATAATCCACTGGAAAAAACGGAATCATTCCATGACATTCTGGCAGTCATGGATTAAAGCAGGTATTTTTTAAGATATATTTATCACAATAACACATTTTTAACTTGTTCTGAATTGCAATATTAATTTCTTCTATCTTCCAATGATAGCTATAAATATGAAAATATTATATTTTATGCAACTTCATTCTTAATTTTTTCTTAACAAATTGCCTGATATCGCCATCTCTGATTTAGAAACTTATATACAGACACTTGCTGCATCTCCTTATCATGTTTCAAAAGTTTACAAAAAACTAAATAATTCAAAAGATGACAATATACATTTTCTTATTATTTTTTGGAATACATCGCTTGCCATATCGGTTTCTTTGAATACAGGGAGAAAATTATGAGTGACAAATATTTCTGTTTGGCTTCCTGCCGCTGTATAGCAACTAACTCATTATCCTTTTTTATTGTTTATGGACTCCTTTGAAATTATATAGTTAAAATATTTTGGATTCTCCGAATTCCCTGCATTGTAAATTGAGTCCCTGCTTTTTAAGATATGTTTTGTATGACTGTCCTTTTGTTTCAAATTTTTGGAAAGAGGTGTTGGTTGTTGTTAGAAAAATACTTAAGACATGCTCTTTTTTAAATCTATCTCATTGTCCACTACTTTGTCAGAATTGCTTATGAAACTATTTGATGTTTTGCTATCTTGTGCTCTCATTTCAATCACAACAAATCGGAAAAATGCTTCATTATCTGTTCACTCCTGGTAGTCTTGGACTATTTGCCTAGAAGTGGAGCAAATTTTACTCTTATGGGTGTTGTTCATAAAACGTCGGCTTACCAACTATTTTGGAAACCAGCTGATTATATTGCATTATATCTATAATGAATACTATTAATAGTTTATATATTAATGTGTTTAATATATTTCCATTGCATATTAGTTGCTCTATTTTGTTCTGTTTACACTTATGCTTTTTCGTTTGATCAATATTATCGTATATATTTACATTTTACAGGTACATTCCTCATAACTTTCTGTATTTCAATGGTCTTATTATTTATGTACTTTTTTGATGATTTTTTGTATGGTCTTTTCATTTTTTTTAAATTCAATCAAATATTTTGAACTGGAGAAATGATCAAATATGTGATCAGATTCCAGAAAAGAGGAAAGCTGCAAGTTGATTTGTTTCTCCAGAATTGTCTTTTGTAGTGGGATGAGGGAAAAAGGCCTATATTTGCTCCTGACCTCATGGCCTAGGGTCAGCTGAGATTTTGTTTTAATTTATGGAACTACATCAGCCTGTTTTCAACAAAGGAGAAGGGGAAACAAAGCTCAGAGTGATAGAAAACTCATTTAGAAAAAGCTCAGATTGTGAAGAATGAATCCCACAGCATTTGGGTAGGTCTTATATAATTGAGCAGTGTTAGAAGAGAGAGATGAGAGAATGATCCTTTCTTCATAGTAAGAAACCCAAACTGCCCTTAACAACTTTTAGCAGGAACAGAGGAAAGTTCAATAATGTGAATGAGCCATGACAGAATAAGACCAGTGGCATGCTACTTTTTCCTATATGCATAAAAGTTAATTGGCTTTCAAGGCCTGATTTGATAAGGGCTCTGAGGGAAGGTGGCCGTTTATCCAAGTATAGCCAAAGGAGCGATGTTATGAAGATTAGATGGAATCCATGTATTAATGCTCAATAGGGGTAGAAGTTTAAAATGGATGGTAAATAGTAACACTTAGTGGTCTGACTCATAAAAGCGGCAGGGGTGGGTTACAGTAAACAATGGTATGTCCAGCTTTATGTGCAGGGCTTGAGATAGTTTGAGGAAATCCTAACACGCGCAAGATAAAAAATCATGGTTCTACAGAGTCTCGCCGTCTTCATCATCAGAGAAACATTGTGTCATCCTAATGCACAGATATACAACAGATATACAAGAAGGACATGAAAACTACAATGAACTATAATGCGTTTCAAAACTCGTTTAGAAGTACCAGCAGGGGGTTGCATAATTCCGACTTTATCATGGTACCTGTGACCAAACTTGAGCATGCTTCCCTCCCAATGCCAAAATAGCACAAGGTACCACTTGCAGGTCAAGGTTGGTCTCTTCAAGGCTCCCAGCACCTCAGAGGCAGTTCTTAGGGGTCAGGTCTTACTCCATCAAATGCCACCAGCAGAGACCAGTCTAGGTCTAGTTGTTATTAGGCAACTAGTAACTTCAGTAAAAAAAAAAGACACTGGTCCTTGTATATCCCTTTAGCCACATAGGAATTCAACCGATGGACAATTGGAGTCTACTTCTCAGCCCTGCATACTCATGGGAACAGACCCATCCCTTCAGGTCTCCCCACATATTAGTTCTTCCTCAGGTCTCAAAAGTGTTTTGATGAGTTGTGTGTGAAGTGCCACTTTGTAGCATTCACTAACCAGTGGATGGGGTGGATCCATGACATTCCTTACCAACGATAAAAAAGTTCCAAGGGTCATCCTTTCCGATGTTTGCACCACATCCTGTTTGCCTTGCTACAAACTATCCTGCAGTGCACCATTCTGCGTAACACCCAACATGGCAAGCACCCTTCCACCCTTCGGGTGGCTGGTGCCAGAGCAAGGGATGTGTCTATGGAAATCAGGTGTCCCTTCATTCTCATTTCTTTCTCCGACTTGGCTGGTGTCAAGCTAGCTAAGTTGGCCCAGATAACAAAGACATTTTTTCCAGCTATCTCTTTACAATTTAGTATAAATGGACAGGCCTCACTCTGGTCCCTTTACAGTTATTGAAGTTCCTGAAACCTCATCTGAGCTGAGAGGAGTCACATATCTCACACCCTGGTATTCCTGGCAAAAGACCTAAGTCATTGTTTCTGCTCTGGTAGCAGTTTTACCATTTCATTAAGGGAAATGACTCGTAGGGTCCAGCTGCTGGTAGGCTAATGCTAATTAGACCACTGGACGCTCTAGCAGACAAAGTCTAACTAAAGTCTAGCTAAGTTACTTTTCCTAAGTATCTATCAGAAATCTGACTTCACCAGTCAATTAAATATTTAATTAGTGGCTGAATCATTTGTGTAGCCTATTGCAAACCTGAGTTAGCAGAAACAGTGTTCATTCAAACGTTTATGTTTCTCATAGGAACAGCTACAGCCCTTTTCAGTAAAAATACCTTTTTGGGGATAGTCACTGTAGGTGCATGCCAACACTAAATCCATGCATGTAGCACTTTTAAATAGTGGTCATCCTACCTTGTGGGGTAAAATGCTTACTTGTTTATTATTTAATCATAGTGTTCATTCCTGTTGAAAAGGGCAATTTTGACCATTTGTACTGTGAGTTTGAAAACTGCAACAGACTTCAGAGACAGGCCTGAAACCATGATTTCTTTGTCAATCTAGTGGATGGCACACCATGTGCTGCAGTACAAAAGTGATATTTAAGTTCCCATGACAATTATGTATTTTCTTGCAGATCTATTATGGCATTATTAGAAAGTTAAATATGCCATTTAGCAGTAGATCGATTTCATCACATTTTAGTTTTTGGTTGTCAGAGTATGCACCCTGCACATGCAGTAGCCACTACACTTGTCAGGGTAAGCTAGATACACACTAAAAGATAACCAATGCCCACACTATGGAATCTTTGCGCAGAGCAGTCAGGCTTATCTAAAGAGTCAATGTGTAAAGTATATGCGCAACACACACACACACACAGGAACACTATGGAAATACCCAAAAAATTAGTAAAACAAGACAAAAATGACAAAACTCCAATAATTATAACTGGAGTTATGCATTTTTAAAGAATAAATCAAAAAGTAGTGCTTAGAAGCAAATAGCGCTTAGGCACTACTTGAGGTTGCGTTGGACCAGGGGAAATCCAAATTTTAGGCCGACCGCAATGGAGGGCAGGTTGGATACATGACTCACGCAGATCCTGCTGAAAAAAAACTTTGGCTGTTAAACGTCAACATCAGTTCCGATCCATGCAGGCAATGAAGACTACGTCGACGAACCCCTTTACCATGCAGGCACTGCGTTGTTGCTGAGCTGCACTGTCCGTTGTCATCGAGCCTTGCAGCCTGTGAAGCGATGTTGTAAATCAGCTCTTACTTTGAAAGGCAATGCGACGGTTCCGTTCAGCACAAAGTTGTCACTGCAATAATATTGATATTGATGGTTCTGTACAGCAGAAGTCACCTTTCAAGGGCCCTGGACTGGATTGAATTGACACCACTTGGCAGGGCAGTACTCACAGATGGCAGAGTCCAGGTGCCTTTGCAGGGTTGCAGGACAGGGCAGCACAGCTAAGTAGAAAGCAGGTCCTTCAGAGCAGCAGTCAGGCAAAGTGGCAATCCTTGTAGCACAGCAGACTTTACTTCTGGCAGAGTTCTTCACAGGTCCAATAATATACTGTCTTAGTAGGGTCAGATCCCCAGTACTTATACTCAGTTGTACTTTTGACGTGAGGGTGACTTCAAAGAAGGGTCTTTGAATTGCACATAGGTCCTTTCTTCCCAACCCTGGATCCAGACAATCAGTAGGGGGTAATCAGTGCTTGCGTGGGAAGCAAGACACTGCCTATTCACTGTAAGTGTCAGCTCCCGTCCTCTCTTCATGCCCAGGAAGAACTATCAGAATGCAGATGAATGCAGATGAGTTCTCTGTCATAGCCACTCTTCATGTGTATGTGACTGGTTTGAGGGAATACACAAAATGTAGCTGTCACCCACCCCAGATATGTATTTGAGATAAGCTGAAAGGCACACAGAGCAGTACGAGCAGTGAAAGGTCCACATTCTAAAAGTGGCAGTTCTAAAATAGTAATTTGGCCTTTTTTACAGGGTCATCCCTAAACTTTTTGCCTTCCTCCTACCCTTTTTTTGCTGACTTGATGATGGTAGTTTTAGAACTCTGGGCAAATTAGCACTGGTTGGCGACTAGGTCAGTGCCTTCCCCTGTAAAAGGTTAGCTCTACCACCTACTAACACCCCTCCCAGTGCCAGTTGGGACTGGAACTTTCAAGACCCTTCCAAAAGCCCCCACCCCCAGACCTTTCCAGAAACTTCTACCTCCTTCTAGACGCAGGGGAGGGAGGTGCATAAATACAGGGGCTGTGAGCCCATGTGGGTGTGCTTCTGCTGACGTGGAGGGAACATTGTTCCTGGAGGAACTGCCGTGGGATACTGCGTGCTGGCCCCTATGTTCAACTTTGCCCTTCTAACTTCTACTGGACTAAGAAGGAGCTGCACTGGAGCCAGGGCTGCTGCCCTTCAGGATTTCCACCCACACTGCATTAGACTTTCCCAAGGGATTGCCACTCTGCTGGGGAAGAGCTGCCCTGTAGGCTGCTGACATTTGCCCAACCCTGCTTGCTTCCCTAGTGCCTCGTGAAGTGCTACAACTTTATTCTGAGGGACCCCGGAACTGTGTGGACCCTAGCGCCTTGTGAGCACTGGATTTGAATCACCCCAAGAGAAGAGGGGAGCGTGGACTCTGCAGCGCTGGACTACCTGCCTGCTATGAGGGAATCCGGGCATGTGGGATTCCCCCCTCGCAACTCTTTCTGCATATTTAAGCTGCAGGAGCCCACCATCAGGATTCAAGCAAACCGGGCCGAAGACGGCTGTAATGCCAGAAAACCGGTCCCCGGGAGCTTGTTTCCTTCCCAGTGTAAGAATTGGCTTTTGTAGTTTGGTTTGCCCTGTTCCCATCATGCACTGGGACAGGAACAGACTAATTTGCATACAGCCAGGTTCTGAAACTGGGATGGTGCAGTGAGCTAAAAAACGGTGTTGGATCTAGCCCTGATCTCTTGACTGGGTGAGAGCTTTCTGCTTAATTCAGAGACTCTGTCCCTCACCACCCCTTGTTGTAAATATGCAGGAGCCCACCAAGCATTTCTATTTTTGTTTTCCTCACGGGAGCCTACCCCGCGTTCTGCCTGGTTCTTTTCTTTTTTAAGCCAGGAGCGGGTGCCCACCCCGCTCTCTGAAATCCCCTGGAAGAATCACATCACCGCCGCGACCCGAGGTTCCCTTGAGGGCCGCTGCGCTGCCTGCGGTGACCTGGAAGGGGAAGGAGCAGCAGTAAAGCCAAGCAGACGAGAGGAAGGAAGGCGGGGTTCCCGTGGTGCCGAGGGAGCTCCGTGGCTGCGTGGAAGCCAGGCGGGAGACTACCCCGCACTGGCACATTGCCCCAGAACATTGGAGACTTCGCTCCCTAGGCGGGGGCTCCCCCTGAGCAGAGGGGAGCCCACGTGTGAGAGGCGGCAATGACGAAGCCGAGCGGAAGTACGAGGCCGCGCCCGGGAGGGGCTACGTCGCTCCTCACCCGGGCCGCTACGTGAGGAGAGGCCTGGAGGCAGCCTGTTGTGGTGCGGGGCTCCCGGAAGTGTGGGAGAGCCCCGCGAGACTGGCCGCACACATGTAAGCTTCCCCGGCATGCTGGAGACCATAGGAGGTCCAGGACTGCCGGTGAGGGCAGGCTAAAATTCGGGCACGAGTGGTGGATTGGCGGTGGGAAACGGTGAGCGAGGCACAGGTATCTGTGGAGCGAGCTGCTGCTCTGCCTGATGCAGAGAGACGCCACCAAGCTTCCTCGCGTGGATTGGAGGAGCCGCACCAAGCCCCGGTGAGTGGGGCTGTGCCTCTTTTTGTTTTAGTCTTTGGATGTGCGGGGCTCACCTTGACCACAGCTGCCCCCGCAGGAGTGGGCGCTGCAACGTGGGGGACCTTTGTACTTTAGAGCCCCAGAGAGGGAGGGCTCCAACTTACCTCGGACTGGCCTGTGTACTTCACATCTGTACCGCAGTTGCGGCAGCTGCAACAGTGGGGGCACCTTTGAATTCAGAGTCCCGGAGGGGTCTCCACCCTGGGGAGTGCTTTTCGGTTTGCACAGCGGGGCCGCAGGAGCGGGCCGCTGTAACTCTTTTGGACATTTTCTTTACCTTCAGAGGCCCAGGGTGGGGCTCCAACGTGACAGTACTGGCTTTACTCCATCCAGGTGCCCCGCAGGACAGTGGGCAGCTGGAACATAGTGGGCAATTATTTTAAGTGTGTGCCCTCCAGATTATGTTTTATGCCCTGGGGTGCATGATTGAATGCCTTTTTGCCAATAACGTTGCCTAATGCTATTTTCTAATGCTCCTACTACTGATTGGTGGCATAATGTGGTTCCTTCCTCCTGTTGATGCTCATGTGTTTTTATAGTTTACAACACAGAAAAGGTGGCAGGTACTATTGCTGCACTAACGGACAGTTGTTACAACCGTTCCTTGGTTCCCGCTAAGGTTTCCACTATTGCCCACCTCCTAAGACCAGCCACCAATGTTGGTCTTTACATATAAACTTTTTTTACACAACTGTGGAGAGGCAAAGTGTATGAGTAAATATCTGTAGCTTTAAATGCCATACATTAAAACAAACATAGATGACAGGAGTGATCAATCTTCCAAACGGTGACGTGATTTTCAAATGCCTTTATTGTATTTCATAAAATCCACAGCCAACGCGTTTCGCCCAACACGGGCTACTTCAGGGCTTATTTTTATATCTTGGTACTACAATGACTCCAAATTAGGGTATCTTCATTGGTGTAGTCTAAACAATGGCGAATATATCCCACTTCAAAAGATCGCGCATTCATTAAGAGATTAGGTACTGTCCCGTAATCCCTTCTAAGTTGTCAGAATCCTTGCTTCTTAGGATGAGGAAAAAACTTTGAACATAGCCGTGTCGCTATCACGTGCCGATTAAGGCACAGTGTACTGTCTCCTACGTTGGAGCCCTTCTCCTTCAGTCCCCTTTCCGAAAAGTATGCCTCAACACACACTCATGTGTTTTTATGCCTGGTGTTCAGGACTGATGTCTTTTTGCCTAATGAGATGCCTGATATGATGTTCTAGGGTTAGGCCTGTTACAAGAGGGTATATGTAATGCCTAAAGTGTATTCCTAATTCTTCTATGCTAATGATGATGCTCTCATTCTCATGGTTTAGGCCCGTCCTAATATGGTCATGCATAATGTCTTTTTACCCTAATGATGTCGCATTTATGCTAGAAGGAGGCCTAACGTCAGGGTATGATGTTCTAGGGGTATGCCTGATCTAATGTGTTTAGGCCTCATGTTGATATGATGCTAAGTTTATTATCCTGCCAGTACGTACTGGGGATTCGATAATGATTACTTGTACTCTTGCAATAGTTCTGGCAGCGACCCGATTGGCGCTGCCTTGTACATTATCCCCTGTAAATAATGTCCTGGTGCCTGTAGGCACAGTGTATATGTCTGTGATTCTAATGTGTTTTTATAATACAAAGGCTATTTTTATATAACCTTGTGTGGAGTCTCTTTTGTAGTGTGCCTAGTGTGTCGCCGGTGTGTGTGTGTTGCGCAAACGCCTAACACATTGCCTCTGGGATAGGCCTGACTGCTCGTGCCAAGCTACCAAGGGGGTGAGCAGGGGTTATCCTCAGGGTGTAGCTCTCTCGACCTGACTAGATCGGGGGTTTGGGCCTGGCTCTGGTGCGTGCCCTAGCCTACCGGGAACCCCCATTTCTAACAGTAATGTTAAATCCAACCTTATCAGTATAGAGGATTTATCATTGCCATTTCGAGAATATAAAACATGATGTGGCTACTCCTTTCTAATCAGGAATTACAGCTTGAAAGTATATAAAGGAATTCCCATTGCTAGCATATGTGTGGAGTAGGTCTCACAGTAGTGAAAAAGGAATTTGAGTTTTTGTCAACACCAGGACATGGGGAACTTAAAAGCACATGTCCCACCATTTACTTACACAGCACCTCTTCATCGCCCCATCTTTGCCTGGGGACTCCAACATCCAACACTCCTTGCGCCAGGAGGCGCCAAACATGAATCCATCGTGCCAGGAGGCACACAAAGCTAGCACGGGCTTCCCACAGTTCGGGGCTCCCCCAACGCGGGACACGGAGGGCGTGCCCGGGCCAAGGGCAGGCCCATCTGTACCCATCTGCGGCCGGTTGAGTTTGGGCTGGGCCTACCCTCTAGGCTGCCTGCCTCTCTGGGGAAGTGGTGGCACAGCACAAGACACACTACTTATCTTATCACTGAGGAATCATCATATAAATATCACAATCCAGCGGAAGCCAGGGAAGAACTAGTAGTGTGGTGAACACTAGTTTGATTAGTTTCTGTCATTACTGCTTTGCTTCATCAGGCTACTTAATAATGACAGGAAGCACCTACATTTAATGACTTTGGGGAAAAGAAAAGCTGCCAATATGGAACATCTGGCTAACAATAAAAGGGCTACCATTGACTCATTTTTAGCAAAGGCAGTGGAGGTGATTAATAAGGAGATTGACAAAGCGGAGAGGGGACTATCAATGAGCTCACTTGGTCCTCCAGTGCCCGATCTCCCATATGCTGATCAACTAGAAGTAACTACCATGAGCCCGCAGGTGGATGCTACAGATATTGCGGAGGCTGCGGACACAGGAGCAGTGCCAGCAGGGGTAGGCGAAAAATATGTTAGCGCCACCTCACCAGGCACCTAGTACTTGTTTTGGGAAGAACATTAAGGTTTACATGAATAAAATAGGAATTCTGGCCCACCAAGTATGAAGGAGTTAACTGGTCTCCTAGGACAGTTATAGGGGTACGACCTGCCTCAGGGTGATTTTATCCTGCTAGGTGACTTCAATTTCCATTTGTGCCCATACATTGGACAAATCTCAAGAGTTATACCTATATGTCCGGTAGTGTAAGAGTGGAATATGGAGCACTCTACTGATGGCCATGATCTGAATGGTCTTTAAATACTTATGATTTAATGTTTACTTCACAAAATGCAGTAATGCCCCCAATAGTTTCTACCCCCCTACATATACAGGAAGGGGCTTTGTCACCACAATTGAATTTATCTTTAATTCATCATCACTGGGTTACACCATTTTATCCTTTAGGACTCTAGATGGCCCCTGCAACAATCATAATCCTCTGATATTGGGGCTGTGGGTACAGGGTCCAAAGCCACTGGAAGGGGGTAGGATGGTAGGGAAATTCCTGCCAACCAATCAGAGTAGGGCTTGTGGCGGTTGCAGTTGGATAATAATGCTTTTAATTTATTCCTGTTCAAAGAGAGGCAAATGGATATCCTGAAGTGCTTGGATATATCAACCTCGGAGGAAGAGATAATTAGCTCCTTCATGGCTATTGCAAAGGAAGTGGCAGCTCTTTCAAATGCCCCAGCGGCCACTCCGCACTCAGATATCCCAAGGTGGTTTGATAAGGGGTGCTCTCAGGCACTGAGGAATTTAAAAACGGCTTTAAAAGAGATTCCTTGCAATAGCTCTCTGGTAGCCACCTGTTGCATCAATAACACAAAAGCAATTAAGGAAGGCAGGTCTTTATTACAAAACATGTCTGGAATGAACATGTGCAGGCTAGCGAACTTACAGACAGCTCCCTGTTTTGGAAAGTTAATAATAAACTGTGATTTTCAGAACCAGATGAACCGTCCGTAGGGCATCACATTATACAAGACCAGTAGAAGCCTCATTTCCAGGCAGTTTACAATCACGGGGAAGGAGATCATATCAATAAGGAGGTCAATAAGGAGGGGGAGCTCCTGCCTTGTGATTCCCAGATTAATTTTTATCTAGATGAGGTTAAAATGGGTATGGAGGGACTTACCAAGAATAAGGCTCCAGGCCCAGAAGGGATCCCACAGGACTTGTACCAGAGTAATGTAGATGTGTAGGCCCTGATCTTGACCATGGTTCTGAATTGTGCAGTGTTATTAGTTATGCCCCAGTCTTGGTCCACTGCCATTATTGTACCCATCTACAAGAAGGGAGATAGGGATAATCCCCAATGCTACAGACCCATATCCCTGATAGACTCCACTATCAAGGATATGGGTCGGGTTTCACTAAACAGGTTGGTGGAATGGGCAGATAAAAATCAAATCATCCCGGAGGTACGATATGGCTTCCGAACAGGTAAATCTACAGTGGGCCAATGTTTAAACCTCTATTGATTGATATCAAAATATACAGCTACAAATGCAAAATCCATTTATCTGGGTTTTATGGATCTCACTGCAGTGTTTGATAGGGTGAACTGCAGTAAACTATGGTCGCTATTAGATGAAATTGGTGATGAACGAGCAATAATAAATGTTCTGATGACTTTATAGACCCACATTTGTGCTGCAGTACGATTCACACAAGAGGGGGACTTATTGATAATTTTAAATGCACATGGGTGTGCACCAAGGCTCTTTCCTTTCCCTCTTTTTATTTACATTGTACATAAATGGGCTAGAATCTGCCTTTATATCCTTGCAGGCTGACACCCCGAGAATAGGTGGCAGACCAGTACAGGTCCTGCTTTATGCAGATGATGCAGTGCTTATAGCATGCACACCAAGAGCATTGCAAGTCTTAATTGATGGGTTTGTCTCATACATGAACGGACTCGATCTGTGCCCCAACTACACCAAAACATATGTGATGGAAGTTGGCCGTCGGGGGAATAGTACAAAATCTTACAAGGCAGATCCTTTTATTGTAGCCAAGGTCCCAGCATTCACATATCTTGGTGTCCTATTTGACTCCAAATCAAATTGGAATAACCTGAAGGAAGAGAAGTAATGGATATGAAGAAAGCTATGGGAGCCATTGCAAATTACGCACATAGATTAGGGACATGGTTGCCTGTGGTGATTTAAAAAATATATAAAGCATGTGTGTCTCTAAGGTCCTTTAAAGGAGTGAGATATGGAGATACAAGGCAATGGCTGAACTGCAGATTACCCAAAATAAATTCCTTAGAAGGATGCTAAAAGTCCCTCAAGGTACCCCTGCATACTCGGTTCATAGAGAACTTGGGGTATGGTATATTATTGACCTATTTGCAGTCAAGCCCCTAATTTGCTGGGTGAATCTTTGGTCCAATGAGGAGGTCTCCTTCAATCAAGCGGTAATTACGGAATGCCTCTCATTGGATCATGCTTTTAAAATTCTCTGGTTAAGATATATCAAGAAAACATTCAGTGCCATAGGTAGATCAGACCTTTTTATATACTAAATAATGAATTATTCTCTAAGAAAGTGAGCGCTGAGCGAGAAGGAAAAGATCTAACCAAGTCCACAGTCAGAGCACACGTCTTAGTCAAATCAGTGTTGGGCTTAGAGCATTACCTCACTATTTTACCCAGCGCTGACAATCGTTTTATAATTAACCGTTTTAGATTTAACATGTTTCCTCATTTAGTGGCCTTGCTTCCCGGCTTTGTAGCTCGAGTTGAGGATAGAGGGCCCTGTGGCTGCAACAATAGATCTTCACAGGATATATTACATTTTGTCTTTTTATGCAAATGTTATACGTATCAAAGGCGGCTGTATCTTAAACCATATTTAAAATGAATGGGATTAGACAGCCACAAATTGCACTTTTGCACATGTAACTTTTGCAAAACGAACGCACTTCATGGTTACCCACTTTTTAAGAGCATTGATAAGATCGAGCAAATTCAGATATGATTGAGACAGTGAGGGGCGCTCAAGATTGTTTTTATGTTCACACAGGATTCGGGGCGGGAGCTAGCAATTATAATCATGTTCATGCATGAGGTTTTGAAATACAAGAGCACATTGTTTGATGTAACTTTAAAGTTGTCTATCATAATAAAAATGTATGTTTAATCTTTTATTATGAACTGGATATTGTTTTATTGTATTGCATCTTTTATGGCTGTGTTTACTACCACATAAAGATTGTTTACTTCTTACTCAGCACCCTGCCCTTAGGGCTACCTAGGATCTATGTTACTCGTTAAGTATGTGTAATAAAAGGGTATTTTAAGGATTGGACAGTGATTTTAAATGGCAAGTCAAAGTGGCAGTGCACTATACACACAGACCCTGCACCATGAAAACCCTATTATTACACATACATAACAAAGCAGTTCAATTTAAGTATTCACCTGAGTGTTCAATATGTGTGCATGGCTGATAGCATAACAAATTGTTGAAAGTAATAACCAAAAAACGAAGTAAGAACTGAGTAACTCTTTATTGGCCATCCACTTTCGGACTCTGCCTCACAGTGCATCATCAACATTCTAAAGCAGGCTCCCAAGGGAGATTCCACTAAAGAAACAGGGAGGGGTAGGAAAGGGTTATACCACAAGGGGTAGAGAGAGAAAAGGAGATTATAACACACCTCCCTTTTTTACATAACAGTAAACATTGCTACATTTGACAATTCTATCATAACTCCACAACTTCCCATTCTCCAGTAGTACCAAATTGTTGTAGGCCTTGGACACCCAACATGGAGGGTAGAATTTGCTTTTGCTTTGCGAGTCTTTTACTCTCCTTGTGACTTGTACCAAATCACCTTTCCTCCACTTGACCCCTTTCTTTTCATTGTGCCACTTCTTGTACCTGCTTTGGTGTCGCTCCACCTTCTTACCAACTTCCTTGGGATTAGAACCTACCACCCCCTAACAACATGGGGTTAAACTTTGTGCAGGGTTCTCTTCTTCTGAGAGTAATGAAAGGAGACACTCAGGATTCAAGATTGGGTGAGGTGTGGTACGCCCACAAAAAGTCACTCAAGGATGATTCAGCACATGGCTATTTACTACAGCTGGCTCTACATGTTCTTTTATTAGTCTATTGGCCCTTTCTACCAGGCCATTTGCCTTGGGGCAATAAAGCTTAGTTCTTTCATGTTTGATATTCAGATTCGATTCAGAAAAGGGGGTGGTGATGAACAGAGTGTCTGAATTAAGCAGCCCACTCTTACCCAGTCCAAAGATCAGGGCTTGATCCATCACCGTTATTTATCTCACTGCACCATCCCAGTTCAGAACCTGGCTATATGCAAATCAGTCTGTCCCTGGCCCAGTGCATCATGGGAACAGGGCAGACTAAACTACCAAGCCAATTCTTCACCAGAAAGGAGACAAGCTACCGGGGACCGGTTTCTGGCATTTCAGCCGTCGTCGGCCCGGCTTGCTTGAATCCTGATGGTGCAGAGAGAAAGGGACTCATGTCTGAGTATACCCTGCCACACCTATAGTGGCCAAAAACGATTCAGAAAAGGGGGTGGTGATGAACAGAGTGTCTGAATTAAGCAGACCACTCTTACCCAGTCCAAAGATCAGGGCTTGATCCATCACCGTTATTTATCTCACTGCACCATCCCAGTTCAGAACCTGGCTATAGGCAAATCAGTCTGTCCCTGGCCCAGTGCATCATGAGAACAGGGCAGACTAAACTACCAAGCCAATTCTTCACCAGAAAGAAGACAAGCTACCGGGGACCGGTTTCTGACATTTCAGCCGTCGTCGGCCCGGCTTGCTTGAATCCTGATGGTGCAGTGAGAAAGGGACTCATGTCTGAGTATACCCTGCCACACCTATAGTGGCCAAAAACGATTCAGAAAAGGGGGTGGTGATGAACAGAGCGTCTGAATTAAGCAGACCACTCTTACCCAGTCCAAAGATCAGGGCTTGATCCATCACCGTTATTTATCTCACTGCACCATCCCAGTTCAGAACCTGGCTATATGCAAATCAGTCTGTCCCTGGCCCAATGCATCATGGGAACAGGGCAAACTAAACTACCAAGCTAATTCTTCACCAGAAAGGAGACAAGCTACCGGGGACCGGTTTCTGGCATTTCAGCCGTCGTCGGCCCGGCTTGCTTGATTCCTGATGGTGCAGTGAGAAAGGGACTCATGTCTGAGTATACCCTGCCACACCTATAGTGGCCAAAAACGATTCAGAAAAGGGGGTGGTGATGAACAGAGTGTCTGAATTAAGCAGACCACTCTTACCCAGTCCAAAGATCAGGGCTTGATCCATCACCGTTATTTATCTCACTGCACCATCCCAGTTCAAAACCTGGCTATATGCAAATCAGTCTGTACCTGGCCCAGTGCATCATGGGAACAGGGCAGACTAAACTACCAAGCCAATTCTTCACCAGAAAGGAGACAAGCTACCGGGTCCCCGGAAGCTTGTTTCCTTCTTTTCTGAATCGTTTTGTCCACCATAAGCGTGGAAGGGTATAATCAGATGTGAGTCCCTTGCTCACTGTACCATCAGGATTCGAGTAAGCCGGGCCGAAGACGGCTGAAATGCCAGAAACCGGTCCCGGGAAGCTTGTTTCCTTCCCAGTATAAGAATTGGCTTGGTAGTTTGGTCTGCCCTGTTCCCATGATGCACTGGGCCAGGGACAGATTATTTTGCATGTAGCCAGGTTCTGAGCTGGGATGGTGCAGTGAGCTAAAAAACGGTGATGGATCAAGCCCTGATCTTTGGACTGGGTAGGAGTGTTCTGCTTAATTCAGATACTCTGTCCATCACCACCCCCTTTTCTGAATCATTTTGTCCACCATAAGCGTGGAAGGGTATACTCATAAGTGAGTCCCTTGCTCACTGTACCATCAGGATTCAAGCAAGCCGGGCCGAAGACGGCTCAAATGCCAGAAACCGGTCCCCGGAAGCTTGTTTCCTTCCCAGTATAAGAATTGGCTTAGTAGTTGGGTCTGCCCTGTTCCCATGATGCACTGGGCCAGGGACAGACCAATTTGCATGTAGCCAGGTTCTGAGCTGGGATGGTGCAGTGAGCTCAAAAACGGTGATGGATCAAGCCCTGATCTTTGGAGTGGGTAGGAGTGTTCTGCTTAATTCAGATACTCTGTCCATTACCACCCCCTTTTCTGAATCGTTTTGTCCACCATAAGCGTGGAAGGGTATACTCAGATATGAGTCCCTTGCTCACTGTACTATCAGGATTCAAGCAAGCCGGGCTGAAGACGGCTGAAATGCCAGAAACCGGTCCCCGGAAGCTTGTTTCCTTCCCAGTATAAGAATTGGCTTGGTAGTTTGGTCTGCCCTGTTCCCATGATGCACTGGGCCAGGGACAGACTAATTTGCATGTAGCCAGGTTCTGAGCTGGGATGGTGCAGTGAGCTAAAAAACAGTGATGGATCAAGCCCTGATCTTTGGACTGGGTAGGAGTGTTCTGCCTAATTCAGATACTCTGTCTATCATCACCCCCTTTTCTGAATCGTTTTGTCCACCATAAGCGTGGAAGGGTATACTCAGATGTGAGTCCCTTGCTCACTGTACCATCAGGATTCAAGCAAGCCGGGCCGAAGACGGCTGAAATGCCAGAAACCGGTCCCCGGAAGCTTGTTTCCTTCCCAGTATAAGAATTGGCTTGGTAGTTTGGTCTGCCCTGTTCCCATGACGCACTGGGCCAGGGACAGACTAATTTGCATGTAGCCAGGTTCTGAGCTGGGATGGTGAAGTGAGCTAAAAAACGGTGATGGATCAAGCCCTGATCTTTGGACTGGGTAGGAGTGTTCTGCTTAATTCAGATACACTGTCCATCACCACCCCCTTTTCTGAATCGTTTTGTCCACCATAAGCGTGGAAGGGTATACTCAGATGTGAGTCCCTTGCTCACTGTACCATCAGGATTCAAGCAAGCCGAGCCGAAGACGGATGAAATGCCAGAAAACGGTCCACGGAAGCTTGTTTCCTTCCCAGTATAAGAATTGGCTTGGTAGTTTGGTCTGCCCTGTTCCCATGATGCACTGGGCCAGGGACAGACTAATTTGCATGTAGCCAGGTTCTGAGCTGGGATGGTGCAGTGAGCTAAAAAACGGTGATGGATCAAGCCCTGATCTTTGGACTGGGTAGGAGTGTTCTGCTTAATTCAGATACTCTGTCCATCACCACCCCCTTTTCTGAATCGTTTTGTCCACCATAAGCGTGGAAGGGTATACTCAGATGTGATTCTTTTGCTCACTGTACCATCAGGATTCAAGCAAGCCGGGCTGAAGATGGCTGAAATGCCAGAAACCGGTCCCCGGAAGCTTGTTTCCTTCCCAGTATAAGAATTGGCTTGGTAGTTTGGTCTGCCCTGTTCCCATGATGCACTGGGCCGGGGACAGACTAATTTGCATGTAGCCAGGTTCTGAGCTGGGATGGTGCAGTGAGCTAAAAAACGGTGATGGATCAAGCCCTGATCTTTGGACTGGGTAGGAGTGTTCTGCTTAATTCAGATACTCTGTCCATCACCACCCCCTTTTCTGAATCGTTTTGTCCACCATAAGCGTGGAAGGGTATACTCAGATGTGGGTCCCTTGCTCACTGTACCATCAGGATTCAAGCAAGCCGGGCCGAAGACGGCTCAAATGCCAGAAACCGGTCCCCGGAAGCTTGTTTCCTTCCCAGTATAAGAATTGGCTTAGTAGTTGGGTCTGCCCTGTTCCCATGATGCACTGGGCCAGGGACAGACCAATTTGCATGTAGCCAGGTTCTGAGCTGGGATGGTGCAGTGAGCTCAAAAACGGTGATGGATCAAGCCCTGATCTTTGGAGTGGGTAGGAGTGTTCTGCTTAATTCAGATACTCTGTCCATCACCACCCCCTTTTCTGAATCGTTTTGTCCACCATAAGCGTGGAAGGGTATACTCAGATATGAGTCCCTTGCTCACTGTACTATCAGGATTCAAGCAAGCCGGGCTGAAGACGGCTGAAATGCCAGAAACCGGTCCCCGGAAGCTTGTTTCCTTCCCAGTATAAGAATTGGCTTGGTAGTTTGGTCTGCCCTGTTCCCATGATGCACTGGGCCAGGGACAGACTAATTTGCATGTAGCCAGGTTCTGAGCTGGGATGGTGCAGTGAGCTAAAAAACAGTGATGGATCAAGCCCTGATCTTTGGACTGGGTAGGAGTGTTCTGCCTAACTCAGATACTCTGTCTATCATCACCCCCTTTTCTGAATCGTTTTGTCCACCATAAGCGTGGAAGGGTATACTCAGATGTGAGTCCCTTGCTCACTGTACCATCAGGATTCAAGCAAGCCGGGCCGAAGACGGCTGAAATGCCAGAAACCGGTCCCCGGAAGCTTGTTTCCTTCCCAGTATAAGAATTGGCTTGGTAGTTTGGTCTGCCCTGTTCCCATGACGCACTGGGCCAGGGACAGACTAATTTGCATGTAGCCAGGTTCTGAGCTGGGATGGTGAAGTGAGCTAAAAAACGGTGATGGATCAAGCCCTGATCTTTGGACTGGGTAGGAGTGTTCTGCTTAATTCAGATACACTGTCCATCACCACCCCCTTTTCTGAATCGTTTTGTCCACCATAAGCGTGGAAGGGTATACTCAGATGTGAGTCCCTTGCTCACTGTACCATCAGGATTCAAGCAAGCCGAGCCGAAGACGGCTGAAATGCCAGAAACCGGTCCACGGAAGCTTGTTTCCTTCCCAGTATAAGAATTGGCTTGGTAGTTTGGTCTGCCCTGTTCCCATGATGCACTGGGCCAGGGACAGACTAATTTGCATGTAGCCAGGTTCTGAGCTGGGATGGTGCAGTGAGCTAAAAAACGGTGATGGATCAAGCCCTGATCTTTGGACTGGGTAGGAGTGTTCTGCTTAATTCAGATACTCTGTCCATCACCACCCCCTTTTCTGAATCGTTTTGTCCACCATAAGCGTGGAAGGGTATACTCAGATGTGATTCTTTTGCTCACTGTACCATCAGGATTCAAGCAAGCCGGGCCGAAGATGGCTGAAATGCCAGAAACCGGTCCCCGGAAGCTTGTTTCCTTCCCAGTATAAGAATTGGCTTGGTAGTTTGGTCTGCCCTGTTCCCATGATGCACTGGGCCGGGGACAGACTAATTTGCATGTAGCCAGGTTCTGAGCTGGGATGGTGCAGTGAGCTAAAAAACGGTGATGGATCAAGCCCTGATCTTTGGACTGGGTAGGAGTGTTCTGCTTAATTCAGATACTCTGTCCATCACCACCCCCTTTTCTGAATCGTTTTGTCCACCATAAGCGTGGAAGGGTATACTCAGATGTGGGTCCCTTGCTCACTGTACCATCAGGATTCAAGCAAGCCGGGCCAAAGACGGCTGAAATGCCAGAAACCGGTCCCCAGAAGCTTGTTTCCTTCCCAGTATAAGAATTGGCTTGGTAGTTTGGTCTGCCCTGTTCCCATGATGCACTGGGCCAGGGACAGACTAGTTTGCATGTAGCCAGGTTCTGAGCTGGGATGGTGCAGTGAGCTAAAAAACGGTGATGGATCAAGCCCTGATCTTTGGACTGGGTAGGAGTGTTCAGCTTAATTCAGATACTCTGTCCATCACCCCCCCCCCTTTTCTGAATCGTTGTGTCCACCATAAGCGTGGAAGGGTATACTCAGATGTGAGTCCCTTGCTCACTGTACCATCAGGATTCAAGCAAGCCGGGCCGAAGATGGCTGAAATGCCAGAAACCGGTCCCCGGAAGCTTGTTTCCTTCCCAGTATAAGAATTGGCTTGGTAGTTTGGTCTGCCCTGTTCCCATGATGCACTGGGCCAGGGACAGACTAATTTGCATGTAGCCAGGTTCTGAGCTGGGATGGTGCAGTGAGCGAAAAAACGGTGATGGATCAAGCCCTGATCTTTGGACTGGGTAGGAGTGTTCTGCTTAATTCAGATACTCTATCCATCACCACCCCCTTTTCTGAATCGTTTTGTCCACCATAAGCATAGAAGGGTATACTCAGATGTGCGTCCCTTGCTCACTCTACCATCAGGATTCAAGCAAGCCGGGCCGAAGACGGCTAAAATGCCAGAAACCGGTCCCCAGAAGCTTGTTTCCTTCCCAGTATAAGAATTGGCTTGGTAGTTTGGTCTGCCCTGTTCCCATGATGCACTGGGCCAGGGACAGACTAATTTGCATGTAGCCAGGTTCTGAGCTGGGATGGTGCAGTGAGCTAAAAAACGGTGATGGATCAAGCCCTGATCTTTGGACTGGGTAGGAGTGTTCTGCTTAATTCAGATACTCTGTCCATCACCACCCCCTTTTCTGAATCATTTTGTCCACCATAAGCGTGGAAGGGTATACTCATAAGTGAGTCCCTTGCTCACTGTACCATCAGGATTCAAGCAAGCCGGGCCGAAGACGGCTCAAATGCCAGAAACCGGTCCCCGGAAGCTTGTTTCCTTCCCAGTATAAGAATTGGCTTAGTAGTTGGGTCTGCCCTGTTCCCATGATGCACTGGGCCAGGGACAGACCAATTTGCATGTAGCCAGGTTCTGAGCTGGGATGGTGCAGTGAGCTCAAAAACGGTGATGGATCAAGCCCTGATCTTTGGAGTGGGTAGGAGTGTTCTGCTTAATTCAGATACTCTGTCCATTACCACCCCCTTTTCTGAATCGTTTTGTCCACCATAAGCGTGGAAGGGTATACTCAGATATGAGTCCCTTGCTCACTGTACTATCAGGATTCAAGCAAGCCGGGCTGAAGACGGCTGAAATGCCAGAAACCGGTCCCCGGAAGCTTGTTTCCTTCCCAGTATAAGAATTGGCTTGGTAGTTTGGTCTGCCCTGTTCCCATGATGCACTGGGCCAGGGACAGACTAATTTGCATGTAGCCAGGTTCTGAGCTGGGATGGTGCAGTGAGCTAAAAAACAGTGATGGATCAAGCCCTGATCTTTGGACTGGGTAGGAGTGTTCTGCCTAATTCAGATACTCTGTCTATCATCACCCCCTTTTCTGAATCGTTTTGTCCACCATAAGCGTGGAAGGGTATACTCAGATGTGAGTCCCTTGCTCACTGTACCATCAGGATTCAAGCAAGCCGGGCCGAAGACGGCTGAAATGCCAGAAACCGGTCCCCGGAAGCTTGTTTCCTTCCCAGTATAAGAATTGGCTTGGTAGTTTGGTCTGCCCTGTTCCCATGACGCACTGGGCCAGGGACAGACTAATTTGCATGTAGCCAGGTTCTGAGCTGGGATGGTGAAGTGAGCTAAAAAACGGTGATGGATCAAGCCCTGATCTTTGGACTGGGTAGGAGTGTTCTGCTTAATTCAGATACACTGTCCATCACCACCCCCTTTTCTGAATCGTTTTGTCCACCATAAGCGTGGAAGGGTATACTCAGATGTGAGTCCCTTGCTCACTGTACCATCAGGATTCAAGCAAGCCGAGCCGAAGACGGATGAAATGCCAGAAAACGGTCCACGGAAGCTTGTTTCCTTCCCAGTATAAGAATTGGCTTGGTAGTTTGGTCTGCCCTGTTCCCATGATGCACTGGGCCAGGGACAGACTAATTTGCATGTAGCCAGGTTCTGAGCTGGGATGGTGCAGTGAGCTAAAAAACGGTGATGGATCAAGCCCTGATCTTTGGACTGGGTAGGAGTGTTCTGCTTAATTCAGATACTCTGTCCATCACCACCCCCTTTTCTGAATCGTTTTGTCCACCATAAGCGTGGAAGGGTATACTCAGATGTGATTCTTTTGCTCACTGTACCATCAGGATTCAAGCAAGCCGGGCTGAAGATGGCTGAAATGCCAGAAACCGGTCCCCGGAAGCTTGTTTCCTTCCCAGTATAAGAATTGGCTTGGTAGTTTGGTCTGCCCTGTTCCCATGATGCACTGGGCCGGGGACAGACTAATTTGCATGTAGCCAGGTTCTGAGCTGGGATGGTGCAGTGAGCTAAAA
Source organism: Lissotriton vulgaris (assembly GCF_964263255.1). Lineage (NCBI taxonomy): Eukaryota > Metazoa > Chordata > Amphibia > Caudata > Salamandridae > Lissotriton > Lissotriton vulgaris. The sequence goes on from NC_141693.1 coordinate 921,382,178, forward strand.
AACGGTGATGGATCAAGCCCTGATCTTTGGACTGGGTAGGAGTGTTCTGCTTAATTCAGATACTCTGTCCATCACCACCCCCTTTTCTGAATCGTTTTGTCCACCATAAGCGTGGAAGGGTATACTCAGATGTGGGTCCCTTGCTCACTGTACCATCAGGATTCAAGCAAGCCGGGCCGAAGACGGCTCAAATGCCAGAAACCGGTCCCCGGAAGCTTGTTTCCTTCCCAGTATAAGAATTGGCTTAGTAGTTGGGTCTGCCCTGTTCCCATGATGCACTGGGCCAGGGACAGACCAATTTGCATGTAGCCAGGTTCTGAGCTGGGATGGTGCAGTGAGCTCAAAAACGGTGATGGATCAAGCCCTGATCTTTGGAGTGGGTAGGAGTGTTCTGCTTAATTCAGATACTCTGTCCATCACCACCCCCTTTTCTGAATCGTTTTGTCCACCATAAGCGTGGAAGGGTATACTCAGATATGAGTCCCTTGCTCACTGTACTATCAGGATTCAAGCAAGCCGGGCTGAAGACGGCTGAAATGCCAGAAACCGGTCCCCGGAAGCTTGTTTCCTTCCCAGTATAAGAATTGGCTTGGTAGTTTGGTCTGCCCTGTTCCCATGATGCACTGGGCCAGGGACAGACTAATTTGCATGTAGCCAGGTTCTGAGCTGGGATGGTGCAGTGAGCTAAAAAACAGTGATGGATCAAGCCCTGATCTTTGGACTGGGTAGGAGTGTTCTGCCTAACTCAGATACTCTGTCTATCATCACCCCCTTTTCTGAATCGTTTTGTCCACCATAAGCGTGGAAGGGTATACTCAGATGTGAGTCCCTTGCTCACTGTACCATCAGGATTCAAGCAAGCCGGGCCGAAGACGGCTGAAATGCCAGAAACCGGTCCCCGGAAGCTTGTTTCCTTCCCAGTATAAGAATTGGCTTGGTAGTTTGGTCTGCCCTGTTCCCATGACGCACTGGGCCAGGGACAGACTAATTTGCATGTAGCCAGGTTCTGAGCTGGGATGGTGAAGTGAGCTAAAAAACGGTGATGGATCAAGCCCTGATCTTTGGACTGGGTAGGAGTGTTCTGCTTAATTCAGATACACTGTCCATCACCACCCCCTTTTCTGAATCGTTTTGTCCACCATAAGCGTGGAAGGGTATACTCAGATGTGAGTCCCTTGCTCACTGTACCATCAGGATTCAAGCAAGCCGAGCCGAAGACGGCTGAAATGCCAGAAACCGGTCCACGGAAGCTTGTTTCCTTCCCAGTATAAGAATTGGCTTGGTAGTTTGGTCTGCCCTGTTCCCATGATGCACTGGGCCAGGGACAGACTAATTTGCATGTAGCCAGGTTCTGAGCTGGGATGGTGCAGTGAGCTAAAAAACGGTGATGGATCAAGCCCTGATCTTTGGACTGGGTAGGAGTGTTCTGATTAATTCAGATACTCTGTCCATCACCACCCCCTTTTCTGAATCGTTTTGTCCACCATAAGCGTGGAAGGGTATACTCAGATGTGATTCTTTTGCTCACTGTACCATCAGGATTCAAGCAAGCCGGGCCGAAGATGGCTGAAATGCCAGAAACCGGTCCCCGGAAGCTTGTTTCCTTCCCAGTATAAGAATTGGCTTGGTAGTTTGGTCTGCCCTGTTCCCATGATGCACTGGGCCGGGGACAGACTAATTTGCATGTAGCCAGGTTCTGAGCTGGGATGGTGCAGTGAGCTAAAAAACGGTGATGGATCAAGCCCTGATCTTTGGACTGGGTAGGAGTGTTCTGCTTAATTCAGATACTCTGTCCATCACCACCCCCTTTTCTGAATCGTTTTGTCCACCATAAGCGTGGAAGGGTATACTCAGATGTGGGTCCCTTGCTCACTGTACCATCAGGATTCAAGCAAGCCGGGCCAAAGACGGCTGAAATGCCAGAAACCGGTCCCCAGAAGCTTGTTTCCTTCCCAGTATAAGAATTGGCTTGGTAGTTTGGTCTGCCCTGTTCCCATGATGCACTGGGCCAGGGACAGACTAGTTTGCATGTAGCCAGGTTCTGAGCTGGGATGGTGCAGTGAGCTAAAAAACGGTGATGGATCAAGCCCTGATCTTTGGACTGGGTAGGAGTGTTCAGCTTAATTCAGATACTCTGTCCATCACCCCCCCCCCTTTTCTGAATCGTTGTGTCCACCATAAGCGTGGAAGGGTATACTCAGATGTGAGTCCCTTGCTCACTGTACCATCAGGATTCAAGCAAGCCGGGCCGAAGATGGCTGAAATGCCAGAAACCGGTCCCCGGAAGCTTGTTTCCTTCCCAGTATAAGAATTGGCTTGGTAGTTTGGTCTGCCCTGTTCCCATGATGCACTGGGCCAGGGACAGACTAATTTGCATGTAGCCAGGTTCTGAGCTGGGATGGTGCAGTGAGCGAAAAAACGGTGATGGATCAAGCCCTGATCTTTGGACTGGGTAGGAGTGTTCTGCTTAATTCAGATACTCTATCCATCACCACCCCCTTTTCTGAATCGTTTTGTCCACCATAAGCATAGAAGGGTATACTCAGATGTGCGTCCCTTGCTCACTCTACCATCAGGATTCAAGCAAGCCGGGCCGAAGACGGCTAAAATGCCAGAAACCGGTCCCCAGAAGCTTGTTTCCTTCCCAGTATAAGAATTGGCTTGGTAGTTTGGTCTGCCCTGTTCCCATGATGCACTGGGCCAGGGACAGACTAATTTGCATGTAGCCAGGTTCTGAGCTGGGATGGTGCAGTGAGCTAAAAAACGGTGATGGATCAAGCCCTGTTCTTTGGACTGGGTAGGAGTGTTCTGCTTAATTCAGATACTCTGTCGATCACCACCCCCTTTTCTGAATCGTTTTGTCCACCATAAGCGTGGAAGGGTATACTCAGATGTGAGTCCCTTGCTCACTGTACCATCAGGATTCAAGCAAGCCGGGCCGAAGACGGCTGAAATGCCAGAAACCGGTTCCCCGAAGCTTGTTTCCTTCCCAGTATAAGAATTGGCTTGGTAGTTTGGTCTGCCCTTTTCCCATGATGCACTGGGCCTGGGACAGACTCATTTGCATGTAGCCAGGTTCTGAGCTGGGATGGTGCAGTGAGCTATAAAACGGTGATGGATCAAGCCCTGATCTTTGGACTGGGTAGGAGTGTTCTGCCTAATTCAGATACTCTGTCCATCACCACCCCCTTTTCTGAATCGTTTTGTCCACCATAAGCGTGGAAGGGTATACTCAGATGTGAGTCCCTTGCTCACTGTACCATCAGGATTCAAGCAAGCCGGGCCGAAGACAGCTGAAATGCCAGAAACCGGTCCCCGGAAGCTTGTTTCCTTCCCAGTGTAAGAATTGGCTTGGTAGTTTGGTCTGCCCTGTTCCCATGATGCACTGGGCCAGGGAAAGACTAATTTGCATGAAGCCAGGTTCAGAGCTGGGATGGTGCAGTGAGCTAAAAAACGGTGATTGATCAAGCCCTGATCTTTGGACTGGGTAGGAGTGTTCTGCTTAATTCATATACTCTGTCCATCACCACCCCCTTTTCTGAATCGTTTTGTCCACCATAAGCGTGGAAGGGTATACTCAGATGTGAGTCCCTTGCTCACTGTACCATCAGGATTCAAGCAAGCCGGGCCAAAGACGGCTGAAATGCCAGAAACCGGTACCCGGAAGCTTGTTTCCTTCCCAGTATAAGAATTGGCTTGGTAGTTTGGTCTGCCCTGTTCCCATGATGCACTGGGCCAGGGACAGACTAATTTGCATGTAGCCAGGTTCTGAGCTGGGATGGTGCAGTGAGCTTAAAAACGGTGATGGATCAAGCCCTGATCTTTGGACTGGGTAGGAGTGTTCTGCTTAATTCAGATACTCTGTCCATCACCACCCCTTTTTCTGAATCGTTTTGTCCACCATAAGCGTGGAAGGGTATACTCAGATGTGAGTCCCTTGCTCACTGTACCATCAGGATTCATGCAAGCCGGGCCGAAGATGGCTGAAATGCCAGAAACCGGTCCCCGGAAGCATGTTTCCTTCCCAGTATAAGAATTGGCTTGGTAGTTTGGTCTGCCCTGTTCCCATGATACACTGGGCCAGGGACAGACTAATTTGCATGTAGCCAGGTTCTGAGCTGGGATGGTGCAGTGAGCTAAAAAACGGTGATGGATCAATCCCTGATCTTTGGACTGGGTAGGAGTGTTCTGCTTAATTCAGATACTCTGTCCATCACCACCCCCTTTTCTGAATCGTTTTGTCCACCATAAGCGTGGAAGGGTATACTCAGATGTGAGACCCTTGCTCACTGTACCATCAGGATTCAAGCAAGCCGGGCCGAAGACGGCTGAAATGCCAGAAACCGGTCCCCGGAAGCTTGTTTCCTTCCCAGTATAAGAATTGGCTTGGTAGTTTGGTCTGCCCTGTTCCCATGATGCACTGGGCCAGGGACAGACTAATTTGCATGTAGCCAGGTTCTGAGCTGGGATGGTGCAGTGAGCTAAAAAACGGTGATGGATCAAGCCCTGATCTTTGGACTGGGTAGGAGTGTTCTGCTTAATTCAGATACTCTGTCCATCACCACCCCCTTTTCTGAATCGTTTTGTCCACCATAAGCGTGGAAGGGTATACTCAGATGTGAGTCCCTTGCTCACTGTACCATCAGGATTCAAGCAAGCCGGGCCGAAGATGGCTGAAATGCCAGAAACCGGTCCCCGGAAGCTTGTTTCCTTCCCAGTATAGGAATTGGCTTGGTAGTTTGGTCTGCCCTGTTCCCATGATGCACTGGGCCAGGGACAGACTAATTTGCATGTAGCCAGGTTCTGAGCTGGGATGGTGCAGTGAGCTAAAAAACGGTGATGGATCAAGCCCTGATCTTTGGACTGGGTAGGAGTGTTCTGCTTAATTCAGATACTCTGTCCATCACCAACCCCTTTTCTGAATCGTTTTGTCCACCATAAGCGTGGAAGGGTATACTCAGATGTGAGTCCCTTGCTCACTGTACCATCACGATTCAAGCAAGCCGGGCCGAAGACGGCTGAAATGCCAGAAACCGGTCCCCAGAAGCTTGTTTCCTTCCCAGTATAAGAATTGGCTTGGTAGTTTGGTCTGCCCTGTTCCCATGATGCACTGGGCCAGGGACAGACTAATTTGCATGAAGCCAGGTTCTGAGCTGGAATGGTGCAGTGAGCTAAAAAACGGTGATGGATCAAGCCCTGATCTTTGGACTGGGTAGGAGTGTTCTGCTTAATGCAGATACTCTGTCCATCACCACCCCCTTTTCTGAATCGTTTTGTCCACCATAAGCGTGGAAGGGTATACTCAGATGTGAGTACCTTGCTCTTTGTACCATCAGGATTCAAGCAAGTCGGGCCAAAGACGGCTGAAATGCCAGAAACCGGTACCCGATAGCTTGTTTCCTTCCCAGTATAAGAATTGGCTTGGTAGTTTGGTCTGCCCTGTTCCCATGATGCACTGGGCCAGGGACAGACTAATTTGCATGTAGCCAGGTTCTGAGCTGGGATGGTGCAGTGAGCTAAAAAACGGTGATGGATCAAGCCCTGATCTTTGGACTGGGTAGGAGTGTTCTGCTTAATTGAGATACTCTGTCCATCACCACCCCTTTTTCTGAATCGTTTTGTCCACCATAAGCGTGGAAGGGTATACTCAGATGTGAGTCCCTTGCTCACTGTACCATCAGGATTCATGCAAGCCGGGCCGAAGATGGCTGAAATGCCAGAAACCGGTCCCCGTAAGCATGTTTCCTTCCCAGTATAAGAATTGGCTTGGTAGTTTGGTCTGCCCTGTTCCCATGATACACTGGGCCAGGGACAGACTAATTTGCATGTAGCCAGGTTCTGAGCTGGGATGGTGCAGTGAGCTAAAAAACGGTGATGGATCAATCCCTGATCTTTGGACTGGGTAGGAGTGTTCTGCTTAATTCAGATACTTTGTCCATCACCACCCCCTTTTCTGAATCGTTTTGTCCACCATAAGCGTGGAAGGTTATACTCAGATGTGAGTCCCTTGCTCTCTGTACCATCAGGATTCAAGCAAGCCGGGCCGAAGACGGCTGAAATGCCAGAAACCGGTCCCCGGAAGCTTGTTTCCTTCCCAGTATAAGAATTGGCTTGGTAGTTTGGTCTGCCCTGTTCCCATGATGCACTGGGCCAGGGACAAACTAATTTGCATGTAGCCAGGTTCTGAGCTGGGATGGTGCAGTGAGCTAAAAAACGGTGATGAATCAAGCACTGATCTTTGGACTGGGTAGGAGTGTTCTGCTTAATTCAGATACTCTGTCCATCACCACCCCCTTTTCTGAATCGTTTTGTCCACCATAAGCGTGGAAAGGTATACTCAGATGTGAGTCCCTTGCTCACTGTACCATCAGGATTCAAGCAAGCCGGGCCGAAGATGGCTGAAATGCCAGAAACCGGTCCCCAGAAGCTTGTTTCCTTCCCAGTATAAGAATTGGCTTGGTAGTTTAGTCTGCCCTGTTCCCATGATGCACTGGGCCAGGGACAGACTAATTTGCATGTAGCCGGGTTCTGAGCTGGGATGGTGCAGTGAGCTAAAAAACAGTGATGGATCAAGCCCTGATCTTTGGACTGGGTAGGAGTGTTTAGCTTAATTCAGATACTCTGTCCATCACTACGCCCTTTTCTGAATCGTTTTGTCCACCATAAGCGTGGAAGGGTATACTCAGATGTGAGTCCCTTGCTCACTGTACCATCAGAATTCAAGGAAGCCGGGCCGAAGACGGCTGAAATGCCAGAAACCGGTCCCCGGAAGCTTGTTTCCTTCCCAGTATAAGAATTGGCTTGGTAGTTTGGTCTGCCCTGTTCCCATGATGCACTGGGCCAGGGACAGACTAATTTGCATGTAGCCAGGTTCTGAGCTGGGATGGTGCAGTGAGCTAAAAAACGGTGATGGATCAAGCCCTGCTCTTTGGACTGGGCAGGAGTGTTCTGCCTAATTCAGATACTCTGTCCATCACCACCCCCTTTTCTGAATCGTTTTGTCCACCATAAGCGTGGAAGGGTATACTCAGATGTGAGTCCCTTGCTCACTGTACCATCACGATTCAAGCAAGCCGGGCCGAAGACGGCTGAAATGCCAGAAACCGGTCCCCGGAAGCTTGTTTCCTTCCCAGTATAAGAATTGGCTTGGTAGTTTGGTCTGCCCTGTTCCCATGATGCACTGGGCCAGGGACAGACTAATTTGCATGTAGCCAGGTTCTGAGCTGGGATGGTGCAGTGAGCTAAAAAACGGTGATGGATCAAGCCCTGATCTTTGGACTGGGTAGGAGTGTTCTGCTTAATTCAGATACTCTGTCCATCACAACCCCCTTTTCTGAATCGTTTTGTCCACCATAAGCGTGGAAGGGTATACTCAGATGTGAGTCCCTTGCTCACTGTACCATCAGGATTCAAGCAAGCCGGGCCGAAGACTGCTGAAATGCCAGAAACCGGTCCCCGGAAGCTTGTTTCCTTCCCAGTATAGGAATTGGCTTGGTAGTTTGGTCTGCCCTGTTCCCATGATGCACTGGGCCAGGGACAGACTAATTTGCATGTAGCCAGGTTCTGAGCTGGGATGGTGCAGTGAGCTAAAAAACGGTGATGGATCAAGCCCTGATCTTTGGACTGGGCAGGAGTGTCTGCTTAATTCAGATACTCTGTCCATCACCATCACCACCCCCTTTTCTGAATCGTTTTGTCCACCATAAGCGTGGAAGGGTATACTCAGATGTGAGTCCCTTGCTCACTGTACCATCACGATTCAAGCAAGCCGGGCCGAAGACGGCTGAAATGCCAGAAACCGGTCCCCGGAAGCTTGTTTCCTTCCCAGTATAAGAATTGGCTTGGTAGTTTGGTCTGCCCTGTTCCCATGATGCACTGGGCCAGGGACAGACTAATTTGCATGTAGCCAGGTTCTGAGCTGGGATGGTGCAGTGAGCTAAAAAACGGTGATGGATCAAGCCCTGATCTTTGGACTGGGTAGGAGTGTTCTGCTTAATTCAGATACTCTGTCCATCACCACCCCCTTTTCTGAATCGTTTTGTCCACCATAAGCGTGGAAGGGTATACTCAGATGTGAGTCCCTTGCTCACTGTACCATCAGGATTCAAGCAAGCCGGGCCGAAGACGGCTGAAATGCCAGAAACCGGTCCCCGGAAGCTTGTTTCCTTCCCAGTATAAGAATTGGCTTGGTAGTTTGGTCTGCCCTGTTCCCATGATGCACTGGGCCAGGGACAGACTAATTTGCAAGTAGCCAGGTTCTGAGCTGGGATGGTGCAGTGAGCTAAAAAACGGTGATGGATCAAGCCCTGATCTTTGGACTGGGTAGGAGTGTTCTGCTTAATTCAGATACTCTGTCCATCACCAACCCCTTTTCTGAATCGTTTTGTCCACCATAAGCGTGGAAGGGTATACTCAGAGGTGAGTCCCTTGCTCACTGTACCATCACGATTCAAGCAAGCCGGGCCAAAGACGGCTGAAATGCCAGAAACCGGTCCCCAGAAGCTTGTTTCCTTCCCAGTATAAGAATTGGCTTGGTAGTTTGGTCTGCCCTTTTCCCATGATGCACTGGGCCAGGGACAGACTAATTTGCATGTAGCCAGGTTCTGAGCTGGGATGGTGCAGTGAGCTAAAAAACGGTGATGGATCAAGCCCTGATCTTTGGACTGGGTAGGAGTGTTCTGCTTAATTCAGATACTCTTTCCATCACCACCCCCTTTTCTGAATCGTTTTGTCCACCATAAGCGTGGAAGGGTATACTCAGATGTGAGTCCCTTGCTCACTGTACCATCAGGATTCAAGCAAGCCGGGCCGAAGATGGCTGAAATGCCAGAAACCGGTCCCCGGAAGCTTGTTTCCTTCCCAGTATAAGAATTGGCTTGGTAGTTTGGTCTGCCCTGTTCCCATGATGCACTGGGCCAGGGACAGACTAATTTGCATGTAGCCAGGTTCTGAGCTGGGATGGTGCAGTGAGCTAAAAAACTGTGATGGATCAAGCCCTGATCTTTGGACTGGGTAGGAGTGTTCTGCTTAATTCAGATACTCTGTCCATCACCACCCCCTTTTCTGAATTGATATTCAGATTCAGCAAAAATTCCTTCATCTGTTGTGATGAGAACTGTACCCCATTGTCAGTGACCAGAGTAGATGGGATTCCTTTCTTTGAGAAAACGTCCTTAAGAAAGTCTAGGACCACTTAAGTGATAGTGCAATGAACACCTTTTTGTGTGACCAAATGAGATGTATAGTCCACCAACACTGCATGAACTTTTTGTACATCCCTAAGTTGATTGAGGGTCCAATTATATCCATGAAAAGTTTGCTGCATGGTTTCGGAGGAACCTCAACAGGGATAATGGAGCTTTGCGGGTGGACTCGATTTGTCACTTTTGGGACAACTGTGAGAGTCCTTCACCAGTTGTTCTACCATATAGTCCATTCTGGGGAACCAGAAATTTGTTCTAATTCAGTTTTTTGTCATGCTCCGCCCTAGTTGACCCTCATGTGCCAATTCCACAATTCTTAGTCTCAAACCTTCAGGAGGTACAAATCTATTCTTGCTATACACTTTACCTCCTATGGTGCTCAGTTCAAACCTGACCTCCCAGAAGTCTCTGATCCCCTCCTCGACTTCACTGCACTTGCTGGGCCACCCTTCCACCATTATTTCCTTTAACCTACACAAACTCCAATCTTCTTCCATGCCTTTTTCCCATTCCTCTTCTGGTAATGCAGGATTCGTTATAGCCATGACAGGACTGTCTAACTTATCCTCTGGCGGTTCCCCTTGCAACTGTGTTCTTGACCGATAATCTGCAATTTTGTTTTCACCCCCAGAACATATTCAACCTTGAAGCAGAAGTTTTCCAGACCCAGTATCCATTTGCAGATGCGGAGTTTATTGTGTTCCATGCCTTTGACCGTACACATGAACATGAGGGGATTGTGGTCAGTTTGGATGGTAAAATGCAAACCCCAGAGGAAGAACTTAAATTGTTTTGCCACCCAGTAGCACGCCTGGGGCTCCTTCTCAATTACTGAATAGTTACTCTCCGCTTTGGTAAGGCAATGGGAAGCAAAGGCGATTATCCTTTCCTCCTTGCCATCTCTTTGAGAAAGTGTAGCTCCCAGGCCCTTTTTGGAAGCGTTGGTAGTGAGAATGTTTTTATTTTCTGGGATCAAAGGTACCTAGCTGGAGAATTGATAACTTCTTTTTTAAGGCATCAACCATGTACCTATGTTGGTCCAGCCATTCCAATGCCTTGTTTTTCTTTAATAGGTCTCGCAATTTTTCACACTTCCCTGAGAAGTTCTTAATGTACTTGGACATGTACTCTAGTAACCCCAGAAGAGATTTTAACTCATCCTTACTCTTAAGATATGTGCCACCTCTCACAGCACTCAGCAAATTGTGTATTGGCCTAAACCCATTCTCGGAGATCAAGTGCTCAAGGTAATCCACAGACGTCACACGGATATGAGACTTGGATTTCTGCACAGTTCGTCCGGCATGCATCAACCTCTTGAAGACATCCCTGAGTGTTTGGTCGTGGGCTTCAGCGGTCCGTCCATACACCAGATGTCATCCTGGAAGCACATGGTGTTGTCCATGTCCTTTAGGATTTGGTTCATGATCTTCTGGAAGACCGCCAGACCTAACGTCATTCTTTTGAGCATGTATGCTCCGTGAAGGGTAATAAATGCAGTGAGTGGTCTAGAGTCAGGGTGGAGATCTACTTGGTGGTAGGTCATGAAGAGATCGATGACGTTAAAATATTTTGCCTGTCCCACGGTACAAAGCATTTTGTTTATGTTTGGAAGTGGGTACCTCTCAACCCAGATGCTTTCATTTAGAGTCCGCAAGTCCACACATAAATGAATTCCTTCTCCATTTGCCTTGGATGCGATCACAATGGTTGACAACCATTCAGACGTGTCAATGGGTTTGTTTGATGCCCATACTGCAAAATCTGTTCAATTCCTTCTCTAAAGGTTCCCTCAATAAATGTAGCACCAGGCGTAGCTTATGCGCAGTGCGTCTGGCATTGGCTTTGAGCTTAATCTTGTGCTGGAAATCATGTAGAAGGCCTAGTTTTTCAGAAAACAATTTAGGTAACTCCTCACATATGCTGGCCCCGGATTGGATGTCATCCATCAAAAGTACCTGATCAAGAATTATACATAACTCTTTCTGATGTTGCCATCCCAATAGACTCAATGCCATTTCCACAATGTAGACCTTCCCCACAGTGCTCCTCCCCTTGAACTCAATATCCATTTCTATCATTCCAATGAGAGCTATGGGTTCCTTTGTATAACCTGAAGGCGAGATGTCTGGCTTCTCTAATGTCACACTCCCCTGCCTGTTCATGCTCACAAAATCAGTATGGCTCAATATGGTAAATGGTGAACAGGAATCAGCATAAATAGTGACAGTCTTCCTATTGAGCAGTACATCGCATTTAGGATAGATTAGGTTAATACTTCCCATTGTGTATTTTACCTGGAAGACCTGTTTCTTTTTATTGGGAGTGACACATTTAACTTCTTTGAACAGGACACTGTCTTTTCCACCACCCTCTCTATTATTTTGTTCCCCTTCTCTACACACTCTGGCAAAACGCCCCCTTCTGTTGCACTTCTTACATGTCACTCTTTTGGCTGGGCATTGAATATTGTTGGCTAAATGATTGCTTCTGCCGCATCTGAAACATCTGAGTTTCTTTTCATTTATTTGGGATTTGTTAAGTAAACCTTCATTCCCCTTGACTTTGCATATTTCCCCTTCCTCCCCACTCTCTTGTACATTTGCTTCTAGGTCTGTTGGATATTTAATCTCTTTGAAACACTTGGCAGTGTGTTCCACTGACTGGGCAATGGCAACTGCTTCCCTGAGGGTGGGATTCTTATCTAACAGTTTTTCCTGTATGCGTATGTTGTTCATGCAACATACTACCTGGTCCCTTATGAGATAATCTGTGGGGTTACCAAAATCGCACAATTTGCTAAGACTCCATAAGGCTGCGATGTAATTAGTCACTGTCTCTTGTTTCACTTGCGATGTACAGAAAAACCTGTGGCGTTCTAACACCAGGTTGAATTTGTCACCAAAATGAGTTTCCAATTTGAGCATGGTACTAGCAAATATGTCCATGGCCTCCACTTCCCCTTCATTCTCAGGTTCAGGCAATGTTTCATAAACTTTCAACCCAGATAACACCAAATTGTGTAGAAGAATATGCTCTTTCGGCATTTGAGAGAAACGGTCACCCCCAATGGTGATTGAGTAAGATTCAAACAGTTTGACCCAGTCCTTCCAGTATATCTTAGACTCTCCATTCTCATTCAGGAATGATGGGGGTTGACTCAAGTTCGCAGCGGCCATCATCATGCAGCAAAATGGAACAACGTTTACCAGAACCCACTTAATAATAGCAAAACAGTAGTGCGAGTTGGCTGAGGTTTCCACCTGGGTGATTTCCAAAGATTAAGCTGTACACAGACAGTGCTCCACTACACCGAAGGCTCAGCTGCGTAACAAAATCTTTTACTCCCGAATAGCAGCTTTTCCACCACAAGGATAGTTTCAGAAGTTGGAAGTAGGTGCCTGGATACTCGGTTCACCTTCAGCTTCCTTGTGCTAAATCCCACAGCTGTAGATATAGAGAGCACACAAAGGGGAGATCACCAAACTGCCCCCTACGCAATAGATCGTCGCAAGTAATACCCAAAAAACGAGGTAAGAACAGAGTAACTCTTTATTGGCCATCCTCTCTCCGACTCTGCCTCACATTGTATCATCAACATTCTAAAGAGGCTCCCAAGGGAGAGTCCACTAGGGAAACAGTGAGGGGTAGGATAGGGTTGTACCACAAGGGCTAGGGAGAGAAAAGGAGATTAGATCATAAATCATAATAAATACAACTTGACATAACGTGTGCATATGCAGTGTGTATCAGACTTCAGTAGGAAAGTTTGTTAAATATCAGTAAGCATGTTGGGAAAATCCCAGGGACTATCGAGAAACATAAGTCATTTCTGAAAACTGATCATCTCTTTATTGTCAATCTTGCTCATATTATCCTGAATCAGCTCACTCTTCCCAAATGAGTCTGGTTCCTCATTTGAGTATGTTATACATATCATAGGCATTACAATAGTATAGACTGAGGTTGACCAACTTGAAATCAGGAAATTTGTGCAAGGACAAACTGCCCTACTAACTCCTACTGACACCTTGCACCCCATTCTTAGACTAGGAGTTTCTCCCTTTATAGAACACGCTTAATGCATTTTATTGTAATTGAATTAACATTTTCTTTATCAATTCCATAAAAGATTGATTATTTGCTACTCATATGAATTAAACTTATGTTTCTGAACAAAGATGATCTACTAAAATTTGGAAACTAAGGGCCAGATGTAGGTAACCAAATACCGGTCGGTAACGTCCAAAAATCGGTAATTTTGGCCTTTACCGACCGGTATTTGGACATTGAGATGTAGGTCGGCCAAAATATACAGAATCGGTAAAAATTCCAAATCGGTAGATTACCGGCTCGGAAATATTACCGAACCGGTAAAATTACCGAATCGGAAATTTTACTGATTCGGAAAATATACCGAGTCGGTAAATGTTCCGAATCGGTAAAATTTCTGAATCGGCAATAATAGAGTCGGTAAATGTACCGAATCGGTAAAATTACCGAATCGGAAATTAAGAAATGGAAAAAGCAACACCATTGAGATGTAGGTCACCCATAAATTACCGAATTCACTGAAAATTCGGTATTTAGGAAACGGCATTTAACATGGATTGAAAACAGGTGGTAACCAGGTGCAGCCTATAAAAAAGGGCCCCAAAATGCAAGACTGGAACCTCAATGGTGGCTTTCTATGTCATAGCAAGACGGCTACGGCTACAGGCAGCAGGTGAGAGGGAATGGAGAAGTGAGGAGCAGGTCTACAGGTAGAGGATAACTCTCTTCCAATTGACAGAGCCAGAGATAGTGCAAAAATACAGACTGCACCCCCAGACCATCATGGACCTGATCAGGGACCTGCACCCACTCCTGGACCACCCAAAATCAAGGGCCCACGCCATCCCACACCATGTGCAGGTGCTCTGTAGCATACACCTGCTTGCATCTGGGAGCTACCAGAGTGTTGTTGCTGCGGTAGGTGGGGTGTCCCAGAGCTGCCTGTCGCGTTTTTTCCGAAAGATCCTGGATGCCACGATGCAGAGAATGGAGCATTACATCCACTTCCCAGACACTGATGCGGACTTGCTCAGGACCAAGACTGACTTTTACCTCATGGCAAATTTCCCACACGTGATTGGCTGCATTGATGGGACCCACATCCCCATTTGCCCCCCAGCTGCCACTGAGCACATATACAGGAACAGGAAGTCATCACACACAATTAATGTACAAGCAATCTGTGATGCCAAGTACTTTATCATAGATATAGTGTGGCCAGGTACCCAGGAAGCACCCACGACTCCTACATATTCCAAAACAGTGGGATCTACACCCGCCTGACAGCGGGTGAATTCGGGGAAGGATACCTGCTAGGTAAATTATTGGGTGACACTCCCTTGATAGAAGATGCAGACGTATGTCAATGTGTGCCTGTGAGTAATGTAATTTTTTTCCTTTCACATTAGGGGATAGTGCATATGCACTCCGTTCCTTCGTCCTGACACCCTACCCCAACCCCACAACCCCCAGCCAGAGACGATACAATGTGGCATATAAATCCACCCGGAACATTGTGAAGTGCACCTTTGGGCTCCTGAAGAGCAGGTTCCGCTGCCTCCACAAAAGTGGGGGGCACGGCAGTACTCACCAGTAACATGCTGTAAGATCATTGCAACCTGTGCAATGTTGCACAACCTCGCAACTAAGAAGGGCACAGAGGTGGAATTGGAGGACTATGAAGGCCATGATGATGAGCAGCCACTACCAGCAGCCAGCACAGTAGGAGTACCAACACCCACAGACGGAAGACAGAGACGGGCAGAGATCACACACAACTACTTTTGAGTAAGTATAGAGACAAAGCACGTGTTGTACTGCAATGCACGTAGTTTATTTGGCACTACGTTAAATGTCCAAAGACACAATTGTTACATACTAGTGTGCCTAGCACTACTTGGTGGACGGGGGTTACCTCACCCTGACATGTCCAACTGAATTTGGCAGACTCACTGCTTGCGCCCATGAACAGCACTGCGTGATGCGTGAGGTTGGCTTAGTTCCAAGTCTGCTGTGACAGCGCCGGCACTCTGGCGTCTGCTGCTCCTCCGTATTTCAGGGACAGGGGTGCTGCTCCTGCTACTAGTGGTATCTGTGTCCCCTACACCTTCTGCTCCTGTGGTGGCTGACTGGTTTGTTAGCAGCACTTCCATAGCTGTAGTGACTCTCCCCATCCAACTCCAACGAATCCAAAACGCCTCAGCCAGGATCATATTAGACATCCCGCGCAACGAACACATCTCTGGCCACCTGAAAGACCTCCACTGGCTACCCGTCAATAAGAGGATCACTTTCCGACTGCTAACCCACGCACACAAATCACTCTACGACATCGGACCAGAAGGCCTCAACTCACGACTGTCCTTCTACACCCCCTCCCGCCAACTACGTTCCTCCAGCCAAGCCTTCGCCACTGTACCTCGCATCAACAAGACCACCATGGGAGGCAGATCCTTCTCACACCTGGCCGCTAAAACATGGAACTCACTCCCCACTTACCTTCGCCTTACCAAGAACCACCTAGCTTTCAGGAAGCAACTTAAAACGTGGATATTTGACAAGTAATCCTCCTCCCCTCCCTAAGCGCCTTGAGACCCTCTGGGTATGTAGTGCGCTATATAAATTCTTTGACTTGACTTGACTTGACTCTTAGATTAATCAAAATACCACTCTGTCTCGCTTCATCCATACACTATCTACTCAATGATTCAAAATAACGCAATTTTTTGGTTTTTAGAAACTTGTTTTAGTAAACCAATTTTTTGTTGAAAAAGAAATGTTTTCGTTTTCTTTTCTGTATTATTTTACATTTGCATTTTTTCACACCATGTATACATATAAATCATTCTTTTTACATATATACAATTTATCTACAAAACGACAATATACATAAAGATAATATAACAGTTTATCTCACGAACCAAAAATTAGGTTCTAGTGCCCAATTATTTATAAACAGGAAAGGATATGGCATATAAATATACAACCTTATTCCTTAGTCTTGATCATCACAGTGTTTTTACAGAAAAAGCCTAGGAAGAGAATTTCCGATTCGGTATTTGCCGACTCAGTAAATACCGATTCGGTAATTACCAGGTCGGGGTTTCTGAATTTTACCGAATCAGTATTTTTTACCGATTTTTTTACCTACATCTCATTTTCCTTTTCTAAAATACCGAATCGGTAAAAATCGGTATTTTAGAATCGGTAAAAATGAGTTACCTACATCTGGCCCTTAAGCTCTTAAATAATTCTCATTCTGACTAAACTTTAGATAGAAATTGAGATTAATATTTATGATCAGCTCCTGATCTTCTCAACTACAACGGCAAAGGTTTGTTGACCTGTTGGGCTGCAGCACACAGGGGATCAGCCTTGCGTGTGATGGTAAACCACGTTTATTTAAACTGATTCCTGCTCCAACACATACATGCTAGAGTCTTTCTGTCTAGACTGAGGCAGTGGGTTGATGACAAGGGCATTCTAATTAGGATCATGACTGGATTTAACCTAGAATTATTAGAATAGAGCATCCTCAGATGCATTTGTTTCAACCTAATTATATTAAACTGTAGAAATAGCCCTCTATCCAGCACTCATACATTATGTCAGGCATTTGAATCAAGTAGCTGTGAGTCATTGTTGACTGGCCTGAAGGATACAGGAATGTAGGCTCCTCTGATGGAGGTGGGACAAGCCTGGCAGGAGTTTTGGCCCCTCTACCTGGATCACCTTGGAGTTTTCAGTATCCCGTTGGAGTATGGCAGTGTTTGAATTTGAATGAGCCCCCCACAATAATCCTTCAGAGCAGAAAGGAATGTGCTATGGAATGGTGGCGGTTGAGGTCCCAATGCTTCTCTTTGCAGATGTTGCAGTTCTGTTAGCAAAGATGACCAAAGTCTCAAAGCACTAATTGTCAACCCTAGAAAAAGTATGATTATTAGCAAACCTTGAAATAAATATGAAGATAACGAATATGGACAGTGGTAGAGTTGATTCTAGCTTCAGTTCTCTCTAGCAGGCACTCGCCTCAAACATGTATCTGCATTAGTTATCTGGTCGATTACATTTGCCAAATCAGGTTCCTAGTAGCCTCAAGTTGCAAAGTTGGGTGGTAAACTTTCAATCATAAATATGTGTAGGTGTTTGTTATGGAGTCTTTGGAGATTCCTGAGTAACTGCCCAAACCTGTCTCACATAATGAAAATCACCAATAGATGGAGAAAAGTTTCTTCACAATGTTACTTTCTCTCCAGGCACCAATTGATATGAGAACCTAGCTGTGAGATTCCCCATTGGAAGATCAGACAGCCACCAAGATGTACTTATTTGGTAACTCCCATTAGGCTGCTTTTCAAAATAATAAGTGAGGTGTGCTCGATGTAAAATGTGTTTTAGTTTCCAGCTCGTGTATATTTTGGATTACATTTATTGTATAAATTGTCACAACCTGTAGAGTTTAATAAAGACAATAAAGGAGTATATAATTGCTAGGCTGAAAGACAGCTGTGAAACAATAAATGATAAAGCTACTAGAATCTCACAAAGTTTGGATTTTTAGAAAAGAAGACAGAACTGCTTACAGGCAATATCTTCCTTTAATCTTAACCCCCTCCTTGATGAAAAGCCAGTTTGAGAATACATTTGCTTAACCCAACTAGCCCATTTGTCCTTTAGGTAAGTAACAGGTAATTGGATGGATGAGGGCCATAATATGAAAACTATGTATGCTTTAGTTGCAATATTGAGGCAAAACTCTAACCAATTTCACCTAATGATGTGCTTTCTATGAGAGCCTGCGGAAGCTTGACTCATTATTACAACAAGGCGAAAGGTTTATATCAGGTTAACAAACAACAGATACAAAGTTCAAGAGCGGATGGTTTGCCTTATTTAACACTTGTTATAAACATTATTGCTGCTATATCATTTTATATATCAACTCATTAAGTCATCAAACAATAACTAAATAAATAAATACTTAACAACTGTATGTAATTTAGGGAATACTATTTTACTTATATTTTAGTTGAGTTGCTGGCTGCTAGGTTTATAGGGGTAAAAGATGGAAAGTTAATTAAGTAATATTCAATTAACAATTTGTTATTAATTGTTAATAAATTATTTAATTGATTCTTAATTATGAAATATATGCAATACTGATTTCTTTTACTCATATCTTGTTGCAGGATGCTAGATTTGTAGTGGTATAGGTTGGGAAGTTAATAAGCAATAATTAATTAACTACTAATATTTGTAAATTAATGATGTCATTGCATTTTATATATGTAAATTGTGCAATACTTTTTAATTATATTGTATTTGCAGGCTGTTTGGTCTGTAGGGGTCTAGGCTGGGAAGTTAATTAGGTAATAATTAATTAACAGTTATTTAATGATGGGGGAGCGGCCTGATGCCGATGGAGTGAGATGCACTCCTCCGAGCTCTACTCAGCCAAACCCCATTGGAATTATCCTTACAGGAGTACCCCATTCTGCGACCACCAGGACCCCCCCTCAATCCTCCCTCCCCTGGGGCACCAAGTGAGGACGGAACACCCTGGCTGAACAAGCTGCCGTTGCTGATTTCCAAAGCGAGGCCACCATCCAAGATGGAGGCGGCCTAATGGTGACTTGTCAACAACAATGCCTGCTGCCGAGCGTTGGTTCTGCGATGTTACACGAGCAGTGGTACACCCTATGAGCAGTCGGTGGAGCCCCGAGCCGTATCATGGCAGTTTAGACCCGGCCCTAGACCGGTCTCATCTGGAGCAGAGGCAGCCTGTCCAGGCCGATCTGGGGCTCACTGATGACCTCTGTGATGAAGAGAGCAGTGGAGCAGATAGGAGGCTGAGCGAGTGCAGTGCTTCATTGGGCTCCGCCAGTGGCGCCTTTCCTGTGCGATGTGCCCTACCTGAAGAGCACTGCCTGCTGTATGCAGAGCTTGCATCTGGCAGCTCCTGGAACCGCTGCTACTCCGCCCAATCTAGCTGCTAAGGGAAGGATCCTGCCTGCCCTGACAGCTGATTCTCTAGGCACCATAACTCTGTGCCTGAGCTGGGGCCTATGGCACCGGAGGAGAGCTGCTCAACACCAGCAGTGAGGCCCTACTGACATTGGCTTAGTTTTCATTTCTGAGATAATCCCATTTGGGATCCAATGTCCAGTCCACTGACCCTTTACTTGGACTCCTGGAAGAATTGGTGCTGTCCTGGGAGGTTCTACATGTGGGTCTAGGACATGCTATGCTTGGGCCCATTGTAGTGCCCTATTGAATTGAGGAGTGGTCTGCCTCTGTTCCTCCCCACCACTTCCTATTATTCATTGTTGGCTGCCCTTCTCTGTGACACTCATGTGTGCAATTAGGAACTTGGGAACTAGTTGCTATCCAGAGGAGTCCTATGCACCTACAGGGACAACTCACGGTGGATCCTCTGTTGCGGGGCCTAATACCCAGTTCCATTGTGACCGCTTCTTGCACTAGGGATCATTCGGATTATGCAACCTGTGGTGGGACCTAGTAAATAACTATCACAAGTTGGCTTCCTCTGATGGCCAATTGCCATTGCTTGCTCCCTATCTTGGGTAAGATCTCCAAGGAGTGCGACCTGGGCGCTGGTGATCTGGCTGAAACTGCGGTGATGCTGAAGTGGCGAGAACTATGAGGCCACTGCCTCCAGAGTGTCTACAAGGTGAGCCAACACTGCTGGATATTTTGCAGGCCATTGCTGGGTCTAGGGAGGCACTGGATGCAAAGTTTGACGAACTGAGATCAGAGTTCAGCTTGCTAAAAGAGGATCACAACCGACTGGCTGATAGCTTCACAACAATGGAAAGGGACATGGGTGGCTTCCCTACGGATAAGGCATCGATGTGGGAGTGGATGACACACATTGAGAACAAACCCTGGAAGTTAGGACTGAGGACAGTGAAAATAGGTCAGGGAGGAAAAATATCTGCGTCATAGGGCCCACTGATGGGACAAACATGGTGAACGTTCTGGAGCGATGGCTGCATGAGGAGGTGACACTGTAGGGCCCTTCCTTTTTTATGCCCTAGAGCAGGCACACAAAGTTCCTGCCAGGCTGCCTCTGCTGGGTGCCTCTCCTAGACCGGTGATTGCTAGGCTTCTCTCTTATAGAGACCATGATCATGTCCTTTAACAGGCCAGAGTAAAAGGTGACATTAAGGTTGGAAATAGCAAGGTGATGATCTTCCCTGATTTCACTAAGAAGGTAGAGAGGAAGCAGTCTACATTCATAAAGGCCAAGCGGTGCCGATGCAGATTGGTACTGAACTATGTAATGTTGTTCTGAGCCCGACTGAGGATGGTGAACCCAGAGGGGGTACCATTCTTCTGTTCCCTTCAGGAAGTGTGGGATTGGCTTGAGATGCATCCACAGACCAGGACTGATAGAGAATTACCAGATCAACCATGTGGAAGGAGACAATCAAGATGGTGAGTTGGGATGCTACATGGGGCAGTTCCGTTGGGTGAGGAGGACCAGCGGGAATGACAGAGAGCAGTGGAAGTAGCAGCCTCGCTGAGTGGATGAGACATGAGTCCGTCATCATCATTGACTGGAGTTGCTGCCCCAGAATCCGATCTAACAGTTGGAGCCAGCTCAGATGGGAACTCTGATGAACATCTATGAATGCCCACTCCTGGCAAAGCAGATAAAATGATCTGACACTATTGATGAGTGGTCGGATTACTGTTGACTGATGTGAGATGTTTACCCAGGTTCCTAGTGCACCTTGATGGGGAATGGGGAGTGTTTGGAGGTGTTGAGGAATGTCATTGTTTTCCTTTACTATTTGCTACTAGCTGGAAGGGGGGCATCTGGGTGGAGCACTCCTTTCTGGCCTTCCCGACAGATTTCCTTACAGTTCCTGGGGGTTCACCCACTGATGCTAATGAGTTGGTTGCTGGTTTAGATGGGGGTACTTACCTGCTTGTCCTGGGATGTGGGAGTTTGGGTGTTTCTAGTTTGATTGTTGAAGGGGCGACCATGGTGTGTGCCCTGACTAGACATATCCCATTTGGCTTCTGGGAGGAGTGGCTCTCTGCTTGGATATATAGAGGTATAGGGTGCCCCAAGATTTTACTCACACACATTTTTTCCTCTCTTAATAGACCCATCTTCTTGTCAAAGAGGGTGAAGCTTTACTGCGCAGGTGCAGGAGACAAGCCTACTTTACCACTTTTTGGCTATGCTGTCATGTTCTTATCTAGGACCCTAATTCAATATTCCCGATTTATGCCCTTGTGAGGTTATAATCAATAATGTCCTGACAACGGCATAAGAATCAGATTCATATTCAGTAATAGCTCATGCAATCCAAAGCACAGCATGGCTACTCCCATCGACTCCTAGAAAGCACATCGCGTTCTTTAAACAAACCAAGCCTCCAGCAGCCCGGGAAAACCCCCCTGCTTTTGTTTTGATTTGAACAAGAACTCCTGAAGTCCTGCAAGAACTGTTAGTTATTGGTGACGTCTTATGTCCAATCTTACGTCAAACCCGGCACCTTTCAGGTATAAAATACCAACAGTTGCCTTAAGCAAACACACGGTGGTTTGGAGCAGAGCGGCCATCTACTTGCCCGAGAGACCAGCTGATGCGAGTGCCCACGGAAGCCGCCCCTCTTGTTTGACACACTGAGAGAGACACTGTCTTTTTCTCCAGCTGAGAAAATCCAGCTCCGGTGTTTCCAGCCTACCCTTGCGGGTTGCTGGGATATCGAGTCCTGAGGAAAGAGATACCAGACCTCCCACATTCTATTACCAAGGTACGGAGCTGACTAAACCCTTAGGAGAATTCTTGATGCAGATTCTTGGCAAAATTATCTTGAACCAACTTAACTTAACATCGCTACTTACTTGTCCCTTCCCGAGTATTAGGCTTAGGTCAGGTACACCGGGGTAGGCTTAGTTAGAAGCACCATTTGAGCCTTTTAGCCAATGCATATATGTATGTATATATTTTATCCATTTTAAAGTATCAGATGGCTAAGAAACCGTATCAATGCTTTTACAGTATTATTTCATAATACTACTTTTACTGTACGCACTTTACTTTACTTTAAGTATTGCAATTGTGGCAATTCATTTCTCTAGCATGAGAAGGAAGACTGCTCAATAAATAACACCTTTTTATTGAAAACGCCCGTCTTTCCATTTCTCTGCATTCTGGTGAAACTAAGTATGCACTGTTGACTGAGTGAAATATCTGTCTATTGTTTTCACACGACTCTAGAGATATACTCTTATTCTGAGGGAGCAAAGTTGTCATGTTTATGCGGTTGTCGGAAACTGAATCCCTTCTTGTCTAAGCCAGGGAAGGTTATCCATCCCTCTTCATTCGAGAAAGTTTACAGTGACCTCTGAGCTAGCTGGCGCAAACCTAAATTAAGTTTAACATAGTCAGTAGAGACCTAGATGACCTCAGTCCTACGTCTACACTGCTGTTTATGTTATTCCAATGCACAGAGCCTATTGGGTTAATAGGAACTACACTACAATGCAAGGGGGGTAAGGGCAAGGGGTGTCATGGTATAGGTGCGCCTGGGGTCCCCTTTCAATGTACAAGGCAGGTGTTTGATTCAGCTGGCAGTTATGTTCTGGTTACAGGGCATGTTGATGGCTGAGATGTTGCTATAGGTAGTATCTTCTGCCCCAATGTAGACCTCGCAGTGTTCCTTGATGATCTTTTTTGAGTTTGGCCCCACACCAGATGGGCTTATTTATTTTTGATGGGGATTATAACTGTGTGGCGGATTCCTGTACTAGATCAATCACACCCGCTGCTGGTAGAGTCTCTGATCCACCGAGTGGCACACGCATTCTCTGCTTGGCAGAGAGAATGGGAGATGGTGGACTCCTGGTGGTTACAGCATATGGGAGAATGGGACTATTTGTTTTTCTTTAGCCTACAAGAATTGCAAGTGCATCTAGATGCACTTCTGTAGTCGCTGGACGTTCATGAGATGGCTCGCACTACAGAGTACCTACCCCTAACTTCCTCTGATCCCAATCCTCTCCAATTGGGACTGCTTTGGGTAAATGCCAGACCTTGCATTCCAACATTGAGGTTGCAACTGGAATCCTTATAGGACCCGGTATTCCATGATACGGTCGTGTTTGCTGTGCACAGTTATTTTGATAAAAACGCCGGTTCTGGGTCATTCCCGTCTGGCAGAGTGGAACACGCTTAAAGTGGTGATATGTGGCACTTGCATTTCTGAGTCGGTGGACGTCCGATGGACACTCTTGTCACTGATTATTTGGCATCCCATTTACCTGACATTATCATTTAATGTTGGTGATGTATGAGAGTCCATTACAGAGATTTAGCAGAGAAGGTGTGTTTCAGTTTCATTGCACATCCATACAGATGTATCTTTGATATCACAACAGGACGTAGTATGTGAGCAATGTGAGGGTGTCACAGAGATTAATAGGTGTGATCTTGATGAGGAGGTGCTGTTATGTGACACAATTAAATGCACACTTCACTATCCCTGATTATGAGATGTAAACAGATTGACTTTGGTAGAGTGTTCCAGTGCAGTGTCAGTGACCTGGCAAAAGAGGGCATAATAGAGCTTTAATTTTGTTATACATTGTGAGAAATTCCAAACAGAGGCCCACAAAATATGTTTGGCCCAGGGACCCCAAATCCCTTACAAGGTCCATGGCATGGTATCTATTTGCTGAGGAGTCTATGTAAACGGGTAGGAGTACAGCTTACCATTGGTTGCATCCATGACGGTGTCAGTTTTGGATGTCATTAAGCAGGAGCAGCAGCAACAGTATGTGTACGATCAGCTCCATGGAGACACAGGACTTGTGCAGCTGATTACAGGTGAGTTTCAGCCTCATATCCCTCCCTGTCCACCAACTCAGATGTGGTGGTTGGACCACCACAATCACGTCATCGGGAAGGCACATCGTAATTGGGCTGGCAGTAACACTGGTGGCCCGGCCTCTGGACAGAGGCACTGGCCTATCCTGCTGCGACCGTGGTCGAGAATTCCTGGCAGCGGCAGAGAGGCTGAGGACATCTTTCATCTATGAAACCTCATGCATCGTAATAGGGCGGCTGGGCCGCCAATTGTACGGAGGGGATTCAGATGCCGTTTCCACAGCTGTCCATGACCGCCAAACTCGTAATCAGACCCTAAGTCTGAAGGGAGAAATCTTTACCAGTAGAAGGCACAAATAGTATATTGCCAACAAGGGACTTTTTCAGGGTACAAATTTCTCCTGCTCTGAGTTTTCCCGTCAAAAGTCTACGACTTCACCAGCCTTAATCCAATGGTTATCTAATGATGTGGCGCTTTCTTCAGCCACACCCTGCTGTCTTGCTGCACTTATGATTTTTGACTTCCATTTCAGAGACTAAGATCAAAGTTAAAACTTACGACAGTGTAGAACATGTTTTCTGTTTCCAACTTGGACTCCATCGCAGTCAGCCTTAACTTCCACCTAGGTACCCGTCAAATGCAAACAGATGATTGCAGAAGGCTCTTAACATTTGTTGGTGCTATTTTTAACCTTAAACTTAAAAAATTAATAACTCCAGTTCCCGTTATTCGATTTTTGTCACTTTGGCCATTAAATCTATTAAAATGTATTCTATATTTCTAAATTAGTTTGGGATTATTCTTGTGTTGTATTTTGACCTAATTACTGTTTGAGTACTGCATAAATACTTTACACCTTGCAGCTAAATTTAGCCTGTTTGCTTTGTGCCATAGCAACCAGATAGTTGACCTCAAGTTAATTTAGTAACTGTAAGTGTTCACCCGGGCAAGGGTTGTGATTATTATTTGAGGTGGGTACTCATGCTTCCCAACTAATACCGCAATGGACTCTCCTTTTGATATTTTGTCCCTCAATCTTCTTTCCACAATCTTCTTGTATATCAATATTCTTGGGCTCGATGTTCAGTAGGACAATTCCCCCAACCATCCAACCAGCAGTCCCTCAGATAGTTTCCACCTGCTCAGAGCATGTCTGTGATTTGTTTTTGCAAAAATGGTGACTAACTGCTTGGTAAAGCATCTGCAAATCGTGGTCTGAGCATTTATTTTCCATTGTGAGGTAAGTACTCTAGTAGCAGTACATTGCTGCTGAGAATACAGCTAGTACTTTATAACTAGGCCCTCCTGAATAACCACAGCCAAATCTGACAAATTTATAAGGAAGCTCGAATTTATTAAATGTATACATTTAATAATTAAGTAAAAGGCAAGCACATAGTAACCATTACATATGCAAAAAGACACATTTCCCCTATGCATATAAATATATCATATTGTTTTAGTGCTCATGCACTGTCAAGGGGTGTTCAGACCAGTGCTTCACTTGTAAAATATTGAGTTCAGGTGCTCACATTTTTTAAGGAGGTCACACCCACACCCTCTGGCTCCTCCCCCTCACTCTGCTGGCTCTACCCACTTTCTCTATTGGCCCCACCCACCCACATCCAGAACTAGTATTGCTGAACGTGCCATAACAAGGGTTAGAATCAAAATCTCCAGGTTGAAAGGTCAGGAAATGTGCCATGTGCATGGCCTTAAGGATGCACAACACGACATGCTATACCCTGTACTGTGCATCTGTGTGTGATGGTCAATCACTAGATGTGTGTCATTGAAGCACAGATGGGCCAAGCTGTGGCACAGCAAGATCTTGACAAGGTGCCTGTCACCCACAGGGTGTATGTCCGAAAACACCACACATCCACCCCGAGAGGTGGAAGACTGAGCTCTACACACCCATGATACCTCACCTCCACATCCTTGGCCCACAGGAAGCACATCAAGGCCCCATTAGCTCCTGAATACACAGGCTGCAGGTTCTGACTTGCAGAATCAGTGCAGGTGCCCAGCAGTGATTAGAGAGCTCCTGCCTGGAGTCCAGAGCTGGCAGCGAGCGGACCAGGGTAAACTCTGAATATGAAGCCCTGCTGTTCCTTTCTGATGATGCCTATTCTGGAATGTCACTTACTCACACCTGCCAGCCAAACCCCTTCTTCCTTGCTGCAACCGGACCCTCCAAAAAAGAAGCATCAATCAATGAAATACACTCTCAGGAACGCAGGCTTGCCGTCGCCATATTCGATCATAATGTATGTTTCACAACCCATGCTCCATAAATACAGCAGCAGTTTCGGCCCCACTACAGAGAACAAGACGTGATTCTTTGTGATATTATATATAACATTTATACCATCTATGATTTTTAGGTGAGCCGCACCAATACTTTATAGAAAAAAGTTGCAGTTGAGCTCTATTTGCAATTGCTGCTCATATTTAATTTCCTGCTTGATAAGGTCCTCTAAGTTGTTCATCGCCATGCAATGTCCGGTTTTGTTTAGCATTACTCCATATGGACATAAACAAAACATTCCAGTCTCCTCTAACCATCTCAAGCTTCAAATCCAGTAAACTGTGAGAAAAAGTGGTGATGAATGTTCAAGGCAACAGCAAACCAAGCCTCTCCCTTACAGCCTCCTGAGAAATTCCCAGGTTAAGCAGCTACAAATTATTTCAAACAGATGAGAGAGCGCAAACTGAACAAAATGTATGAGTGCACCCGAATTGCAAGTAGTATGCACAATTCATAAAGAGAAATGCTATGAGTGCTGAAAATATATTCATCTATACCTTGAAATGTGTAGCTAGTCTAGAGATTTTATATAGAAGTAGAAGTAATGTAGAAATGTGTGAAAATGTATAACCTTATTAGACGTGATTAATCAGGATCCATGTTATGTAGCTGCTAATGGAAGAAATTACGCTGTAAGGCATAGAAGGGAACGGGCCTCATGGCTAGGCCAGAAGGGTTCAGAAACGAAGATTGCTTTTCATATACATGGATTGCACTAATGTTACACTGATTTGTTTATTCATTGAATTTATATTTCATAGATGTGTTTTCTTATTATGCTAAGAGAAAGAAGCTAACATGTTATTTTAGTTAACTTGCGAAAGGGTTGTAGGCCTGAAATGATGAAAGGTTTTTGATTTGCACGTACTGGTACAGGCCGAACTGTGTCAGGGGAAAATGTTGCAAGCTTCTGTTAGAAGTCTATGAGAAATGAAGATTCAGCTACGGATGTCTGTCTGCAAATGTGAGGGGGATCCAATTAATAATTGGATGAATAGAACGTTGTTCAAGAGATTGATGTAGACATGGAGGAGGGTTCAGGAATGTTTTAGGGGGTATTGGCGGGCCGGAGAAGAGTCTGAGAAGCAAGGTCAACGCTAACGCACGAGGCCCAAGAGAAGAACAGCATGGAAAAAGCCAGAAGAGACATCACGTGAGGGGCGTCTCGCAAGGGGCGTCTCAAATGTTGTTGTATTTTTGTATTAGGGTCAGCACCCCGGGGTGGAGAGAGAGCAGATGCCTGAGGACCCTTTAGAGAGCGGATGGGTAGGCAGAGAGGGGTCATGACTGGCGATCATAGGTTTTCATCTAGAGACTAAGTGTGGGTGATCTCCTTAGGGAGCCATTCACAGCTGACACCTTTGGTAGGTTGGGGTTCTGTTAAGTAGGGATACCATCCAGAGCAGGGTAGGGACAGCCTAACCTGAACCTTTCACTCCTGCTGTAAATGACGGAGAGATCACAATACGTGTCTATGCTTGCAGCCCTTTTGATTTTAGAACTGGTACTCGTAGTGTTCTTTGCTCGCTTGAGGGCCTTTCGAGAGCACATGTATGTAGTGGTGCCTGTATATCTTTTGAATCTCATTCTGAGATGCCTGTACTTGCAGTTAACCTTAACCTTGTAATAAATCTTTAAAAGCTAGAAGTAGTTTGTGGTTTTTCCGAGCGAGTCCACTATTGATTGAGTTAACCTGGTATTGGATGCACTTTCTTTCCTCAAAGACAGGCAATAAAGGTTCAGTTGACCAGAACGGGGTTTAGATCTAGAGTGATAAGATAGAGATCTACAATCTCGCCCTCGCAGTTGGTAGCTATAGAGGATGGTTGCCTTCTTGAGGAAGGTGATCTAGGCCAGGTTAGATTACCCCAAGGCCCCTAGAGAGCGATGATCGGAAGAACCGCCCGCCGAAGAAGGACCGGATGACGTGAGACAGAAAAGCAGCAGTATCGGTCGAGAGTGAGTATAAAGGGTCATGCGTGTTAGATTGCGGTGTCTTTGTGTTGTATCTATGTTGTAATGTCTGGCGGAGTTGAATGCCTGTAGAGTGACTGCGGAACAGGTTGTGAGCGCGCGCAACCGGTGAAAATCTTAAGTTCAAGGAGAGCTTAAGTGGTTCGGGTGTATCGGACATCCAGAGTAAATGTCAACCAGTGTGAAGGGGGTCATGAGGTACCATTGATCGCCCGCAGGACCGTGATAGGGGGAACGTAAGTGTGAGTGCGTGAGTAACGGACGCTGGTCGGAAGTTACTGTGTGTAAGCAACCTATCAGAGAGACGGAGGACGTTTCGTCAGTTGTGGTGACAATTACAGATAGACTGTGGACGTACAGTCAAGAGAAGTGACGGCTTGGTCGGAAGTAGTCATTTTTCGGTGTATGAATGGGACGCATGCATGACCGGGAGACTAGCTGAGAAAGGAGGGGTGCTGCTGCGAAGCGGAGGCGAGTGACGTCAGAAAGTGCCGCGCTGGGATTGGCCGGCCAGAGCAAGACCGCGCTGTGATAGGCCAGTTAGCAAAGCTGCGCTAGGATTGGAGGATTGTCATCAGGAAGTAAACAGCATAGCGAGGTCGGAAATTGTACGTTTAATCATGAAATGTTTTAAATGGTTAAGAGCGGCGTTTAAAAGAGAGAGACGAAGATCTTATGATGGGGAAGAAGCCCCGCCGGAGGGTACACCAGCTTATTATATGGCAGCCAATGTTGGGCTACACACGATAATGTGGATTTCAGAGTGGAGTAAGATTACAGAAGGAAATGAGGAACTAACGTTCCCAAAGTACGGGACGTTCAGATTAGAGGTGCTACACCGATTAAAAGCAGTCATGACCTCAATGAGACCTATGCCTAGACCGACCCAGTTTGAAGCTCTCAATGCGTGGATTAGGGCAGCGCACGAGAGGAACCTGAATAGACGACAAGAAAGGGTGAAACGATCGGTAAGAGCAGTGCAGGATGCCAAATTGGATGCGGATGCTAAAAGATGGAGAGTGCATAACATTGAAGTAAACAAATTGTACCCAGTATTAGAGGTGACCGGTAACAAGAGCCCATTTGAGGAAGATGAGGAGAGCGAGACAGAAGACAGCCTGATAAATAGGTTACTAACAGATAGGCCACCCCCGTACAATAAAGAGACAGGAAATGTCGAGCCATGCAGGGAAGGGGGGCCTAGCAAAGGGGAGTATGGACCGCTTCCCACTACAGATTGGGATCCCACGGCAAGTAAAGAGTTGTCTCAACCTAGTCCGGTGCAGAAGGTAGTCGGAAGATTTGTGGTACAAAGGGTGCCAGAAACTGAGTGTGCCACTTCCTACGCACTGCCAGATGCCCTGCAAGTACCTGTTACTATAGGCCCTATAGTATCGATCTATGACCCAGGGAGAGAAAAAGGGGAGGAACAGGTACGACTAGACAGGGAGAGAGCAGAAATGACAAGGAGGAATGATACAATCAATTCACCAAGTCAGTTGACAAAACCGAGAGATTGGAGCACCCCAGTTCAAACAGCAGTAGATCCAAAAGGGGATCCGGGGGGCCCGAGATGGCCGGAGGATCTGAGGGGATCAGGACGGAAATCCTTCCAGGAGCTAAGTGAGTACATGAGGAAATGGGATGAGGCAGTGGAGGCTCACAAGAGCATCATAGCAGCGGAAGCTGGAAGGGAAAGCCAGGATAGCAGGACCCGGACTCACTGTGGGGCTGACGAAAGCAGTCCAGAGTGGGACGGGAGGGGTCAGGACAGTAGAGGAGACACTTGTCCTACCAGGAAAAGAGGGAGACCAGACCTGGAAGACAGGAGCCCCGAGTGTGGGGGGGTGTCTCGCCCAATTCACAGCGAAGGAGATAGGAGAACGCAGGAGTACAGGAACAGTTTTAAGTGCACCCACTATGCGTCTGACAATAGTGGGCAGAACGAGAGTTGCGAGAGGTCTCGCCATAACCCCCGTGACTACGGACAGGAACGCAGTCCTGGGGAGATGGGGAGCCGAGAAGGAACCTACCGTATCTTGAGTGACACTAGGCAATGGGAAGATAGCGACAGAAGGGAGAACAGCAGGGAATCCTATCAGGGAGCAAGAGAGGGCAGAGAGAATGAGATTGGGGGAAACAGGCCCGTGTTTCACCACCTTCCAAGGCCGGATAGCAGAGCATGGGACTTAGAGAGATGGGAACAAGGGAGGAGACTCCTTAACTCCCCTGAGCCCAAGCGTAGGACTCGGAGTTGGGATGGTAGAGAGACCAGTGAACCCCCTAAGAAAGAGATATTGCGAGCCGAGATAAAAGCTAAGAGACTCGATGTCGCCAGCCTAAAATCAGATCTGGATGACATGGTGGATGGTACCTTGCCTCTAGAGAGAATGGAGATATATGAACAGGATGAGATACTGTTCATGGCAAAGGACATCACTCGGAAAGCGAGAGCGGCACATGAGAAATTAGTCGAACTAGCGGGAAAATATATGGTAGACCTGTCAAGGACCAAAGCATTACAGGGTAACCATAGGCTCCATTATTCCGATCAGGACCTAGATGAGCGAAGAACAATAGGATTAAAAACACATATAAGGGAACTGATCACGGGAATAAGGACATGGAGAGCGCTTGATAAATGG
Organism: Lissotriton vulgaris; assembly: GCF_964263255.1. Classification (NCBI taxonomy): domain Eukaryota; kingdom Metazoa; phylum Chordata; class Amphibia; order Caudata; family Salamandridae; genus Lissotriton; species Lissotriton vulgaris. Next base: position 921,413,232 of record NC_141693.1, read on the forward strand.
GAAGAAAGGTGGTCCAAGAAAGGGACCGTCAGGAGAAGCACGCTTGGGATGACCCCGGAGGGAGGACTACAGAGAATAGAGGCATACCCTTTGCGTGAAGTTGCAAACGGGAATTATGTGCATGTGCCATGGAGTAGAGGAGACTTAGCAGCTTTTACCAACTCCTTCCCTAAATTGAGGGAGAACCCAGTCGAGTGGTATAAACAGGTGGAGAGGTTCGTGAAAATCTCCAAGGTACTGTGGATAGATCTGAATACACTGTTTGATATAGTGGTACCAGGAGACTTGTGGACAGCATGTAAGGTTAGTGCTGAGTGGCCCACATCAGAGCCAGAGAGAGATGCACGAACCAATGGGCCGTCCGAGACAGTAATGGTAAAATACGAGAGAGTGATAACTTGGCTGAAAGACAAGGTGCCTATGCAAGATATAGACTGGGTCAAAATAGATCGAACTAGGCAAGAACCCAAAGAGACAGTTCATGAATATTATGAGAGATTGCTGAAGGCGTTTAAACAATATAGCGGGTTGGATGTAATGAACCCGAAAGACATAGGGCAGTTTGTGTCTAAGTTTGTCTTAGGGTTGAGACCGGATATTAGTTTAATGATTCAGCAACACTTGATTTGTTGGCAAAATAAACCTTTGGATGAAATTCTGAGATATGCTAGGTACTGTTGTGATGAGATAGACTCAAAGGCAAAGAAGCTAAAGGAAAAACTGATGGTGGTGCAGATGCAGTCAGCTGGCAAAGGGGGACAACAGCAACAGCAGCAGGGGACAGGGACTGGGGGTAAGAAGCAGTATAGTCAGAACAAGGGCAATGAGGAGAACTCCACCTTCAGACCTAGGGTGGACATTGCGGCATTGAAAAAGACGACCCGGTGCCATCAGTGTAACGAGGTGGGGCATTGGAAACGCGAGTGTCCCTACAACATTGAAATTGGAGAACAAGAGGTAGAGGAGGAAGAGATTCAAAGCACTCCAGGAAAAGGGGTAACGCCGTACCAAGGGAAGGTGGTCAAAGGGGGGACCCCAGCTCCGCGAGCCCAGTTCCCTCAACCACCCAGAATAGGAACAACTGGAAAGACCTATAGACAAATGCCTCTTTTAGTAGGAGGAGAGGAGTGCTATTACGTTGATCCCTTAACCGGACAGAGAGTAGAGAGAGAAGACTGTACCCTCGGGGCAGCCTTAGACGTCGATCAAAGGGGACCCTATGTTGAGGCAGAAGTGGCAGGGTGCCCCACGACATTTTTAGTGGACACAGGAGCCACCAGATCCACGATAAGATCAGCTGCAGTTCCAGGCTTGCCTATGTCTGGAGAGACTATTCAAGTGGTGGGGGTCGCAAACAGGAGAATAACGAGCTCATTGACGGAACCGGTACAGGTGAAAATAGGAAAGTACAGCGATGAGCATCAGTTTGTGGTTTGCGATTCTAGTCCTGTATGTTTATTGGGAAGAGACCTATTGTGTAAGTTAAATTGTACCATATATTGCACCCCGCAGGGAGTGGAGGTATTAACCAATGATGATGACGCTGACTTCAAAGTCGCAAATTCAAGAATATGTGTGGAGCTGTATCCCACTTTGACAGTGGATGAGCTACCCTGGGATCTAAGGGAGACAGTGGCACCAGAAGTGTGGGATTTCACTGGGGAAGAGATTGGACTAGTCAAGGGAGTAGACCCAGTGAAAATAATAGTGAAACCACATGCTGAGTTTCCAAGAACACCCCAATATAAATTGACTCCGGAAACGATTGCAGGTATAAAACCCGTGATCGAGTCCATGATTAAGCAGGGAATACTGAAAGAGATCGTGGGTAGTCCGTGTAACTCCCCGATCATGGGTTTGCAGAAACCCAACGGAAAATTCAGGATAGTGCAGGATCTTCGAAAGATTAATAACATAGTTGTCTCATGTTGTCCAGTGGTACCGAATCCATCAGTGATATTGTTTCAGATACCGTTCCAAGCCGAATGGTTCACTGTGATAGATCTTTGCCAGGCTTTCTTTTCGATCCCTCTGGACGAGGAGAGCCATTTTCTTTTCGCATTTAAGCTGGAAGGTCGCGTCCTAACATGGTGTCGTATTCCTCAGGGGTATACAGAAAGCCCATCGATCTTTAACCAGCTGTTGAAGAAAAATCTTGAAAGTCTAGTGCTGCCCCAGAAGTCAGTTCTGGTCCAGTACATAGACGACCTGCTTGTAGCGTCAGAAACGGAAGAGGCTTGCAGGGAAGACTCCATCGCTTTGCTAAATCACTTAGCTGCGAATGGGCACAAGGTGTCCCCGGGAAAATTGCAGTACTGCCTGACAGAGGTGCAGTACTTGGGGCACAGAATAGAGAAGGGGAAACGGAAGGTCTCCCCAGACAGAATAGAGGCGATCATGAAGATGAATGCGCCCAAAACTCAGAGAGAGGTCAGGATGTTCCTAGGGATGGTGGGGTATTGCCGACAGTGGATAGCGAACTTTTCACTGAAAGCAAAGCCCTTGCAAAAACTGACGCACAAGGAGGTGAGTGATCCGGTACCATGGGACAAAGACTGTTTGATGGCGTTCCTGCAGCTGAGAGAGGACCTGTGTCGTGCTCCTGCTCTGGGAATGCCTGATTACGATAAAATATTCTTGCTCTACTGCTGTGAAAGAGAGGGTTGTGCTTTGTCTGTCTTGGTCCAAATCCATGGGAATGCCCGTAGACCAGTTGCTTACTTTTCGGCTACATTAGACCCAGTAGCCGCAGCGTTGCCCGGATGTCTCAAATCCGTTGCTGCAACAGGTGTCAGTATCGAGCGTTGTGAGAACATCGTCATGGGACACCCGTTAGAGGTGTACGTGCCGCATTCTGTTGAATTGTTAATGACCAGGACCAAAACACAGCATCTGACCAAATAGCAGGCTCACGCGATATGAGCAAGTCATTCTTGCTGCAGAGAACGTGACCCTCAAGAGATGCTCTGTTTTGAACCCTGCCACCTTGATGCCACTTCCAGGTGACATTGAGGATGATGTATGTACAGACCATGATTGCCTTGATGTGACTGAACTATGCACCAAACCGAGACCCGACATCGTGGATGAGCCACTGACTGACCCTGATGAAATATTCTTTGTCGATGGCTCATGTGTAAGAGACGAAGTTGGGCAGTTGAGAGCAGCTTATGCTGTTTGTACAATTACTGGAGTTGTGGAAGCCGGATGCCTGGAAGGAGTACACTCCGCTCAGGTAGCTGAAATTATTGCCTTGACGCGTGCCTGTTTGGCAAGCAACCAAATTCGAGTCACCATATACACCGACAGCCAATATGGTTTCGGGGTAGTTCATGATTACGGGCAATTGTGGTCTCAAAGAGGTTACATGACTTCTTCAGGCTCTCCCATTCGTAATGGAGAGTTTGTACGTTTACTGTTAGAAGCTTTGCAATGTCCAGCAGGTATTGCAGTTGTAAAATGTACCGCCCACACCAGAAATATGGACTTCGTGTCACAAGGCAATAGATATGCCGACGAAGTCGCGAGATATTGCGCGGAACAAGGGTACTCTTTCACGGAGGTGGAGGTGGGCGGAATAAATGTAAGAACTGAATTAGCTATGATATTGGAGACTGTAGACACTTGGGATGAGTTGAAATGCATGCAAGAGAATGCACCCGATTTTGAAAAACAAACCTGGAGGACAGCAGGATGTGTGATAGGTGAAGCCCATTTCTGGGTTTCAGCAGATGGAAGAGCAGTGTTGCCCAATGAGATGGTGAGCCCAATGGCCAGGCAGATACATGGTCCAGTACATTTAGGGAGAGACGCTATGTTGAGAGTATTCAGACAAACCTGGTACAATCCTAAGTTCAGAGTAGCAGCAGAAGCCGTGTGCCAGCGCTGTGTGACCTGTCAGCAGTTGAATGTCGGAAAAAGAACACCAGTCACATTGAGTCATATAGGGAGGTCTGGAGGTCCGTTCAATAGGATGCAGATAGATTTTATTGAAATGCCAAGGTGCAACCGCCTTCGTTATGTCCTGGTGGTTGTTTGCATATTTTCCAGATGGGTCGAGGCATACCCTACACGCAGGTGTGACACCCTCACAGTAGCCAAGTTATTGCTTAGGGAACTCATTCCACGCTTCGGGGTACCGGCCTCTTTGGAATCAGATAGGGGAACTCAATTCAACAGTGAGCTTGTGAAGATGATTTGTGCGGCCCTGAGCATAGATCAGAAATTGCATTGCAGTTACCGACCAGAAGCTTCAGGAATTGTGGAGCAGATAAACAGCACCATCAAAAATCGAATTGCCAAAATGTGTTCATCAACGTCCCTGAGTTGGCCTGATGCTCTGCCATTGGTCCTTATGAGTATCCGTAGTACCCCAGACAGAAGAACGGGACTGTCACCGCACGAGGTGCAGGCTGCCGAGGTTCCATCGTGCCAAGACCTGTGCCATGACCTGTACCCTGGAGATTGGGTGCTTGTGAAGGAACACGTAAGGAGAAGCTGCCTAGATGTTCGTTGGCGTGGACCCTACCAGATCATCCTGATCACGAACACCGCAGTGAAGGTGGGAGGCCTGCCCAATTGGATCCACGCGTCTCATACGCGGAGGGTTCCAGCACCTCTGGAAGAAACAGCTCCTCTCTCGGATGGAAGTCCAGCTGTGGACCGAGAAGCCATAGAGGGGGCTAGCCAAGCTGTAGAGGTGCAAGAAGAAGCAGGGAACGAGTCTGACCAAGCTGAGGACGGTCAGTACAACAGCGAAACGGACGACGCTACAGAAGGAGGAAGTAGCTGGGAGTACGAATCAGACACCGACCAGTCTGAAAGAGAGCGTGAACAGACCAGAAGGAGAAGGAGCAGAAGGGTACGTGGAGAAGCCAGTTGGCCACAAAGAAGGAGTTCTAGCCTGAGGTCAACTCCAGAGAGAACCCTTGCTCCAATATCGGAGGATTCAGACCCGGAGGAAGGTGCGCAGGGCGCTGAAGCACCAGATCTAAGAAGGTCAAGAAGGGTACGTGTGCCCAGTAGAAGATACGCCACTCCTGAGTGGACATATCTGGCGACAAATGTCTTTGGAGCGGGAGACAGGGAGGATACGAGCGGTGGTGGTGTCCAGCTCTGAGCCCATCGTCACTGTGGAAGTACAGCTGTTAGTGCCCGGAGTCGAAGCAGAAGGGTCACTAACGTTCACACTCCCCAATCCTCCCCGCCTGAGCAAGTTAAAGCACATGTTTTTCACCGAATTGCAATTCCCTGACTTTGGAACCAAGATAACAAGCCATGAAGAGCACACTCTTCGCCTGGAAATATTGAACTATGCTATTCAAGCCGCGGGCTCAAAACTCATTGTAGATGCGTAAAGACTTTTTGTAAATAAGCAAGAAAAAGAAGATTACCTAGCGCCTAGGAAGCAGAGAATCTTAGGGACTTCCTATTAGTTGACGGAGAAGGGCTAGGGCTGTCTGTGTTAAAGCTTCAAAAGGACTTTTGCAAAAAGGGACTGCCCGCTTCCAATTGTGTGATTCTAAAGACTGGTTGATCCAAAGAGACTGTAAAGGAATAAAGAAGAAAGGAACTTTTGGGTTGAAAGGAGAGAGAGAGAATCATACTGTCTGAAGAAATGGAGGCCGGTAGTCCGAACCGTAGGGCCAAATGTATAATAGGCACACTAATAGTAGGAGTGATACTTCTAATAGCTTTGGTAGTTATTGTATCATATGTAGTGGGACGTGAGAGAGAGGCAAGGGCATCAGACAAGAAGTCTGTAGTGACACCAAGACCCACTGTTGCTGGTAAGGCAGGAGAAAGCATACATGAGAAAGCGTTATTAGCAGCAGAAGCCCGTAGGTTACACATGGATGAGTCCCAAGGCGACTTTAGGTCAAATGCTTATGCTAAACTTTTGTATGAATACGTGGATGCCATGGAGGTCAAGGATTGCTACGTCTGCATGCAACTGCCTGCATCAGTAGACGAAGGCATTAGATATCATCACCTCCCGTTGACATATGGCATTACATGTAGCTTATTGCTTAGCATATTTTATGGGAGAGATAGTTTTGAATACTATTTCTCTAATTATGACTCAGTGTTACCAGAAGTCCCAAATTACAAGCAAATGAATAAATGGGACTACTGGAAGAGTGAAGACAGATTGGCCAAGTTCTTCATTCCTTGGGTTACCTTAGATACTTCACATGCCCGCAGAAATAATCTGACATGCAAGGTGTCAGAAGTCGAAAAGAAGTTTATAGGGCAGGTGGATGATCGGTATAGAAGGCAAAAGATTTTGAAGAAATCAGGACAATGGAAAACAGATTGGACCGAGGAAGAGAAGGCACACAAGAGAAAGGGTAGTAGTGGTCCAATAGCTTTGGATAAGACACAGAGAGGGAAGTTATGTCTTCACAGAAGCAAAACGTATTACGAAAATGTATTCGTAGGAGAAGTCAGTTGTGAACATGCTTTCAATTTAAAATATTGCACAAAGGATTTCTTGAAAGGAATGCAAGTGATTCCAAATGTATATTTTGTATGTGGAAGAAATGCCTACGTGAGACTACCTGATAATTGGTATGGATCATGTTACTTGGCAATTGTTTTCCCCAAAATATACCATGCTCAAGACTTAGAGATCATCGAGGGCAAGGCCTTGAAGAGAGGGAGAAGAGGAGTGGGAGATGCAGAATTAGTTGGAGATGTATTTGGAGTTGCATTTCCTATCTTAGGACTGATCCTCAATTATGTCAAAATTAGGCGACTGGCAACAGTCGTAGACAGGTTGTCTGCCAGCACTGCTAGATCCTTAATGCTGGTGGAAGGAGAGATGCAATCGATAAGGGCCATGGTGCTTCAAAACCGTCTTGCATTAGACGTCCTGCTAGCAAAAGAGGGCGGAGTCTGTAAGGCTTTGAAGGTCCAGGAATGTTGCACTTACATTCCAGACAATTCAAAACCTCTTGAGAAGGTCATTATGAATATAACTAATATTCATAAGGAGATCGAAGACCTAACCAAAGTAAATGTTTGGGAAAAGGTGGGTCATGGAATGGGCGAAGTTGGAGGTTGGTTCGCCAATCTAGGGAAGAGCTTTGTATGGTATGTGCTGAAACCTATCATCATAATAGTGATCTGTATGATCCTGTTGTGGGGATTGGTAAGGTCATACCAATGGTATAGATCGAAGAGATTGGAGAGATCCAGGAGAGAGCAGTTACAGAGATTGGCTGCAATACAAGATAATCAGTATCGGAGTCTGAGGGCTCTAGAAACGCAGAAACGAGGAGCATTAGCCATTAGTTCAGTTTAAATATTGGTGATGACCCCTAGAGGTCATCAAAGGGGGGAACTGAGAGAGCGCAAACTGAAAAAAATGTATGAGTGCACCCGAATTGCAAGTAGTATGCACAATTCATAAAGAGAAATGCTATGAGTGCTGAAAATATATTCATCTATACCTTGAAATGTGTAGCTAGTCTAGAGATTTTATATAGAAGTAGAAGTAATGTAGAAATGTGTGAAAATGTATAACCTTATCAGACGTGATTAATCAGGATCCATATTATGTAGCTGCTAATGGAAGAAATTACGCTGTAAGGCATAGAAGGGAACGGGCCTCATGGCTAGGCCAGAAGGGTTCAGAAACGAAGATTGCTTTTCATATACATGGATTGCACTAATGTTACACTGATTTGTTTATTCATTGAATTTATATTTCATAGATGTGTTTTCCTATTATGCTAAGAGAAAGAAGCTAACATGTTATTTTAGTTAACTTGCGAAAGGGTTGTAGGCCTGAAATGATGAAAGGTTTTTGATTTGCACGTACTGGTACAGGCCGAACTGTGTCAGGGGAAAATGTTGCAAGCTTCTGTTAGAAGTCTATGAGAAATGAAGATTCAGCTACGGATGTCTGTCTGCAAATGTGAGGGGGATCCAATTAATAATTGGATGAATAGAATGTTGTTCAAGAGATTGATGTAGACATGGAGGAGGGTTCAGGAATGTTTTAGGGGGTATCGGCGGGCCGGAGAAGAGTCTGAGAAGCAAGGTCAACGCTAACGCACGAGGCCCAAGAGAAGAACAGCATGGAAAAAGCCAGAAGAGACATCACGTGAGGGGCATCTCGCAAGGGGCGTCTCAAATGTTGTTGTGTTTTTGTATTAGGGTCAGCACCCCGGGGTGGAGAGAGAGCAGATGCCTGAGGACCCTTTAGAGAGCGGATGGGTAGGCAGAGAGGGGTCATGACTGGCGATCATAGGTTTTCATCTAGAGACTAAGTGTGGGTGATCTCCTTAGGGAGCCATTCACAGCTGACACCTTTGGTAGGTTGGGGTTCTGTTAAGTAGGGATACCATCCAGAGCAGGGTAGGGACAGCCTAACCTGAACCTTTCACTCCTGCTGTAAATGACGGAGAGATCACAATACGTGTCTATGCTTGCAGCCCTTTTGATTTTAGAACTGGTACTCGTAGTGTTCTTTGCTCGCTTGAGGGCCTTTCGAGAGCACATGTATGTAGTGGTGCCTGTATATCTTTTGAATCTCATTCTGAGATGCCTGTACTTGCAGTTAACCTTAACCTTGTAATAAATCTTTAAAAGCTAGAAGTAGTTTGTGGTTTTTCCGAGCGAGTCCACTATTGATTGAGTTAACCTGGTATTGGATGCACTTTCTTTCCTCAAAGACAGGCAATAAAGGTTCAGTTGACCAGAACGGGGTTTAGATCTAGAGTGATAAGATAGAGATCTACAATCTCGCCCTCGCACAGAAACAGCGCTAATTCATCCCTTTGCCTAACGATGAAGTGGCCACGCAGCCAGAAGTTAGCCAGTGTGAATTATGTGAAAGGGGCACAAAGTGCGTGCTAAAAATGTGCCGGCGAGAGAGATAGTGTTTTTTTTTCATTGGGCCAAAACACAAGTAATATAGCATGTATGGTTTACATTCTGCTGTTTAAATTAGTTTCAAGGTCAAAAGAACAATGTTTCAACGTGAAACTGCCCCTTGTTTTTGGAAAAAGTCATTCTCATTTTAACTCCATTAGTCGCCATGAGCGCTGGAGGCTGGTTCTCCAAGCAGCTTGCCTTAAGAGGGTAGTATTTATTTGATGTTGCCTTGTGTTGGCCGGAAAGCAGTGCAGGCGGAAACATGACACAGTTTGGGCCTTTGAGATGAATGCGCAAATTTAAAATATCTGTGAGCGTTTACAACTGTCTGATAATCATTCAACTTCGTGATTTACATCTAAGGTTACTACAAGAAGGGAGAGGCTAGAGCCAAGGGTCCTACAGTAGACCAATTTGTGCTAGAAACACGAACAAAGATAACCTGAAAGAACCTCTGTCCATACATGTGTCACTGGGTTCTGCCTAAAACACGTACTGCAGCTGCAGGCAAGTGCTGTAACCTGCCCTTTTTCATTTGCAGATTCTGCAAAAAGAAAAACATGTTGGTTTACATGTGCTGAAAAGCACTGGCAATTTACTCTGGGAACCCATAAATTGGGAGGTCAGGTGTGGCAGAGGAAAGGGGCCGTGGAATCATGAGGTGCTGACCTTGAAAAAGCAGAATTGAGATTTAACTTATATATGTATTTGCTGCAAAGTAATTGGTGAAGAGGACACACAATAGTAAATATGTTCCAGATTACTTAATAATGATTTGTTGGCGTACTATCTACTACTGTCTTACCTGTGACCTGCAGTTTCCGTGGCACTGGCTCCATTATATTGCTGACAAAAAATGTGGTTTGGTGAGCCCCCCGGCCCCCCAGCCCAGGTCAAGAGCATCAGCATGCAATGCAAGTCAAAAGGAACAATTAATGGCCTGCTTCTGCTGGCGTGCGAGCGAGTTGTTAACAGAAAGCAGCTATGCACTTTTTAATTACTTCGGAGGAGTCGCATTAAGTTTATTGCCGAGACAGGAACTTACCAGGCCCCAGCCTGCCTTGCCCGCAGCTCACCCATCAGCCTGCCCTCAACCGTAATAAATAACAAGTGCTCCTTGAAAGGCAGGCACACACTACTGACATCACTAATGTGATGCATCATGCCTGACCTGGGTGAGCCATCCTTTGAAGACATACAAGACAAGAAAGGAATCCAACCAGAAGGATGGAGACACAGGACAGGTAGGTACATTTCTTTTGAATAATTATTTGGCTCATCCCACTGAAGAGAAAAATTCCCCATTAAAAAAAGTGCTGGTGCTAAGCACCTGAAAACTCCTGCACAAATTAAGCACTGGTTCAGACACATCCTTGCCATCATTTGAGAGTTGTTTCCACAGTCTAGAGAGTTGTTTGACACTTGTTTTGTAAAGTAGATGCCACATTCATTGTGACTCCTCTTTCACCACCTACTCAACAAGAACTGTAGTTCTGCCTTACTGACTTTGTAAATTCTGATTCTCTAAGGAGCCACTGTGTATAATTGAATTGGAAAAGTTAACGGATGCCTCTTTAAATGTGTGGATTTCAATGGATTAAAAGTTCACGAAATGGCTGCCAGATGGTAAGTGTTTGGCAACTCGCCAACAGTAAAAAGAGCTGTTACAAATCCTCCAGGAAAACACCCTTCTCAGAACTGCAAATGAGAAGGGAAGCAAGAAATGGCAAAGTTCTTGCTCATGTCCTATCTTGTCAAAGCGGGCTTTTGTTCAGGTGCATTTTTCAGCAATTTTAACAGCCAGAAATATCTTTTTTTTTTTTTTCTTTTTTTTTTTTCTTTCACTTTTTCTGTAAATTACAATGCAGTGAATACAGTACAGGATTTTCTCACCATTATACATTCATATATAATATCAACAACTAGAACCAGTCCAAAATAATATGACAATGAAGAGAAAACAAAATGAAAAACCCCCAAAGGCTGAGCATATAAAGCAAAACAGAATAAGTCTTAACCTAACATAACTCAAGGAAAAAAGAGTTTTTATGCCTTACTATTCTTCCACTCTTCAATAGGGCGCCAAATCTTCCCCCCCAGTAATCTTGCCCTTCTGCCTTTCCTATCATAAATGGCTTTCTCCATATTATATATGTGTAAAATCCTTGCCATCCATATTTGAAATGTCGGTGCAGATTTGTCTTTCCAGGCTTTCGCAATAATAAGTCTGAAAACTGCTGTGGCCACAAACAAAAATTCTGGATGAGTATTATTATCGCCTATACTGATGCCTAATATTAACAGTTCGTCTGTTAATTTCACTTTTAGCCCTAGGGATTTCTCCAGAAATACCTCTATTGCCACTTTTAAGGTGCAAAGCTGTGGGCACTGCGAAAACATATGCGTGAGATTTGCGCTCGATGAGTTGCAACGTGGACAAGTTATACCAGTGCTACCCCCCCATTGTGCGATTCTAGCTGGTGTATGATATAGTGAAAAGATGGTCTTATAATGTTGGGTTTGTAAGGTAGCTGAACAAAGTATGGTTCTTCCTAGGTCTAGTGAGGCTTGCATAGCTTCCGGGTGGGCCCCTACTTGTTCAACCCATTTGTTGCTATATTTCTCCATATCATCAATTTTATACTCCTGTAATTCTATATACAGTTGTCTAATTGATCCCCTTAATCCGCTCCCCAAATAATCCATGATCCTGCAACTTGTCATACCTACTGGACCCCCCTGTTTTAAATGAAAATAGCTTCTAATTTGTAAGTATTTGAAGAAATTGTTTCCAGGTATTTTAAATCTATGTTGGATTTCTTGAAATAGTAGAAACCCCCCTTCCACGTCCAGCAAATCTCCTAGTTTCTTAACTCCTTTATCATTCCAATCTTTCATCGCAGTATCCCAAAATATTTCTGTTGGCAGATCGACATTCAAGTATAGCCTCAGGTATCTATTATATCTTCCTAAACCTACCTTCTTCATAATAACCCTCCAAATTTTGTATACTGCCGCCAAGGTCTTAAATCTAGTATGTTTGAAATAGGCGAAATCTACTGTATTAACCAGAGCATTCTCTGCCCTTTCCCCCAACAATGCTTTATAAACATTCTCTATACCTGCCCCCTCCTCTTGATAAACGCTGCCTCCTAACAGTCCTTTGGAGTATTGCAATACTGCCGCCCAATAGTAAAATCTGAAATCTGGTGCCCCCCATCCTCCCTTCTCCCTTGGTAATGTCAAAAATCTGTAAGCTCTACGTGTCTTCCCTTGTGCCCAAATTAATCCATTCAGTGTTGCTTCTATCTTATTAAACCATATCACATCAAATAATAGAGGGATTGCCCTAAAAAAATAAAAAAAATTGGGAAAAGTAACCATTTTAATGAAATTAATACGACCCATTAGTGTCAAATGTAAATTGTTAACCCTCTCCAAATTTCTCTTAACCTTCCCTAGTAATGGCCCCATGTTTATCTCTACCAGTTTTCCTAACTCAGCCGTCACCTTAACTCCCAAATATGTTGCTTCCTGAACTACTCTTGCATCTCTAAAGGTAGAGTAACTATTCTGCACTATCTGTGTTTTCCCTCTATTTATTAAATATCCTGAAAACATGCCAAATTTCCTTGCCTCCTGTTCAATTTCAGACAATGCTTGCGCCGGTTCTGGTGTTATAATAGCCACATCATCTGCATAAGCAAATAATTTGTAATCTTTCTCATGCAATGTAACAGGCATGATCTTACAATTAGCTGTTAGCCTTCTCAGGTATGGGTCCAGATAGATGGCAAACAACAGCGGGGAGGCTGGGCACCCCTGTCTCGTCCCCCTCCCGATCTGTACCGTTTTCGAATAGGATTTGTTGATTCTTATCCTAGCCGTAGGTTGTCTATATAGTGCCTGTATTGCTACAATAAATCCCTTACCTATTCCTGCCCATTCCATCGCTTTCCATAAGTAAGCCCAAGAGACCCTGTTGAAGGCCTTCTCGGCGTCCAAAAAGATTGCTGCGACAGGGTCTCCAAAGGCCTCTGCTGCATCTAAGATAGTGATCATTTGCCTAGTATGTTGGGTGGTCCCTTTACCGGATATAAACCCATGTTGTTCCGGGGACACCATTTTCTCTATGACCTTACTCAGTCTGTTAGCTAGAGCCTTGGCATATATCTTAACATCAGCATTTAGTAGAGTAATTGGCCTATATGAACCTGGTTCTGTTGACGGTTTATCCTTTTTTAAGATCACAATAATGTCCGCATCGGACCATGACTTTGGGACAATCCTACCTCCCTGTGCTAAACAGCAGATTGCCCACAGATCTTTACCTATGACATCCCAGAAAGTTTTATAAAACTCTACAGGTATCTGATCCTGTCCTGTTGCTTTGCCCGAAGGAAGATTAACTACTGCATCTCTTATCTCCTGAAATGTTAACACCTCGTCTAATTTATCCCTCTCGTCTATACTAAGCTCTGTCTGTGGTCTTGGTGTTAGATAATCCATACTTTCTTCCTCAATATATCCCGTAGTTGTATCTTGTTCGTATAAAACCTCATAAAACCTCCTAAATACCTCCTGTACATCCTCCACCTTATTTACAATTGTCCCAGTGCTATCCCTAACCTCTTTTATCTCCCCTGCTGCTAACGTTTGTCTTGTTCTAATTGCCAGGAGGTGCCCAACCCTTTCATTGAATTCGTAGCACTTCTCTTTCTTTGCTAGGTAATTCCTAGCTAACTTCTGTGCTAAAAAAACGCCTGTTTCTGCTTTTTGAGTTTCCAAGTCAAGTAATATCGATTCAAAAGGTTCACGCTTGCTTATTGCCTCCACTAGAGCCTCTTCCAGTGTCCAGAGGGTTCTAATCTCTTCTTCCGTTTTCTCCTTCTCACCTCTATTTCTTGCAATTGTATAGCTTAGTGTCTCCCCCCTTATACCTGCCTTGAAACTATCCCATACCACATCCGCCGAGGCTGAGTATCTGTTAATATCCCAAAATTGTATTATCCATGCGTTCATTCTTTTAATATATTCCTCATCTTTTAGCAACCCTCTTTCAAACATCCATGTAGAGCTTGTTCTTTCTTTAACTTGAGTGGTTTGAATACTTAGGACCAGGGGATTGTGATCTGACACTATCCTGGGGATCCGTTCTATTCTGGAAATACCTACAAGTGAGCTAGAAATGAGAAAATAGTCCAGTCTTGCTATTGACTTATGTGGTGCAGAGTAAAAGGTGCTGCCTGTACCCAATGGATTCTTTTCCGCCCACATATCGCTTAATGCATTATGACGAGCAAGGTTTTGTACTGATCTGCATATCTTTTTCTTTCTTCCAGTGTATCTCCCCCCATTCTTCTCAAGCAGACCATTTAAACCGTTAATGTTAAAATCCCCGCAGCATATCACGGGTTCTGGCCATAATGCTAGTTCTCTATCCACAAATTCAAAAACATCAGGTTCATCGTCGTTTGGGCCATACACTGAGACAATTGTATATCGTCTTGCAGTTGTTTCCAGTTCAAGCATTACCCATCTCCCCTCGCTATCCTCCTTTTTCTTTTTAACTTTTGTGCTACCTTTCCTTGCCAACACTGCAACCCCCTTACATCTTTCTTCCTGGCCTGTATAGGCGAGAACATCAAAACCCATTTGCTCCAACAGGTACTTCTCTTTAACGGCTACATGCGTTTCCTGTAGACAAATTACATCAATTTTCCAGAAACGCAGTAGTGCCCCCAGTTTTTGCCTTTTTTCCCTGTTATTCAGACCACATATATTCAACGTAATTATCCTAATTTCCATATATCATTTTTTCCCTTTTTCCAACTTTTCAAATGCTCATGCCCATGCCCAGTGCTTCCAACATTTCCTCCCATCATAGTGATTTTTACAAAACTGTACTGTATTACTACTCCAACCAACAACCGTGTCCCCCCCCCACCTCCCTCCCCTTTTGTAACCCCCCTCCCCAACTGCTGCCCCACCCCCCCTATGACAGGCAAATAGGTCACTCCTGACCTATGCGTGTCCACTGTGCATTGCAGCGTCGCCCCCTCTCCTCCCCTTCCAAAAAAAAAGAACCTGCTCCTGGTAAATCCTATTGCCCCGGCCCTTACATGACTGCTCCGCTTTTCTCTTTACCACTCTTTACATTTTTATCTTCTTTTAATCTTCCTTTTATCTCCTTTATCTTTTTTCGCCCCCCCCTTTGCTAGTACATCCCCTTGATTCTATCTTCTAGCTCCCCCTTTCTCCTTTAGCTCTTTTAGCTCTTCTAAATATTCTCCAGCCTTAATCTCTGAGAAAAACATTCTGACTCTGCCACCAACAATGACTTTTAGTTTTGCCGGGAACATCAAATATGCCTCAGCGCCTTGGCTCTGAAATGCTGATATCAATTGTCTGAGCCTCCACCGCCTCTCCACCGTGACATGGCAGAAGTCAGGTCTTGCAAAGAATGTTGTTCCATCCACCGTCTTCTTAGAGTCAGGTCTGGCTTTATCCATCAACTCTTGTCTCGCCAGAAAATTACCAAAGAATACTAGCATAGCCCTTGGAAGTACACCCTCGCCTCTTTTTTTCCCCCTTGTCGTGAGCGGAAACCTATGTGCTCTCTGCACCTCTTGTTCCCATTGCCATGGTGCCTCTGGAAAGGCGCCCTTTAACAGCTTAATGACGAAGCCTCTGGGGTCTTGCCCCTCTGCCCCTTCCTCTATTCCAAGGAGTCTGGCATTATTGCGCCTCTGGCGATTCTCCAAATCCTCCACCTTCCATTGTAGGTCCTCCATTATTTTCGACTGTTCTTCTCTGCTTGCCTGCCAGTCCGTCACTTCCTCCTCTATCCTGCCAGTCCTTTCTTCAACTTCGGTGACTCTTTCATCCACTTCCTCACATTTTTTGTTTATTCTCCTGATAGAGGCTTGGATTTTTTTGGTGTCGTGCCTGGCTCTTCTACTCTCAGTTCTAGCTTCCATTTGAATTTGCTTTAAAGTTGTAAATATCATGTCTAGTTTCCCGACCTCAGCTTGGGAGTCTTGCCCGTCTTCTTTGTAAAGATTGGAGGTAGCAGAGTAGTCCCAAATCAGCTTTTTGTGAGTGCTCTTATGCAAGCTCATAGGAGAGCCTGTTTTCCTGCCTGTCAGCTTGCGTTTTTTTTGTGTTCCTCTCCCTTTGGAACCCCCTGTGTCTCCAGAGCTAGAGCATGAGTCTTCTGATTCCCTCTCATCTTCGCTGCTTGTTATAGTAGAGTCTGATTCTTCGGGAACTGAGAAAAATCTATCCCCCTCAGCTCCCTCAGCACTCTCTGCACCCTCTGTGTGATCAATGTCTAGCTGTTCCTTTTGCCCTTGCCGTAATCTAGGACTTATAGCAAAATCTTTTTGTACATTATTCCCATCTTGAACTTGTTCTTCTAAGATTCCAGCCTCCACCTCCCGTATCGCTTCTAACAGTGGGTCTGTACTCAATGTCTCTGTTATTCCAGCCCCACCAGCAGCTCTCACCTCATTCTCCACGTCGGTATGCTCTGCTTCCCCTCCGGCGGTAATTGACGAGCTTGCCACTTGTTGCTCCGCGGGAAGCGTGAGCTCTGTACGTGCTGTTTGTGCTGGTTGCCTGGTAACGCTTTTGCTTGCGTCCTCGCGGACGCTGTTTCCAGAGCCGGCTGCCGGTAAGTTTTCTGTGACCAGGGCTGTCGCTGAGCCTTCTATTGACACCGCCGGGGGTGCTTTGATGCTAAAGACCTCTATCACTGAAGGCTGACGGAAGGTGAGGTCGCCTTTCCTTTTCTCCGTTGTGGTTCTTCCCGCTTGGCTGGCTTGGCTGGCTTGATTACTATTACCGCCGCTGCGAGTGTCAACACTTGATTTAGCCTCTTTGTCTTTGTCTTTCTCGGCGGCACTCTCGCTCTTCTCAATTTTCCGTTGCTGAGCCTTGGAAGCCGTCGATATCGTGGGTGTAGAGCGTTTGCTGGGGGGAGGCATTTTAGTTTTAGGAATAGTACCAGTCCTTCCTGGGTCTTTTTGGCATATCTCTTTTGCTGGTCCGAAGCTCGAAGTCTGTTTGTCTTTTGCTCGATTTGCCATCTCTGTCCCGATAGCCTTTCGTAATGCCCAAAATAATGACTTCAGTTTGACAAAAGCTTGTTTCAGGCTATAAGATGTGCCGCTTTGTTCCTCGAGTTTCAACCAGCAAAACCTCCGTTGCATACTGCCTCTCTATAGCCCATCAGGTGTCTGGTCCATCCATAGGTCGGAGAGGGGTCTAGATGCGACTTGCACCTACAATGCTACAGCGGCCATCTTGCCTCTCAGACGAGCATGCTCACAGCCAGAAATATCTTTATGTAAAGAAATACAGGCACCAACACAAAACGATCTAACCAAAATATCTTGGCCAGGCCTATCAGCAAAAGAGCTCAAACAATGTATTTCGACCAAATCATGGCCTTTCCTCCTCCGTACTTAAATCTGAAACTAATCAGAGATACCCTGAATGGCAAAACATCTGTCTTATCTGTATGCTGAAATGCACTAGAATTGTTCTGCTAATACATACAATTTTATTCCATGAGATGTTCTGCCTTGGTGTGCTCCATAAACACTACTATTTCAGTATGATTTTTGGTTGCAGAGGTCTGTAACCAGTTCCAAGGCACAGAATCTAAAAAAAGGTGCCAAAAGACTGATGGGTGTTAAACAGAATTTAACTGAAGATTATCAAAAATATTGTCAAAATACTTGACTAAATGATCTATGGATTTTACATTCACATGTCCTTGTTTAATCGCATGATTCAAAAAGAAAAAAAATACGGATCATATTTTACTTAATCGTGTAACTACTTGAGTCTGTTTCCTACTAAACTGTACGTCTCAGAGCATTTTGGGTCACTTTTACCCTTCACCAGGAGAAACCCAAACACAAAGATAACAAGAAGAAATAATAAATAAATAGTAGAGGAATACCAGTCAACAGTGCATCCTGCTACATCGATTGAGAGCACGTACTCATAATGTCAATGTATTTGTATTGTGAAGGAAAACAAAGTGTTCCCCCAATACTCAATGAAGCACTCAATTGCAAGAAGCAGTGCTGTGTGAACTAAAGGAATGCAACATATCTCTAGTACACCATATGTACTTGAAACCATGTAATCTAGGCAGCTCAGACTCAAACAAGACAAGGAGACATAATACTATGGGCCATATTATCAAGAACGGGCGATAACATTTCCGCAACTTTAGCGTCTGGAAACTGCCGCTAAAGCGGTGATAAGGGGCTTCATAATCTGCCCTTGTGAATTCCAATAGAAGCCTAGATTCTGGTGGGAAGGACATCAAACCTGGGCTTCTATTGGAATTCTCTAGGGCATATTATCAAGCCCCTTATCGCCTCTTTAGCAGCAGTTTCCTGCTGCTAAAGTGGTGATAATGTTACGCCCATTCTTGATAATATGGCCCCTTGTGACTATAATGCTTATCAAAAGACTCCTGGTAGGTGAGTAAACAGTCTATAGAGCGAGACGCCATCATCCCATCTAAGTAAGGAAAAGATACGTCTGGTGTGTAAAACAATAAAATGTGACCCGAAAATGATCAGCTGAAGAAAAGAAGGACGCCATCTTGTAATGTGTCAGTGTACATGAAAACTGTGCAACTACATGGTAAACACTACAGACAAACGGTCACAACCCAGTGATTAAGGTATAAAAGAAAGAAAATAGGTGAAATATGTCAACTCAAGAAATCTCATATTAAATGCAAAGCTATTGAAAATAGGCGCCAACGTGGCAGACATCAAACATGATGGCAATACATTATCACAAAAGATACAGAAATAATGAATATCACTACTACTGTGCAAACTATGAAACAAAATGTACAAAGCCAACGTGGAGGAAGAAAAGGAGGTACAGTGCCTTGTGAAGCATACAAATGGCAAATCAAAAAAGCAGAATCACAGAAAATACAGACACATAAATGCAATTTCAACCCTTACAGAAAATTAGACATTTCCATTCTTTCTTTTATTCCCAAGGGATGCAAAGTGTTCAACAGTTTTGTCCAAATATCTTCCTTTAGAGAAGATTTCTGTTGTTAACCATGCCTGCATATTTGTTAAAAATTCGAGACTCTGAAACTGGAGTTAACTGATGTGTTCATGTTCTATCTAGTGTGTAGCACACTAGACTCCTTCTGACAATTCTATATGCTGCTTTTTTGTTCAGAAATTCTAATTTTCTTTTTTCCTTTTTGTTTATTCCACATACTGAAAGCCACGTGGGGATTTCAACAAAGAAATTCAGTTTTTGGTACCACACTTTCATTAATGTTTTAAAGTAATCTTAAATACATTATGGTTAAGAATCACAGCGTTTCCATAAATTACATTATTGTAGTGCACACAAATATTGAATTCTGACTTTCCCCATGTACTTCTTCGTTGGCTTCTTATTCTTTAATGAGAGAACCTCTATAATGCTGTTAGAAGGCTTATAGGTAAAAGGAGGTCTGTCTTCGGATAAATTGCCAAAATCATTTTAGCTTGTTAAAATTCTTATTGTCTATTTTTTTTGGGGGGTGTTTGAACTTCCGGGAAACTTTGTAGGCAAAAGTCATTCTGGTGGTTTCTTCTCCTATCGTTTTTAGCAGTAAAGTTTCCCTACCTTGTTATCGCCAAAAGTCTGACGCGTTTCATGCTTGCTGCATTTCTTCAGGGACACAGGCTTCTGACTGCAAGATGGCACCGGATTCTTTTCAGCACTTAATATTCGTCAGAGTCTCCGCCTCCGTGGGCGTGGCAAATACTTTCGCATTGTGGTACTCGTAGTGCTGTTTTCTTTCCCCAGTGTGTCATGAGCCATCAGCAGTAATTTCACAATAGGGGTGATATCCAAGTGGAGTGTGGCATGCTGCTTGCTCATGGAACCGGCATCTTAACACCCCCAATTCAGCTCCTGCTTCCTTCGCTGTCGTGCTGGTAGCACAACCGCAGGTCTGGAAAAACAGCAGGGCCTATTCCGCTGCTCGGGCAGGCCGCCAACTTCAAAACACCAAGAGTGCCTGTAAAGGAGAAGGCCCACAGCGGGTAAGTGATTTACTGTAATTCTTTATTGGGAGTTGCCGTATTTCATGGAAAGCCACTGTCACTCAAATCGCCAAAAGTCCGACGCGTTTCATGCTTGCTGCATTTCTTCAGGGACACAGGCTTCTGACTGCAAGATGGCACCGGATTCTTTTCAGCACTTAATATTCGTCAGAGTCTCCGCCTCCGTGGGTGTGGCCAATACTTTGGCATTGTGGTACTCGTAGTGCTGCTTTCTTTCCCCAGTGGGTCATGAGCCATCGGCAGTAATTTCACAATAGGGGTGATATCCAAGTGGAGTGCGGCATGCAGCTTGCTCATGGAACCGGCATCTTACCACCCCCAAGGACTGTACATGACTGGGAGATGGAACCTACCCAGATGTTGGGGGAGAGTGGAATTGTCCAGCGAGGCTGCAAAAGCACTATGGTGATTAAATCCAAAATAAATCCAAGAACACCGCATGATAGAATCGATACCTTCCAGGAGATCGCAATAGAGGAATTGAAAAACCTGCATGAACAGAAATTCAATTGGAAGAGAAAAATCTAAGGAAAGATGAATGGGAAGTAATCAGGAGCCTAAAAGAAGATGAAAGTATTGTAATTAAACCTAGTGACAAAGGTGGAAATATCGTCATCCTCAAACGCAGCCAGTATGAGGATGAAGCCTTTATACAGCTGGGGAAAAAAGAACACTATGTTAAGATCAAACGTGAAAAATATCTGGAAAGTATTACAATGTTCAACAAACTGATTACTAAATGGAAAGATGAAGGGATTTTGGATTTTAAAGACTGGCAAAATCTAAAATGTGAACATCCCCAAACAGCCACATTTTACCACCTACCCAAGGTGCACAAAAGTAAAATGTGGCCTGCTGGAAGACCAATCGTGTCCGCCAAGGACAGCCTACTAGAAAAGACTTCTACCTATATTGACAGTTTCATTTCTCCATTTGTAAAGGACCTCAGCTCTTACCTGAGAGATACGAAAGACTTTTTACGTATCATACAGGGGTTGAAATGGGAGGAAGATATGATCTTAATTACACTCAATATCACAAGTCTATATACTTCAATTAGACATGAGAATGGGCTGTTGGCGATTAAAAGTTTCTTAGAAAAGAGGGCTCTCAAATTCCGCAGGCACAATAGGATGCTAATTGAACTAACAGACTTCTGCCTGAGAAACAATATCTTTTTGTTCTCAGGACAACTCTATCTACAACTCCAGGGAATCGCAATGGGCACATGCTTTGCCCCCAGCTACACAAATCTATTCGTGGGCTGGTGGGAGAAGCACGTGGCCTAGGCGGGGGAAAATGAGCGATGGCTGGATCGGATTATACTGTGGACCCGCTATATAGACGACCTGTTTGTGGTATGGCGTGGTCCACAAGGTGAAGCGGAGGAGTACATCAGGGGTCTAAATGTAAATGACCTAAACCTCCACTTCACGAGTAAAATCAGTAAAAAGGAGGTCTTCTATCTGGACCTTCGAGTCTATGTTGAAGACAATGCCATTCAAACTGCAGTATATCGGAAGCCCACATCGGCAATACCAGTCTACACTCAGGAAGCTATCACCCACGTAGTGTGCTCAACAATATCCCCCTAGGAGAGTTTTTGCGTACGAAGCAAAACTGCTCTACAGACAAGAAGTTTGAGAAAGCACGAGGAGAGTCCAGAAAAAGATTCAGTCAGAGGGGATACTGCAAAGGAATCCTAGACCAGGCTGAAATGAAAAGCAATGCATTGGGGAGGAATGACCTACTGATTGATAAATCTAGAGTAGGTGAATCTAAGATCAGAATGATCACAGGATATTCAGAAAAATCAGCAGAAGTCTTTAACATTATGAAGAGAAATTGGAAAATCCTGAAGACAGACAGCGTGATAGGGAAGACATTGTCAGAATATCCCCTGATTTCGTACAGAAAAGGAAATTCATTTAAGGACCATCTTGTCAACAGCCACTACGAGTGTAAGAGTAGGAGGAAACCATCAGCAGTGGGCTTTTACCCTTGCATGAAATGTAAGGCATGTAGAAACTCACACAAAGTAAAAGACGATCTAATACCTGGAAAAACAAATAAAACACCAATATCCAAGTTGCTCAAGTGCAACTCGGACTACACCATATATTGCTTAATGTGCCCCTGTGGGAGAAAATACATAGGGAGCACAATTAAGCCGACCAAACTCAGAGTTCTCTAGCACATGAGAGCTATCTCAACGAAAGACCAAAGCTATCCAGTAGCTCGGCATTTCGAGGAGATGCATAAAAGCAACAGCAACCTACTCACCTTCTTCATACTTGATCAACTGGTCAAGAATGAACGAGGTGGAGACTGGGTAAAAAAACTGCGAAATTTGGAATCCAGGTTCATAATCCTACTCCAGACTAAGATCCCAGGAGGTATGAATAATGAGGAAGAAATGTGGACCCGCATCTAATAAATTGTCAAACAACTGGGGGGAGATTACATCTGAGAAAAGAAAGAAAGAAGCTTGTCTCCCAAATCTCAAGATTTAACCAAAAACTGATTAGAACATGAGAATGCCCATTCAGGGCTTTATTACCAGGGCCAAGTTGAGTACCATAACCAAGGCAACTCCCACCCATAATATCCGTGAACCACCTTTTACAGTTCCCAACTCTGAAAGCAAAAATAGTTGTTCAATAAAAGGAGTCTTAATGAGAACTGTACAGGACAACGGCCTTTAGAAATGATAGGCAACCAGGAATATGTGATGTAACATTATACCTAAATATAAATTGGTATTACTAATGAATTGATTAGTATAAGCACACAATGATTTGTGAATGCGCTAAAAAGCACTGATGATTGTACATAAATTGTATATATATGAATTTGTTTTAGCGCGAGATTGACCACTACAAGATGGCCGCCATTTCCAATGATGGAATCGTATGAAATGTGCCGTTTTTTATTTTTACTTTTAGCACACGTGACAGGAAGTCACAATGAACTTTTATTTAAATCACTTTTAAAAAATGCGATGGTTTACACTGACGAAGGCGGCAACACCGAAAGGCGTTTGTAACCCTTGTTATGCTGCAGAGATGTGAATAAAATGGCTAGCCACGCTAAAGCGACTTTGAGTGCTCTTCTTTGAGATGAGTCCCGGGTACGGAGGGGCTGAAGTGTTTGAAAAAGAAAAAAAAAATATATATATATATATATATATATATATGTACCACGTGACTCCTCTGAATCTCTCGGTGTTTCCAGCTCCAGCTCCAGCTTAGCACACCAGCAAACAGAAGGGAGACGGACCACAGAACTTCAGCAAAACGATTTATTCGGTACACAAAAAGCAGCTACGCATTTCTGGCAAGTTCTGCCCTTGATCACGCTGCAACAAGTACTGAAGACATAATGCTTTTTTTAAATGCAAATTTCATAGGGAACACCCCCTCACAGTGACGTGATATGTCATGTGACCAGTAAACAGTGAAAAAATACTGCCACAGTTATTCATTATTTTGAACAAACAAACTTAATCAGTAACTGGATAAATCCCAGATTCTAGAGTGTACAAGACTGACAATAAATAAATTCATCTCAATCAAATGTTTAACATGAGAACACAAACTTACTGTATAAATACAGGTTACATGTATAACTTAGAAACATTCTTACACTCAGTGTAATGTTCATAAAGCTTGTCTGATCTTATAACCGGGGCAGCTAATAAAGTGCTATGTGAGGGTGAAATAAAGTGCAAAAAAGGAGAAAGTGCGAGAGAGGGAGCTAGGAAGTTCTGTGCAATACCATTCATTAAGCAAGAGACGGAAAATATCATGGCACATATAAGTTTCACAGATCCCTGGAAACGAGTAAATATCTCAGAATTCATGAACATGATTCGTCACTTTATAATAAATAGTAAAAATAGTATAAAAATAGTATTAAAAATCCAATACATACACCTAAGCTTGTGGTGTGCGTGTACACATATATACAAATAAATATATAATTGCATATATTTACACTCGGTAAGAAATATAAAACCCATAATTAATATGACAATTCATGTGAATAAATTTGACATCTGTTAAAGTATAAAAGTAGGCAACGGTGTAGAAAAATAGTAATGTACATAGATACAAATATAAAAATATATAAATATCCATATACACAAATCTACACCAAGGAATAATACAAGAATGACACCATATAAAACAACAGCGACAAATATATATATACAAATCGAAGTAGTTATGCTTCAACCCCTATATATTATTAAGTCACCAGACCGTTTAGGATGGATACATATATATATATATATATATATATATATATATATATATGCCTTTTTCAGAATTAAGAAGCACCATTTTTTGTTTTAGGCATACATATATATACACCCACAAGGCATTTGAATACTGCTATTATCAAATTTTGCATGGGTTGTTCAATTAACATTACACTTCCTTTTACTGACACACCTTTCCTACGTATATTGTACATCTGCATCACCACATAGGAGTGGATACATTGAATGATTTGCAAACACATGCCTCCCTAGTGGGGATTTAATTTCATGAGCTCACTTCTTACCTTGATTTTGTTGTCATACAGCGTCTTAAGACTCCACGTTTGTCTTTCTTTATTACAGTTACAAACGAATTCCAAAAATCAAAATTTATGATTAAGATTATGGCAATGCACTTTTTGTCAACATCAGAACGAAAGTCTCGACAAACTTCAGATTCTGCTGAACTCAGCAGCACAGCTACTACTAGGCATTCCGAAAAAAGAGTTAGTTTCGGCCTGACTTTCCTCTCTAAACTGGCTTTACAGAAACATATTAACTTTAAGGTCCCTTGCATTGTCCTTAGGGCACTCCATGGAGAAGGTCCAGATTCCTTCAGACAAAACTTTAGCTGGTAGCCCCCAAACCCCTTCGCTCAACAACAGCGTTCAAACGGATTATTCCTAGGTTTAATAAATCTCAATGTAGAGGAAGAAGCCTTGTTGATAGTACCTTTCAGCTTTGGAACAGCCTACCACTTGCACTAAAAATGGAAATGGACCTACTTACTTTCAGGAAGGCCCTGAAGATGTGGCTTTTCAAACAGTAACTCTACAAGCCTTTCCTCGTATCAGTTCGGCATTCCACCTTTTGGAGTCTTGCGCCTAGACACCCTTGGATAGTAGTGCGTGTTTATAAATGAGTATTTAATTTCATGATTCAAACCTTAATGAACTATTGTCATTTCTTAACAAATCTTAAAGAGAGTTAGAGGATCATGAGCAGATGCTCTTTCATGTTCAAATAATTAAAGACTTTACTATCAAGCTTTAGTATGTATATCTAGACACCAGCTGGCACAGGTTTTCTCCCTATCACCACCTCCTGGTGTTTTTGGTACTGAGTCAATCACATACTACCTTAGAAGCTTTTCTTCACCTCTATGTACTGAATTGAAGTGCTTTACAACTGTGTACTTTTTATCATTGTTTTTGATAGCTCAAATGTGCTGTAGGATACGTTTATGCACCTGGTGCACTGTACTTCCTACATATGTGAGGTTGTATGAACATGTTAAAACATATACTGCAAGATCTGTTTTGAAGTGAAAAGCCCCCTTTATACTACGTGATCTTTTCTGAAAGGTTGATTTATATTCAGTCTTGTTAATACCATATTGACTGGATTTTCATTTTGTACATTTCCTGAATCCCGCACTCTTTTTTGGCCTGTATTGTTTGACACTTCTAAACTTGTGTTGTCCAATATGGTTCTCATCGATGTTAACCTTCTGTAAGTTACTGGTATTCTTTTGGCTTCCTTTCTGCAATTATCAGACCATTCTTGACTAAAAGCCAGTGTTTGGCCATAATTCTTCTGATTTGTTGCCACTCAGTACTATAATCTGTAATAAGTCTGTTCTCTTCCCGGGCATTGACTTTTTTCCTTTTCTTTGTACTGCCAAAGATCATATTTTCTCTTTTCATTGAGTATGCTCCTTATTTTGATACCTCTAGCGTTTGCTCTGAATACCCTCTCTACTTAAATCTAATAACTAGATCCTTTTGTGCCAGTATTGACTCTTCATGTTCATTGAATTTTCTTTTTCATCTTAGATTTTCCCCATAAGGTATACTTCTTTTGAGACTCATAGGCTGGAAACCTTTGATATGTAAAACTGTGTTTCCTGGGCATCTTAAATATTCTGGCATGTTGTTTGTATTCTTTTATGTAAATGGTGAGGTCTTGAAAATTAACCTCTGTTGTACTAATGATGCTAGTGAGTGTGATGTTCAAATGCTTACTGTTTAATGCCCTATCAAAATAAGCTGCACTTTCTACTGTTATGTTCCATATCACAAACAAATCGTCTAAAAACACAGCCATCACACAATGTTGTGATGCCACTCACGTTAAAATCTTTGGTGGAGCACCTATTCCTCCCACCAGCCCATATGCACATTAGCATAACTTGGGGCGATCTAGTTGTCATTGCTGTCCTAGTGATCTGTTAGAATATTTCCTTATCAAAGAGAAAAAAGATATTAGTAATACGCAATTTTGTCTTTTCTAGTAACATTTACGTGTGTTTCAGCAAACTCAGTGGTCATGCCTCCAAGAAGTATTTTATAGCTCTTAGTCCATCTTCATGGTGTATGTTTGCTCAAAGCGATGCTACGTCTTATCTCATTAGAACATAGGACATCATTACAATGTTGGTCGTAAAGGCTCCAAATGTCATTTCGTTCGTCCGAAACCGATTCAGAACTCGTCTTTCCGACCGATTAGGAAACCCTACCGACTGACCGATTATGATAGTCGGAAACCATTCAGACTCAATTCGGAACAGCATTCGGAGTAACCGATTAGTTCGGAGCAAACTCGTACAGGTCAACTGACCGCGTTTCTGACCAATGTATTACAATGTTGGATTCGGACAGCCCTACCGAATCGGTTATACCAACACATATCGGCTGTCGGAATCTGACTTTATGGGCCCATAGCAGGCCTCCTTTCACCCAGAGACTTCTGAATGGGGTTACACATGGGACCCCTCTCTACAACCATGCACAGTGTGGCAGGCATCATGGGGTTCTCGGTCAGAACACATGTTCCCACTGAAGTCTATAGGAGTCTGACAGACAATGTTCGGAAGCATCATAATCAGTCGGTCGGACTCCCCGAGTCTGATCCGGTTAGAAACTATTCAGAGACTGAGTCGGTCAGAATGGTTTCCGACCAGCATCATAATAAGGCTCATAGTCTTTATCCCTTGTAATGTTGTAAATTCTCTTCAGGAAGTGTCCTGTGTCCTTCACGTATAATGGTAGTGTTTTAACATACATGTAAAAAGTGTTATACAAATCGCGAGGCATTCTTAATCAATCCATCTATGTCTGATATTATAGGAGGGCCTTGTGGTATACTCTTCTCAATCTTTGGAATGAGGTGAAAAGCCATAGTCTTTGGGTGGTCATTCTTCAAGAAAAAGTATTCTTCTTGACTCAGTCAACCTTGATCTTTCCAAGTACATAGCTGTTTGATGTACTCAGTTCTAGCCCCTTGCTAATATGCATTTGTGATTCTCTTGTATCAATCACTATAGTTTAGTGGTTTATATGCCTCTTCTTTGTACAGCTTTAGGTCAGCTTTAGGTCAGCAAAGTACTGTGTTACCCCTGTTTGTCTGCTCTTCTTACCACTATAACTTATCTACTCTTTATCTTCTTCATTAGACTGTCAAATTGAAATTATATTTGTCCCTAAGTCTTCCGTTTCCGCGAAGGTATGCACCCCCCCGCTCAAAAAAACACAGGGGGTCATGGGCCGGAAGTCGCCGAGCCTACTGTGAAGCAGCAGCCGAGGGATCAATGGACATCTGCATCCCGGGGCCCATCCAGGGCTGTGAAATGGCAGAACACGCACCCATACAGGGAAGAGACACGGACTATAAGTCCCACAAAGCAGTGCGAGTGGGAGTGTCAAAGCGTCAACTCAAGTCGAGCCTCTGAAGACGAGCGTAGGCTCAGAAACGCGTCAGGCTTTCAATCGAGACATGAGAAGCTGCAGACTGGGATGCAGTGATGTCCTTTACCCGCTGAAATACGGGCTGCTGGTTGAGTGCATTCCTTACCTGTGGGTAACTTGGAGCTTTCATATATATATATATGTGCAGCACACGTCACAGTACAAAAGAAACACACTTTGCATATCCCTGCACTATGTGGCAGGCACCGTGCGGTATATACCACATGGTACAGGAATACGTAGGGGGCACCATACGTGCCCCACAGAGCCCATAGCAGAGGTCCAGGGGGGAAAGGAGGGCCAGGTCACTTTCTGCCTGCCTTTTCATGGCGATTTAGCTGGCAGAAACTGACATTGTAATCCCTATGGCGGTGCCTGAGCAAGCACAACCGCAATTGTAGGTATTACAGTCCTTACGACGGTCCGGCGGGCTCCTTGAGCTCGTCGGACCAGTTCTTGACGGTCTCTCTGACTGCCCACCAACCACCCGCTATTGTAATGCTACCTGACGGTGCCGGTCTCACCGTCATTTTAATCAGGCCCATCATTTTAAAATAAATATTTATTTAATGAGAATACAATACATTTCATTAAAGAAATGTTTCTGAAGTTTAAATTATTAACTACATTTTCACCTAACATAAAACATTTTTACTATGCATTAATAATTATTAAAAGTGATGTTTAGAATTTATTAAATATATTTCAATTATAAACATATTTTCAAATTAAAAAAAAAATATGCACTACATTTAATATTTATTTGAGTTAATTTAACATCATTGTAATGGGATTTTATTTATGTTCCTATCACTGTTATTTTCTGTAGGAGGATGGTGCACTGTCAGGGGTTGCCCATGTTTGGTGCTAGGCTTAACACAATTTTTTAGTAATAACTTACACTTGTAAGTTAGGCTCATTCCACTTTTTCAGGAGATGTAGACATATAAAATACACTTTTTGAGTTACTTTACACTCTGATTTTGTGAATAGTCTAAATTAGTAAATGTAAACGAGTTAAAGTAAATGACACATAAATGCACTCACAAGTGTAAGTTACCTTTGAGAATAGCTCTATGTGCCTCCACACTTTTGGGTGTCCAAGGTGGATAATGATAAAGCTCTTGACAACCTACAACAGGGTGTATGTTCCAACCCCTAGCCCACACATATGTTGATGCAGGATTAGTAATTAGGATTGATTAGCTACACATGATAGAGCCAGGACAGGTGGGGTTCCCTCAGAGACATAGGAAGAGGCAATGGAATAGAAGCAAGTCTGGCAATGTCTTCATTCTCTGTGTATTGAACATTGTACTGCTTGCTTTAAGAGCACGAAAAGGTAACTTATACAAATGGATAATAAGTGCATTAGAAGAAGCTGGAGTCTCCTTCAAAGGAGCTGATTTGCTTATATGTGTTAAAAACCCATCGTACAGGGCATCTTTCAATTGAGAGGAGATGGAACAATTGGCTGGTGCCTAGTCTGATGATTAGCTGAAAGAATCATGTGTCTGTCCTTCACAACTCCTGCCAGAGGGTCAATACAACGTGCCAACTTCTCTTCCCATGAATCTCCTCTAATTTGAAATACTCAAGTCCAAGCATACGATTGGGGCACAACTCAGAGAGCATTATATTATGAAAAACATGTGATAATTGCTAAACTGAATTTCGTTTTCATTGAAACTGCCATGGTCATGGATGAGTAAGTTGGCCCAAGGGGAGAATGTCATACCCCAAGATGTTCCAGTTCTGCCTGAATAGACTACATAACTACAGATTTAATTTTTTCAGGGAACTGCACCGGGGTATCTTTCCACAAATAAGAGGGGTGTTATAGTTCTAGAGTGGCTGGAGAAGTCCCCCAGATCTGTATATAGAAAACATTCTGACATTGTGTGCCGAGACAGGGACTACATTATTTAGCTCATTAGCTCCAGATGCTTCTGTATGATAGAATGTCCAAAATCTCCACAATCAATACATTCATTCAGTCAGTCAAAATACATTTATTCGGCTGACTTTCAGCCATAAAAGAATGTATCAAGAAAACATTTAAAACATGAATTTAAAAAAGTGATACAGACAATGAATGATATGTTTCGCAGCAGTGTTAATTCATATTTAGAATGGTATGGTAATAATTAATACATTATCATGATGATTTTATAACAAACACCTGTCCCGAGGGCAATAGTATCCAAGAGGAATCGTTAAAACAAATAAAATCATTTCCCAACAATATCACACAAAAGCTGAAGAGATGTATCTATAAATCATTAGACAAGTGAATTAATCATTTAAAAGCTGGAGATAATATAAAACTGCCCGGCACTTCCTAATGTTTAAAAACTTTAGGAGAGGGTTGATAAAATCACGCCTTGGCTCAATGTAAAGTTGACAAAAGAAAAGGAAACCTAGCGTGCTCTGAGTGGACTTTGAATTTCAAGGGCACAGATACAGTTTGGCATCACAATAAGCTTTGCAGGGATAAAAGACCAAAAGATGCGAAATACCAAACTTAAATGAGATAAAACAATTTGGTATGACTAAAATAAAAAGAGAGATACTGCTTAAGACCTGAAGAGCGTACTAAGAGTGAGTGTTCTGAGGCTCTCTTTTTTTACCATCTCTAAGTTTTCTCTAGTTGATTTTAGACAGGTTAGGAGATCCTTTTTCAGTTTTGCTTTTGGTATCTTGGCAATATTAGCTGGATTATAAAAACAGTCCACCAACCCCGGTGACTCTAACTGTTTATTTTATATAGCTAAGCATGCAGTCCAGTTTAAGACAGTCTAAGATAATTGCATGAGTAAGGGCTGGTTCTTCCTTCGCCCAGATGGAGTGCCAGAGTAAAACGAGTGCTATTTGTATATGGAAGGACAAAGGGATCAGGCCAAGTTCGCTGTGACAGACAGTAGCAGGAAGACTATTGAGGACTGTCAGCAAGCGTCTCATGAAGGTGTTCTCAGCTCTTTGTAGTCCCACCGGGTTACAGGAACCCCATACTCCAGCCCCGTACAAAGTGACAGAACACAAGCGAGCCTTATAGATCTTAATTACTGTATTAATCGGTCTTGAGCCTAGCTTTTTCGTAAATCTGAATACTGCCTCCAGGATATTTAATCCTTGTTTCAACTAGGTGCTGCCAGGTGCTTTTCTCGGAAAAAGGGATTCCCAGGTAAGAAAGGGCAGGGACATAGGACAGCTTTTCATTTTGAATCAAACATGATATTAAAATTGTGGGGCATTTACCCACCATCATGGTGAACGATTTCCCTATGTTAGTCTTTAAACCCAGTCCATTCATAAAATCCTTAAACCTGGTCACAAGCTTCTGCAAACCAACACCAGTTCTAGACATTAAGACACAATCATCTGCGTAAAGTAATGCTGTGAGATTTCTGGTACCTTTCTTGGGCCATCTACATTCCCATGGTTAATGTAAGTTTCTAAATAGTTGATGTATAAACAAAATAAAAAGGTGGCAAGGACAAAGCCTTGTCGAACCCCACGATTTATTTTTAAGGGAATAGAGAGTTCCTCGCCCACTCCATTTCTGACACTCCGAGTCACATCTTGATGCATTTTGGCTAGAAAAGTGACTATGGATGGTTCAATGCCCAAGTTCAACATCCTTTCCCATAGTCTTCCTCTCTGCACCCAGTCAAAAGCCGACGTAAGTTCCATAAACCCGAGGTAGAGTGATCCGGGTTTGGCTATTGGGTACTTGCTTGACCAGGTGTAGATTAAGACATTGTTTGATGGTTCCCAGACCCTCCTGAAACCGTATAGGACATCCAAAAAAATCCCGCTGTCGGTACACAGGACTCCAACCATTCTAATATGACCCTGCCCATTAGGTTTCAAGTGCAGTCAATTAAAGAGATGGGTCGATAACATTTTGGGTTCGATCTATCCCCTTTTTAAAAAATTGTGACAATTATTACGGATCCCATGATTTAGGAGGACCCTGGGATGCTATATGTTAGAACTGGGGGTCTCTAGTTGGCAGAGGTAGGTACCTTAGTCCAAATAAGGACCCTTGCTTCTAGTCAGGGAAAGGAGGGACACACTCTTAGATAACCCCTGCTCACCCCCTGGTAGCTTGGCCCACTCAGTCAGGCTTATCTCCAAGGCAATATGTAAAGTATTTGCAACCACACTCCCAGTAACACAGTCTTAACACCAAAAATGGACACCACACTGGTTTCATAAAAATAGCAGTATCTTTATAAAAAAGGATTACGATGAGACCAAACAATAGAAATCCAACATATGCGTATTCGTAATATTTCGCTTTGCTGGTTTTAGGCCAGCAATCACTTGTAGGTTCTTGCGGTATTAATGAGCAGTTCATGATCTGTAATGCATTCCTAATGCAGTACTATGCGGTTCAGAATGCAGTTTGTAGTACTACGACAGTCCTGAATGCAAGAATAATGCAGTAAGTAATGCACAAATTAGGCAGTTTGTAATGCAAGAATAATGCAGTCAACAATGCATAAATCAGGCAGTTGGTAATGCAAGAATAATGTGGTCAATGATGCATAAATCAGGCAGTTTGTAACACAAGAAAAAATGCGGTCAATAATGCAGTTTGTAATGCAAGAATAATGCAGTCAACAATGCATAAATCAGGCAGTTCGTAATGTAAGAATAATGCGGTCAATAATGTATAGATCAGGCAGTTCGTAATGCAGGAGTAATGTGATCAATAATCTGCACATCAACTCGAGCACAACAAGGCTTCAACAAAACAGAGACAACGGTAATACTCTTACAAGGGCGGCCTCAGTACTACTAGGCAGGTACGGGCCTCTCGAGGTCTCAGCTCGTCTAATGCAGAGCAGCGGGAGAGAGCTCGGAGCTCTCCTGTACTCCTCCTGCAAGCCTCCCCAGGCCACACACGCTTACGGCTCCCGACCAGAGTCCAGGCCTTATCTGGGGTGTGCTTGCCTCGCTCTCTCCCTCCGCTCCTCTGCTCGTTGGACGTCCCGTTGGGAGATCCCGATCGCGTTGCAGCTCTGTTGCTAGGCAATGCTGTAGCTGGATGGGTTATGGCACTGCCTTCTCCTTCGCTGGTTATCTTGGGCAGATTCCTTTCAATGAACACCGATCACAATACCTTTCACCTTGTAGCTTCCTTATCTTTAAGAAATCCTTTAGAACGTTGCGGCTCGGGCCGGCGGCGGAGTTCTTTCCACACAGCCTCAGTTACGATGACGGCTCGGGCCACAAACAGCTATGTAACAGCGTGGGCGATGTTTCACGCTGCGGGGGCAATGCAGGCAGTGGGCACCTCATAAACAGCACCACAGACCACATGGCATCCTCAGGCGTGCAAAGAACACACAGCGTCGCTGAGAAGCACTTGGAAACTTTTATGTTCCTGAGGTTCCACAACAGGGACCAGCTTTCCCCGGGCCCTTGGAGACAAATTACTCCAGGACACAGCAAAGTCCTCTGAAGCAGGGTGACACAGCACACAGCAAAGTCCTTTATCCTCTCCTCAGTCAAATCAGAAAACTACAGACCAGCCCCAGAACACACAGCAAGGGCAGTCTTTGTCTTCAGTCTCTTCAGCTGTTCTTCTTTGGCAGAGGTTCCTCTTGACCACAAAGTTGTTTAAATCCCGTTTCAATCTGGATTTCAGTTTTGTTTCAGGGGTTTCAGCTCTTACACTTATACCCTAAATGCCTTTGAAGTCTTTGAGTTCAGGGGGCCCTGACCTCCAAACCAGACCTCGGTGTCTTCCTGCCAGTACTCACCCTTTTCCTTTGATAGTCAGGATGTGGGGCCCAGACGCTCAGCAGGAAGTGGAGCCCTCTTCACATCCACTCCTCCCCCTAAATCAAATATAGGCCAGTCTGTTGCTGTCTCACCTTCTCCTCCATGGGGTCAGGACACTTCCCAGACCCTGTCACATTCAAACCCAGATGGTCAATACACAAACAGGCAGAGGCACACAGAATGGGTTAAGACAAGAAACCAGACACTTTTAAAACTGTGATTTCTAACCACACAATTTAAAAACCATCTCCACAAAAAGATGTGTCATTAAATTCTGAGTTCAGGCACACTAAACTCCACCTCTACATCTTATGCCTATGGGAAGATATGCTGGAAATATTGGACATAGCATTCCCTATTCTGTCCTATGGGCAAGATGGCCTTGCAACAGTGAAAGACGAGTTTTGCATTATTTCACTGTCAGGACATGGTACACACCTCAGTACATGTCCTACCTTTCACATACACTGTACCCAGGGGGGTACATTGGGTCTACTATAGGGGTGTCTGATGTGCATAAAAAGGAAAGGTAAGGCCTGGCAAGTGTGTGTACTTGTCAGGACAACAAGGCAGTTAACAAACTGCGTGCAGGCACTGCAGTGGTAGGCCTGAGATCTCTTTTTAAGGCTACTTGTGTGGGTGGCAACATTAGTGCTGCAGGCCCACTAGTAGCATTTGCAATACCAGGCCTCGCACACAAAGTACACTTTACTAGGGACTTTACTAGTAAGACAAACATACCAATTATGGACAACCAATTACCATAACACTTTATGCAGGGAACACTTGCACTTTGACACTGATCAGCAGTGGCAAAGTGCCCAAAGCATCTAAGTCGGTAACATTATGTCAGAAAAAGGTCTAGGAGGAAGGCAAAAAGTTTAAGGAACTTTAGCCAGAAAGGGCCAAGTCCAACAATATACAATTTAAAATGTTGGTCAGCAGAGGGAGCCATAGAGTAGAGTTAGTCAAAAACAGATTAGATGGGATGCCGTCAGGGCCAGGTGCCTTGTTCTTCACTGTCTGGTTTAATGCCCTTTGTCATGCGCTGGGTGAGCCAGCTCTGACGCCCGTGGTTTAAGTTGGAATTGTGCTCACCATTGGCACTGTATACACAGGATAAATAGTCAACCCACACGTCAGGCATGATTGTAACATCAATACTGCTGTTGTGGGAGCTCTGGAACAAATCAGAGTTAACAGTTTTCCAAAAGAGTCTGGGATCCTTACTTTGGCAGGCTACGTGCATTTGTTCCCAAGCTTCTTTTCTTATATCCAGTTTGCATCTCCCTAACGCCTGTTTATATTCATTTAACCCCTTCCATGCTGATGACGAACCCCAGCCGTCATGCACTATGGTGCTCGTGTGCTGATGACGGCTGGGGTTCGTCACGGCCCGCCCCTGTTCGTGTTGTTTACAGCACACCAGGGGAATCGCGGCCGCATGGAAGGGGCTAAAAGATGCTTTGTCACCAAGTTATCCCAGGTTTTTATTTTCAGTGCCTTAACAAGTTTGTTGTGAGATTGTAAGCAGTCGCTATTAAACCATTCATTCATAATTTTGCTGATGCAGGAATAAAATGTTCTCTTGATTTGCTGAATCATATAAGGACTGCTGATTAATACCTTTTGTTAAATTTAGGCTCGAGACAGCATACTGTGCAGCCACATTTATGTTATAATTTCAAGTCCATGTCCAAACTTTATAGATCACTCTTGGGCCTTAATAATGTAGATATAAGTCAAGGAAACCAAATGATGTACTTGAGAGGGGATCTCCGTAACTACATTAGAGTATGAGATGGATATTTCCTCATAGAGTACAGAAGAATTCAGTGGATAAGTACATTCAGTGGACTTACAC
This sequence comes from Lissotriton vulgaris, assembly GCF_964263255.1. Classification (NCBI taxonomy): domain Eukaryota; kingdom Metazoa; phylum Chordata; class Amphibia; order Caudata; family Salamandridae; genus Lissotriton; species Lissotriton vulgaris. The sequence goes on from NC_141693.1 coordinate 921,448,896, forward strand.
ACATGGGACAGCTAGACTAGAAAGACTGAATATTCACTTTGACCAAGGTGTAAGCATGGAAAATAATGCTATTTTTATGTCACTTGAAACAGTACATTAATACGAGAATTCCACATGAAAGTGATAAACAATTAGCAGGCACTATTTCACCACTCTCTTCCAAAATATGTATGGAAGGCTTATTCCCCTAAAACATGGGTGGGGTACAGGTACCCAAGTGTGTTTTTTTATTGAAAGAGGAAAAAGGGAGCTAGCTATGACGTGGGTATCTCTAAGATTTTTCCACTACAGAACCAGGCATATGATCTTTACAAATGCAAAAATGTCACTTGTGATAAAGGCGAAACATTCTGTCAGCACTGAAAGCCCTATATAAATCATTCCATTGATCAAAGACCAACATAAAGGCATTCAATGGTTTAATGTTCATTGCATTGAGTAATAAGAACAATGAATAAAATATATTTTTTAAGTTTAAAAATGCTTTATTGAGAATAAAAATGAACACTGTGAAATTACATCAGATAGAAAGAAATGATCAATAAGACAGCACAAGTACATGTAAAAGAATCAGAATATACAATGTAACAACCTAATAACAAGGAAAATATACTGTTCAGAACTTAACAATAAAACATAACTGCAATTATGAGAATGCATGCCTAAAATTTGAATTGTATTAGGAAATGAACTGCATTAAAGAGATGCATTTTAATCTTTTTAGAGATAAGAAAAGATAGAAAGAAGCTGAAAGAGGCAGAGAATAATGGATAAGAGAAGAAAAGAGAGGGGACAGTAATGCAATATCAGATTGAAAAAGCGAGTCTTATCAACTATATAATAAAATGAACAATTTTAATTAAAAACAGTTATAATTTAAGGAGGTTCAAAATTACAAACTTTAGAAACGGATCTGTCCATATTCCTAGATATGAATGAAGTAAGAGGTAACCATAATAAATATTTTTTCATTTTTAAAGGAATAGATGTAGCATGAGCACGGTCTAATCGATGATGATGACATAATAAGTTCCACCATGACATATATGAGATTTTTCTTGCATCCTTCCAATTAGAGGTAATACAATTGAAAAGCCAAGGCAATCAGTAAGTCAAAGAGTTTACCAGTTAAACATTGCGAAGCCAAACAAGGGCGAACACTGCCCAAAAATATATACTGAAAATCAAAAGGAAGGGACACTGAAAGGATATCATTAATTTTGTGCCAAATTTGTAACCAAAACATTTTAACAGGAGGGCATTCAAAAAACATATGCAAAAGATCACTCTGATCGTTTACGCATGACCAACATTGAGCATTAGAGGTCACTTTAAATTTGTATAAACTTATGGGGGAAATAAATATTATGTTGTAAAAATAGTACAATGTTTGCGTAGTGCTTGCTGATGAGGACGAAGTATGAATCTTGGCTCATATTGAGTTCCAAGTGTAAACTGAAAATTCTTGGTGCAATTCAGATTCCCATAGAAGTTCTATTTTGTATTTTGATACAGATTTAAAAGGACAGATCAATAACTTATATATGGTTGAAGCTTTCAGTTGGGTAGAAAAATCAATTGAGGAGGAGGAAGAGTGTGTATCTGTTGCTGGGAGAGCTTGTTGAGAAATAAATGTATTGAGGAGGGGCTAAGAAGTTCAAACTGTGAAGCATATTTATTATATATATGACATTGTTCTTGTATTTTGGAGAAAGACAATAAGGAATTATTTGAAACAAGTTGTCTGATAGTGACAATGCAATTTTGGATCCATTCTGTCCATGATCCTGTTTTTTAATTTAAGGTTAATATTATACCATATTGGGGTAAGTAAAATAGTGTCAGACATAGTGTTAAAGGAAGCAAATAAGGGCTATTAATGACAATTGAGTGAGTGAGTATAGGGGAAAATAAACCACGTGGAGGTTGAGATATATGAATCATATCCTTAAAAGTAAAAAGGGAAAAACTGTGCATGCTCTCATTGACCCTATACTATGAATGGTTCTGAGTGGTTGTCTGAAAGGGAAATCCAAATATGCCTCAGCGTGAAAGCAAAATGATATGTTCTGATAGTAGGAAAATTGACCCCAACAAGATTCTTGGGTTGTTGTAATCGAGCTAAAGCAATAGGGGGTTGTGTTTGTTCCATAAATATTTAACAAAGGATCTATTAATAACTTTTTAAAAATTGAGCGGAAGAGAAATAGGGAGCATTGACAAATGAAAATTGACAACAGGTAATAACATCATTTTAATTGTGGCCAATCTACCCCACCAGGAAATAAAAAGGGGGGACAAACCCTCTATTAATGCATTTATTTTAGACAACATTTCATTACTATTAATTTTATTAGCGTCCTTGATATTATTTGTATAGAGAATTCCTAAACATTTTATGCCTTTTGAGCTCCATTTAAAGCCGGAGTCTTTAAACATATGGGGACGACAATATTTATTTAGTGGTAAAACTACTGATTTATCAATATTTAATTCATAACCTGAGACAGTCAAATATTTGGCCAATAAGGAAAAGAATTCGGGAAAGGAGGTAACAGGGTTAGATACATACAACAAAATATCATCTGAGTATGCAGTGTATTTTATATTCAGGTTTTTGAATTGAAGACCTGTGAAAGTGGAGGATCTTCGAATTGTTTCCAAGAAGGGTTATAGCGCTAAGATAAATAATAAGGGAGACAAGGGGCATCTTTGCTGAGTACCTGTATGCAGAGGAAAGTAACTGGACTACTTACCATTTACCCAAATCGAAGTAGAAGGATTGGAATATAACAATGTAATATATTGGAGAAAATGTGGACTGAAACCATGCCATTTCAAAGCAGCAGGCATAAAGTCCCAATTGACTCGATCAGAGGCCTTTTCGGCATCTATTGTTATGGCTGATATTGGTGGGCTAAGTTTAGCCACTAAATGTATTATATTAAGGAAGTTTCTTGAATTATCTGAAATGGATCTACCTTTTACAAATCCGGACTGATGTATGCTTAGTAAATCTGGAATAACAGAATTTACACGGACAGCCAGCAATTTTATGAAATTAATGAAATAGGCCTATAATTGCCACATTGAGACAAATCTTTATCTTTTTTAGGAATTAAGCAGAGCATAGCCTGAGCAAAAGAACCTTGCGTATGCTTACAACTCAAAAAATGTTTAATGAGCAATGAAAGTTTAGAAATTAAAAGCACACAGTAAAGCCATCGGTCCCGTTTTTTTATCTTTAGGAAGCATGTTGATGGCATTTAACAATTCTTGTTGGGATAAAGGTGTATCAAGGGATGATAGATCTGTAGTTTTAATAAGGTCTCTGGGAATCAATTGGAAAAAATAGTCCATTTGTTCAGCTGAGGGAGATGATTCTGGAGTATAAAGGTTTTTCATAATAATCAGTAAAGCATTCTAATACTTTGGGACCACTGATATGTCATACACCAGAAGGATCTGTGATGGCAGTAATTTTAGATTTTTGTTTTTAAATTTTCAAGTAATTCACCAAAGATTTACCCGCTTTGTTACGCCCGCCATACATCTTTGCATTCAATCTAAGTAAGGTATCACACGCATCAACAAGGGATTGTTTATTACATTGCATTTACATTTGATGAGCTTGGACAAAGTATCGTCCTTATTGAAGGGAAAATATTTGCGTTCCAAGGACTTGATCTGAGTTAAGAGTTGTTTGGATTCCTGAAGTGTTTTTTTCTTTTTTTTGGCTACATAGTCAAATATAAAGCCTCGAGCAGTTGCTTTGAATGCATCCCAAACAATTTATTTGCATGTCGGAAGGGAGGTTATTAGTGAAATATTCTTGCGTAAATGTTGTAAACTCATCCGTAAACTGCTGATCTAATAAATGGGACTTATTAAATCTCCATCTGCGGGTGGATGAAAAGGGGCTGGGGTAGTCAAAATCTACAATAACAGGTGCATGATCAGAAACTAAAAGTAAACCTATTTCTGCATGTGTAAGAAATTGGAGTATATGTTGTGTGAAAAATACAAAGTCAATTCTAGAAAAGGACTTATGATCGGGGAAAAAATGGTGTACTCCAAATCGTCAGGGTGGAGTAATCTCCATACATCAGCGAGTCCTCTAGCAAAAATAGTTTTGTGGAAAGCCTTATACTTTGGGGATAGAACAAATACAGCTTGTGACTTGCGATGTAAAAAGGGATCAAGAGGTTGGTTACAATCTCCTCCAACTATTACATTCTCAGAAGCATGAGAGGATAATAAGGAGGAAATATCCTTCCAAAAAGTATGGTCTATTCCATTTGGACAATATATGTTACAAGTCATAAAATTAGTGTTGTTAATGGCTACTTCAAGGAGAAGCCATCTACCAACATTTTCCTTGTATTCATTTATTATTGAACATTTAACGATTTATGGGACAGTATAAGAACACCATTTTTGTTTTGCACAGCAGGAGAGCTAAAGACACTACCAACCCACTGTTTTCTAAAATAATTAAGGTATTGTTCCTTATGATGTGTTTCCTGCAGGAGAGCAATTTGAAAATTCAACTTGGACAAGTTGGAGAAAACTCTTTGTTTTTTAATCGGGTTACGAATGCCTTTAACATTCCATGAAACCAAATGTTAATTACTCATAAGACTGATAACAGAAGACTAAATAAAAAAACATTTATAAACCTTATACCATGGAATAAATAAGTGGTCGAATAAATGCTTAACCTTATCAAGCAAAACAAAACTTGATAATTGGCAAACAATTTTCAAAAAGAGGAAGAGGCTGATACAAATATTAGACAGAGATAAGTCAAGGAGTTGGGGAAAAAGGAGGGAAAAAGTACAAAAAGTAAAATGAATTGCCCAATGTTTTACGAGGGACAGCTGTCCAGATAAGTAAAAGTAAAAGACATCAAGAATTACCTTGGGGATGGAAAAATTCGCAATAAGGAAGTGCTGGAAGAGGGGGAAAGAAAACAGAAAGAAGAAAAAAAAGAAAGAAGAAAGAGGTAGAACCTGAGAAAGATGAGAAAAGCAAGAGGGGAGCACAGTCACCCTATGAGTGTAAAAAGAGAAGAGATGACAAAAATCCAAAAGACTTTAGTCATAATGATTACAAACAAGGAAAACATTACTGAAGGAGGGGGGACAAAGAGAGCAACGGCTGCTCCAAAAATGGACACCGAGAAAGCATTAGTTTACTGACAAAAGAAGAAATAAAACAAGGAAAGAAAATAAAGACAATAAGGGTAAACATAAGCAACAAGATGGAAGGGAACTTACCAAACATTGGGAAAGACAATGCAACAGAGCGGTTCATACATAACAAGACACATGGACAGCGCAGTTATGTACATCAGCATCAAAAATAGCGGTGGAAAAACCTAGGAAACTGTAGAGAAAGAAAATAATAGAGAATATTTAACATTTGCTCAGTTCCATAGCGTCTCCTTTATGGATTTGAGTGAATTTCCTAAGTCTGCCAGGGTCATCGAAAGTGAAAGTTCTGTCTTTATACAAAACTTTAAAGAAGCACGGATGAATAAGTCCGTAACATGCATTCATGGATCTCAGCATTGGTCTAAAGTCTAGATCTTCCATAGACGAATGGTAGTCAGCTTGAAGACATCTTGACTGATTTTGTGATGGGACCAGAGCATCTGCTTATGTTGTTTGGCAGCATTGAGGATTGCTATGAGATCAAAAGGACATCGTCCTTAGTGATGCGAGCGTGCGAGATCCACCTCGACAGAGGGCCCGCCAGGCCGTTACCCTCGCCTGTATTTAGCTACTATCTGTTCTTGCTGGAGCAATATTTCAAATCATATTTCCTAACCTTCCAAAATTATTTATCCACCTCTCTACATAAACATCCTTCAGAGTGGCACCAAATCCCATTACTCCATATATACTTTAATTGATTAATCACAATTTCAAGTGTCACTCACTGATCAGTCCAGCTTTTCTGCTCCAGAAAAAAAAGCAAAGAAAAAAAAAAAAACACAGATAGCATTACTAAGCCAAGCTGTCCAAGTTGTCCATCTGGTGCGTGCTCAGACCGCCGCTCCTCTCTGTATTATTAAATTCACCTCTAATATACAATACACCCCCTTGTGAAGTCACATTCCAGTTAGCTTCTTTTCCCGGTTATTTATTATTTTTTTTCTCCCCTTCCTTTTTCAAGGTGCTCCACCATTAATATCAATAGACTTCAAATATGCTTGCGCTTGAGACTCCGAGGTGAAGTATTTAGCTTGCCCCTTATGGATCACCTTAAGTTTAGCAGGATTCAAGAGGAATACCTGTGCGCCTTTAGCTTTAAATGGCTGAAAAAGTTGTCGGAATCGCCATCTTAAAGACACAGTTGCTGGACAAAAGTCCGGCCTGACAAAAAAGTCACATCCAGAACCTTTGCGCCGCTTGTCCGGACGAGCCAAGTCATATAATGCTTCCCTCAAGACAAAATTGTTCACGCAGATTAATATTGCTCGTGGAAAAGCTTTGGTACCTATCGGGGCATTTGACTCCCCATGAGACTTACGCAATACAAATGGATATCTATGTGCCCTAGTAATCTCGTTCTCCCACTGCCATTCAGCTAACTCTGGGAATGCTTCTGCAAAGGTCTCGATTATAAACTTTCGGGCGTCCTTCCCTTCTTTCATCTCCGGAATTCCCAAAACACGAAGATTGTTGCGTCTAGCGCGATTCTCCAAATCCGTCATCTTCCACTCCATATCCCCTCTAGTAGCCTGGAGAGTCTCTATCGCAGATTGCTGCTTAGTAAGTATATCTTCAGCACTCGATATGCGTTCCTCTGTATCTGTCACCCGAGTGGTAAGTTCATTAATGGACTTAACCACCCGCCGCATAGTATTCTGTAATTTCCGTACTGCGCCTTGAGTGCGGTTGCTTTCAGCCTTAGTCTCAGCCCGGTGGGCCATAATACTCTTATATATTAAATCCAGAGTAGCACCACTAGCAGCTTGACCCTGGTCCTGGTCCTGCTCCAACTCATTATCCCCCGATTCCCATAAAGGTTGTACCAGGGGGGTCATCGCCTGTGACAGCCCTTCGGCCTCGGGGTTTCGCCGAACCGTATCTTGATAGTCCACCATTCCCCTTATCTGTGTAGGTGACTGAGCAGCGTCAGCCTCTTTCTCCAGCGCGTCTTCCTCATCTGTAAGTGCCATCTCATCATCACCCCACTCGCCTGGTAGGCTGTTACCATTATCATCCGAGACAACAGATAAATCTGGCATCGAGTAGAACTTGCCATCAGACAATGCAGAATCTGTATCTGCCGGGTCCTCTATAACTGTTGGCTGCCCATCCATACCCCTTTCTCCACTTTCTCCACTCCTAATACTATGGTCAGCGAGAGCCAAGCCATTAATATCAGTCTCTTCACCACCTATCGCCCCGGCAGCGGGTCTTGTGCTGGTAGTGACGGCGCCCTTTCTTTTCAAAAAGATTGCATGTAGCACAGGTGTTTTTAAAGCATCCAGGTTTCCAGCTGTAGTAGAGGTAATGGTAGTGGTTATAGGAGTGTTATTATTAGCAGTCTGTCCACCGTTATCGCCTTTCCCTGTTGGTAACTTCATATCAGCGGGTTTAGACATGAGGGCCGTACTCTCTGAGATATTTACATTGTTATTAGCACTAGCACTAATACTAGTTACGTTATTTGTCTTATTAACTGCATTAGCACTAGCATTATTAGCAGGAGTTTTTCGTGTACCTCTGCCTTTCGGCCCCATATTTGCTTACTTGCTTGCAGACTGCTGTTTCTTTTGCTGCAGTGAAGACAGAGCGCGTTTTTTCCTGAGCACTCCAGGCGCCTTTCAACCTCTCCACCTCAGTTTGGGGCTTGCTGTAAGGAAATCCTCTCGTTCAGATCAGCCTGCTTGTCGCCCCTCGGAGCTTGTAGCCAAAAAAAAAAAAAAAAAGGAGTCTCCGCTGGCCAGTTTACAGTTGCAGCTTCTCAGTCACCAAAGTTCATGTTTCACACACAAACCAAACTGCTGACACACCTCCGCCTCCGCTTTGTATCCTGACCCCAGCTCGGCTCTAGCTCCGGCCCCAGCTGCCTGCTATCTGCTGAGATGAGGCAAAGCCCGCCCCTGCCTCTGCCTCTGCCTCGGATCTGGTCTTCCGAGTCCGATTCCTCCAGGCACCGCTGGCATCCTTAGCCTGCGTTCTCTCCTTCCACCTCTCACCACGCCAAGACGGATTCACAGCTGATTACACTAAGATGTTTTTCTCCACTGAAGTGCACTCAGACATTGCCAATATCATCACCGTCGGTGGCCCGGTCACGCACCTCTCAGGTACGGTAAATCCTGGCGTTCTTCTCTGCCGAGGTGCAGAGCTGCTCACTCACACGGCCGTGCGGCCGCCATCTTGCTCCATGCGGCCGCCATCTTGCTCCTTTTGCTCACAAGGGGTGGTTGAAGGGGGGAGGGGGGCAGGGAGGGGGGTCCCGGTGTGGGGTTTGCGGGACTGGGGGGGTCAGAGGGGGGGGGGTAAAAAAGGGAAAAAAAGAGACCACAGGTATACTTTTTATTGATCATGTGGAAGCAATGCGGGACAGGGAGCAGAGTGTATTTTTTTTTAGAGGTAGATGGCAGATAGAATGTTAAGAATAGGTACGTTAAATGTGAGAGGACTGAATGCTTTAAATAAAAGGCAACGAGTTGCACGGGAATTGCAGTGGCTCAACTGTGATATTATTGCACTTCAAGAGACACATCTAGCATGGACTAAGAGAAAGTATTTAAGCGATTTGGGGTATAGTGTGCTGGTGTGCACTAAGCAGTCTACTACAACTCGTGGGGTGGCTATATTAGCAAGGAAAAACCAGGTTGGTGGTGGACGAGCCTTGGAGGATAGTGCTGGTAGGTGGGCAATTACGGAATGTAAGGTAGGAACTTTTGAATGCACGGTCTGCTCTATCTATGGATCAAATTTTGATGAGGCTGTAGTCCTGGAACATTTGAATGTTGAATTAGCGACTTGGCCGGCTCCTGTAATTGTTTGTGGGGACTTAAATATTAACCTCCATTCTGGATCATTAGGTAGTGAGCAATATATGTATGTAGGCAGGAAACCAAAGGTATATAGGGCGTTAAGACTTATGGTGAAGGCACATGGGCTAACAGATGCATGGGCTTATCTTAGGAAGACTGACCCCGGATATACTTTCTTTTCGGCCCCTCACCAAAAACTGTTTCGCTTAGACTATTTCTTAGTCTCGCATAATCTGCTTCATGATGCACAAATACAGGTTTATCCCCGAGTGACCTCTGACCACGGGCCAGTAGTGCTGTCTATTCGGATATTATATCCTTCCCGCAAGCCCCGTGAATTTTCCTTTGATCGCAAGTTATTACTTGAAGATAAATTTCAAGAATATATGAGGGATTGGGTGCTAGAGTTCTTTAATTTGAACAGGGGAAGCGCTGGGGTTGGGATCATTTGGGACACGTTCAAAGCTGCTTTTAGGGGCGAGGTGCTCAGCTATGGATTGTATGTTCAAAAACAGCTTCGAAATAAGCTACAGGAACTTTATCAGGATTTAGGTAAGGCGGAGGAGCTGTTGACTCAAGATATCATTCATAATAGGGATACCTATGATAAATCAGCTGAGGTGACCCGAGTTAAGGCTAAGGTTAACAATCACTGGAGCAAGGAAGCAGCAAAGACTTTTGAGACTAGGAGACAGATGGTGTATGAGTATGGGGAGGCAAGCGGGAGGTGTTTGGCTCAGAGAATGCGGACCAGGGAAGCAGCTCAGCGGATTAAAAGTATGAAAAATGAAGCCGGACAAAATGAAGAAACTGAGAGTGGAATTCTAGAAGTTTTTAGAAGATTCTACACTTGGTTATATACGGCAGAAGAATATGACAGTAATAGAGCTTTATCCTTCCTTGGGCAAAATGACTGGCAAAAATTAGATCAAGGATTAGCAGATATTCTGGAGGCCCCTATAGAGATGTTTGAACTGGAAGCGGCTATTAAAGCATTACCAGCAGGAAAGGCTGCTGGACCTGACAAGCTTCCGCTTGAAATATATAAATCCTTTTTTCAAGTTCTTAAACAGGACATGCTAGCCACATTCCAAATGGCGCAGAAAGGGAAGCATCCTACGTCATGGGGTGAAGCTAGTATAGCAGTGTTTAGAAAGAAGGAAAAACCGCCAGACCTACCAGGCTCATATCGGCCTATCTCGTTATTAAATACAGATGGGAAAGTGTATTCAAAGATTTTAGCTACTAGACTTTCAGAAGTGATAACCTCTTTGGTTTCTAAATATCAGCATGGGTTTATCCCAAAGCGCGGCACAACTGATCACGTTAACCGGGTGATTACTTTAATTGATCATGCAAAAGTGTCGGGGAATCCACTAAGTCTCATATTACTGGATGCAGAGAAGGCCTTCGACCAAGTGTCGTGGGCCTTCTTATGGGACCTGATGAAACTTCAGGGATTTGGTCCAAACTTTATTAAATCAATTCAGGTGCTCTACCAACAACCTAGCGCACGGATTAAAGTAATGGGGCTTCAATCAGCAGTGGTGCCAATACAGCGAGGGACAAGGCAGGGATGCCCATGCTCCCCCCTGCTTTTTGCTTTGTACATAGATCCCTTTTTAAAAATGATAGAAAAGAGCAGTCGGGTTCCTCCAGTCAGGATACAATCTCAGCAGTACCGTGTACTGGCTTATGCTGACGACGTAGCCGTGCTCTCACCAAGGCCAATTATGGCTATGCCTGAAATTGAAAATTTAGCACGACTATATGGATCGGTATCAGGGTATAAATTAAACACCGCTAAGACTCAGATACTTTGTATGAATATTAATTACGATGATTCACGAGTCTCAGCTGTGGTTACTTATTTGGGAGTGCAGATTAGCGCAGGAGCCTCAGCCACGGTAGAGGCTAATTGGCAGAAGCTGACACATGGGGTACGTAAGCAGTTGGATCAGTTAGAATGTTTACATTTGACACTGGTAGGTAGATGCAACGTCTTGAAAATGATGGTATTACCTAAAGTGCTATATCTTTATCGATGCTTACCATTAGAGATTACCTGTGCACTCATTTCACAACTGCAAGCAATCTGTATGAGGTTCATGTGGTCTCAGGGAAAAGAGCGACGGGCTAAGAAATATATGGTGCTGCCCAGGGCAGTGGGTGGCTGGGCAGTCCCTGATTTTCTTTTGTATTATTATGTATGTATGTTGCAGCGAATGAATATCTTATTAACTGGTCACGGACCTGTGGAGCCAGCATTGCAACCTTCTATATATTGTTTACTTTTAGGGGCTGAAGCTAGAAATCGGCTCTTTATCGATATAGACTGGAATTATTACAAGCGCACAAGGTTCAAGGTGATTGCTGCTGCGTATAAGGTGTGGAAGGCAATAAGGAAGCAATATAATATTGGAAGCGTGTCCATCTATACCCCATTAACTGCACCGATACTGCACCCCAGTATCTGCTGGGATCGCATAGTGATTAACTGGCGCTTAAGAGGCTTAATAACAGTTGGAGATCTCTATAATACAGATGGGCTAAAATCTTTCTCCCAATTAAAGGAACAATATCAGTTGTCTACACCGCACTTTTTTAAGTATCTGCAGCTGCGTGAATATCTTACTAAATTGAATATAGTGAATGTGGCTAATCCTCTTATTGAGGCAAATAAAAAATGCGCACGCATCGGGGCATTGTATAAAATAATTATAGAGGCAATGCCTAATGATTTGGAATCACACCGAATAAAATGGGAAGAAAGATTAAGGAACCCTGAAATACAGTTGGAGCTTTCGATTGAACTGGCTGGCCGCTTATTTATGTCCGCCAACCTGAAGACACAACATTATAAAACGTTGTTTTATCTTTATCGTACGCCTGATAAAATTGCAAAGTGGGGGGGAGACCCAGATGGAAAGTGTTTTAGATGTAATACTTTACATGCTGATGTAGTGCATATCTTTTGTACTTGCACAAAATTATTAGAATTGTTCAGACACACAAACGGGTTTCTATCTGAGATTCTGGGTATTCCTATACAACTTTCAACAAGTCAGATTTTGTTGGGTATAGATACAGGTGGATTGCGTACAGATAACGGTAATGAAGTTTGTTATTTGATATTCATTGCATCAGCAGTGCTAAGGCTGTGCATTGCCTCAGCGTGGCTACAAACTGAGGCCCCTTCATTTGATGTGTGGAGGACTCGTTTTCTCTTTATGTACAATATGGAATACAATTTGTATATTTTGAAGGGGAGGCGGAAAAAGGCACTGGGGCAGGCTATATGGGGCGCTGTTAGGGCATATATGGGCATATAAGATTGTGAGGTCAAGCTATCTAGTGTACCTATATGGCTTTTGTTCATTTTTTTTTTTTTTTCTGTTTTTTTTTCTTTTGCCTTTATTATCATCGAAGGTCAATTTTATATAAACTGATTAGTCATATATTTGCTTGTGACTTGGTAGGATTTTATGTAGGTGACTTTACGCTGGTATTTTGAATTGATCTTGTCAATGCAAGCAATGAATGATATAAGGGAATGGTTTATTGTTTAGCAGCATAAGTTGTCCTCCAGTCTCAAACTTCTTGTATATATCTGTAATCTCTATGATCCGATCCTGCATTGTATAACCCACTATAATTGAATGTTTGGTTATTTCTGTACATGTGGTCTCTATCTAATAAAGAAATTAAATTAAAAAAATAAAATAAAATAAAAAATTTTAAAAAAAAAAGAGGATTGCTATGAGATCAGAGTACAGTAGAAAATAAGCTATGATACCTGTTTGTTTAGTTGAAGAAGATGCGTTCTGGGGTCCTATCCTGTGCGCCCTCTGAATATTGAGATCAATGGATTTCGACAGACCAACGATCTGCAGAACTTAAACCTTCAAGAAAGAGATCTTGTCCGAGCCATCAGAACCTTCTGGAATTCCAAAAATGCAAAGGCTTTTGAGCCTGTTTTGATTTTCTAAGTCCTCTGTAGCTTTCTTCAGTTGCGTAACTTCTCTAGTGAGGATATCGACTTTGGCAACAACATCTTGGGCATCACTGATTTTTTGTTCCACATCAGAAAGTCTTGACTCCAGACCAGACCATTTTTCCTCAATTCTTTGAAGTGTTTCAGTCGTATCCATCATGAAGGGTCGAATATGGCGCAGTTCATCCATGATATCCTCCAACGTTAAAGGAAGAGGTGATTTCGCTGAAGAGGACGATCTTTTTTGGCGCGCTTGTTGATGATACCAGCTGAGTCTTTACATCCTCCAAAGTTGGATGTAGCAACCACATGGGGCTTATTTGAATGCGAAGAGTCTATGACTATAGCACAGTGTGAAACGCAGCTGATAAAAAAAGAAGAAAAATTTCACGCAGTGCAAGCAACAAATGAGTATGCCGATAAATCCTATAAAGATCCTGACTGCGAAATACTGCGTAGCCTTAGTGCCTCAAAAGAATAACCAAATAAGTAAATAAATGTCCATTAAAAGATATAACCATCTCTCCATTAAATTGAAAGAGGCATGCTAGAATGGCACAAAATGAACTTCAAAAAGAGAAAAAAAAGTCAGTCAGAGGAGCTATATAGCAAAATTATCCTCTGAGGTAAATGTGGGTAATGAATGGAGAAAATGGCGGTCGCAGCACGAAGCTGCGTGAGGCAAGAAACAGAAGGGAAAAAAGCTGTCAAAAAGACCTTCAAGGTCTACGAAAACTTGCCCCAGCACTCAGTGCAACTTCCGACGATGGAATCCATCATTTATTCTCCTCGCTGACCAGAGAAAAAAGCCTTCGGTGATAAAACATTTCTCCGTGTCATGGAGCAAGCTCAGGGAGCCGCCATTTTGTTTCACCGCTGCGCGCCCCATCATGCACAAAATATTAAAAAGAACAGTACAGAGAGTAATACAAATGTGCGAATAACAGTGACTATGCTCAGAATTAGATAAAAGTGGTCAAATGTCTATCTGTAGTAAAGAAAAGTTGAAGGAAAGGGATAGAGCAAATGAAAGAGCATGGACATCGATTCACTAAAATGCCTGGGGTAGAGGACATGAAATCACACACATTTTTAATTAAATTACATCACAAGATTTGCCATCATATGACGTTTGAAAATGAATCACAGGAAGCTATACTACAAGACATCAATCCTGGTAACTTCACAAAATTGGCATCACTACAGCCTAGTGCACACCTCCAAGAGAACATATTTAATAAATCATAGAAGGACCATAAAAGCAAGAGATAAATTAAAACTCAAAAGTGTGGATTGAGACAAAAAGTTGTAAAAAAAAAAATCAAGAGAACGTGGTGCAAAAGGATACTAAGTGTGAGAGGGGGAATGGAGTGAGGGGAAAAGAGGGATGGGAAATAGAGGCAGAAGAGAGGAAGTGTTGGGAAATAGTCCTTTGCATGCAAGCAATGTCTGATCATAACAGCTGAAAAATGCATCATCCATTCAAAATGTTCTTGAGCGTACTAGCATAATTATATGGAAGAAAGTCATTAAGTCAGGAGCTAGAGATATATAACAATAGTATCCAATGATGAGCAAGGGTGTGACCCAAAGCTCACTCTAAGTGTACTCCACTGAAAATAATGTATTTCTAACTGACAACTGAAGCTGTCTGTAGCTTAGAACTAAAAATGAAGGAAGAAGGGGAATTACCAAATTCAATGACAGTCTAAAAATGTCCCATGACAGAACCCTCGATACACTGATGGTTGTAATACTCAAGGATTCAATGAGCTAAAAAAGGGCCAATAACTAGTATGAAGTAGTAAGTCAATTTGAATGGGGCATTCAAGTTATGCACAGGAAAAGAAGGCATGACTGATGTGGGAAGCAATAGGGAAAACAAAGTGAACCGGAAGTCAAAGAAAATAGTAAATCAACATTCAGAGGTTTACAAACTTGCATAATTGAAAGTGTAGCCATTTTTTATTGCACAAACATGTCTTGGGAAATTCCTGGAACCCCATGAAAGCCCCAGGCATCCAAGGCATATGTCTTGAAGTCTATGAGTGAGCTTTTGCATCAGTGTGGAAGAACTGCAGATTTTGCATTTTATTTTTTTTTAATTTCCCATATGGAAATGCTAGCACGTTAGAAATAAATATTTGAACATCCACGCTCTTACCACAATTTGAAGATATGCTCATATCATATTTGGTGTCACATTTTCCTTCATGTTACTCCTGCACAGCTTAATGTCGATTTTACAATTAAATATTAACTATTGCACACAATGTGGATCACAAGAGGCCATTGTATATCAAATCTGTAGAAGGACAATATAATATCAGAAAGTATTCTACCATATAAAATAGACAAGTGTCTCGTATAACAATCAGCTTTTTCCGATGACTTTATCATAGCAAACTAGTGTGGTGCTCATTACTATTAACCATTTTCCACTATTTCTAAGGTTCAGGATTGCAAGAAACCACCCCATGTTGCCTACAATTTTTCTAGTTGGCCCTTTAGTGAACAGATGGTCTTTTTATAAAGAGCCATCTGACTAATGTCATCTATCCAAGAGTCAAATTGTGGTAAAACAGATGTCTTCCAGTGTTGCAACTTTGCTATTGTGGACATTGCTAGTGAAGTTGAAAACTATCTCTGACTTTGGTGTGTGATTATCAGGAAGATTGTGGTATTATGTAGCAGGGCTATTTGTGCATCTATTTCCTCTGTCACATCCGATTCGGCCCTTAATCTTCCACAAAATTAGTGCGCAATACTGGTGCAGTTTGAACCATTCTCTAAGAATATGAAGAATTTTACGCTCTGGATCAACACAACTCCATCAGCCAGAAGTTGGGGATTGTTTTGCTTTATGGAAGCATAGCGGTGACCAGTGCCATCCGTGCAGTACTTTAAAAAAGCCTAACTTCAACCTGGCTTCTCTAAGTCCTTTGTCATGATTAATAAGTAGTTTGGGCCCAGATTAAGAGAATTGTTTTACTGTGATTGCCCTTTTAATATGATATACCTTTATTTAGGCTCCTTATCCAATGTAATTATTCCAACTGTCCCTATGAATATGTTTTTAGACATTATATTAACAATTGCCTTCAATCTGATCAGTTTAAACTGGAAATCTTCAGATAAGCTATCATACAAATTGTGGTGGGATTTGGTGATCTCTCATCATAATTTAGATACTAAGGGCCCGATTATGATGGCGGTTTTCCTGCATCCTCCGAGCCGGCGGAAGCCACCGCCGGCCCGGAGGATGCGGGAAAACCGCAGCAGACTGAAAAAGACCCCCCGCCAGATTAGGATGGCTGGGGGATCGTTTTTTAGTCCGCAGCTTTTCCGCCGCGGTCGCCTCCCGTCCGCGGGGGAAAAGCACTAACATGGCTGGCGGTGTCTATCAGACACCGCCAGCCATATTAGGATGTCTGGAGGAACATGCCTTTACACGGCGGCATTTCCGCCGTGCAAAGGCATACGGATTTTTGTTTGGGGGCCCATTGCGGGCCCCCAGGGGTGAAGGGGGGTGGGGGGTGCACATGAGGGGTACCTATGGTTCCCCCCTGCATTTGCCTGCACAAAGCGGCAGGCACCGCGCGGTGCCTGCCGCATTGTGCATGCAAATGCACAACTTACATTTTTATCATTGCGGCGGGTACTGCTTCAAGCAGCACCCGCCACAATGATAAAAATACAGGATGTGACCACCAGGGTGGCGGTCACATCCTAATTTGCACAGAGGGACCGCTGCTGCCCCTGAGGACAGTCCCTCCTACTCTATGGTGGCGGACGGACTCAGGTCCATCCGCCATCATAATCGGCCCCTATGTATGCCACACAAAGCTCATCTATTCATAGGTGCAATTATTATGGTAACCACTTAGCACATATCTTAGCAAAATTGATAGTGCTAAACTAAATATTGTATCTATATCCTCTGAGAACTTTCATCCTCCATGAAATTTATCTCTGTCTTTCTTTTATATCTTAGTTGGTTCATTAGATATGTTATGATGTATATTGTTAATTATATGAATTGTTCTTGAGGTAACGTGTTGTCATTATTGTCAATATGGATGACTAATGTTATGGTCTTTCCTATTCCCCCTCTTCCTCCTTCTCCCTTCTCTTCCTTTCCTCGCCCGTCTCAAAAATGTATAAAGACTTTTTATGGTTCCTGTTATAGAATATCTAATACGAAATATTTATTTTGATATATTAATATTGTTTTTGCATTTGTTTGGTATGTAGTACATATGGAACTCAATCAAGTCATTTTAAAACAAATGAGTATATTGTCCAATTCATGTTTTGGGACGTCTATTTGAAGTCTATGTAGCCACCCGTGTTGCAATGTAATGGGTGTTGAATGGGAGAATTGATATTAAATGATGAGTTTGTAGAGGCCAGAGATCATATCTTTAAATGCCCCCCACCTATTGAGAGATAGTACGATGAGTGAAGGATTTAATTGGCTCTAGCAGCACCTAGTTTAGAGTCTGTACAATGCAAGAGTTAAACTCACAGAATTTCCAGAATTGTAACTTCAGCAGGGTAAATTCTGCCTGAAGATTTGCGAAAGTTGTAAAGCAGTAAAACAATCTCCACATTAGACAATATTTTCTCCACTATGCTCCCTCCAAAACTGAGAATGTTTCGATCTAATTCATACCATGGAAAGAGAGTTACTTTTGCCTATGTCAGGGGTCATTTTCAGATATTTTTCAGAGTGGGAAGGGGTCAGATATTAGATTGAGAACAACCACAAGCTGGTAGGGCTGTAGGTCTACACAAACACACCGGGCTCTTTTAAGGAGGAATAGCAGAGTCCACAGTAAAATTTAGTGATAAAATGCAGTGGTTGGCCAATGCAAGTTAACAGTGGTGGGGCAGGTGGAGGGTGCACGGGGGAGCGAGGGGTGGCAGGTGGGAGTGCAGGAGGGGGGAGCACAAGGAGAAGCATGGGTTTAAAATTTAAAAAACAAAAAGAACTTACCAGATTCTTCTTCTGTCGCCTCACTCTTCAGTTCTCTGATGCTTCCTGGGTCCTAGCAGCCCCTGGGCCAGCATCAGAGACTCCCTGTGTAATCCATGCACTGCTCTCAAGCATGAGAGCAGTGCAAGGATTGGCCTAAGTTGGCTGGTTTGAGGCTCTACTCAGGACAGGGAGCCAGTTCTGTTTCTCAAGCATGGCTGTTCATTACAGCCGGGTTGGAGAAACATAAGTGCACATTTTTGTTTGGCCAGCCTAAGATGGCAGGCCAAACACACATGCGCACTCACAGTGCAGGAACGAGTCCTCCTCCCCTCTACCACAACCCTGGCCCCACAACTCCCTGCGCATACTGGCTGAGCCAGCAGGTGGAAAATAAAATGATAGTAAAGTATTGTATTATTTTTCACCTGCTGACTCTGAGTCAGCAGGGCGATGCTCCTCCCCATTGTGGAGTAGCTGCCGCTGATGAAACGACAATTTTAGAATAACTTCTTAGCATATAAAAAGAATTCAATCTATAAATAGTGGTCAAATTTGTCAAATTACAGGAAACACAAGACAAAACATGATGAAAAGGCTGAGAAAGGTAATCACAGTGCAAGACAGTAAATTAGTAGTGAGAATGCTAATCCAGGGCTGAAACCCATAAACAGTTTAAGCAGATGTTCACACTTTCCACACAAATTAAGCAAGTACCCCTTAATAAACACACTATAACATTTGGCAAAGGCCTACTGTTCATCAATTTCTGAACATACTTATAATGGAAATGGCAAGTCACTATGCAATATGGACCAAACATGGCTGGTAAATAGCTAATATTTACAAGGCTTTAAATGGACTTTGTAGTTAAAGTTGATAATAATATTTCTGAACTTGGCAAGTCAAATGAAGTAGTCAAATGAAGTAGTTGAAAGAAATATCTAAATTTGGTGAAGCCAGGGGACAGCTCAGGCAAAGTCACCAGTGGCACACCTGCACATGTAGCAGTCAAAGGTCTGTTTTCTCTGCATTGAACTGCTGTTTTGCACAGGATGTCTTTCTCTTCCATTAGATAAGTGATAGTGGGGTTCTCTCAGGGAGGAGCTGGGATTGTTGGAAATATGAATCATGACAAGATTTGTCTGCACCGCAAAATGTGGAAGAAGTATATTTTCAAGGACGTGAATCTGTGACTTAATGTGAAAACGTGAGAAACTAGGGAGTCTACCTGCTTCTGGGGTTTACGGACATCTGTTTGGATGCCAAATACAGGGACTCCAGCTTTTGTTACAAACCATATTTAGTAAATCTATTTTGGTGTGTTTTCCTAAAGTCGGTTAGGAGTCTCATTCTGTGATTCATAGGATTACCTCTCAAGGAGAGACCTCCTTTGAGCTCTTATGTTT
The DNA here is from genome assembly GCF_964263255.1 of Lissotriton vulgaris. Lineage (NCBI taxonomy): Eukaryota > Metazoa > Chordata > Amphibia > Caudata > Salamandridae > Lissotriton > Lissotriton vulgaris. Next base: position 921,468,302 of record NC_141693.1, read on the forward strand.
TCCAGAGATGTCTGCTGATATATAGCTTAGAATACTTTCCAGCTTCAAACAAGTTCTATTGTTGAAATGTCAAGGCTTCATGCTGCAATATGTGTTTTCTGTAGTTAGAACTATTAATTTGGGTTTCTAAACTGACACCTTTAATTTCATACTTAATGAAGAAATTGATTTACTATTGTTTAATTTATATTTGGGATTCCTTGCTGGAACACACCTGTTGTATTTTCTCTATTTTAGTTGTAATACTTACTAATGTGGTATTTTACCTTGCTTTGAAGTATAGACTAATGAATTATTTGAATTTGATATGAAGATGACTAAAAGATTAACATTTACATATGAAACAATTTGAGCTTAATACAATTGTTCATAAATCCTTTTAACTCACACCACCTCTCTCTCTAGAAATTCTTGTGAGATCTCAAATGGGCCTCAATGTTCATGTTGCTTATTGTAAATGATTGTTCCTTCTCATTTCTTCTTGTTGACTAACAACGGTCCATGCGACCAATGGTGGGGGTTGCTTAATGATGATACTAGAAGACTGAAATACAAAAATCTCTGCTCCGTCATGGGATTCTGGTAAATTAATCTCTGTCTGCATAAACGGGCTCTGGTGGACACCCGATTGGCTCTCTTGTTTATTTATTAAGGAGTTTTATATAGCGCTAGCCTTACCTGAAGGTATCGGAGCGCTTCACAGCAGTTTTTGAACAAGATTCATACAATAAACAGTATTCTACATATGGGCTTGGCAGTCAAAGTGTGCTGAGTAGCATTGAGGTAGTGTGTTGGTCCAGAGATAACCTCATAGAGTGCATATTGTCTTGAGGTTTATACAATAAGGGAGGATTATACATATAGGTTCAGAAGACCAAGTGTGCTGAGCAGCATTGAGGTAGTCCGTGAGTCATGAGAGAACCTCATAGAGTGCACGTTGTCTTGGGGTTGAAACAATTAAGGGGGGGCGAAAAGCAGGGAGGAGGTGAGTCTTAGAGCAACAATGTCAGGAAGAGACGACGAGCAGGGGATGGCAAATAGATGGCGGCTATCCATTCGGGATGGAGCAGTTGAGGAAAAGGACTTTAAGTAGTTTTTTTAACTTTGTGAAGGACTAGACAGTCCTGATACTGACTGGGATGGCGTTCCAGATTTTGGGCACGTTTCCGGCAAAGGACAGTGTGGCAGTTTTTTGTTTGTAAGTTTTCATGGGGAAGAGAAGTAGGATGCTAGAGCTCCTGAGGTTCCTTGTCTGACCAGCCCTCTTGAGTTTGGCAGCCAAATACTCAGGTTTTCCTGCGTGCAGGACTTTGTATGTCAGGCAGGCAGTTCTGTAACTGGCACGCAGTTTGATTGGGAGCCATTTTAGTTCCCTGAGTGCAGGTGAGATGTGATTGTATTTCCTGATTCCAGTGACCATTCTAGCTGCTGCATTGAGAGTCGTTTTGAGGGGTGCTAGGTGTGATTTTGTTGTATCAGTGAGGGTGGCATTCCCATAGTCGAGTCTGGATAGCACCAGTGATTGGGTGGCTTGTTTGAGATCGTTGGTTGGGATGAATGGTTTTATTTTGTTAAGTAACTTCAGGTTGAAGAAGGCACTCTTTGCGGAGTTCTTGATGTGATTGGCCATGTTGAGTTTTGAGTCCAGGATAATACCTAATGATTTAACGGAGTGGGTCAGAGTGTGATTGCCGTTAGGAGCATCCAACGCTTTTAACCATACTGAAATATGAGGGTTCTCCTCTTTGTTGGAGATGAGGAGTATTTTAGTTTTGTCTTGATTGAGTTTTAAGTGGTTCATCGACAGGCAATGTTGGTTTTCTTTTAGAGTGACATTTAGTCTGTGAATGTCATCAATGGAGGAGGTTTCTAGATAGATTTGGGTGTCAGCTGCATAGAGGTGGAAAGGGATGTTAGCAGTTTTGAGTAGGGTGGTGAGGGGTTCCATGTATATGTTGAACAGTTGAGGTGAGAGCACTGAACCTTGGGGGATGCCCCTGTTGACAGGGTGTAGGTTGGAGGTAGAGTTTTTTATTTTTAGAGAGCATTGAATCTTGGGGGATGCCCCTGTTGACAGGGTGTAGGTCGGAGGTAAAGTTTTTTATTTTTATCCTTTGTGAGCGGCTGTGTAAGAAGGAGGAGAACCAGCATAGGACCACCTCATCATCTCCTACCCTTTCTTCTAAAGCTTTGATGAGAAGTTGGTGATCAACAGTGTCAAAGGCTGCCAATAGGTCTAGGAGAATGAGAAGGCAGCATTGGACAGTATCGAGGGATTTGTGGATGTCATCGGTGATTAAGGATGTCTCGGTGCTGTAGCCTTTCCTGAAATCCGATTGGTTGATGTTATCCATGTGCTGCGTCAGTTGTTGGAGGACGCATTTTTCTAGGATTTTGGATAGGAGGAGGAGATTGGAGATGGGTCTGAAGTTATTCAGTTCCTTGGAGTCAAGGCCTGTTTTTTTTAGTAGTGGCGTGACTTGGCCAACTTTAAGGCATTCAGGTATGATGCCGGTTCTCAGGGAGCTGTTAATGATCTTGCACCAGAACAGGGCTATGGAGAGTCTCAGTTTTTTGGTCAGTTCGGTGGGAATCGCGTCAAGGACGTGAGAGGCTGGTTTGGAGGTGGAGATCAGTTTGAGGATCTTGGTTTACGGGATGGGGTTGAAGGACTTCCAGGTTTTTGTGGGGTGCTTGGGCGAGCTATCTACTGTCACTGGAGGCAGGTTTTTACAGACAGGGCTGACATTGATGTCCAGTGAAAGTTCAATCCTGGTGATTTTTTCTTTGAAGAAGTTGTCAGAGTTTTCATACAAGTCTTTAGAGGCCTGTAGGGAGGTTTCCGGGGGTTTGGAGGTTTGTTGTTCGATGATTTTGAACAGTTCATTGGGCCTGATGCTTGAGTTGTCCAGGGCGTCGCAGAAGAAGGTGGATTTTTTGCTGCTGATGTGTTTTTTGTATTTTCTTCAGGCTGCTTTGAGTTGTTTGAGTAGGCTAGAGATGGGGTTTCTCCTCCATAGTCTTTCTGTAGCTCTCAGTTGTCTTCTTTCTTTGTTAATGTCCGTGTTGAACCAAGATCTGGATGGGATGTTCCTGTTTTTTTTTTAGTTTCAAGGGGGCTACTTGATCTAGAATGGATGTCATGTTTGTGTTGTAGTGGGCGGTGAGTTCTGTTGTGGATAGATCGTCCGTGGGGGCAGTGTGGAGAGAGTTAACCCTTTCCTCTAGGTCAGTCATGTTAATCTGGGTGAAGTTTCTAGTCCATTTCGGAGGGTCTTGGGTGGGGGTTTAGGTGTGATAGGCTGAGTGAGGTGGAAAAGGATTAAGTGGTGGTCAGACCAGTCCACCGGCAGGGTGCGGTCTGTCGCGACAGTGCCGTGCTGGGCGATAATGGCTTCTAGGATTGCTCCTTTGTTGTGGGATTCCTCTAAGCAGTGTTCAATAAGGTTGTTGCTGTGAAGCAGCTCCTTCAGGTTCTGGATTAGCAGGCTGTTTTCTTCATTCCAGTGAAGATTGAGGTCACCCAGAATAAGGCTGTTCATATCTCGGAGAGAGCAGTGGGCAATCAGGGCGGACAAGTGTTCAGTGAATGTGGTGGAGTTGCCTGGGGGGTGGTAAATGAAGTGACAGATGAGTGTTTTATTGTTGCCAGTATTAATGTTAACGGTTAGGCATTCAAAGGTGTTGTAGTTAAAGGAGTCTATTTCCGTCACGAAAATATTGCTTTTGTGGTTGATGGCTATGCCTCCACCTCTTTGATCTTTTCTATCTTTGTTGGTGATAGCAAAGCCAGGGAGGGACAAGAGTATCCATGAGTGGCAATGAGGAGTCATTTAGCCATGTCTCAGTGATGAATGCTATGTCTATGTCGTGCGTGAGAATGGATTCCGCTAGCTCTGTGGCATGCTTGGTGGCTAATCTGCAGTTTATGAGCATGCAGTTAGTGGGGGGCATCTCTGTTGTGTGTTTTATCGTTCTGGGGACCGTGGGGATGATAGTGCTTGTTGCCGGGGGTCTAGGGGATTTCGGAGGGGCCTGTTCACTTCCCAGTCTGGTGATCACCTGTATTTTGGATTAGAACTTGGCATTAATAAGATTTCCAAACGAGGAAGCGAGAGCTGCTGCTTCACTCGCAGATGTGTCATATCTGGTTCTTTCGGTCTCTGTGCCTGATGAGAGAGGGGGGGGTTGAGATCCCTTCTGGTTGGGGAGCATTGGGAAGCCTCTTTTGAGGGGGAGTGGGGAAGGAAGGGTAAAGGTGTGACATTAGGGGTGCAGCAAGGTTGGTAAGGATTTCACTAAGACCCTGGATTATGATGGTTATTTGGCTTTCAAGCAGGGTGAGCCGCTGCCCAGTCTCTACGTCGGTGTGGGTGTTCTGTGCGGGAAATGTAAACCAGGGAGGGGGGGGAGAGCCTAACGTTGTTAAGTTGTCCTTTAGCGGGTGAGGTGTTCATGTGGGATCTAGGCGGGGTCGGTGGTGTGGGGAGGTGGGGGCCATGTTGGGTCGTAGATGTTGAATTGCATGAGGGACTGGGGATGGGGTAGGGAGTCACATACACTGTGTCGAGGTCATTTGAAGTGGGTAGGGAAGGAGGGGAGCAGGGGTTGAGAAATTGCATGAGGGACTGAGGAGGGATCATTCAAAGTTGGTAGGGAGGGATGGGGGGTGGGAGTCTAGAGAGGGTGGTTGCTTGAGGGGGATAGAGGAGTTATGTTCTCTCTGGTAGTGTTGGAGGTGGTGTCTTGCGGCAGGAGGCAGTTGTTATTACTAGGGTGCACCAGAGTGGTGGGAGAGTATTGTTGGTTGGTCGGGTTCTTCAGCGAGAGGAGGATGGGTGGGCTGGGGAGGAGTGCATGGGAGGGGGAATTCTGGAGGGATGGGAAGAGAGCATCAAGGATTTCTAGGTTATCATTGTTGGTTTGTATCAGGACTGTGCCATTAAAGTAGATGGCTGCCGTGGTGTTCCCATTTCACCTAGAGTGGTTAGGGGCTGAGAAAGTCCGTTTGCAACTATGGGACGTATTAGTCATTTTGGATATATTGAGTTGCGATCTGAGGATGGAGTTCCATGTTTCAGGTCTTTCAGTGTGGAAGATGAGATCCATTTTTACTTGTCCTTTGGAGGCGCAGTGATTGATGTCCACAAATAGTAATTCCGGATGTTGTCTGATCAGTTTTTGTTTAAAAGTTTTTTTTGCCCTAGATGAGAGGTTAGGGGGGAGCTAATCGAGAAGGAGTTCAGGCTGTGCGGTTTTAAATGGTACGCTGAGGCCGGGTTGGAGTAGGCTGATGTGGCGTACGACATAGTGACTAAGTGGAAGGGGGGCAGGCACCCTATAACGAAAGGCGGGCTAGAGATTCCAGAGCCGTCCATAGAGGGGAAAGTGCGAGTAGTAGAGAGATTTTGTGCTGTTGTTCTATGGCTGGTTGTTGACTCTCCAGAGCATAAGGCTAAGGGTGACTTTTAGGAGGTCATGAAGATTATAACTGGCACCAACAGATTGCAAGACAAGGAATACTCTGGCTGATTGTATTGGCAGAGAACTCCCCAGCTTGATGTAAGAGGAAGGGTTGAAGTGAACTTTATGTTGCAGCAATTTCAGATGGCTGTATTGTAATTTGATTTTGCCGAAAGCTAAATCCTTGGGCATCATCTTAGGGTCAGGCACAGAACTGAGGAGGATCGCCGTACTGATAAGGTCGATTTTTGAGTAGAAACGTTCCCCACAGACAGCAGACCCAGCCTTATCACAATAAAAATGCCCAGAATTGCCAATAGCCTGTAGTGCAGCTCTGCAAAATAAGATTAAACACTTCTCGTATCTAATTTGGCCACCATGTGGTTCACTCTAATAGTCAGGGTGTACATTTTATTTCCTGAAGGCTCTGCTGGATTGCTTGCAGTGCTGTCTCCTTAGCTGTATTTGTGGCACGATGGCTTTCAAGCTTCGTATCCGAGTGGGCCGTGGTGCATTTAGTGGTGCAGTGGCTGTCAAAGGACAGTTTCGGCTGTTGCTTATCTGTCTTGCCCATGATTCCTTCTGACAAGCGTATTAAATCGTGTGAGAGCAACAGGCTGTCTAGGGGAGGTACTTGCAAAAGTATCGTCCGCAGGCACTTGTTGAAGACCTAATAGCTAATTGAAATTCACATGATTAATATGTAGATTGAGATTCCTTGCGACATAGAATTTCTTAGTGTACCAGCCAATGGTTGTTTTTTGTTTTTGTTTATTGTAGTGGTGTGCACCCCAACACTTTACTCACAGCCAGTCTTTACCATTAGTTGATAATAGTACATTGCAGTGGGTTCTGTTTGTGGCTAATGGTAATTTTGGGCCATTTTGTGGTGCATCTGGATTGTTATCTTAACATATAACCCCTCACCTGTTCAATCATAGGATCGCGCGCCGTGCGCATACATGCTGTCCGCTTTGGATCTGGTTTGCAGTCTGTAGAGCGCTGTGGCAGTTATCTCTTGCCAGTGTTTGGAATTATTGCAGCAATCAAAACCACATCTGTGTATTGGTGGGCATACTCAGGCAGGAGTACATGATAAGGCACCTTCACATTGCTGTTACGCTTTTATGAGGGCAAAATGGCCGCGTCCATTTAACAGAAGTCACTTTCGCTTTTGGGCGCTCTGTCTTTCGCTATCTTAACATTCAACCCCTCAGCTTGTACCACATGGCCGCCGCAAACTTCAGATTTGGAATTGCCCGTGTCGTGAAGTTTGATTAAATGTCGGATCTATGCTGATTTTCCAGTCGGGGCAGCATAGGAACAGCTGCTGTCTCCAGCCTGCAGCACCATTGTCTTATTGTTATTGCATCTCAAGGGCGTCTGTTTTCCAGCAGATAAGTCTTATACTTTTACTAGTGTCTTTGTTATCATCAGGCAGGTATTGAGCTGTATGTGTTCTGACCTCCGTATGCGTTGATCGATTCCCACAGCGCCGCTTCAATTTACTCAGTGTGTCGCACCGCCATCTTGCTTCTTCCAGAGAGCTCCAAGCTGCGCCCTTTTCAGCTAAGTTTGCGCTGAACTCAGCAACGCTACAGATCCCTTGAGTATATCTACTGCTGACAGGCGTCTTCCGACATTATTCTGAGCATTTCTAGCTGCTGGGTCTTCGCCAATTCTGCAAATTTTTGCTTTTTAATGTTCTGGCTGGTGGAGCAGCACTACTGTGCAGCCATTCCTCAGTGCGCCCTCTAGCTGCGATCTTGTACCAAACTATGGGTCCGATTACCAATGGCGGAAGGACCTTCACGGCCAGCCATTCGGTGGCGGTCCTTCCGCCATTGGACTGCGATTTTCACCTACCACATTACGATGGCAGGGGGATCCAGGCTGCGACCGTGGCGGGCACAAAGACCATCTGCCATGGAACCGCCTCAGGCAATTGTACTGATTGCCTGGAAGAGCGGTCTGCATCCATAAAATGGTGGTGGTACCTAGCAGGCACCGTCCACCAAATTAGGATGCTGTCTTCAGCCAGCCTTTCCATGGTGGTGAAACCGCCATTGAAAACCTGGTGAAGATTGGCTTTGGGGGCCCGTTGCTGGCCCCCCTTGTGTTAGGGAGAGGTGTGGGTGCACTGACGGGATACCCATGGTACCCCCCTACATTGCACTGCACCAAGTGGCAGGCAGCGTGTGGTGCCAGTCACATAGTGCAGTGAGATGAACAACATTCATTTTGAACATTGCGTCGGGTGCTGTAGTCAGCAGCAGCCGCCGAGATGTTAAAGTGCAAAATGCGACTGCCATGGTGCTGGTAGCATCCTAATTGGGTGTGAGGGACCACCGCATGAATTGTGGACGGTCCCGGTTACCACCACGATGGCGGACGGACTCCAGTCCGTCCGCCATCGTAATCGACCCCTATGTGTATTCCCTCAAGTCAACCAACATTAAAAATCCAGCACAATCAGAAGGAGTGGGAGATGGAGTGGGTTGTCTACGCAGGCAGCACTCATTCTCTATCTTTCAAATGGCATGGTTAAATTAAAGTGAGTGCTTGCAATCAGTTATGGGTAACCCTCGATACAGGTGTACCAATAATTTTAACAAAGATCATTACTCCAATTCACTAATGTTCACAAAGGGTTGTGCACAACATTTGTGAAAAAACATTTATTCTAGAAAAATAAATGACCTCCCATGTTTTATTCCCCAGGAGAGTCTTAACTGGAATGGTGGGGATACAATACGTTTGTGAAAAGCAATATATTTTCTGTCCAATTTGCATTGTGATTATGCAAATGTGCAGGCTACAAACCAATAACGGAAGAGTAAAATAATGGTCTAATCCCTTATCACCCCTCATCTTGGGTATATTTTCCAATAACTGTGAATATATGTATTTTCTATTGTGGGCATGTAATCAAGATCTCTCCCTCAATATACATTTATGGAAAAAATAATTTTATCTCGCTATTTTGCTCATATTTAGCTGTAATCTATCATTTCTGCAGTCAGTTTTGAAGAAAATCTCATGAAATACTACATTAACTTACCTCAAGTTATGACATAGTAACCTGGAGTTTTTTATCTCAGTAACAGCAAATGATATATGTGTCTTTATAAAAATAAAGCATCTGTGTAGGAAATTACAATTTTTTCAGCTGTGTACCCCTAGATGTCTGTTTTTGCATGCTGTAGTACTCTGTGCATCTTAACCCTGCTAACCAGTAGTAAAGTGCTTGTGCCACCCCTTTTAACTTGGTTGAATTGGTATAAGACTTACTGGATAATTTAACATTCTTAAAAAGTCCCTATATAGTATAAACTGTACATAAAGACTGTTAGTTAACTGCCACTAGTGGACTACAGCACCTAGTGTGCCTTCCACTACAGTGGCAATACAAACATGGCTCGAGGCGTACCATTATTAGCTGAATGAAGCAGTTTTTGAACTGTAATTTGGCCATACAAAAGAAACAGTTTCAACAGGTCCAAACCGCCCATTGAAATATTAATAAGCCACCTCTCAGCAGATCCTATATCCCATAAGACAGGTGCATGGTATTTTATAGCAGGACATTTATAAATGTATTGTTAAACAGTTCCTTTAAAATGACTTGCGCCTTAAAGCTATTTGACTGTATCACGGTTGGCTGTTCCATAAAGAAACACTGGGATGGTCTATTAAATATAATAATACTATATGCAGTTAGGAAGACATACACAATGCCATTCCTGGCCTCTTTAAAGGCCAAATGTACTAGTGAAGTCAGATTTCTAATAAGTGTTGAGGAAAAAAGTACTTTTAGAAAGTTGGCATTCCCTGCCTATAGCAACTGGAGACTAATTTGCCAGCTGTAGATCTGAGTGCTCAAACCTTGAATGAGGTGTGAAAACTCCCCCAGAGCAAAGACAAATGCCTGGATGTGTGTGTGGGATGTTTGCTGCTCTTCTGGCTCCCTGGAAGAATTACCTCTTGGGCAGTGCCCGTGAACATAATCTACATCAAAGGGGCCTCCCCTGTCACAAGCAGATGTGAGAAAAAGGAAACAACATGCTCTACACCAGTAGCAATAGTTCAAGTCCAAGAAACTTTATTCGGTTTTGAATTACAAACCATAAAAGTTACACAAACAAATAAAACAATCACTAATTAGTTTAGAACACTAAGTAAAAAGTTACTACAATACATTAAGACGGCAATAAAAAGTGACAGTGCATTCTTAAAGTGACCTCCATAGCAGCATACAGTTAATAAATAAAGAGTTTAATTTTTTTTTTAAAAGAATTCATTACAAGTCCATAAACTTCCTGGACTTGCCACTTTTAAGAATTCTAATATAAAATATATGCAATCTCTATTCAGTAATTGTAGGTACATCATGGCTGGCCGAACCTGACAAAAATTAAGTGGGAATTCATACAGTGTGCATAAAAACATAAAATGCAGCATATCCTGCGGAGACTTTCCGTCGCAGCCGCAGGGAGCTGCCACTTTATTAAAAACAAGACATTTTGGCCTTACAAGCATATGATGAAACAAGTTCATAAGAAACCTGGTTAGTAAAAATTTCTCATGCGTGGACAACGTACCCAAGAGATAAGGCTCAATATTTGGTGTTGTTTTTAACATAATATATGTCCGAACGCTAGGTTTCTGTACCTCTTTAGCTTCCCTTGTCAGTTTCCTTTCTAGGAGAAAGGCCATTTTTATTGCCTCCACATCCCCCTTGTTGATACATTCCGGGTTATCAAATAACTCACCCCGCCCTAAATCTACAAGGCCTTTCCTGATGTAGTTCAACCACGGTACTGCAGACAAATTATCCATTGACAAGCAGTCTTTTAAAATCATGTGGGTCAAGGGGATATCAGGGTTTAACCACGTTTTTAACCAGCAGGTCAGAGGGCGCAGGGAAAAGACATCACTAACAAACTGGATCCCCAGTGCCTCATGAACAGCTAGGTTTGATGTTCCGCGTGGGACACACAGTAGACGTTTTAGAAAAACATTCTCCACAATTTGTAAACAATCTCCCACATTATACCCCCATAATTCACTGCCATAAGTTGCAGTAGCAATGGATTTAATCTTATAGACTTGCAACATTGCGCCAGTAGGCTTTTTCCCCAATTTGGATGCAAAATTGAAAATTGCTGCATTCACCCTGGCAACGTCCCCTTTCTTTTTCAAAACATGAGGCCCCAATTTCAGCTTATTATCAAAAAGGACTTCAAGATACGAGAACGTGCTAGTAAGGGGAATTTTAGCGTCTCCTACCTTAAATTGAAAATTCTTTTTTGGAGACTGCCCTACCTGCATAATGTAGGATTTAGAATTATTTATTGTTAGATCCCTATCTGTAATAAAAGCATCAAAGGCAGTTAAAAGTGCATGTAGACCCCTTTCTGTCCTGGATATGAGGACTGCATCGTCCTTATATAACAGGACCAGAATTCCACGACGTCCCACTCTGGGGCAATCAGCCCCCAAACCCCTCAAGACGCTATCTAGGTCATTATTGTAGAAATTAAACAAAAAGGGAGCCAAAATGCATCCTTGACGGACTCCCTTGTTGATATTAAAATTCTTTGTAACACTCAGGTCCTAAGAGAACCTGAAGTTTGCTCTAGTGGACCTATGTATGTCTTCTAAAAGATCTACAATACCGCGCTCAACCCCCTGTGCCCTCATGGACTGCCAGAGCTTCTTCCTGTTGACGCAGTCAAAAGCTGAGGACAATTCCATGAAGGCAAGGTGAATAGTCCCCTGGTGGGCCACTGTATACTTACTCAATATCAAGAAAAGATTGAGGCACTGAGCGGTGGTAGATCGCCCCTACAGAACCCATACTGAATGTCGGACATGATCTTATTGTCCTCTCCCCACAATGTGAGCCTCTGTAGGAGAACCCTCCCGCTACTTTCACCACAGAATCTATAAGTGATATGGGTCTGTAACAGTGCGGACTGCTTTTGTCCCCTTTTTTAAAAACGGGGACTATAGTAGAGGTCGCCCAAGACTGTGGACAGCAGTGTTGTGCTTCAGCGTTAAAAACGAACTCCAGTATTGGAGCCCAAAAGGAGGGATCAGACTTAAAAAGATTTGGGGGGATCCCATCGGGGCCAGGGGCTTTGCCGTCTGTTAAGCCTACAATACCTTCCAATATTTCACCCCTCCCAAACTTTATTTCTACAACGTTGGGACTGGGGGAGGGTCTATCATTCTGCTCAGAAGAACAGGCATACATCCGCTCATAGTGGGCCTTCCATTCTTCCTTAGATGTATGACATTCAAGGCCTCCCCCCGCCTCCTGGTCAAAGGGTGGTTTATTTAGCAAACTCCAAAACTTCGTGCTATTTCTGAGGATTTCAGGATCTACTAGCTCCCCCCAAGCTTCATCCCTTAGAGCTCCCTTTCGTGTGGCTAAAGCTGCTTTATATTCCCTACGACACGCTGTGACATCAGCTCGAACTCTGGGTTTGATAGCTAAGACTTCTCTCAGCCTTTTTGCTGTCTTTGAGCAATGGTGATCAAACCATCTGGGGCCCACACGTATTTGTTTCCTTACTGGTGCAGATAACAACTCAGTCACCTTTTCTGTGTTACCCTGAAAGGCCGCTAACACCTTTGTGGGTGGATGCCCCCCCCCCGGGTGCAATAAACTATTTCATCCACACATGTTATGTTATGTTATGTTATGTTATAACAATTTATTATGCGCACAGCGACTGCAGCGAAGGAGCATCCCGGCGCAGAGACACGGAGCAGTCACAACACAACATGGCAAAATGCTACAGGAAAATGCTAAAACAGGGGGGCTAAAATAGGAAAGTTTTTATGGCTCTACGAAACGACAGCAGGTCCTCTATCAGTCGAATTTCAACAGGGAGGGTATTCCAGATTGACGCAGCTTTCACCCTGAAAGAACGTCCCCCCATCCTGCTGAGCCTAAATCTGGGGACAACAGCAAGGGCCTGACCTTGCGATCGAAGGTTGCGGGTAGGGACATAGAAAGAAATAGAGTTGGCCAAGATCTCAGGGCCTATGCCTCTAAGGATTTTGAAGGTCAGACACAGGACCTTGAAGAGAATACGCTTCCTTACCGGGAGCCAGTGCAAAGAGCGGATGACATGAGACACCGGGGAGAACTTAGGAAGTCCAACAATGGCTCTCGCCGCGGCGTTCTGCACCCGCTGCAGACGTGTTAACTCAGCCTGGTTAGCCCCCGCCAGCAAAGAGCTGGCGTAGTCCAGACGAGAGATGATGGTTGCCTGGACCACCAGCTGTCTGGTCGGGGCGTCGAAGAACTTAAGCACCGGCCTTAGCCCTCTTAGGAGACCGAAGCAACAGGCTGCGATTTTTTTGGTGTGCCCTATAAATGTAAGACCGGCGTCTAACCAGACCCCAAGGTTCTTCACCTCCGACACAGGGGTCGGAGTGGGGCCAAGCTCGGAAGGCCACCACTGATCGCCCCAGAGCTCCACTCCCTTCCCGACAACCATCACCTCTGTTTTTGTGGCATTAAGCTGGAGACAGTTGCCTGTCAGCCAGCTGGCCACCGCCTTCAGTCCGGACTGAAACCTGGGGGCATCCTGTTCCGCATCCCCGCTGAGAGTAACCGCCAGCTGTGTGTCGTCGGCATATGAGACCATGGTTAGGCCCCACTGCCTAGCGACATCAGCCAGCGGTCTCACGTAGAGATTGAACAGCGTGGGACTCAGCGAGGATCCCTGCGGAACCCCCATGGCCAGAGGCTGGAACCTGGACTTGAAGGGAGGGATGGCAACACAGAAGGAGCGGTTGTCTAGGAAGGAGCGGAACCATTGCAGCGCCTGGCCGCCGATACCAGACTCCTCGAGCCGCCCAAGGAGGATGCTGTGCGATACAGTATCGAATGCGGCGCTGAGATCTAACAAGATCAGCGCCGACGTCTGCAGCTTTAATATTGTTAAAAATCAGTTCCGGAGTTACTTGTGACCATCTCAGTCTGTGTTTTCCATCAGTCGGGCGCAATAGGACCAATTTGGGGGTTTCCCCTATTTTAGCTACCCAAGGGCCAGTTAGATGCAGAGATAAAGGATTGTGATCACTAAATTTGTTCTCAGTAATTAAAAAAGTACGTACAAATGATTGCATTGGAGATGAAAGAAAGACAAAATCAATATCAGTCAGATTTCTAATAAGTGTTGAGGAAAAAAGTACTTTTAGAAAGTTGGCATTCCCTACCTATAGCAACTGGAGACTAATTTGCCAGCTGTAGATCTGAGTGCTCAAACCTTGAATGAGGTGTGAAAACTCCCCCAAGGCAAAGCCAAATGCCTGGATGTGTGTGTGAGATGTTTGCTGCTCTTCTGGCTCTCTGGAAGAATTACCTCTTGGGCAGTGCCCGTGAACATAACCTACTTCAAAGGGGCCTCCCCTGTCACAAGCAGATGTGAGAAACAACATGCTCTACACCAGTAGCAATAGACATCTCAGCTTAAACACGACTGTCACTGCTCTGGCCAACCAGCCCCTTGATTACCTCACCCCTGTACACGGTACCATGGCTCAGCATATCACTTCACTAGAATTCCAGCTTGAAACACTTTCTGGGGGCCTGAACAAAATCCTCACCAATTTTGACAAGGCCCGAAGGCCCCAACAATACCCCACCAGGTCTCCCCCTACATCCAAGTCCCTCCTCCACCAGTGCCCCACAAGGCATGCTGCTTTCCCCGTGACACAAGTACAGAGACACTCTAGAAGGGAGAAGGAGGACCTGTCACAAAAAATCCTAAGAAACACAGACTGTGGCACTAGAGCTCAAACTCACTCAAATACTGACATTGAGCGCGTATCCTCTAGACCTACGGGGACTGAAGTCGCAATGTCTGACAAAGAAGCAGCCGATGTATCCTCCTCGTACGACACACCCACCTTTGACTCCCCTAAATCCAAAATCCAAGTGATCACGGGTCTCGCAAGTGACCCTCCGTGCACTAAACTCCCCAGACCGCCTTTCCTCAGCGCCCCACCCAGAGCTCCCAAGGAAACGATCTCTAGCACTAAAGAGCTTTCCACCAACTGCATGTTTATCAACTGCAGATCGGCATCCATGCATGCAACCAAACTAGCAGAAGCCATTCTCTCGCAGGACGTCGACATTGCATTCCATCACAGAGACCTGGCTCAATGAGCACTCCTCACCATGCCTAGACATGCTTGTGCCCCCAGGTTTTTCCATTATCAACAAAAACAGAAAAGACCAACAAGGGGGTGGAGTTGCCATCATCCATAAAGATAACATCTCCATCATGGAAATAGACTCATGCAAATAGAACACCTTTGAATGCCTTACCACAAACATAAAGACCAAAGATAATGGAACAATGCTCTGTCACCTTCTGTACCACCCACCGGGCAACATCTCAGCTTTTTGGGAACAACTATCAGACCTGATTTCTCACTTTGCTCTTGGAGAAGCACACTCTTTAATTCTTGGTGATCTTAACCTGCGATGGAATGAAACACATAATCCGCTAATTCAAACGCTATCCAATCTTCTCAGTGACAATAATCTTATACAACACTGCACAGAGGAGACTCATTACAAAGGAGCCACCCTGGATACCATTATCGCCAAATGAGACGCAATCTCAATCGAACACGTACTCCCCGTGGACTTGTCGGACCACCACATGATCCTATTCCATATCAACCAACATATTCTCTCTCAATCACCGTTGCAAGACCCCCCCAAATGGATCAGAAACCTCTCTCAGATTCCCATGGAAGTCCTCGGAGAAAGGATAAGCGCACTCCTGCCATGCCCAAATGACCACCTCTCCACTACCGAACTCACGACGCGGTACAACTCGAACCTGGAGACTATGCTGGACCAACTCGCTCCCCGAAAACTGAAAAAAGGCAGAGCCATTCCGTCCAGGTCTTGGTTCAACACGGACTCTAATACCAAAAGGAGAAACCTAAGAGCCATAGAAAAAAGCTGGAGGAAGTACCCTTGCTCCTCTCTCCACGAAGTACTCAAAGCAGCCCACAGGGTATACAACAATCACATCCAAAAACAAGAAATCCACTTTTTTTTGCTCTGCGCTAGATAGCGCAAAAAATAGACCCAGAGAGCTCTATAGCATCATTAGGCAACAAACCTCTAAGCTGGTGGCCTCCTCAATTCAGGCTTCCAACAAACTTTGTGACAACTTCGCCAACTTCTTTAATGACAAGATCACTAAGATCGAACTCTCTCTGGAAACCATTAACACTCGACCCACCAAGAGCACCATGCCCGGGACGGTCGTTGTCACTTCTGGCTCCGCCTCCAATTCTTGGCTAAGTTTCCGCCCCATCCAAGATCATGAGATAATCACATTGATCTCCACTTCCAAACCCTCTTCCCATGTCCCTGACCTCATTCCACCCCTACTAACCAAAACACTGAAGCTCTCCCTAGCACCGCTTTGGTGTACAATAATAAACAGCTCCATGGAAAATTGAGTCATTCCAGACTGTCTTAAAGTAGGTCAAGTCACACCCCTGGTGAAAAAACCTGGCCTTGACACGACGGATTTGAATAACTTTAGACCTGTATCTAACCTTTCCCTTCTATCCAAAATTCTAGAGAAATGTGTTCTCCAACAGCTTACCCAACACCTGGATAACATCAATTTCTTGGACTCCTACCAATCTGGCTTCAGAAAAGGCTGCAGCACTGAAACCGCGATCCTCAACATCATAGACGATATCCACCACTCACTAGACTCTGATCAATGCTGGCTCCTCATTCTCCTCGACCTATCGGAAGCATTTGACACAGTAGACCATAAACTCCTCATTAGGGCTCTCCAAGAAAGAGCCGGTCTTGGAGAAGTGGTCCTCCAATGGTTTTCCTCATTCCTACACAATCGCACTCAAAAAATAAAAATTCAAAACTTTGCTTCTGACTTTCACCCTATCAACCAAGGAGTCCCTCAAGGCTCAGTTCTCTCCCCGCAACTCTTTAACATCTACATGGAATCCCTCACCAAACTACTCAGAGCAGCCAACATCCACTTCCATCTCTACGCAGACGATACTCAGATATATCGGGAAACCTCCTCCCTCAGTGACATTCAAAGACTCAATGACGTACTGAATGATGTCCAACACTGGCTGTCTTAGAATCATCTTAAACTAAACTCCGACAAAACCGAGATTCTTCTCATCTCAAACAAGGAGGAGAATCCTCAAATTGCAGAATGGCTCAAAGCCGTAGATGCGCTCAGCGGGACTCTCACCCTAGATGACTTGGCCAAATCACTTGGTATCTCACTACACCGGAAACTAAACATGACCAGACACATCAAGAATTCAGCTAAAAGCGCCTTCCTTAACCTCAAAAGTTTGAACAAAATAAAACCCTTCATCCCGCCTGGTGATCTCAAACAGGCAACCCAAACCCTGGTACTGTCAAGGCTGGACTATGGGAGCGCAGTCCTCTCAGGAATTGCCAAGTCACACCTAGCTCCCATCAAAACACCTCTGAATGCGGCAGTCAGAATGGTCACCGGAATCAAGAAATTTGACCACATCTCTCCGTCTCTCAGTGAACTTAAGTGGCTCCCAGTTGAAATGAGGATCAGCTTAGGAGTAGCGGACCTCACTCTTAAAGCCCTACATACCGGCAAACCCGAATACCTGGCGGCCAAACTCAAAAAAGCTGGTCAGGCCATGAACCATAGAAGCTCTAACTCCCTCCTTCTCATCAGCCAAAAACCTTGAAAAATAAAAGCTTTGACTCATTTCTTCGCCGGAAGTGCGCCTAAAATCTGGAACTCTATTCCCCCACATCAGAACAATCCCCTCCTTTGTAAATTTCAAAAGCCAACTCAAAATCCTGTTCCTCAACCGTGCCCCAGGGAGTTGATAGGAGCTCTCACAGTGGGGGAACAGACTCTTATTTTCCGCTCCATCACCATCTCAGTGAGACTACGAAACAGATGTTCCCTCGACTACAAAGGTGACCCCTCAACATTGACATGCATTTTGTCACTTTCTTGTATAGTTTGTTTTCTTTGCAATGTATCCTCTGTAAAGCTCTCCAATACCCTCGAGTCAGGCTAGCGCTATATGAAACTACTAAAATAAATAAATCAAATAAATAAATGAAAGATTAAACCTGGACTGAACATTCCTTTTCTTCAACTAGTCAGACAGGCTCCAATCTCAGTGGGGTGTGAGCTGTTCTCGGAACTTGCTTAAAGTGTCCACAGACGAATGGTTGTCATTTCTCTGGCCACTCCCTCGGGGTGGGCACATAGGCTATGCACAATGGCAGAAGGGTTTACCATCTTGAAATTAGGCATGGACGGACACAGTGGTATTGTTTGCAGTTCAGGCACACAGAAATTGTTGCAAAATTGGGCGGGGTAAATCATGAGAATGTTTACTCCATAGGTTGGGGAGGAGTCAGGAGTCACCCATACCACAAGCTGGTGCCAGGCTTAAATGCAGCATACTCCAGAACCTTGCTCATTAAACTACTAGATGTACAGAACATCATAAGAGAGCTAAACTTACTGTCTGAGACCTGCAAAGAGCCCTGAAATGCTAGACCTGCTATCTATTGTACTCAGGACAAAGAAGTGGACTCGAAGGTTCAAAAGGATTACCTCCTGTTCAAGCTATAGGGACACAACAAACTACAAGAGGCCTTTCCTGAAAATTCCAACCAGACCTGCCCTAGACCCTGCTGTTGGCCTCTACTGGAGTGTGTCCTGACCACCAAATCCTGTTTTGGAGGTCCTGGAATTGTTGCCATTGTCTAAGAGGACTTCTCCTATCACCACCGAATACCTGGGACTTAAACACTTTTTGGCTCCAACGACCTGTGGAGAACCAGGACAAACTGGCCAATCCACCAAGGTGCATTGCTGCTGGGCTTACAATGCAGGTTTCCCTGTTCAAAGGTTTTCCACAGCAGCACATCTAATTCAGCAGGACCTCACAGAGAATGTATCTGGTGACTTGAAGCACTCTTCAGCTACATCAAGCAGCCTTGCTCAACTGAAGGAATTCAAACTCAAAAAAGTGACTATGAGCAATGAAGAAATTTTGACCAGATGAACCTGACAAAAGTATCCAGCCAGCGACGGACCTTTATTGAACAAAACATTTGAGTTTCTCCCGCTCTAAGATTTTTCATCAAGAACCAATGGCTATACTGGGACCTCGTCGGACACGGATGTCCGACTTTCTGGAGCCCTCACAAGCTATACCCTGCTGCCTTGCTCGGCTTCCATGTTTCAGACTAAATCCAAAGGTAACATTTCTGACTGAGTCAAGTGCAGTTTCTATATCCGACCTGCACTCCATTGCGGTCAGCCTGAAATAACCCCTAGGTCTCAGTTCATCATGACCTGTTGACTTCAGTTGGCGCGTAATGCTTATTGGAGCTATTTTGTATTTTAAACTTCAAAGAATAACATCTGCATTTCCACTTATTGTATTTTTCTCTTTTTGTACTCAATTTTTTTTCTAAATTGGTTTGAGATTTTTCTTTTGTTGTATTTTGACTTTATTACGTTTTCGCTTCCTTATGAATACTTCACTCACTTCCTCTATCTAAGCCTGTGTGCTCTTTGCCATAGCTATAAGGAGATGAGTTTAGGTTAATTTAGTGACTTTACCACCTTAAGCACCAAGCACAATCTTTGTTAAACCTTTCAAGGACTGTTTGTTGTTTAAGGTGGGTTGCCTCTTTAACTCAATTTCTTACAATCTGTATCTGTCTTTCAGGACTATTTTCTGGGATGATCGTTCTGCAGTACAATCAGACCTAAACGTAGGCCACTCTCCTTTAGCCTATCAGACGTATTCTCGGTGTCCTGTGTAGCCAGAATATGAATATATTCATATTTGTGGCTGCCATGATAAAGAAACAATAGCTGTAACAATATCATTGGTTGCATTATGAACTTCACTGCTTTGTCAAATGTTTTCTGGACATCCACCACCAGAGTGTGTTATTGCCTATCCAACAATGCAACCCTAATTTATTAGCTATGCTTGGTAGTCAAAATGTATTTCTGCCTGTGTCTTTTTCTCATGCTTCTGATATTTTTGTTGAGAAGATAAAGGGGCACATACATCATTGTAAATACCAGTCCCAAAGGGGCAGATTCACAGACTGGTATTTTTACATTTGGGATGCATCAACTCAAAAGAAATCTTGCAATTTAGGTACTCGCAAATTTTGCGATTACCTAAATTGCAAATGCATTTAGGGAATAGCAAATAAAATTGCAAATGCATTTAGGGAATAGCAAATTGTGATGCATGATTAACTTTAAAATTACAAATTCGCAATTTGGGATCGCAAATTACCATCAATTTTAAGTCGATGGTAAATTGCAAAAACTTGCCCTAGGGGCATGTGTGTGCGCAACATTTGATCACATGCAAATTTCAGGGTGCATCAGGGTTGCCTTTTGGCCCCCTTGCAAGCTTAAAATTGCATGCGCAATTTGTGAGTACCTATTTGGTACTCGCAAAATGTGCATGCAATTCCCATTCATTCCTAAGGGGCTGAATGGGAAGCTTATTCCTTAATTACGAATCGCAAATTGAAATTCTCAATTCGCAACTAAGCAATATGTATGAATTGCTAATATTTTAGCAAAACCTACATGCAAAGGCAATTGCGATTCCATAATTGCGATTCCTTAACAATGGCAATTATGGAATCGCTAGGAGATAAAAAACACTCAAGCAAATCCCAGTGACCAAAAGTAATAAAAAATGTGTTAGAGCATTAAATGGGAAATTTATAAGTAATATGTTGCAAAATGTGAATAGGATTGTAAAACCACATTATATATACTAAAGTGACCAAATGTACAATACTTGAACTACCAAAGTGCAGGGAAGTGTACAAAATCATGAAATAACAATATCACAAAATATTTTCCTTGTTTTGTCTTCTAAGTAAAAGATATAAAAAAAACCCAAACTGGTAGATTTGTATTTCAGCAACAATTTCAACTAATCATCGATTAGGCTACCAAAGATACAGAAACACTAAAGGCATCATTTAGAGATTGTTGGAGCAGGAAAAACACCATAAACTAGCCTGGTTCCCACTCCATGAAACTTGAGGATTCCCTGCCTCATTTATAGGCGAGTGAAGAAAAGCCAGGTTTACTGCAGGGGAGACACAGCTGGATCCAGCGGCATAAACCTTTTATTTTTAAAGACCACTCTACTGTGCCAACAAGTGAGAGTGAAGCTCACTTTACCATATTTAGGATTGGGTTGTCATTACTAGATTTACCTATTCAGAACTGCCATGGGGAGGGGAACCAAACAATGACCACAACACGCAAGAAGAAAAACATTGCTGTTGTATTTTTTTTTATTGAGTAGAAACAAATGCCATCTTTGCATGAAATTTTTGTGTTAAAAACAAAAATAAATTCAAGTAGGTAAAGCAAACATTGTGCTTGCTCAACAAAATATAGTGCCTTCAGTACAGCCATTGGATCAGTGGCCCAAATGAAGATGCAGAGATCCCCACCTGCATAGAAAGGATCTCTAAATCTGGCAGGTGGTCCTCTGCGAGGGGAGCAGGGGCTGTATCCTCCCTGGATTAGCTCGAGTGATGGGTCACCTGCTATGTTCTCTATGCCCTGTATATGCTGAACAAGTCTATCATTATGAAGCATGAGTCCAACAAAGCTACTTGCAATCCTGGGGTATATTTAATTAATTATAAAGAACTACTAATTGTATAATATCAACATATCCAGCAAATCATCAGAGTTAGTTAGACCCAAAATATAAGTTCCAAATTTACATCTACATATACGGATGAAGTACAAATTCTATTAAACTGCGATTATATCTTATACGTTTTAAAAGGAGTCAGCTAGAATTGAAATGCTTGAAAATGCTCCAAAATATTGCATGTGACTAAGGGCCTGATTACGTTGCCGGTCGGACTATCGCACCATATTATGATGCGACCACCTTCACAGTGATCGCAGTGTTTATATTTTGTACTGTGGCGTGTGCTGTGGGCTGCAGCACCCGCCACAATACAAAATATACACATTTAAGTTATCCCTGCACTATGTGGCAGGCACCATTGCGGTGTCTGCCACCTGGTGCAGGGATGTTTGGGGGGGCACCATAGGTGTCCACCAGGCCCCATATCAGAGGGCCAGGTGGTATGGGGGGCCAGCTAGAGGCCCCCAAAGTCACTTTCCGCCTGCCATTTCATGGTGGGCTAATCACCATGAAAAGGGCAGGCGGAAAGGGACATTGTAGTCCCCACTGCAGTGCCTGAGCAGGCACCGCCCCTACTGTAGGGATTATTGTCTGTCCAATGGTCCGACTGGCTCCTAAAGCCTGTCAAAACTGCAGCAGACGTTCTCTCCACCAAATACCTCTGCCCGCCACATCGTAATGCGGTGGGCGTACCTGCAGGGGCCGATGGCTGTGGGACAGCCACCAACGGCCTGACGGTGGCAGTCCCTACACCATCATAATCAGGTCCAAAGATCAGAACTAATAGGAAAGTTGGTAAAGAATATAGAGGCATCTAATCTAATCTAGTTGATAAGGTAAAATGAGGCCTTGTTTAATTTCCCATGCCTTAGTTTACCTGTCAGAATAAATATTTTACACATCTGAGCAATGAATTGAGCAATAATCAGCTGTCTACAAAAAGATCTCAACACATAGCACTGTACTGCTGATTTGCAACCCAATTCATAAAGCAAAGGATTAAATAGTTGGATGTTGACTTTTATGGACCAACTCCTTTGTCTGAAGTACATTTCTGGCTGTTATGAAATTCACAAAGAATTGAAGAAGAACAACTTGAAACCTACAATAGTCTAATGGGGTAATTACAAGTTTGGCAATCCATAGGACCACCAAACCGGTGGTGGTGCGGCAGCTACCGTTGCACTGGCTGTCTGACCGACCTATTTTATGTTTGGCAGTTGGACCACCACAGGCCCGCTGCAACCACCAAGGAACTGCCATTCCCCTGTAGTGTTACAGCAGAGTGAGGCAGTAATACGCTGGTGGTGCCACTAAGGCACCACCAAGCATATAACAAGTTTCCTTTTATGCCTTTTCATGGCAATGAGCCTGCCATGAAAAGGCTAGCAGTGAAGGAACTAAGGACACCTCAGGCAAGGGGATGCATGCAAGGGGTCACATGGTGTGTCCCCTGTGTGTATGCACCCCCTTTCCTGCACAACATGGACTGCAGATTCACTGCTGTGCAGGAACAGGCTTTGGTGCTCCCATTTCTGTGCCTTTTTCAAGGACCGCCCACCAGACAACAAGAAAACTCGTAATATGGCAGGTTACCGGTTGTGGACTTTGGCGTTGTAGAAGCAGGGTGATGGCATGGCTACCCCGCTCCTACACCGCCAAATTTATAATCAGGCCCTTAGATTTCCAAGAGAGCTGCAATATGTTTATTTTATGCACAGATTACTTCCAAAAGAAAGAAAATGTAGCATTAGTAAATGATGCCTAAATGTGCAGAAGCATCGATAATTTCTTTTACTCCACTGCAAAATTATTTTTCCATGCGGAGAAACTCCTCTTATTCTCATGTTGAAAAATTGGGTGCCATCTGTTTTAAAATCCTGGAATAATACATCTATGTTAAATAATGGGCTTTCATTTTGTGTGAATATGCACACACCTCTGATTTGTTTAGTGTTCACTGCGATTGTGAATGCAGTTCCATTCAAATGCCTGTGTTCCTGCCCCAGCATTAACGAATAGGGAAAATCCACTGACTGTAAATTACCATAAATTCTGATTCTGTGAATTAAGATCCAAACTTTACTCCTACACATTGATTTTTGATTACCTAAGTTACACAAAATTCTTGTGAACCTGGCCATCCATATTCGTTCATTTTCACTTCACAAAAAAGTCAATAGAAAATAAAATACATCCCTTTTCTCTCACATATAATCAATGTGTATGTACTATTGTATATGCACCATGTCCCTCTTCTAAAGTGCTGTTATATGTACTAGGTATTGTAACCCTGGCAACACTGATAGCCAGGATATGAGCCCTGGTTCCATCATGCCATGCATTTCTGGCACAGAGCAAATTATAGTGATGTCCATTTCCAAGACAGATTAGATTAATTTATGTGTATGTGTTCCTGCCATCACATAATGGATTCCATCTGGATAGAAGTAGGTGAGTGGCCTGATTGAACGATTTTACACTCAGTAACTTATAAGGAGTTCAGAATTCTTGACTGCTCACACCTATAAACTGAAACAGGAAATGCTCCACAGGTCTTTTTACAGCAATGAAAAGTCCAAGCTTCTTCTACAAGTTCTGGTGGCAGTGCTACATTAAGCAGAAGTATGTAGTATGTTGGTCCATACATACATATAAAGATGTAGCCGAGGCAGATGTAGATGAATAAAGAAGTAGGTTTATTCAGCCATAGATAGATAACAGAAAGTATAACTCTGGAACAAGCAGCCCCACCAGGAGCAGCCTCCTAGCTGCAAAACCCATCTTTAACTGCCAACTCTCATACCCAGCACCCAAGCATTCCATACATGTCAATCACACCAACATTCTTACTTGGAACACTCACACTGGCTGTGCAGGTAGATGCAGTGAAATGCAGGAACATAAATATACAACTCAGAATACTACATTATCCTCTCCCTCACGAAAAGAAAAGAAAGAATAAACTATCAGCGAAGAGGAAAACTATAGACAATGAAATTACAATTGATGATAATAATCTGTAAACCCAGGGATGAAGTGGAAACCACACCACGAGAGGGAAAACAGACAAACAATATAAAGAAGGAAGAAAGAGGCAGTAAACACAAACACTGACACTATCCTCCTCCTTTGCTTTGCACGCGTGGGTTCGTATCCCACCCTCGTCGCCAAGAATAATGTAGTATGTTGGTCCATACATACATATAAAGATGTAGCCGAGGCAGACGTAGATGAATAAAGAAGTAGGTTTATTCGGCCATAGATAGATAACAGAAAGTATAACTCTGGAACAAGCAGCCCCACCAGGAGCAGCCTCCTAGCTGCTCAGCCCATCTTTAACTGCCAACTCTCATACCCAGCACCCAAGCATTCCATACATGTCAATCACACCAACATTCTTACTTGGAACACTCACACTGGCTGAGCAGCTAGATGCAGTGAAATGCAGGAACATAAATATACAACTCAGAATACTACAAAGTACTCTAATTATTAGGACCTTACACTAAAAACCACGATGGTGCACCCCATCTCAGCTCCCTCAGGCTTACAAATTCTGTCCCTGACATTCGCAAGCAAGCTATCTGAATTTTAAAGAAATATCATCCCCAGCCATCACTTGGTCCAGGCCTCCTCTACACCCTGGTTCCTCTGAGTCAGGAGGGACACCTTCTAGAATGAGATAATTGCTACAGAAGTCTAGTCCAGCACATACAACCCACTTGCCAGTGCCCAGTGAACTCCCCCTCTTATCTTCAATACCATATGTCTAGTATTTGGAAGTAATAGCTGTAAGACTAAGGCCACTAAAGCTTGATAGACATATACCCTCAGACAGAAAAATGTATGCCTTGTAAAATACACTACAGTACAGTTCGGGCAAAATGTAATTCACATCATAAAACTGTTATACGGATAATAGGTAATGCAAATTTAAGATCTCCATTGGTGTTTCAGACAAAGTTCAAGAGAACTTAGGGGCCCATTAGCATGTCTGGCGGATCGCCACCGCCCGCATGGCAGTGGCGATCCGCCCGACATTTGTGCCCGCCCGCATGCCAATTCCCCCCCCATATTACTATGGCTGGAGGGACCTTGGCGGTCAGAAAGATCGTCCGCCGGTTTTCCTCCCGGTACGCAATCCGCCCGATTGCCTACTGAGCGGAAAAGCAGTTAGTATGGTGGCGGTGTCTGGTAGACACCCCCATCCATATTATGATGCATGTGGGGTTATGCCTGCACAGAAAGGCAGGCGGTTCTCGCCATTGGGGGCCTGTAGCAGGCCCCAGGGATTCTGGAGGGGGGACGGTGCACATGGGGGGTGCCTGCCACGTTCTGCATGGAACTGCACAACATGCCTTTTTGGCATTGCGGCGGTGCTGCCCGCCACAATGTCAAGAATGCAGGACTGGCAGGCGCATCCTAATGTCACCCACGGGACCCCCGCACCAATGGTGGCCGGTCCCATTCTACGAAAGGATAGCGGGCGGACATCCTAATGATGCCCTTTGTTTTGATTCCTTGTTGCAAGTAAAAAAGGAAAGGTTTAAATACATCATTTACAGTCGAAATATAATCCCTGCAGCACAAACTGCGGAAAACATTTACTCTAAAAAGGCATGCTATTATTTGGATGGTGAGGGATGAATATAAAATCCATTCCCCATTTTTGTACTTTATAACTGAGGAGGGACATTTTACATACACAGTTAACTTAATAGAGCTGTATTTATAGTAATATTAAAATTTTAAAAATGACCTACTTAAACAGAGTGCATACTGCTGTGCCTACTAAGTAGACCACAGCAAATTTCAACATGCCTGACGTTCAAACTTTCGGACCACTCTCTAGTTTCCTTTACATTAAGGTTAGGAATCACTCCAAAAAAGAGGCCAAGATGGCAGTTTTATAAATCTCTATTACAAGATACGGGTGACAGAAACCAGGGTTTTTATCGAGAAATTTTTGCAGTTTAATGTAAATACTGCCCCAATGTTTATGGTTTGGGAGGCATTCACAGCTACTTTTAGAGGCCAGACAATATCAAATAAGGCGAGAATAAGTAATCTATGGAAACAAACGATTCTGGAACTACAGACTGCTGTGGAGAAGACTAGGCAAAATGCAACCCTAACAAATATAGCAGAGCCCATGATAAGAGCAAAACAGCAAGAACTAGCTAGAGCCAAGAAGCAATTGAAGGATGTTTTTCTGGGATAGGAAATTACAGGAACTAAGGCCTACCAACAAAATCTTTAAGAGGAAACCCAGATTGGCAGATTCCTGGCTTTGTCCACGAAAAGTCAGAAAACCACTCAATTAATCAGCCAAGTTAAAAACCCATCTGCAGGCACGTTAGTAGATGACAAACAGGCAATTTCTGTGGTATTTCTTGCACATTTTAATCAAATATATGCAGAAACACAGGCGGTAGATGAGGCAAAATTGACAGATTATTTTAAATCAGTGGAGCTACCACAAGTTACAAAAAGTATGCCCAATGCTAAGGCTAGTGGAGTAGACAGGATCCAAGCAGAAGTGTATAAGGTATTTCAAGAAGAACTACTTCCCTCTTCTAACAAAATTCTTCAATCAAATAAAGGAGGGTATAGACATCCCAAAAAGTTTTAAAGAATCAGTGCTAGTATTTTTCCTTAAAAAAGATAAAGATCCCTGCGACCCCAACCCCTATCGTCCAATTAGTTTGTTGAATACGGACTACAAATTGCTTATGAAAATCTGGGCAAGAAGGATAGCCCCATATGCACAACAGGTGGTTCATACTGACCAAAATGTTTTTATTCCAGGATGGTTGATGGCATCTAATACGTATTTTCTAAGACAAGCCATTGATTATTTCTCCACTAACAAGATTAATGGGGTGATTATGATGATGGATGCCGAGAAGGCTTTTGATTTAGTAGACTGGAGTGCTTTATTTTTCATTCTGGATAAGTTTGGTTTTCCGTTATAATTTCTACAGATGCTAAAAGAATTATATAGTTACGCGGAAGCCAAATGATCATCAGTGGATCAGAAGACGGTAAGGTAAATACCAACATGGCACACGGCAAGGATGTCCATTATCCCCTTTCTGTTTTCTTTGTTTATCGAACCCCTAGCTGTTAAAATTCGGTAGAGTTTAATGATCTTGCCTTCCATTGAGGGGATGGCAAAAATCAAGATATATGCGGATGATATTATTTTATATCTCATGGCAGGGGGTCTAATGTACAGAATGCACTCGATGAAATCCAGAAATTTACACAGATTGGGAGATATAAAGTGAATCAAGCAAAAACTGAAATTCTTACATTCAACTCGATCCCTTCGTATATTCTGGCTTCCGTTCAGCTAAGGCAACCGCATCCAGTTAGATATTTGGGGATACATGTTACGAACGATTTTGGGCAATTATTCTCCTTGAATAATAGCATGCTCACGAAAGTGAAATAATTATTAGATAAATAGTCTCTGCTTCACTTCACATTAATCGGATGGATTTCTATGGTTAAAATGTTGGTGCTCCCTTCGTTCTTGTTACTTTTTAGCAACCGCCCCTTGACAATCCAGAGCTCTTATTTTAAAGAGTTAGATCAAACGATTCAGAAATTTGTGTGGAATAATAAACACCACCGGGTTAAATTAGCTACATTACAATTGGATGTAACATCGGGAGGATTACCACTTCCACCTTTTCTAACTTATTATCTAGCTACCCTAACTAACTTATTTTCACAATTGGGTGAGGAATATTCAATTTTTGACAACTTCCTGTTCGTACATATGCCGAAGGAAAGTGCTATAAGACTTCCCATTTGTCTACGTCTGGCGAAACTTCCTAAAAAATCCAGATATAAGGTGATACTGGCATTAGCTGAAAGAGCTCAGCTTTTTTTTTATCACAAGATATTCCAGCATTTCATGCTTATACCCCTATTCAGGACTGTGCAGTAGGAGATCTTATATTGCCTAAAGGGCTTCACCAAGCATGGCAAGAACTAGGTTTCGGTCAGCTTGGGGATTTTTATAATCATGAGACATTATTTCCTTGGGATACTGTGTGATTGCAAGCTAGCACATTAACTGCTGCCCCACTTTGAGTTTTCTTCAGCTAGTTAATTTTCTCAAAAATAATTATTCAATGATGGGTAAGGCGGCACGTCAAATCGCCAGACAGTCGGCAAATAAAGTGGTGGGGGTAGGATGCTTGTATCGGCTATTACATCAAAAGGCCCATTACGAAGAGATTTTGACAAAAGAGCTCCGGAAAATTCACCTAGAGATGGGTTGAAAGTTTAATGTCGAAGAATGGCAACAGCTTAGTGAGCTATCAAAGCACTCAGAGGCGCTTATTTTAAGAGAATACATTTCTTGGTACAGAGCTAAGAATATCGACGTGTAAATATCAATGTACAGAAATATCGACTTAAAAATATCGCGGGATAGAAATATTGATGGAAAAAATATCGTGATCAAGAATATCGATTGTTAGGTAAGAAATATCAATTGCAAAAATATCAAAGTATTAAATATCGTTTACAAAAATATAGTTGTTAAAAATATCTAATTATTATTAATGTTATGTATTTTAGTATTTTGTATGAGAATTATTTGTAATTTTAGTATATGTGTTAAAATTTTAGAACTTAATATGTTTTTTTAAATACAATTTTGTGTTTTTAGTTCCTTAGCGGGTTGTCGGTTTATAGGGGAATAGGGTGGGAAGTAATTTATTTTACAGATTTTATTTATTATTTATAGTAGTTAATAAAAAAGAAAATTAATTTGGTTAGCAATTTAATGATATGAAATTTATTTAGTAATTTATATGTATTTATACTTGTATAGTTGTGATGTTATTGAGTTAAATGTGTACATTAATTTATTAACTATTGTTATATTTTTACTTCCCCTTATTGTATGGTTACTGCTTCTATTGACTGGGGTTTCATATTCCACGGTCATATAATTAACTGCTCTTAACTACATCATGGAGATGCGTGAAACTAGAAGCAGGGCAGCAGCAGGGGGGAAGAAACTAACAGGCACCCTGGATGATTTCATTGTCAGAACCCATATATTGATTGATGAAGGGATTTCACTGATGGAAAGAAGGGTTTCGCAGGACTTGGAGTATGCTAAGAGGTGTTCGATGGGTCATTTTGCAAATGTACGGAGCCCAAATAGAGGAGAGAATGATAAACTGCATTTAGAGGGGACAAGTATAGAGGTTTTGCAACCTCCCCTGGTAACACCTACTTCTATCCCCATTCCCTCAACTATACCACCGGCCGAGGCATCCACTAGTGTATTGATACACACAGCAGTGACCCCTAAAGACAAAAATGTGGTGACACAGGGGTTAAAGGAAGGGGCTATACCTAAAAAGAGGCCTGTTCAAAATACGCACACTAATGCAGCTGGAAAAGACGTATCATCAGATACAAGTAATGTACTTCCTGTTAATGTTAACGATACACAAGGAGATGATCCTCTACCCCCTAACATTGTACGTCTACCCATCCCGGATGACACCATCCTGGATGACTCGATGGCCGATTTAATTTCTAATACCTCTGGGAATGGCGCGGTTGAGGACAGCCTTAATGCTAGCAGGGCTAGAGAGAGTACTATGCTATATCTACTGGAAACTTCAATAAAAACTCTATTAACCCCAGTGATAGAACATTTGAAGGAGCTGGAGAAACAAATAAGGACTTGAAAAAAGACACAAAAACCCAGCTTGAGAATTTGGCTAAACAAGTACTTACTCCTAGTGTGCCCAAGCCCAAAGTTACTAAACCCGCACCAACACTGACAAAGAGTCTCCCAAATAATGCTTCTTTAAGTACAACCAACCCCGAAAAAGGAAAACTCCCTAATAACCAACCCTCAAAAAGTGTTCCAAAACCTAAAACCCCGGCTCCAACTGATAATGAGGCACCAATTCTACAAACTCCTAATTTATTACAGGACAAAGACCAACTACCTAAAAGGGAGGTGCGTAGAAGTATAAATTTACCCCCAAAAGCCTCACCGTATGTTGTGATTCTTACTGGAGTGCCTGAACTGGATCCACAATCAACTGAAAACAACGGGGCACTTGTAAATAAGATCATCCACTGGATGAATAATAATTACCTTCTCCCACCAGCCATCAGAAGTAACATTCTGATGGTTGAAAGGGTACCATGGGTTGGGTATAATAAAAAAAGGGTTCAGGGCGACTGTGTGGTAATAACTTTTGAGAACCCACACACCGCCGAATATATTACAATGAGGGCCCCAAGAAACAATGGTCTCTCGATAGTGGCCAGGGCATTATCTTATTTTTACCCTGATGGGGAACATCCGGATAATAGATGGAGTTGGACCAGGGATAACCGACACCAAAGAGGTGGAAATGGTGTGGACTTTGACAGGAATCAATATAATACACAATGGGGAGGAGGAATTGAAGACGGGTGGAATGTAGTGAAATATAGGGGGAGGACCCCTCACTTTCCCACGCAAAGGTATGACCTGGGTTTGTATGGTAACCAGCAATTTCCTCCGATCACTCCGTGTTATAACCGGTTTGACTGCCTGGAAATGGTGGATTGACTCCCTGAGTCAAAAGAGGTTCTTAAGGCGCCTACGCCTGTAAACCTGGGCTTGATTAATCTACCACGGTATGAGGTGACACACGAAATCCAAGCGGTGGCCGAGACAATACAAGGGGATCAGGGCGGTCAAGCTGGGGACATTGCAGAAGTGGTACCTACAGAAGAATTTTGTAAGGTGGTTTTTTGGAACGTTGCCGGTTTAAAACAAAAAATTCTTAATCCATCTTGGGATGACGTAATTTCCGGTGTAGGCATACTAGCCTTACAAGAAACATGGGCCACCGCACCGATCCATTTAAATGGTTACAAAACCTACTTTACTCCTGCGGTGGGGGTTCCCATGGTAGACACAAGGGTGGATTGATTACGTATATATCAAACCTGCTAGTTTATGATAAGATCTTCTTCTCTCCAGGATCCAGTTACTATCAGAAAATAGTGATAGATGTAAGGCAGGGTCCAAGGATCGTCCTCTTAAATTTTTGTAATAATTTTATAAGTAGCATGATTAAGGACGTACTCGCCACAATAACTGTGGACATACAGTCTGAAATTGATAAAAAAAGGGGCGAAGTAATGATAATGTGGGGGGGTGATTTTAATTGCACATTGTGTAAAAAGGGCCATAAGGGTATGTGTGGCCTGATGTTAGAACAGGACATTAATTTGACGCATTTTGAACATACCCTACTTGGTGATTCACTAAATGAGATGCTTTTTAATTTTGACTTTGGATTTATAAATGAGTTAGCCAACCATACAACGCCATTTGTACCAACTTTTGTGGGACGGGGGGCCTTACCTATTATTGATTTTAGTTTGTGTACAAATAGCTCTGCTGGAAGATTGATAAGCTCTAGCATAATGGATTTACCCTTGAGTGACCACCTCCCACAGGTATTAACAATGGAGAACCTATTCGTTCCATCCAATAACGTAGTAATTTCTAAGCATATGGCGCAGGATGTGAAGTTAGGTTCCCAAAATGGTTATACTCTTAAATGGAGTAAAGTGGTCCCGTATGATTTTTTGTCCAAATTGATGAGTAAGTGTCTGGATAGCTTTTCGATCTGTCTGAATGAACATGCGGAGAGTAATGAAATTTTACTTCATTTTAATATAATTGCTACTACAGTTAGGGAGGTTTTGTGGGTTACGAGAAAAAATTCCCTAAAGTCAAATAGGAAATGGTTTGACAAAACATGCACTAAAGCCTTAACAAAGCTTAGACACGCTATCCACAAAAGACCACGGGATGTAATTTTAATTAGAGAATTGAGGAGGGATTATAACACAGTACTGAAGGAGAGGAAGGACCTGATTAAAAAGGACGCTTGGGACGAATTATGCTTAGCGTCACAATCGAAAGATTCGGCCGCCTTTGGAGGGTCATAAACACTCCTCTCCTGTACGAGAAAAAAGCACGTATGGAGATCGCCGTCACAGAAGATGAGTGGGTGACTCATTTTTCCTCCCTCTATAGGGCAGTTGAATCAGTGCACGATACAGGTCATGACCCTATGCTAGATCCATCTAAAGCACTGGTTGTAACTTTACCTGAAGTTCTTGCGAGCCTGAAGGCGACTAAGGGGGGCAAGGCGGCTGGACCCGATGGCATACCAGCCGACCTTTATAAGGCCAATACTGATCTATGGGGGCCATTGCTAGTCCAGCTTTTTTTTTTTTTTTAAGTTCAAGTTTATTGAAACCAAAAACATAGCATAAATACAAAATGTAATACAGTCAATCAACGAGAGGCATAAGAGATATACAAATGAAATTTAAGGAGGTATAATAAAACGGAATCAATATTTTCAATCTCTTTTTATTTCGATTTACAAGTTCTGTGCTTATTTATTGCTTGCTGTCTATCACACATTGTTTTACATTCATTATTTGCATACAATATTATGTTTTATGAATTGTCATGCTCCATTCCCCCATTTATTTTGTTTTCTTTTTCCCTTCCTTGCTATTTCTTTTTCATGATTTAGCTAGTCCAGCTTTTTAACGTTGCCTTGGCAAAAGGTTTAATCCCTACCTGGTTTACATCAATTATAGTCCCGATATACAAGAAAGGCGATAGGCTGAACTGCACATGTTACAGGCCAATTTCTTTATTGGACTCCTCCATAAAAATTCTTGGGAGAGTGGTTTTATTTAAGTTGCAAAGCTGGGCAGAAGAAAATGGGGTGCTAAGTGATTTTCAATATGGGTTCCAAAGGGGTTTAGTGACCATAGAGCAAGGTTTAAATTTATTTATCCTGCAACAGAAGTATATAAGGGTCAAAAAACAACGCCTATACCTCACTTTTGTTGACTTATCGTCAGCCTTTGACTGCGTGTCACACAATAAACTGTGGGCAATTATGACTGAATTGGGGGTAGACAATGCTATTATATGCTTCTTGAGAGACTTATACTCCGGGGCTACTGCAACTGTCCGGTATGGGAAAGAGGGAGAATGTAGCAGACACTTTGGGATTGGTCGTGGTGTACGCCAAGGGTGCGTCTTAGCACCTTTTCTATTCTTGCTATATACAAATGGTTTGGAGCGTCGCCTCGTGCAGGAGGGCAGGGACATGCCTATGGTGTGGGGGAAGGCCTGTCCCTGCCCTGCTGTACGCTGACGACGCAGTCCTGATGGCACGCACCCCAATGGCACTTCAAACTTTGGTTACATCTTTTAATAGCTTCATGCTTAGCTTGGACTTGAAAATTAACTGCTCCAAAACACTGTCTATGTATTGTGGGACAAGAACAACCAGGCATTTGAATCCAATTTTTATAAATTCCAATCCTTTAGAGAAGACCGCTACTTTCCCATACCTGGGCATTTTGTTTCACGAAAGTGGTTCATGGACGTCTGCAATTAATGCTAGAACCCTGCTATTTTCCAAAACTATCATGGCCTTACAATGTTTCATGAAAAAGCTAGGAAAGAAACCCAAAAAGGAAATTTTAACTATCTATAATGCTACTTGTATATCTGTAGCTACTTATGGCTCAGGATTGTGGGGCTACTCGAATGTTAGTTCAATTCAAATCATGGAAAATAAGTTTCTACGCCACATTTTGTCCGTACCTGAGAGCACTGCGACCCATATATGTCATGCTGAGCTGGGCGTGGTGTTTGTTACTGATATAATTATGATTCAGCCAATTCTACTCTGGCACAGGGTTTGGACAAATGAAGAATGCGTGGTTAACCGGGCTATTTTAAAGGACATTCTTGTACTGGACAATATTAACAACTTCAAATGGATATGTTATGTCAGAAACTTTCTTAAAGAATTAAGTTGTGCCCAATACTTTGAGGACCCGCTATCAATGGCACATATATCAAGAAAAGGTTTGAAAAATCTGTGCATTGCTCACCTCAGGGTCAAAAGACAAACGGAGGAAGTAAAAAAAAAGACGGTTTCTGCTCACCAAGTGATTATAAATGGAGATAAATTACAGCCATACTTGTCACTATATATGTCCAATCATGAACGTTTCCTTTTAACCCGGTTCAGACTTAACATTCTATTTAGGCTATTATCTATTCCTGTGATGAATTGTTGGACGAAAGAACTATGTCCTTGCCCATGTGATGATGTTTCCCCACAATCTGATATCCATATTTTATTCTTTTGTAAATGTTATCTACTTTATCGAAGAAAACTTATCATTCCCATACTCAAAGAGTTAAATGTATATAGATGCCGCTTAGCGTTTTTAGAGTGTCAGAAAATGGAAACTGTTTTTATGGTAGCATCCCTTGCTGAATTTTTTAAATCAGTTTTTAAGTGTCGTAAATCAATCCAAATCAACTAATTCTTTTCATGCTGTATATATGCATTTTTTTGGGGTGTCTTTTTATGTGTTTCTATTATTTTTTCTTTAAATGATCATCTGACCTATGTAAATTGTACCTTTTCATGCTACTTTTATGGTTATTCTTTGTTTTTAACCGAATAAAGTACTTTTGAATCTTGAATCTTGAACTATTGTTAGATAATTAGTTGATAATTAATTTAATATTACTTGATTATGGTAATTGTTTAATGAATTTTAGGTGTGTGTTGTCTATAGTTGTAAATGGTGGGAAGTAATTTATTTTTCATTGATGAATTATTAATTATTTGCTAATTTGTATTAATTAATTAGTAATTATTAATTGTGATTGTGTAATTAGTTTTAGGTGTGTGCTATGAAAATGATAGTGTTAAACAAGGTGGTCTATTCCGATTTGGGAAAAACCGCTCCGAATAGCCATTCGGAGTGTTTTTCCCATACGAATCGTACCCTGCAACGTCACCCATACGTACAACGAAGTACAATTCGTACCAGGAGCAGGACTCCGTACGACTCGTACAAAGACCGTACGACTCGAATCTCCGCATGAATCTCCCTCGGAATCGGCTGTACGCACATCTGTACGGTTCGCGGCTGCTTTTTCCGACCCGGCAAGTACGATTTGTGTCGGGTACGCACCGTACGACCCTTTTTGTACGGTAGCTGAAAACAGCCGTAAAAGCAGAGTTCGCCCCGAAACAGGTACGGAACGGCCCCCCTGGGTATGGTGCGTACACCCCATGAACGCAGGGGTATGGTACGTACCCCTGCGATCACGGGGTGTATGCACCGCACCCCGCGATCTAGGGGTGTACGCACTGTACCCCATGTTTGCTGGGTGTACGGTGCGTACACCCCAAGATCGCAGGGGTACGCACCGTACCCCTCCGCTATCCAACACTTTCCCTACTGTTGCACTCACTGGAGTGGTAATAGTAATTTTTACCCCTCCGCGATCCATAACTTTCCCTGCTGTTGCACTCACTGGAGTGGTAACAGTAATTTTTACCCCTTCACTATCCAACATTTTCCCTGCTATTGTGATTATTGTGGTGTGAAATGTATGGTTTTTTTTTAAAGTTTAATGTGTTAATTAATCATAGGATCATTTATTATATTTAAAATTATTGATATATGTATATATTTTATTTTTATATAATTTAACAATTTATAAATTAAATAAAGATAATAGTTAATAAAATGTATTTAAGTAAATATATGTATATGTACACATTTTTTGTGTTTATATTTTTTATTAAGTTTATTTGTCATATTTAGTTAAAATATATATTACATGTAATTTATTTTGTTAAAAATATTAAGTCATATATATTTTTTAAGTCGATAGTTTTTACATATATATTTTTTACTTCGATATTTTTGATTCAATATTATTGTACTTACCTGTTTAAGTATGGGGAGTCAATATTTTTGTAATTGATATTTTTACGTCGATATTTTTGTAAACTATATTTTTTACATCAATGTTTAAACAAGGAACCAAATTTCTTATCTAGATAATTAGCATAATACACACCCCAGAGATTGCATAAGATGTTGCAAACAAACTCAAGCCAATGCTTTAGATGTAACAAACAGGGTGATGGAGGAAGGGTGCACATATTTTATGCATGTAATAACTTACAGCAATTCTGGGAAGAGGTCTTTGCCAAGATTTCTCTATTTATGTCTTCTACAATCGATCCATCAGCTATGCTGGTTTTATTTGGTT
The DNA here is from genome assembly GCF_964263255.1 of Lissotriton vulgaris. Taxonomy (NCBI): domain Eukaryota; kingdom Metazoa; phylum Chordata; class Amphibia; order Caudata; family Salamandridae; genus Lissotriton; species Lissotriton vulgaris. The sequence goes on from NC_141693.1 coordinate 921,504,726, forward strand.
CCTCGGGGGAGGTGAAATGGCGAACAAAATACCAGCAGTATTTTGTACTAATCTCCATAGCAGTCACTAGGTCACTTGTCCTCCAAAATTGGAGAACAAATAAGCAACCCAGGACGGATCACTGGCTTAACAAAATGGGCAGGACTTTCAGATTTGAGGAGGCCTATGCAAAACGTGTAGGAGCGACTGTAAGATTTAGAGCTATCTGGCAGAATTTCTCTACCTATGGTGTTGCGGAGGAAAGGAGATTATAAGAGCTGGGTGCTCTATAGGAGCCAATTTCTGCATTTTTATTAGCGGCTGTTAGCCATATTCGCACTTTCTATAATTCTTGATAGTTGATTTGCGAATTATGATAAAGGTATGGTTCAGATATTAGATAAAATTATCACTTTATTTAATAATAACTGCTGCTACCAGCACAATGCACTTTAGATAGTTTGTGACCTTCTTTGTCTGCTAGGACACCGACACACTGCACTTTCTATTGTTTTAGAGGTATATCTGCTGCTAGTCTTATAAGCACTTTAAATAGAATGTACTTCAGTTTGATGTAGCTATTCTAGATCATAGTTATCACTAACAAATAAGTACGGACATATGTATTTCTGAGAAATCACTGGGAGTAAGTTTGAGCATCGACCATAGTTTAATGCAGGTTACTGAGAACTATGTTATACACTCTTTATATTATATGTTTTATAGAGTGTTTTTATAGCTGTCATTAATTCAGATTTATCAATTTATCGTCATGGAATTTGGTGTTGTAATTAATTGAACAACTATTACTTGCACCTCTTGTTATCTATTCTGTGATGCCATGTAGTATGTCTGTTTGCTCTCGCCTGTTTGTTTTCCTGTTCTAATAAAAAAAATGCCTGACGTTCAAACCAAGATATGTGTTAATGTGGTAACGAATGGATTCCCTTACAAACATTTTCACACAAATAGCATATTTCCTTATACTCCCTTTCACAAATATAATATGTTACAGAAGGTGACACAGAGACCTATGCTAACCTTTGCTTGAATTTGAATTTAAAATACTTATAGAGCGCTGCGTTCACCGTGCAGTTTCTTGGCACTATGGAGACAAAATTTAGCAGAGGAGAGGCAATGGATACTGGTGCAATGAAGGGAGCAAAGAGGATAATTTAAAGGGGGAAGGCCTGATTGAACAAGAAGGTTTTGAGGTCTTTGCGGAAAAGAGAGTAGTGCTTGGCGGACCGTAGGTGGTCGGGGAGGGAGTTCCAAAAAGTGGGTGCCAAAATTGAGAAATTGGCCCCTCCCCACTTTTTGTGCTTGTAGCGGGGAACTTGCAGAAGTGATTGGGATGATGAGCGAAGCTCTCTGGCAGGGACATACTCCCTTATCAGAGAGGTAATGAAAGCGGGAGCAGAACCCTGGCGCGCCTGGAAGACCATGCAGCCAGTTTTGAAAAGGGATCGCTCCCTGACAGGAAGCCAGTGTAGCGCCTTCAATAAAGGGGTTGAGTGATGGGAGCGGGGAAGGCCGTACACTAATCGGGCCGCCTGGTTTTGGACCATTTGGAGCTTCCGTAGGCTGTACGCCAGGATGCCGTTGTACAGGGCATTGGCGTAATCCAGCCGGGAGATCACCAAGGTGGACATAATCAGTTTAAGTGCCAGGGGAGAAAAGAAGCGGGAAACAGTGCGAATAGTACGGAGAGTGAGAAAGCAAGAAGAGACAACAGAACTAATTTGTGAGAGTAGAGTGAGATGATTATTCATTTTGATGCCTAAAGTCTTAACTGTGGAAGAAGGAGTAGGAGGGGGACCAAAGGAAGAGGGCCAAAATGAAGAGTTCCAGGGACTGGAAGAACCACCCGTGAGAACCAACTCAGTTTTATCCGGGTTCAGCTTCAGATGGTTGTGGTTCATCCAGTCCCTAATAAAAACCATAATAGTCTGAAAATTAGAGATAGAATAGGAAGAGGAAGAAAAGTTAAAAGATGAGCTGGAGGTCATCCGCGTAGTTGTATACGGTGACCTCCAGCTGCTGGAGTGCAAAGATTAGGGGATAGATATAAAGATTGAACAGTAGAGGAGAAAGAGAAGAACCCTGGGGAACACCACAAGTGACCTTAAGTGGGGTGGCCGTGAGATCCCCCAACCGGACCGCCTGGGTGCGGTCCCTCAGGAAGGACGATAGCCAGACCAGGGCTGAGCCCCCGATTCCTGCCGCTCTGACACGTGAAAGCAAGATGGAGTGGTCCACCGTGTCAAAAGCGGCGAAGAGATCGAGGAGCACCAGGGCCTGGTGTTTGTTTTGGTCCATGCCCTCCCTGAGGTTGTCCAGGACCGACACCACGACGGACTCAGTGGAGTGCCTAGGACAGAAGCCTGCCTGATGAGACGCCAGGCCCCCATTTGCTTCTACATGGGCGCTGAGTACCGATGTTACATGGCGCTCAAGCACCTTGCCCAAATAGGGCAGCAGTGAAATGGGGTGATAGTTGGCTGGGGCGGAGGGATCCGCACCGGGCTTCTTCAGAATAGGCACTATTGTAGCTGATTTAAGTGCTGGGATCACAACCCCCTGAGCAAGGGAACTGTTAAGAAAAGTGATCGGGGGCTGGGTGCAAACAGAATAAATCTGTTGAAGAATACGTGCCGGGCAGATGTCTGCCGGGGAGCCTGATTTTACCTTAGGGAGTATTGCCAAGAATACTTCTTCAGTAAGAGGGGGGATCGAAGAAAGACAGCACTGGACAGTGGGAGGGAAGGGTTCAACAAAAGTAGGAGAGGGGGTGGAATATTCGCCTTGATGTTAGTAATTTTTTCCAAGAAATACGAATTTAACGAATCACATAGGGACTGGGTGGGAGGAGGTTTAAGTGTAGCCCTGTCAGAGTAGGCTAGGTCGTTAATTATTGTAAAGATCTCCCTAGATTTATTCTCTGCCACCAGAATTTTTGCTGAGAAATAGGCCGTTTTAGCACCTAGTATGGCTTTTTTGTAGTCGCTTAATAGTGTGGAGTAGTGAATTTTTAATAAAGGACAATAGTCCCTTCTCCATTGCCTCTCAGCCCGCCGGAGGGTCAGCTTTTTTTCCTTCAGGTCTTCACTGAACCACCGATTTGACTCCTTAGGTCGTCGAGTTGAAATCCGACGTCGGGGGGCTACCGAATCGCAGCCTCCAGCGAGCCAGGTGTTGATGGCGGTGGCTTGAGATGAAGAGGATAAGCCCGCCAGATTAGATGAAGAGTTCAGGAGCGAGGAAGACAACGAAGGGAAATCGACACGGTTCCAGTTCCGCGCCCAGGTGTTTTTGGCAAGCGGGACCTTGGTTACAGGGTTGAGGTGGAGGGAGAAGGAGATTAGGGCATGATCTGACCAGGGACATGGGGACACAGACATGGAGGAAACGGAAATATTGAGAGACCAAACCTGTTCTAACATATGACCGTGTATGTGTGTCGGGACATGTATGTGAGGGACAAAATTCAGGGATTGAAGTGATTCTGTAAACTGTTTGGAGGAAGTACACTCAAGGGGGTCCGTGGGCCAATAGTTGAAATCGCCTAACACTAGGACTGAAGCGAAATTGACCGCCAAGGTGGCCAGTAAGTCCTGAAGGGCTGGCATGAACAAGGGTGAAGACTGGGGCGGACGATACATTAGGAGACAAGTAAGCGGGGGAGAGAATGTAAGAGAGCGAACCACAAGATGCTCAGTGGGGGTAATAAGGGGGGAAGGAAGAAGTTGAAAATTGTACTCAGACCGGGCAATAAGAGCCACAACGCCCCCTGTCTTGCCCACGGGGCGGTCTGCGCGGAGGGCCACGTAAGAAGGGGGAAGAGCAGCCAGGAGAGAGGGCAGAGAGGACTCACAGAACCAGGTTTCGGTTAAAAATAGTATGTCAGGCTTGTGAGAGTCAAGCAGAACAAACAGCTTGTGATAGTGTTTAGCCGCTGACCTGGTGTTGAGCAGGATGATAGATAGAGGAGGAGGGGAAGATAAAGAACCAGAATAAGAGGAGAGCGGCGTCGTGGGGACCGACAGAGAAGGAGAAGACTGAGGAGATGATGAAGCAAGACCAAGAGAGGAAATATGGCTAATGAGGGAATCAGATAAAGACCAATGGCCCTGTATAGCTTTTAGGTCCTCAGACGAATACGAGATAGAAAGGGCATGAGGACGCGCCCCAAGCCCCGACCGGCCGCGGACGGGCGCAGACGGGCTTGACTTAGGCTCGACTTCGGCGCGCCTTTGTCGCGCCCGCTGCGCTCGTCCGCTGCGATTCCTCATTAGGGGCGTTTAAATAGGGGCGGAGCGCGGGGGTGTGGCGCCAAGCTAGGTCGCCTGACCAGCCCAATGTAAAATGGCGCCCGCACACCACCGAGTCCTGAAAAAATAAGGAAAGTTAATTGTCCTGTTGATTTTCAGCAAGGTTAAAACATAGGTATAACAGTTAAAAATTCAGTGCCACTGCTCTCAATCAGCAGGTCGCTGCTATCACACTCAGGAAATCAATGCTGCTCCTGACTGCAGACGCGAACCCTCTGCCACCGGGGTCGCCTGCCTCCAACAGCGAGCAATGCGCAGCCACTCCTAAATAGTGGCGGAGCGCGGGGGTGTGGCGCCAAGCTAGGTCGCCTGACCAGCCCAATGTAAAATGGCGCCCGCACACCACCGAGTCCTGAAAAAATAAGGAAAGTTAATTGTCCTGTTGATTTTCAGCAAGGTTAAAACATAGGTATAACAGTTAAAAATTCAGTGCCACTGCTCTCAATCAGCAGGTCGCTGCTATCACACTCAGGAAATCAATGCTGCTCCTGACTGCAGACGCGAACCCTCTGCCACCGGGGTCGCCTGCCTCCAACAGCGAGCAATGCGCAGCCACTCCTAAATAGGGGCGGAGCGCGGGGGTGTGGCGCCGAGCTAGGTCGCCTGACCAGCCCAATGTAAAATGGCGCCCGCACACCACCGAGTCCTGAAAAAATAAGGAAAGTTAATTGTCCTGTTGATTTTCAGCTTAGCTCACTTAGTCCTGTATAAGTTTTATTCTTTGAAGGAAAACCCACATAAGATATGTCGTTTTTAACTCTCCTAAATGATATTTGAATGAATGAAATATCCCTCACGGAACAGTTTCATTTCCTATAATAAACATGTCGAAGGGTTCGTCATTTCCTCTAAAAGGGATTACCGGTTTAAACGTGTTATTTAAATATTTCAATTTACTCCTAACAATTCAGACTTCGAAATTGGATTTTCTTTTCAATATAATCTCGAGTGCTAAAGACCGCATGTATTCCTTGGTTCTCAAGCAGGTGATAATATTCTATTCCTGTCAAGTATGGATATTTACTCGAGCGAAGCATCATCCATGTAAATTTGCCAAATTTAATGGTTCAGGAAAGTGAAATAACACAAGCTTTGAGCCAAAATGACATCACAGGGTTGACGCGTTGTCTCTCCCTTAGCCCCTCATAAACATTCTTTTTGCCCCTAAGCAACTAGGAGAATCGGAAAGAAGTGTATATTGTAGAAAGTAAACTCCCTCAATGACTCCTGAGACCTTGGGAAGTGCCATCTGTACAAAAGGCGTGCCAGTGGTGGCAGCTGGCGACATTTAATTGGCACCTTGTGAAACACTGGGATATTTCATGCGTCTCAGGCATGGTCGTGTTTGAAGTTTGACTTGGTTCATTTCACTTACATGACTACAGGAGATAATGAGCATGCAACAATTCACACATTGTGGGCATCTGAACAAAGACAAGAGGTAACATGTGCTGTTGTGTAATCCCCTGAGTCGTGCTTTTACCCTAAAATGGAAGCACAAAGACCAGATGCAGGTTCAATCAGAGGTTTCAGCTTTCATCGCTTATATGTACCCAATTATATGTAAAGCAAGGTGGGCTGCTCCAGGGAAGCGGTAGTGGGGTGGGCAGAGGAGGGGAGGGTCAAAGGAGGGGAGGGGCTTTTAAAAATAAGTTCACTTACCTGCCGGTCGGCCTCTCCATCCTCTTCCTGGCTTCTTTGAGAACAGGAAGCTCCCAGGCTCCCTAAGCCAATCACAAAGCGTTGTGATTGGTCTGAGGGCCGTAGTTTGGCACTCGGACAGGGAATGAGAGACTGGGCATGCGCATGACTGTTTGGCCAGCTCAAGATGGCTGGCCAAACAGTCACGGGCACTTAGAGGGTGCCATGGCCTGCCCAGCAAAACTGCCTCAGCCAGAAAAATAGAATGTTAATAACCTTGTTTTATTATCATTTTATTTTTTTCCTTTTTAGCAGCGCTGAAAGGCAGTGGGGCGACACGCCTCCATCTTAGAGGAGGAGCCGCCCGTGATGTAAAGTAACTGCAGTGGGCAAAAATATAAAAATGCTCACTTTCACAATTTCCAGCCCTAAGATTCCTCTGATATCCTGGCATAGAAAGAGTGACATGTACAGAAACTCCAATGCATACTGCAATGTTCACTTTGAGCAATAAGGTGGTCTTTCCTGAGTTATTAGTAGATAAAAGCCCTCACAAGATGCCAATTGGAAGTTCCTGAGTAAGCACAAACCCCTGCCTAGCAATGCAGCAGAGAGGTAAGACTGTGTCTAATGTGGGCCCAGACATTGGTTATGGTGTCAGGTGCCCATACTGACTTGACTCAGCAAGAAGACCATGGCTTGCGCATGTAATGGCTACTAAGCCTTCATAAATCCAACAGTGAAGGCTGAGGTCTTCGACTATCATCCTGTTTCACTCTTTCTGCAACAGTGGGCCACACAAAGCGCACTATGGATTCTGCTTAGTGGTAGTAGAACACAATGGGGATGTGAGCAGAGCAGGTAGGTCAAGTTTCAGCTTCTGAATGCTAAGTCCAGGCAGTGGAAGCCCACATTACATTATTAAAAGTGTTGTCTTTTAGTTGACCAGTTATGTGATTCTCTCCCTCCCCACCCAGTGCAACCAAACCCATCCCCCCACCCCCGCTTTCTCAATTTGCAATAATTGTATCTGCTCATGTTTACCTTAAAGATGCGTGAGGTCCCAATTCACAATCTGTCTTGCCATTAGTAAATGGAGATTCAGCAGCAACGTATGAGCAAGCCATACCTGCCCATAAAAAAATCTTTGTAGATCAACCCAACAAGATATTTAACCTGGAATAGGCATGTGTTTTCACCATCACCAGAGCACAGCATTCACCATTAATGTTTGGGCTTCTGAATCCGTTCCGAAACGATAACACGTTTTTTTAATGTGCTTAGCATCACATCTCGGCAGGAATCATAAAGTTGTTAAGGGGTAATACTATTTATGGGATTTCCAGACCAGCACTTCTGATTGATATCTTGAAATCACAGTTATAAGTGGCTTTGGAGTAAGTACATAAAGCACCCTGAGCATGCACACATGGCATTATAGATTCCCGAAAGTGTGCACGGCCTGGGATTTAAGATGAAAAGTCAATGGCAAATGTTCTTTATGATCCTATAAATGTAATTTCCCCTTCATTGGTAAAAGCCTTTTATCACAAACTTGCACTGAATATTAAAACGTACTTTTCTCGGATGAAATGTTTCTATGTTTTTCAGTTTCATCATTTCAAAAAAAGGACTGATAAATGCAATTTCATCACACCTATCTCTTTTAGTCAGCTGGGAATGTTACCAGTTTGTGGCTGTTCGAAAATAAGAAGCTTTAATAAAAGTGAAGACTAAACCTTGGCTGCTTTAGGTGTTAGAAACACAAAAGTAACCTGTGTAATAAAATCCAACAGAAGGTACTTAATTCTTTTTTCATTTACTATTGCATTTCTCGTGTTATTGAAGCATCCTGGCAAACGGCCTTAGCATACATATATAATAAAACGTTCAAGTGTTTTCAGTACAAATGTATAAGGTACGATTTGCAGGACACAGAAGTATATATAACGTTCTGCACTTACGTACATGAATTCCTATATGTTTACCACTGCCAGAACCGAAGCAGAAAAACTAATATTTCTTACCTGTACAATGAAAGGAAAAGCAGTACTTTGGATTTCCATCTCTTAACGGCCATTGTTGGAAAGGTCCCAAAGGGTGTATTTATTCCTAGAATGTGGGAAAAAAAAATTAGAGCGCATTAGTCAGTCTGAAAGGCAGAAAAACAAAGTGCACATGTAGACACAGTGCAAACTCTTTACGAATATGGTAATTTGTGTTAAGCCATTAAAGAATCTTTTAATTATTTGGTCAACCAATGCTCTCAGAGCCTATGACAGCGGTAAAGAAAGAAATCTAAAATAATGCCTTTGTGTTTATTCTGCATGATAGTGACTAGGCATGTGACTAGGCAAACAAACTAAATTTTGAATGCAATTGTGTCCACTGTTACTAAGAGTTGCTAGTTTTGATTTGTCCAGGTTCCTGTTAGGCCTATGTGCATCCCTGTCCTACCTGTGGAACTAGTAGAATTTCTGAGCGGATGCAGTTAAGAGAAATGAAGTCGTAGGGCCTACCACTGCACGCCTCACCCTGTGTCCAGGGTCGGGGGGATAATGCATAACAGACTATCTCAGTCCTGTGCTCTTCCATTTTCGTGGCCATGTGAATAGGGGTGTGGACAAGGGAGTGGAGCATGAACTGTGCATGCCTCATGCACGCCTCATCATACTCTGCTGTATGTAAGAGAATTACTTGACACTCTCCTTTGGTTGGCTATGATTGGCTGCTGAACCAGGGTGTGGTATTGTGCTCACCTGGTTCCAGCAATCATATGAGCGATCTTCACAGCTGAGAGCGAGCCACTTCTCTTCCTTGATTTCAAACCAACCTCAGGTGTAGATAATTACTATTTTGTCATTGGCGTCGCTCAGGCAAGACAAAACACATGTTTTCTGGATCAGTGTGGGACATCACCAGGACCAGCATAGGGCTGGCTGCAGTCTCATTCTAGTAATCCTTCCTGCTTTTTCCATTGATTCTACACGGATCCCCCATAAGTCTCAGTGCCTCTTCGACTGCGCATTCAAGGCCCCAACTCAAATTCGGTTGGAGTGAAATTACTGCATTGAATTTCTCGCCACCTGATTCTGAGAGGGTAGTCTTCCATACCTGGTTTTTCCATGTGTGGGAAAACTATACCCTATATTTCTAGCTGATAATTCTGCCGGGATGATTATATGAGGCATTGGCAACAGCCAAGTCTCATTCCCTGTTTTTGTTTTTAATAGAGGTGAGCATCCAATCCTTCTGTCTGCAAGAAATAAAACCATCCTCTTCCCTCCCATTCCTATTCCACCCCCACCCCAGGTCCCCGTTAATTTACCATCTGCCAGAGTGGGTAGTAAAGATGTGCATTAAACCCCCATGGAATTGGGAGTTCTGTGTGGCAGAAAAGTCAGTCCTACACAAGTGTTCCCTATTTCATGAGATTTATTTGTAATTGCACAGTGCTGGTTCGGGGTTACCTCGTGATAATGGTAAAAGCACATGCATATTTACCATTACCCCAGTATCGTGCAACTTGTAAGCAGGCCGTAGGTGTCAGGTAGAGGGACAGAGAACACAATTGGTGAGTGCCCTGAATAGGAGTTTATCCTCTTGTTCACCCGTTGCCGCAGTCTATAGAACCTTTGTTTTAAATACCTTACATTCAAGCGTATGTGCATACACCCAATAAAAACGGAAACAAATTTAAATTCATTTTTTTTGTATAGCTACAGTTTTATTTTTTTCTTTATCCTTGTGCCACCCAATGTGTTCCAAATCACAAAACTCCTCACTTTAAACCTTTAGCCATCTCCACTATCCCAATGCTACAGCAGTGACCTCATGAACGCCGTTTCACAGAAAAGCCAGGGGTAGCGGAAGTGACCTCCCAACTCAATGGCATCATAGGAAGTGACATTATATCACGTTTGACCCCGAATCCTAGGGAATAATGCCCAAGGCCTTAGTCCCGTTGACATTATAATAATTGACATCACTGAACCTAGTGTATACCTCTAGGAGAAAAGGTATTTATAATTCACAGGAGAATGAAGTGGCCTGGCCCACTAGCCCTAATTTGTAGGGACTAAATAGTATACATTAACTAATGAGGAACGCAGAGGAGACGGTTCTGTTCAAAAACATATTTTCATTCATGTGTCCACAGTAATGAACCTTGGCCACAATTTTTTAAAATGTGACTTTAAAGATGTGTTTAATGTTTTTAATTGTATTTGTAAAATCCATAATGGGCACTCCACGTTTTAATTTATTTTGCAATGTAAAAATAATCTCCCAGTGGGATCTGCAGAAGGCAAACAGTGTTCTTCAGAACACTCGTTTCCCTCTGTGCTTGGTACTGCTTTTTCCACCTCTGAGGTCAGAGGTTGCAAAAGTATTGCTAAGGGTAGCAAGGCGTAGCGGAGACCCCTGCAGGCCCTTATTACATGTTGGGAGCAAAGTATTGAAAAAGCTCAAAGGGCACAAAACATAAACATCATGCTGTAAGTTATTTATTGATGCAACAATGCAACTCTAACGTCATTAGACCTTATTCAATTGATAATGTGGAGAAGAATACTAAAAATATTACATAATGATGGGACATGAACAGGTTAGATAACAAATGTCTGAACTTTAGCCATTCCATCTAATAAACATATGATCCGACCCCTGACACTCTTCTAGATGCTGAAAAAAATTCAATACTCCAAACTTAGCTCTAAGGGAAATCAAAATACAAAATAAATGTTCATTCAAAACCATGCTCTCACAAAAAAATTCTAGCAAGTATACGTTAATCTGATTGGTTTGTTCTAGTTTTCAAAATGCAATGTTTACAGATATATTTATTTGATCAAACTTGGTAATGAGTCAGAGTGGAAGCATGCATAATTAAGAATATAAAATGTGTCTTAATCTCCTAAAGCTGGATGTCGAACAATATATGTGTGCTACACTATGCCAACTGAATGCTGTATGTCAATCACAATCTCTACCATTGCATGGCTCTTCATTCTAATTGTCTTGTGAGTAACCATGGATCTCTGCTTTCAAAATAAGCTGTGATTCAAACGTAAATCAATTAGATGGTAAAGTATATTTGTATATTGTAATGCTCTGTGCAAAAAATCCGAATGGATGATAAAAATTTTGGATTTTATTTGTCCGGCTTTTTCAGGCAAAACCTTTTTATTAATGCATCGGAAATAAGGCATTGATTTACAAACACTAGGAATTCTCTATTTAGATGCAGCAATATCCACATTGTCTAACTCTGCTCCTATCTCTATGCCCAGTTCTAACAATGGAGTGGTGCTCAGTGACATCTGGCACCTAAAATGGCCCATCATTTTACTGTGCAACACCTCTTCGGTTGCTTTATCAGAAATAGATGTAGAAATAGCTAAAAGTGTTCAGTTTCTGTTGCAGAGTAGAAGGGGAAAGTAGTTACTCTTGACTTTTAATTGGAGCCCACTTTCAGCCGTCTTCAAGGTAGAAGAGACCTGCTAATATTGATCACAGTGAAAAATCCCACATCAGACCACTAAACACCAGGGTGGCTGATATTTAAAGACATTCGTCAGTACATTGTCTCAGAATTCTTGTCTACCCAAGTAACACACCTAATAACTTGGAAAGTACAACGGGTAGTATGTCATTACTGCATTCTGCATTCTGCTTCCATGCATGCATGTATAGCCCTCCAGTGTGCCAACAGTGTACTGTACCTGACTCTAGGGGTATCATTTGTATGTTTGAGGTTAGACCACCAAATATCACTACCACACCAGCAGGGGAAATTTTGTCAAGGCAATTTCACCGTGCTGTCATGCAATTGTCAGTAGCCGCATTAAAAATGTCTATAACATAATAGAAGTTTTGCCCCAGCACATCACCAATACTTTTATGGATTTCTGTGCAAAACTACAATGGTTTCGATGGTTGACTTGCACAATATGAATGAAAATGACAGAGGGCAATCCACTCTATTTTGAACAGCTAGTTCTGAACATTTAAACTGGGATCATGTCTGCCAGATCCATCATCTTCATGACGCGGTTGGCGCAGTTGGCGGTGCATCCAGTAAGTGAAGGCATTTCTCTTAATTCATGTCATAATGCAGAATGTTTTGTGACCATGAAATGCTGAAAGAATGTGATAGGCTTCTCTTTTTCACGACCTTCACAACAGGCAATAATCTAAAAATGTCTCTTTCTTTTGCTTAGGTATAGTTTTAGTGCCTATTTCAAGTTATGATTAAGACATTGAAATTGTCTTTCCACATAGCAAGCATGTTCTTCCAATGCCACTTGTATCTGTACCAGCCCTGATAGATCTTTATCAAGGGCCTCCTCTGCCCTATCAAATTTCATTTCACACCACATCTTTAGTTAAGGTTTTAGCTTTTGTAAATTTGGTAATCATCTTAATAGTTGTATCATTCTTCTTTACACCTAAGAACACATTTTGCTCAGTTAGAAGAGATAAAGATCTGAAGTGTTATATTCATAGGAGAGGGAAAATATTCACTTATATGTTTGCTTTAAGTTTTATAGAATTCGGATAAGCCTTTTTTGTGCCAACCCAGAAAATAACTTAGTTAGTAATTTTATAGATAAAGCCTCAATAAAGCAGGCAACTTGGTCAGCTCCTGCATTTTGATTCAAATACAATTCTCACGAGTTGTGGCTGTATGTGATTTCATAGAAAAAAACTATTTAATGGAATACTATTACAAATAAACTATTTCATCTAAATGGTTTAATGGAAATTTTCAGGACGAATGGCATTACATAGAAACAAATTCATATAAGTGTTATTTTTTTCGAAATTGCCTTCTGCATACTTATTTTTTAAAGGGGAAATAAAATGGTAGCATGTCTTAGTTTCAGAAACAATGTGGTTGAAGATATTTATTTCAATTCTTTATATCATGGTACATTGTTTTAGATTTATATATTTTACATTGCCAAAGGTTGTTTTTAATCCATTGACCTCTCACCACCCCTAAACACACCTAAACTAGACTGTAAGATCCGCATCAGCAACAGGAATGAAGAGTTCAGGAGGCCGTTGTAGTGTTGAAGTAGTCTTTAACCGCATCGCTGCTGCGGTTATTTTTGCGCTGTGCGGCTGTTTTCGATTAACCGCGTTACATGACGAGCTCAGCTCGTCATCCGCACACGTCACCCGTGGCTGATGACGAGCTGAGCTCGTCATCAGCATCGAAGGGGTTAATAAGACTAGGGTAATGGAGACCCCCATCCAGCACCAAAAGAAGCAACTGTCAACTCACAAGTACCAATGTTCCTAGACAACACCCAGGTTCTACATTCTACAGCGATCACTAAGCAACCAGGAACAGCACTCCACATTAGAGCACAGAACCAAGCCACTACACCACCTTCCCCCCAAAACTTACCAAAAAAAACAGGGAGATTACATAAGGTGAAGAACAAAGAGAACTGAGAAGCATACAATGAAAAGAGACCAAAACAAAGAAAATAAAAATAAAGCATAGCATTTAAATATAATCTTGCAAAGTAACAGGACGTCTAATGACTCTGCGAGGCCTTGAGACCTCCTTTTGCGAGGTGAAATCAGAAGTAACATTTGAAGGATCAATTATATCAGTGGACTGACATCTGGCCACTCTGTTTAAATTCCACACCCTGTGATCGCTAGTCTTGATGGCATTCTTAAAAAGCTTAATAGCCTTGAATGGTCTGCTAAACTTTGAATTTCCTTTTCCCAAGCTAGGACTTTTGATGTAGTGTTGATAGTCTTTATTAGGACTAGGGAAATGTAGACCCCATCCGGCACCAAAAGAAGCAACTGTCAACTCACAAGTACAAATGTGCCTAGACAACACCAAGTTCTACTTTCTAGAGCGATCACTTAGCAACAAGGAGCAGCACTCCACATTAGAGCACAGAACCAAGACACTACATCCCTGAGTCCTTGGTTTTCCATTATTTGGTTTCCTCCAATGCGGTTTCTCAGTTTTCTTTTTTCCATTAATTCACATACATACACATCAAGGTAGTCCACAGTAATTTCGATAGGTTTTAGTGAGGACACCAAAAGTGTTGAGTGCACACGTAAACAAACACTGTGATTCAACAATACAGATGAACAAAGAACTTTGAATATAGAACTGTGACAAAACAAATATTTAATGTCCATTACATCATAAAAAATTTACAGTTCACTCTTACTATACCATTGGTGTATGAAACCATCATCAGAAGTAAACAGCCTCTGCCAGTCCTCACATCATCAAAATATTGAAATAGGTCATAGATGCATCAATTTATTATGACTGATAGAGTGTCATTGTAGCAATTTGGTTCCACCTATTTATTCCACCAGGATTTTTCGCCTTTGACTAGCTATCATTTGGAACCTTATTGTGAGTCAGTCTCACTTCCTGAGGCACACAGAAAATTCCCAATAATTAGACTGATTGTGTTTGCCACTTACGTGCACCTTTTTGAATTAGGCTGCTGTGACATAGCTAGTGTAACTGGTGCTGGGTGATTTACACATGAATATGTGTCCACTTGTGTGTGCGCGCATGTGAGATCAACGTTGTGCTCAGCCTGGCGATTACACACAGGTACCCTGGCGAAAAATGGACTCATCATTTTAATTGGCCTTCATAAATAAGGTTTACTGGAAATTCCGTAGTGTTTTCACTGTAATATGCAAATAGGCAAAATGTGTCTTAAGTGCAGTGTTGTGCCAATTAGGCCACTAGGGTGTCAAACTGAGGTTAAATGATTGCGTTTGAAATTGCAGCTCTCAACAACACACGTCCATACCTTATGGGACTTCAGAAACTGTCATATTTCTCTGTCTCGGCTCATAATCTGATCTCCTGGCCATTCTCTAACCTAACTGGGCAAAGTTAATTACTCCTCTTCCCCACCAAAGGGGGGCCTCACCACACAAAAGGAGCAATTATTAGTGAATGATTCAATTCCTGGTAAGGAAGAAGTAAAAAGGAAAATCTGCGTCTTATAGTTAGCTTGTCACACTGCACCGGGTCTTGGACACAAGGATTAGGCAGATACCTTGAGCCAAGGCAGGATGGCATTGTATATTTGGTGGGAAGGTAACTGACAATAATGTCAGCTAGGTGAAGAGCTGAGGTCCTCAGAGGAGCTGTGACCTAAAACCACTTGATGGTGCCATGCAAACTTTCCCCAGAATGTTGTGCAGGACAGATGGGACAGGGGTAGAGTGATGACGTGGCATTCTAGGATTGGTCAGGAGTGCCTAGCATCTAAAACATTCCACCTTCACTTAAAATCTATTGCACAGGGGAGAGACCAGCAAAACAATTGTGGGCCTGGGCAGCGACACCAGAGGAAGAATGGTCAGCTGGAAAGAGGAACCACCAGATGCCCTGCAAGATGGACTAGTGACTTTGTCACGAGCTGACTATCAATACCAGGATGGGTCTCTCCAGAGCCAGTGGCACTGGCCCCCCTAACCCGACTGATGACCTTTGGGGGAAGCCCTGAATGCCACTCCCCGCCAGGTGCTCTGCAAGACAGCCACGAGGCTTTGAGGACTGGGAGTGTAGGCAGGAGGGTGCTCTGCTGACTGGATACTTAAGGGCTGTGGTAGAAGATGCCCCCACCAGCAGAAGCAAGGTGAAGTAGAAGGCTTGAGTAGGAAGACAGTAGATCAAGGTCCCTGCATAGTGCACCCTTTGAATGGCCAGTAGGTCTGATGAAAATGCTATTGGTGGCTAAGCCTAGCCGCTAGGACAAGAAAGGACCAAATATTGCCTAAATTGGCCCAACAGCAGCATAGATATTCAGCTTTAATGATCTGACCTTTGACCACAGAAAAACAAGCAGTTGAGCAGGTGGCTCTCTGCCCGATCTCCTTCAACTAATCACTTAAAGTGGGCTAGAGCTGAGGTGTCAGAGAATCTGTATTTACTTTAATATTTGGGGAGAGATATGTGCAGGGCCCCCCTCCCTGAGTCAAATTTCAACCCAAAGAGATCCCATCTCCTGGGCTGCATCGCATTACAGTATAACCCGTAGGACCCCATCACCACTGGGACCAAGAGGAGAGCAGTCTGCCTACAGCTAGGAATGTTGCCCACCACCCCAGTGCCAGTGTCTGGTGGAGCGGGATGCACCAGTCTTGGAATGGCCTGCCCACACTTCTCATAGGCTTGGGAATGGAGAGGCAAGAGCTGAAATCAATAGTTACTCTCACCTGGTTGGAGCAGAAGGAACTGCTGCCAAATCCTGCACCCATCATGGAAGGTGACTGGGAAGAATGCTGGGGTCATGGGGTCCTGGGGCTCCCACTGCAGTCCCACATGATCTGAGCAGCTGTGAGTTCCCTAGGTGGGACCGGGACACCCTTAAAAAATAAAAAATAGGAAAGACAGCCCGTCCTAGGCATAGCAACAGCCTGTTGTGACTTGGTCATTTCTCAAGGCCTTGCGGTTACAGCTAAAGTCGAGAACTTTAACAACTAGTATAGTGTAATATGCCAACTAGAAAATATGCAGCTTAAGGCTGTGGAAAAGTAAAAATGGGAACAAGCAGGAAATCAACTTTGACACACTCTACGGGCCTCTTCTATCGAGTGTCACAAAATGGAGCGCAAAAAAATATGGATTCCACAATAATAATACCACTGAATTTTCCGTTTCTGCACAATATTATTGCCTCCCAGCCTTTGAAAATCTTTCAGTCAGGCTGTACAAACACAGCTGCAGAATCTTGCCAAACTTTACAACATCCATTACTCAAACCCAAAGGCTTTCTCTCTTGTATAAGCACCAAGAGTATCACCTTTTTGAAAGATTGGAGATGTTACTGTGGTATTTGAGCACTGATTCTGTGTGACCTGTTCATGGTGATGGACACCATTCACCACTGATTCCTTCTCAAGTCTCTTATTAATATTGATATTAGAGACGTATGATTTACGTATTGTCTCAGCTCTCATAATCAGAATGAGAACCTAATTTTTATTTTCTGGGTTCTGGCACTCCGAATGTAACTCTAAAGTCTTTCTATTTTGCCCCAAATCCACTAGAATGGCTGGTCCCGTTAGGGTCAGTACTCTCCCCTATCCTCTTCATTTATTACTGCTGTTCGGTCGTGGCATTTATTCACGCATAAAGCATAAATATTTTTGATATATGCAGAAAACACCAATCTCTTTTTTAACTTATGGCAGGTGTCATGACTCAAATGACATCAACTCACTCTATACAGCAGTTCAGCGTGGGACATTCCAGCAGTAAACATACCCTTCTAAATCGGAATACTTATCCGAAAGAGTTTCCTTTCGCAACACTGTACTGTGGTTCTTTTCCATGGGAAACTGTCTCACCTCTCTATTGATGGTCATAAACCTTGGACTCTTGCTTAAAGGAGCCCCACCGAAAAGGATACCATTTTCTTTGCCCAGTTCTCTAAAAATCACCAACAATAGGCGTTCTAGAATGTTTGTTTGTTCGATGATATCAGCTTTTGTTTTGAGATGTATTGTGACATCATTCACTGAATGTCCCCTTCAATGTTGGCCTTGCCTCGTCTTGCCAATTTACTTTAGCACTGTGTTGTAAAGCTATGAGAGTCATTACGATGGCGTGAACACGCCACCAACAGGCTGTTGGCGGCTGGTTCACCGCCATCGTGAGGCCATTTGCTGCCCACCATATTATTAGGGTGGTGGTACAGTGGCGGCTGGACTATGAACCGCCACTCATCCGACTAGCACCTTGAGCCCACCAGTGCGGCGGAGCGCCTCCCTATTCCTGAAATGGTAGCGGTGCCTACCAGGTACCGCCGTAGAGATTACGATGGTCAACCCGTCAGCTTATCCATAATAATTCACCCGCCATGGAAAGTCTGGTGGGGGTTGACTTTGGGGGCCCATAGCGGTCCCTCCTTAAGCAGGGGCACTCCAATTTTGCACTTACATTTCCCTGCACCATGTGGCAGGCACTACGTGGTGCCTGCCACATAGTGCAGAGAAATGCAAAACTTGCAGCCAGCGGCACCCGCCACAATGGAAAACATAGAAAAAACAACAAGGGTTTGGCTTAAGCGCAGCAAGGCCACGCCACAATCTAAATCAACAAAACAAGTTACCAATACTGAACTGTTACTTCACCATCAATTCAAGAGACAATGAATAAAACAATTGGCCTTGCAACACCAATCTTTCAGTTTGAATGTAATCAAAAAAGGTTTTTATATCTATCACAAGTCTCTTTATCTTTTAACCATTTTTTACAATTTCTCTAAATTCTCAAACAATATACTCAATTCTTTCTTTTTCTTTTTTTGGAGCCCCTTTTAGATTTGAAATTCAAACTCATTGTCTAAAAACCAACTTTATATACAACATATATACCGTGTTGGACTCATACACCTATTGCAATATTTAACACATCCATTCATCCATTCTCACATCATACATACACAGAATGCCCACCATGGGAATGCTTCACTAAGCCCTATCTATGCTGCAGCACTACAAATTCAGTATTTTATATACAAAACTAGGATGTTTGCATAAACAAGGCCATCTAACAGTATGACAAAATTCAGACTTTTGACAACAAAATGAAACAACACAGATTGGCCTAAGAAATAAATGGTCCATTTCAAAACATGGACTCTACATCATCATTACCACACATCGCTGAGTTGTTCTTTCCATCATCAAAAAGATCTTGACAACAGATGTCTACATGCCAATGTTTTAAGGGGTAAACTTTCTGAATGTCGCCATTTATTTGGGGCATTCACTATGTAGAACACATTAAATATCTTGAAATCCACATCTTTCTCGATTGAGAAAATTAAACCATGACTCGCCACTGTTCCATTTCTTACAACTGCTTCAATTACACCAAAATGGATCCGATTGAAAGCCACATCTGTAAGACAGAAGGACTGTTAAGATAAGGGACTTACTTTCCTGAAAAATCAATTCCACAAATAGATGCTTATAAGAACATTGTGATAGTTTCCAAAGCCCATTTGTATTTCTTTCATTAATATTGCCAGCATTAGGAGGCAGACCTGCTTTCCAAGAAGCACATTTTTTTAGCTTTGTGTCAGAAACTCCGAATAGCAAAATGTGTGATGTCAACTACAAGAAAAACTAAAGACCTGGCTATACACATCTTGAGAACTTCTTGTTCACTTGCAGATGACAGTACGAGATACAAATGTTCCTTCTTACTCAAATGTATTAGGTGAAGGTGCCTCTTAGGTGAGTGAGCACTTTGGAGATGACTGACCATGACTTTTCTAATGGGCACGATTTTCTCTGTGTATCTTCATTTAGGTAAATAATTGTTCCAGGTTCTCATTGTTACTGTCCAAATTGCAGCTGATACGCTGTGCGTGTGAGATATATATATTTTACTATTTACCATTGTGTTCATTTCATGTTTTCACAAATTCCAGAACTGCAGAGACTATATATTATAAAAATATTATTTTAGGATAAGTCACCCTCAATTTGTTGGTATAATTACTAGATTGTCCTGACCAAAATCGGTATCTTTGAATCTGTTTTGCCATTTAGGTACATTTTAATCACTTGCATTGACTAACTGGTATGATCATTGTGAGTCTCTATCCCACTCTCTTAGGGGACATTGTGGGCCTCGTTTGTGAGGAATTGTCATACAGCAGCACTGTAAGTCTTCTTGCTGTGCTACCCTATGCCAATATGAAAGGGCAGAAATACCACCATATTTATGCAATACAGTGCATTTCAGTCCCTTCCCACTGTGCTGGCACACAATTTGCTTCCTAGTACCAACGTAGCACCCTTTTGACTACCTATGTTGCAAGGGCACCTCCGTTACAAGCATGATTGTTTTTGTGAAGAAAAGGGCACCTTCATGCACAAAAACAATCCCGAGTGGTGTTTTCTTCTTTCTAGAAGTGCAGCACACATGAAAAGAGTAAACAAAACGAGGAGAAATATAAACATTTTCCTCATTGCGGCTGCTCTGGGAAGGCATAAGGTATTGATGATGCCCCAGGTTTACTTGATCTAGTAAATCTCCATCAGCCTCAAAATCCATTGGTGTTGCGTGAGAAAACCCACCACAATGCCCTTGGAATGCCTCCTTGATGTAGAGTAAGGCAACACAGCTACTTGCACTGCCTTTCCTTACTACATATCTTTAAGGCCATACAAAGCTACACAAAGTGACTTTGCATCACCTCATACATGTGATTGAGGGGCTTACAACGCTGGAGTGTAAAAAAAAGTGATGCTCCAGAAGCGCAAGCCTCTCATAAATGAGCCCCTGTCTTTTTTTGGGCAAGCCAAGCATTGGCAAGAGGGCAGGTCACCAGCATGAAGGTGTTTGGATCACTCTGGCAGTATGTGTGAATGTACTCTTACTGCTCTTGAAGAAGATGGCACTGCATTTCAAAGCTTCAATCAAACAGATTACACGCACATTTATTACACCTCTATCAAACTTGTTTTTAATTCTCACTGAATGTACGAGAGCATTAAAGATTCCTTTCACTACCTTCCAGAAAAGGATACATGCTTCCCCTTCAGTTCAGTCAGTCCCTACTTGCACAATGACCTCATCCCAATTTCGCAGTTTCATTTTTTTCCTACCAAACAGTATTAAGTGCTTAGTAAGTGTTTTAATTAAACTGATAGTGATAAGGCTCTGATTCAGAGTATGGCGGAGGGGTACTCCATCACAAAGGTGATATATCCCACCCACCTTCTTACAAGTGCCACAGGACAAAATGTACTTGCAATAAGACAGACAGGCTATCCCTTACGTTTGTGACGGAGAAACTCATCACCCAAGTACTAAATTAGGCCCATAGTATTCATCACAGCGAGAGAATAGCGTTCCCATTGAACTGACTTACTATATTCTCCAGAATCCACATCTGCCAGGGATACCTATGAAATGGTGCATTTTCCAGCAGACTTTGTTTGAGCAGCGACATGTCTGCTCCCCCTCCTTAAGGCTTGATCTTCAATGTTTTACAAAATTAATGTCACCAAGAGGGTATTAACAATCAAAGAGACACTTGGTAGCACAGCTGTGCTCAGAGCGCTTTGTTCCTTTGATCTCCTGCAAGCTTTCTTTACTTTGTCTGTCTCAACTCGTAATGTTTCATTTATTACATAGTCTCCAGGCTCTTCAATACCATGGCTCATGAGCTGATCATTTATAAACTCATTCCACTTCTCTCTGGTTCTTTATTAACCAAGTTCTTTTATAAATGGGTTTTCACTCATAGCAATCACATGTTTGAATAATGTATTATTCTTTAGAGAAACGCCCTATAGCTTACTTCCTAATGTTATAAATTAAAACTACATTTCTGACGTCTGAATTGCATTTACGTGTGCATCTTATGTTCTGATCCTGATTTTTTTGCATTTGGCACTTTCTTTTCACCAATCCAATGTTCCACACGGTAAAGATGTCCACGCTATTTGTTTCGCCTTGAAACAACCCCCTAGTAACTCATTTATTCTTGGTTCTCTCCTTTTTTTTTAAAATGGAACGTGTTTTTTCGCAGTAGCCCAGAACGGAGTGGTTTTATATTCACTGTTTCCTGTATCATCCTAACAATTTTGACTCAGGATAGAACTTTTTAAAAGTATTCCCTCAATACTATTAAACAACTCAGACTAGCCTCAGGACACAAAGAGCGTCTTCCCCACGAATTAAATGTTCCAGACTAGGGGTGAGCGGAATTTTTAATTGGAGTTATTTAGCAATTCCACTTTACTCATTTAACCCAGAATTACTGATAAATTCTGCTGCTAATCAGCACTGTAATTGGATTTTAGACAAGGCTGAGAGGGATAAGTCCCTCTACTTAAACAAGCATTTACAATGAAATAGGTCTTGCATTCACGTGAGTTTAACCTATTAGCATTGTAAATGACAATGCCTATTATTTATGTTTTGGTTTTTAAAACATAAATAAAACGCATTGTCAATTATAATACTAATAGCTTAAACTCTCAAAAATGCGAGACCTGTTGCATTGCAAATGCTTGTTTTAAACAGCATCACCTCTTGTTGGTGGCTGACTGTGGGATATTTCCTTGCTTAATTCACAAATGCCAGGACTCTCCGTCCTGGGAGGTGAGAATGGTGAACTCTGATGGCGGAGGCCCTTTCAGTGCGTAATGCCTATTTCCCGAACAAAAGCTGAAAAACAAGGGTAGGGAAATGGCGGATGGGGCGTCTGCCCACTACCAATAGATATGATATTGCGATCAATTAGCCCATGTTTGTGTGTGCTACTGCAGGGGAATGCTTGCCAAAAGCAATCCCTGCCAGGTTAAGCACTCTTATGTTGGCTTCGTTGAAGATTAATTCTTCCTGCTGTAAGGGGCACACAGACACATTGTCTTCTACCTGACGCCAAAGTCACTAACAGCCCAAAGATAAAAAAGCATTTGCAATGCAATAGCTTTGCAACGCATACATTCTGCTACTTGAACTAAAGCGCCTGGCGATCATGGTTTGTAAAGCGAGCAGGTTCAGAACAAGCAACAATCTGGTAAACCTGTTTGTACAGCACCTCGTTACCCTGGGAACGGTTAGCGCTTCAACAAAATAAAAAACATCTTGTGTTGCGTGATTCTGGAACCATATCCCCCTATGTTGTTTGACAAGCTGTGTGACGCTACATGTGCCCCTCTACACACTCCATATTTACCTAGTGCATTTCCTGGTGCGGGCTCCGTCTCCAGCTGCTCCCTGGGCCTCGGGCCCTGCAGTGCACCCTTGGAGTTCCAGAGGAGTCACACCACCCGGACGATCTCCGACAGCTCCCAGGACCAGGCGGCCAGGCTGCCCACTGGACAAAGCAGCGGCACCTTGTTGGAAGGCCGCCAACTCCGTCCCAGCTCAGTCAAGGAGAGGAAGCGGTCCACCACTGGCATTTTGCGCACTGGCTGCCCCTGCTACAGCATTATCCAGGCTATTTCGAAAGTTAAAGAATGAGTGGCCACTTAATGTAAGTGAAGCAGGTCGTCCGCCTAGTGGAGAAACTTAATAAAGGAAATAGTACACACCCCGTGTAACAACCAAGTAAAGGGGCATGGAAGGATACAAATGACGATGAGAGAGCGCAAACTGACCAAAATGTAGAAATACATCACACTTACACGTAGTAAGCACAAATCATGAAGAGAAATGCCATGAGTGCTGATAGTATCCATAGTTATATTCTGAAATGTGTAGTTAATATAGAAGTTTAAATAGAAGTGGAACTAATACAGAAATGTGTGAAGTAATACGATTTTATTAAGCGTGATAATTCCTGAATCCATGTTGTGTAGCTGCTAAAATGTAAGATGGCATATGGAAAGTTGAAATGTGGTAGGCCTCAGGGCCAGAGCAAGACGGGAGGGGGAAGGTGATTAAAATTCACAATATGGATTGCACTAATGTTTAGTATTAATGAGTAGGTTTTTGATTTATAGATGTGTTTACCGAAATCAGTAGAATATGAGTACTAACATGCTAATAATTAAAGAAGAAGTTGAATGCTATAAAATATAGTAGAGCTGGAAAGCTTTAAATGTACGTATTAGTCTGGGTCGAAGAATGTTGCAATGCGGTTGGAAAACCATGAGAATTGGGATTAGGCTGCAGATGTCTGTCTGGAAGAGAAAAGGGGGTATTCAATTATTAATATAATGAATAGAAGCTTGTTCAAGAAATGGACCAGACATGGAGGAGGGTTCCGGAATGTTTAAGGGGTATCAGCGGGCCGGAGACGAGTCTGAGAAGCAAGGTCGACTCTAACCACAAGGCCTCATCATGGAAACAGCCAGAAGCTACACCACGTGAGGGGCGTCTCACGAGGGGCATCCTAAATGTTGTTGTATTTTTGTATTAGGGACAGCACCCCTGGGGAGAGTTAGAGCAGACGCCTGAGGATCCTTTAGAGAGTGGATGGGTAGGCAGAGAGGGGCTATGATTGGAGAACTATAGGTTTTCACCAAGAGTTCGAGAGTGAGTGGCTTCCCTTGGGAGTCATTCACTGCTGACACCTTTGATAGATTGAGACCTGGTTAAGTAGGGATACCATCTAGAGCAGGGTAGGGAAAGCCTAACCTGTATTTTCCTTCCGCCTGTAAATGAGTGATAGATTTCAATATGTGTCAATGCTAACGGCACTATTGTTTTTAGAACTGGTATTGATAGTTTCCGTTGTTCGTCTGAGGGCTTTCAGAGAACACGTGTACGTAGTTGGGCCCGTGTATCTGGTGAATCTCATCTTGAGATGCTTGTACTTGCAACTTATAATAAATCTTTGAAAGCTAGAAGTTGTTTGTGATCCTTTGAAGCAGAGTCCTTTACTGGGGGAACTAACTTGGTAAGAGATGCACTTTCTTTCCTCAATGACAGGCAATAAAGATTCAGTCGGCCAGACCGGGGTTTTAGATCGATAGTGATAAGGTATTGATCAAAATCTCAACCCTTCCAGTTGGTAGCAGAGGATGGTTGCCTTCTTGAGGAAGGTGATCTAGGCCAGGTTAGATTACCCCAAGCCCCCTAGAGACCGATGATCGGAGGAATCGCCCGCGGAAGAAGGACCGGATGACGTGAGACAGAAAAGCAGCAGTATCGGTCGAGAGTGAGTATAAAGGGTCATGCGTGTTAAGATTGCGGTGTTTTGTATTGTATCTATGTTGTAATGTTTGGCGGAGTTGAATGACTGTAGAGAGACTGTGGAACAGGTTGTGAGCGCGCGCAACCGGTGGAAATCTTAGGCTCAAGGAGAGCTTAAGTGGTTCGGGTGTATCGGACACCCAGAAGTAATTGTTAACCAGGGTGAAGGGGGTCATGAGGTACCAGTGACCACCCGAAGGACCAGATAGGGGGAGTGAGTGCGCGAGTAACAGACGCTGGTCGGAAGTTACTGTGTGCGTAAAGAACCTATCAGAGTGACGACAGACATCTCGTCAGTTGGGTTGATAATTACAGATAGACTGTGGACGTACAGTCGAGGGAAGTGACCGCTTGGTCGGAAGTAGTCATTTTTCGGAGTATGAATGGGACGCATGCATGACCGCGAGGAGAGCTGAGAAAGGAGGGGTGCTGCTGCGAAGCGGAGACTAGTGACGTCAGAAAGTGCCGCGCTGGGATTGGCCGGACGGGGAAAGACGCGCTGCGATAGGCCAGCTAGCTAAGCCGCGCTAGGATTGGTGGATTGTCATCAGGAAGTAAACAAAGTATTCAAGCTGGAAATTTTGCGCATAATTATGAAGTGTTTTAAATGGTTAAGAGCGCTGTTTAAAAGAGAGCGCAGGGGATCGTATGAAGGGGAAGAAGCCCCGCCGGAGGGTACGCCAGCTCATTACATGGGGACAGCAGCAACAGCAACCGGGAACAGGTACTGGAGGAAAGAAACAGTACAGTCAGAACAAGGACAATGGGGAGAACTCCACCTTTAGGCCCAGGATAGATATAACTGCCTTAAAGAAAACAACTAGGTGCCACCAGTGTAACGAGGTGGGACATTGGAAACGCGAGTGTCCCTATAATGTTGAGATAGGAGACGAAGAGGTAGAAGAGGAAGCGACTCGGAGTGCGCCTGCAAGAGGGGTAACGCAGTACCAGGGAAAGGTGCTCAAAGGGGGGGGGCCACCTCCCCGAGCTCAGTTCCCACAGCCACCCAGATTAGGGACTATGGGTAAGACCTATAGACAGATGCCACTGTTTGTCGGGGGAGAGGAATGTTATTATGTGGACCCACTAACTGGACAGAGGGTAGACAGGGATGACTGCACCCTCGGGGCAGCTCTGGAGGTAGATCAGAGGGGACCCTACGTTGAGGCCGAAGTGGCAGGGTTCCCCACGACCTTTCTCGTGGACACAGGAGCCACCAGATCCACGATCAGGTCAGCCGCAGTGCCAGGCATGCCCATGTCTGGAGAGACCATACAAGTGGTGGGGGTCGCTAACAGGAGAATAACCAGTCCTCTGACGGAACCCGTGCAGGTGAAAATAGGGAAGTACAGTGATAAGCACCAGTTTGTGGTTTGCGATTCTAGTCCTGTATGTCTGTTAGGAAGAGACCTTTTATGCAAATTGAACTGCACTATATATTGTACACCGCAAGGAGTGGAGGTACTGACAAATGATGATGATGCTGACTTTAAAGTCGCCAACTCCAGAATATGTGTGGAACTGTATCCCACTTTGACAGTAGACGAGCTCCCCTGGGATCTGAGAGAGACCGTTGCTCCAGAAGTATGGGATTTCACTGGGGAAGAGATTGGGTTGGTGAAAGGAGTAGACCCAGTGAAAATTGTAGTGAAACCACATGCTGAGTTCCCAAGAACCCCTCAGTATAAATTGACCCCAGAAACGATTGCAGGCATACAACCCGTGATTGAGTCCATGATTAAGCAGGGAATACTAAAGGAAATCGTGGGTAGTCCATGTAACTCCCCGATTATGGGTCTGCAGAAACCAAATGGGAAATTCCGGATAGTGCAGGACCTCAGAAAGATTAATAACATAGTCGTTTCGTGTTGTCCAGTGGTACCAAATCCATCAGTGATACTGTTTCAGATACCGTTCCAAGCAGAATGGTTCACTGTAATTGATCTTTGCCAGGCTTTCTTTTCGATCCCTTTGGACGAAGAAAGCCATTTTCTTTTCGCATTTAAGCTGGAAGGTCGCGTCCTAACATGGTGTCGTATTCCTCAGGGGTATACAGAGAGCCCATCGATCTTCAACCAGCTCCTGAAGAGGAATCTTGAAAGTCTAGTACTGCCCCAGAGGTCAGTTCTGGTCCAGTACATAGACGACCTCCTTGTGGCGTCAGAGACAGAGGAAGCTTGCAGGGAAGACTCTATCGCTTTGTTAAACCATCTAGCCGAAAATGGGCATAAGGTGTCCCCGGGAAAATTGCAGTACTGCCTGACAGAGGTACAGTACTTGGGACACAGAATTGAGAAGGGGAAACGGAAGGTGTCACCAGACAGGATAGAGGCCATCATGAAGATGAATGCGCCTAAAACGCAGAGAGAAGTCAGGATGTTTCTAGGAATGGTGGGATATTGCCGACAGTGGATCGCAAACTTTTCACTGAAAGCAAAGCCCTTACAAAAACTGACGCACAAGGAGGTGAGTGATCCGGTACCATGGGACAAAGACTGTTTGATGGCGTTCCTACAGCTGAGAGAGGACTTGTGTCGTGCTCCGGCTCTGGGAATGCCAGATTACGATAAACCATTCTTGCTCTATTGCTGTGAGAGAGAGGGATGCGCGCTGTCTGTGTTAGTCCAAATCCATGGGAATGCCCGTAGACCAGTCGCGTATTTCTCGGCTACTTTAGACCCAGTAGCCGCAGCGTTGCCCGGATGTCTCAAATCCGTTGCCGCAACAGGTGTCAGCATTGAGAGGTGTGAGAACATTGTAATGGGGCACCCGTTAGAGGTGCATGTGCCCCACTCTGTTGAATTGTTGATGACCAGGACCAAAACCCAGCATCTGACGAATAGCAGGCTCACGCGCTATGAGCAAGTTATTCTTGCTGCAGAGAACGTGACCCTCAGGAGATGCTCTGTTTTGAACCCTGCCACCTTGATGCCACTTCCAAACGATATTGAGGGTGATGATGAATGTACAGACCACGACTGCCTCGATGTGACTGAACTATGCACCAAACCAAGACCCGACATCGTAGATGAGCCACTGACCGACCCCGATGAAATTTTCTTTGTCGATGGCTCATGTGTAAGAGACGAAGTTGGGCAGTTAAGGGCAGCTTACGCTGTTTGTACAATTACTGGAGTAGTGGAAGCTGGATGCCTGGAAGGAGTACACTCCGCTCAGGTAGCCGAGATTATTGCCCTGACGCGTGCCTGCCTGGCAAGCAATCAAATCCGAGTCACCATATACACAGACAGTCAATATGGTTACGGGGTAGTTCATGATTACGGGCAGTTGTGGTCTCAAAGAGGTTTCATGACCTCTTCAGGCTCTCCCATTCGCAATGGAGAGTTTGTGCGCCTGTTGTTGGAGGCATTGCAATGTCCAGCAGGTATCGCAGTTGTGAAGTGTACCGCACATACCAGAAATATGGACTTCGTGTCACAAGGCAATAGATATGCCGACGAAGTCGCACGGTATTGCGCGGAAACAGGGTACTCTTTCACCGAGGTGGAAGTGGGTGGAATAAATGTAAGGACTGAATTAGCTATGATATTGGAAACTGTTGATACTTGGGACGAACTGAAGGAGATGCAAGAAAATGCTCCTGATTGTGAAAAAGAAACATGGCAAAAGGCAGGATGTGTAGTGGGGGAGGCCCATTTCTGGGTTTCAGCAGATGGCAGAGCAGTGTTGCCCAATGAGATGGTGAGCCCAATGGCCCGACAAATACATGGTCCTGTCCACCTAGGAAGAGATGCTATGCTGAGAGTGTTTAGACAGACCTGGTACAACCCCAAGTTCAGAGTAGCAGCCGAAGCAGTGTGCCAGCGTTGTGTGACGTGCCAGCAGTTGAATGTAGGGAAAAAGACACCAGTTGCACTGAGCCACATAGGGAGGTCAGGAGGTCCATTCAACCGAATGCAGATAGATTTTATTGAAATGCCCAGGTGCAGCCGCCTCCGTTATATCTTGGTGGTTGTTTGCGTTTTCTCCAGATGGGTTGAGGCATATCCTACACGCAGGTGCGACACCCTCACAGTAGCTAAGATATTGCTTAGGGAGCTTATCCCGCGCTTCGGGGTGCCGGCCTCTTTGGAATCAGATAGGGGAACGCATTTCAACAGCTCGCTTGTGAAAATGATTTGTGCAGCTTTAAATATAGATCAAAAACTACATTGCAGTTATCGACCAGAAGCTTCAGGAATTGTGGAGCAGATAAATGGCACCATCAAGGCCTGAATTGCGAAGGTGCAGGCTGCCGAGGTACCATCGTGCCAGGACCCTTGTCATGACTTGCTTCCTGGGGACTGGGTCCTGGTGAAAAAGCACGTGAGAAGCAGCTGCTTGGATGTTCGTTGGCGTGGGCCCTTCCAGATCATCCTGACCACAAACACGGCCGTGAAGGTGGGAGGCCTGCCCAATTGGATCCACGCGTCGCACACGCGGAGAGTTCCAGCACCTCTGGAAGAAACAGCTCCTCTCTCGGATAGACGTCCAGCAACGGACCGAGAAGCCATAGAGGGGGCTAGCCAAGCTGTAGAGGTGCCAGCGGAAGCAGGGAACGAGTCTGACCAAGCTGAGGACGGTCAGTACAACAGCGAGACAGACGACGCTACTGAAGGGGAAAGTAGCTGGGAGTACGAGTCAGACGCTGATAGGTCTGACAGAGAGCGTGAACAAACGAGAAGAAGACGGAGTAGAAGGGTACGCGGAGAAGCTGATTGGCCGCAGAGAAGGAGCTCTAGCCTAAGGTCAACTCTGGAGAGAACCCTTCCTCCGATATCAGAAGACTCAGACCCAGAAGACGGTGCTCAGGGCGCTGAAGCACCGGAGTTGAGGAGGTCAAGAAGAGTGCGGGTGCCTAACAGAAGATACTCCACCCCTGAGTGGACATATCTGGCGACAGATGGCTTCGAAACCAGTGACAGGGAGGATCAGAGCGGTGGTGGTGTCCAGTTCTGAGCCCATCGTAACAGTGGAGATACGATTGTTAGTACCCGGTGTCGAACAAGAAGGGTCACTGACATTCATGCTTCCCCGTCCTCCCCGCCTCAGCAAGATAAAGGACATGTTTCTCACAGAATTGCAATTCCCTGAGTTTGGTACAAAGATATCAGCCGCAGAAGAGCACAATCTTCGTCTGGAAATATTGAATTTTGCTGTCGAAGCTGCAGGCGAGCGCCTGATAGTGGATGCTTAAAAGACTTTGTAAATAAGCGTGAAGAAAAGAAGATTACCTAGCGCCTAGGAAGCAGAGAATCTTAGGGACTTTCCCTGAGTTGATGGAGAAGGGCTAGGGTTGTCTATATTGAACTAAAAGGAACTTTGGCGGAAAAGGTTGTCAGCTTCCAGTTGCGTGGTTCTCAAGACAAAAGGAGTAAAGAGACTGTAAAGGAGAGGAAGGAACTTTGTGCTGAGTTACGAGAGAGCCACACTATCTGACGAAATGGAGGCTGGTACCCAGAACCGCAGAGCGAAATGTATAATAGGTACACTAATAGTAGGAGTGATAATATTAATAGCTTTAGTAGTAACAGTCTCCTATGTAAAGGGACGTGAGGAAGAGGCAAAGGTAACTGATGTGAAATCTGTAGAGGCGCTTACACCCACCGTCGCGGGTGGGAAGGGGGAAAACACACAAGAGAAAGCGTTATTAGCTGCAGAAGCCCGCAGGTTACACGTAGATGAGTCCCAAGGTGACTTTAGGTCAAATGCTTATGCAAAATTATTGTATGAATATGTGGATGCCATGGAGGTCAAGGACTGCTATGTCTGCATGCAGTTGCCGGCATCTGTAGATGAAGGCATTCGATATCATCACCTCCCGCTGACATATGGCATTACATGTAGCTTATTGCTTAGTATATTTTATGGGAGAGATAGTTTTGAATACTATTTCTCCAATTATGACTCAGTGCTACCAGAAGTCCCAAATTATAAGCAGATGAACAAATGGGATTACTGGAAGAGTGAAGACAGATTGGCCAAGTTCTTCATTCCTTGGATTACATTAGACACTTCACATGCCCGCAGAAATAACCTGACATGTAAGGTGTCAGAGGTTGAGAAAAAGTTCATAGGGCAGGTGGATGATCGGAATAGGAGACAAAAGATTTTGAAGAAATCAGGACAAGGGAAAACAGATTGGACCGATGAAGAAAAGGTACACAAAAGAAAGGGTAGTAGTGGTCCAATAGCTTTAGATAGAACGCAGAGAGGAAAGTTATGTCTTCATAGAGCCAAAACGTATTATGAAAATGTATACGTGGGAGAAGTTAGCTGTGAACATGCTTTCAATTTAGAGTACTACACCAAGGACTTTCTGAAGGGAATGCAAGTGATTCCAAATGTATATTTCGTATGTGGAAGA
The DNA here is from genome assembly GCF_964263255.1 of Lissotriton vulgaris. Lineage (NCBI taxonomy): Eukaryota > Metazoa > Chordata > Amphibia > Caudata > Salamandridae > Lissotriton > Lissotriton vulgaris. Next base: position 921,535,738 of record NC_141693.1, read on the forward strand.
AATGCCTACGTGAAGCTACCTGATAATTGGTATGGCTCATGTTACTTGGCAATTATCTTCCCTAAAATATACCATGCCCAAGACTTAGAGATCATCGAGGGCAAGACATCATCGAGGGGAAGGAGAGATGTAGGAGGTGAAGAAATGGTTGGGGATGTCTTTGGAGCTGTGTTCCCTTTTCTAGGATTAATTCTTAATGATGTTAAAATTAGACGACTAGCAACAGTCGTAGACAGGTTGTCTGCCAGTACTGCTCAGTCCTTAATGCTGGTAGAAGGAGAGATGCAATCGATAAGGGCTATGGTTCTTCAGAACCGTCTTGCCTTAGATGTCCTATTAGCAAAAGAGGGCGGAGTCTGTAAGGCTTTGAAGGTCCAAGAATGTTGTACTTACATTCCAGACAATTCGAAGCCCCTTGAAAAGGTTATTAGGAACATAACTGATATTCACAAGGAGATTGAAGACCTGAGCAGAGAAAATGTCTGGGAAAAGGTGGGCCAAGGGATAAGTGACGCTGGAGGTTGGCTCACCACCTTAGGCAAAAGTTTTGTGTGGAAAATACTAAAACCTATCATCATAATATTGATCTGTGGGATCGTGTTGTGGGGATTGGTGAGGGTATTCAAATGGTACAGATCAAGAAGGTCAGAGAGGGTTCAGAGAAAGCAGCTGCAGAGATTGGCTGCCATACAAGATAGTCAGTACCGGAGTCTGAGGGCTTTGGAAACCCAGAAACGAGTTATGCTAGCAATCACTGCAGTTTGAGTATTAATGATGACCCCGAGAGGTCATCAAAGGGGGGAACTGAGAGAGCGCAAACTGACCAAAATGTAGAAATACATCACACTTACACGTAGTAAGCACAAATCATGAAGAGAAATGCCATGAGTGCTGATAGTATCCATAGTTATATTCTGAAATGTGTAGTTAATATAGAAGTTTAAATAGAAGTGGAACTAATACAGAAATGTGTGAAGTAATACGATTTTATTAAGCGTGATAATTCCTGAATCCATGTTGTGTAGCTGCTAAAATGTAAGATGGCATATGGAAAGTTGAAATGTGGTAGGCCTCAGGGCCAGAGCAAGACGGGAGGGGGAAGGTGATTAAAATTCACAATATGGATTGCACTAATGTTTAGTATTAATGAGTAGGTTTTTGATTTATAGATGTGTTTACCGAAATCAGTAGAATATGAGTACTAACATGCTAATAATTAAAGAAGAAGTTGAATGCTATAAAATATAGTAGAGCTGGAAAGCTTTAAATGTACGTATTAGTCTGGGTCGAAGAATGTTGCAATGCGGTTGGAAAACCATGAGAATTGGGATTAGGCTGCAGATGTCTGTCTGGAAGAGAAAAGGGGGTATTCAATTATTAATATAATGAATAGAAGCTTGTTCAAGAAATGGACCAGACATGGAGGAGGGTTCCGGAATGTTTAAGGGGTATCAGCGGGCCGGAGACGAGTCTGAGAAGCAAGGTCGACTCTAACCACAAGGCCTCATCATGGAAACAGCCAGAAGCTACACCACGTGAGGGGCGTCTCACGAGGGGCGTCCTAAATGTTGTTGTATTTTTGTATTAGGGACAGCACCCCTGGGGAGAGTTAGAGCAGACGCCTGAGGATCCTTTAGAGAGTGGATGGGTAGGCAGAGAGGGGCTATGATTGGAGAACTATAGGTTTTCACCAAGAGTTCGAGAGTGAGTGGCTTCCCTTGGGAGTCATTCACTGCTGACACCTTTGATAGATTGAGACCTGGTTAAGTAGGGATACCATCTAGAGCAGGGTAGGGAAAGCCTAACCTGTATTTTCCTTCCGCCTGTAAATGAGTGATAGATTTCAATATGTGTCAATGCTAACGGCACTATTGTTTTTAGAACTGGTATTGATAGTTTCCGTTGTTCGTCTGAGGGCTTTCAGAGAACACGTGTACGTAGTTGGGCCCGTGTATCTGGTGAATCTCATCTTGAGATGCTTGTACTTGCAACTTATAATAAATCTTTGAAAGCTAGAAGTTGTTTGTGATCCTTTGAAGCAGAGTCCTTTACTGGGGGAACTAACTTGGTAAGAGATGCACTTTCTTTCCTCAATGACAGGCAATAAAGATTCAGTCGGCCAGACCGGGGTTTTAGATCGATAGTGATAAGGTATTGATCAAAATCTCAACCCTTCCAACGACATGGCTGTACTAAGTAGCGACTAACAAGCCTCATAATGAGCCAGAAGACAGCATTTACAAAGTAAACACACACAAGCCAATGAAAAATAAGGGCGGGGGTTGTGGGCGAAGCTTCTCTCTGTTCTGAACTACCACAGCTCTTCGCAGAGCAGCGCTTGTGCACTGGCTCGCGCTCAACCTAAAAACACATTGCAGATTAAACTTTAATCTGCAGAGTTTTAAACATAGAGGGACTGCTTTCTCTCCTAGCCCTGTTTAAACCACTGCAGCACAGTGCACACCCTTCGGTGCCCTTATATAAGCACGTAAGAGCACTGAGGGGGATGTACTGGAGTGGATACCCCTTGGTCATCTAGCATACCTATGTAAGGGCACTGAGGGGTGTGTAGTGCAATGCGTACCCCTCTTTGCTCTTACATAAGTATGTAAGGGAAGTGAGGGGTGTGCACTGCACTGGAGTGAATACCCCTCAATGCCCTTACACACCTAAGTTAGGGGGCCGAGGGGTATGCACTGTTCTGCCCCGCGCTTGACACAAAGCACACAAGTATGCGCCATGGTACAAGGGTGTCTGCATTGACCCAGGACAGCCTTCAGTGTGCCAGCTCTGGGGAGAAGAAAAACAGAGCCATATCTTAGTATCTAAATTGTTATTTTTCACTCTCCCTGTAATACAACACAGTGCAGCAACTTTGGTTTGAGTGCTACATTGCATTACATTTTTGTAAATTTTCCCATAGTCTTCACGTGCAAAGATAAATGCATTTGAATGAAAAGGCATATCAAAAAGTAAAAAATAGGCAATGAGCAACAAAAAATGATTGCTTTACATAACCACAATTTTATACACACACCTTAAAAATCATGTTATCAAATAATCAAATAATGTGTTTTATATACTCACTCATAAATTATTCACAACCAAAATGGGAACGCAAACTATTCAGGAGAAACATCTAATATAAGCAGAGCAAATTCAAACAATGGAATGTACAAGTGAACATGCAGACACAGGTGCTTGTAAACCAGGCAAGTAGAACATTATCACTTAATACATCTCCATCATCATAATTGCTAATTAAGCCACCGGCTGAAGCATATCATCACATGCACACTTACAAGTTCACATGCCACTATAACCAGAAATTCATCCAAACTCACATATGGAGAGAAATGCAATGACCATGATGATCAGAACCTAATATAAGAGAGAGTTAGACTCAACAAAGGCCAATTAACAGCAAGCTGTGCTTTGTTACACAACAAAACACCCTCTTGAAGAGCACACATCTCTATTGTCAAAGTGAGATCCACCTTGTAGACACATTACATTACCAGCCCATTGAGTCTCTCCAGAGACCAACAGGAAACACCACTGCTACATAACAACTGTCTGTGTCTAAAGCACTGTGGCAAGTGACAGATGTACTTAAATGACATGTGACTCACAATGCCACCTCTTTTCGAACCCACTGGAGATATACCATGCATAAAAAGACTTGTGCAACATCGACAACTTCGCCCTTAAGCATGGGTACCATCAATCGCACTAGAGTCGCCTGAATAATGCTATCAGGTGTATGCCCACATCCTCACCCACTCCTACGGTGCCAAAACACCCAAACTGCCTCACTGGACCCACTCACCCTACTGCATCCCCGTCCACCCATAACAATGGAAAGAGAAAATACGTTTCTCCAAGTGGCCTAAAAGAAAAGAATTTGTCAGAAATTTTCTTATAGGTACTATAGAAAATGATCTAATTTTATGAAGATTTGGCCAGATGTGGAGTCGGATTTGAAGATGCTTTGAAAGATGGAGCCATCATTTTTCATTGATGAATATTTAACAACACTGCTGGGAGCAGATTGGCAATGATTTCTACCACACAGGTAAATGGTGGCCTAGAAGAATGGTCCACTAAAGTATGAGGATTGAAAACATGCCATTTTTCTTTGCCTTTGCTTTGAAAATGTACAGGAAAAATTCTGTGACTGTTGGTCATTTTCATGAAGTCACATCAGTGGAGGTTTCTCCGCAATGGCAGAGGAGTGTCACCCCACTACCTGGCTCTGACCCAGCAAATGTAAAACAAAACGATGTTCTTGCATCAGATTATTTTGCATTTGGTGGCTCTTAGTCAGCGCATGGAAGGAGGGATGAGCCCAGGCATGGGGGGGTGGGGGGAGGACTGCTACTTGCCTACATGCACTCCACTCCCTAAGTGCGCATATGTGTTTGGACGACCGCCCCGGGGCCGACCAGAACACACAGGCGCCCTTAGGTTTTCTCCAGCCAAGCTGCATTGAGCAGCCGGGCTGGAGAAACCCCACAGACTCCATTACTTGAGTGGGGTGGTTTTGTAGCCCACTCAGGCCAATCCCCACGCTGCTCTGCAGCACAGGAATTGGATGGGAGTCTGTCCCAGGGGCTGCTGGGACCAGGCAGGAAGAGGGGAGGTGGTGCGACGACCCGATGCTTGAGGCAGCCGACAGCTAAAGGTCAGTTTAAAAAATATATATTTCTAACCCCCCCACATGACTCTCCCCCTTAAACCCCTACCACACTCCCTCCACCCGCCCCACCACCCTTTGTTTATGGAGGCCACCACTTAGTCACATACCTCCTTTTGAAAGAGTGAACTCTGATCTTTCATGAAAGACATCCAGGTATGAAGAAGTCCTGGCTTTCCACTATTACCTTAGGTTAGACCTCGCATCCCTGGCATGGTTTGCCCTGTCTTTTTGCTTCTGCCTCTTGTATTTTTAACTGTATGCATGGCTTCGTTTTTGCTGGTTTTTGAACTCTGGGCAGTTTACCACAGCTGGTCAGTACAACAGTGCAAGTGCTCCCTATGTAAATTTTGATTATGATCGGTTATCCAGGATTGGCATATTTGATTTACTGGTAGGTCCCTAGTAAAGTGCACTGTGTAAGCCAAGGGCCTGTAAATCAAATGCTACTAGTGGGACTGCAGCACTGATTGTGCCACCAACATCAGCAGCTCTGTAAACATTTCTCAGGCCTGCTACTTCAGTGTTTGCAAGTGCACTTTTAAACTGCCATGTCTACCTGCCAAGTGCACCCACTTGGCAGGCCCAACCCTTCCCTTTCAATACCTTTAAGGCACCCTTAATGTAGGACAAAGGTAGCCCCATGGGCAGGCTGCAGTGTATGTGAAAGGTAGGATATATACTGGAGTGTTTTACATGTCCTGATAGTGAAATCCTGGCAAATTCGTTTTTCACTAATGCAAGGACTGTCTCTCCTATAGGATATCATTGGAGCTGACTCATAACATCTTACAAGTTTAACATTTAATTGGGAAGAGATAGAAGTTGGAGTTTGGGTTACCTTATCTCAGGATTTAAAAATACATCTTTCAGTGAAGGTGGTTTTTAAATTGTGGATTTAAAATGCCACTTTTAGAAAGTGGGAATTTTCTTGCTTTGTGGAATTGGCGTCTGGTTTAGGGTGACGGTTGGACTGTTTGTGCATTCACTCTAGACAGTCACAAAAATGGAGCTTATCTGTGCCCTGCGGATGTATGACGTTACAACGCATACTTTTACCACGCATACCATTACAACGCGGTATTTACAACGCATACCGTTACAACGCATAGCGCTTAGAGGTGCTGGATAGTGGTAAGTATAATTTTATATTCCAACTCCAGTCCCCGTGGACACTAGGGAAGGTGTTGGATATAAAATTATACTTATTCCCTATCCTAGAGCGCCCCCCAGCGCAATGCGTTGTAATGGTATGCATGGTAATGCCTGCGTTGTAGTGGTAGTGCGTGGTAAAAACTTCGTTGTAAACGTTGTATACCGTGCCCTGCCTATCCTGATTGCCCTTTGCCAGGCCGATGGGCCTTCCTGAACTAGAGTATTGAGAGGCGTTGCCATTGACACCTGAATAGGGCTGTATCTATTCTCTTACCATGCTATCTCCAACCCCATGTAGTGGGTCTTGAGTCAGGACAGGGCAAGGCCGGATCTGTGCACTACGAAGACTATCCTTTGAAGTAGGACTACTTCAAAGGTGGAAACGGGTATAAGTATTGGAGTTGTGACCCCACATTTTTAGAACAGTTCTGGACTAAGAGGAAATTCTTGCAAGAAGAAGAGCTGGAGAAGCTGTAAGAGGTGAACTGCCACTCTGCTTGTGGCTGTGTTCTGATGGCATATTGCCTGCTGCTTCTGTCTTGTAGAGTAAAAGGACTGGACTTTGCTTTTGTATCCTGCTTGCAAAGGTTCTCTAAGGGCTTGTGTGTGCATCCATTGTTTTATATGGACTGAACTATTTTAAATATTTTAAAAGTGATATCTTGATTTGCGTATGTTGGATTTTTGTTGTTTTGGTCTTGTTTTATTTAGATAAAGATTGGTTATTTTTCTAAACTGGTGTGGTGTCCATTTATAGTGTTTTCACTGTGTCACTGTGTGTTTATGTACAAATGTTTTATATATTGCCTCTGAGATAAGCTCCTGCCAAGCTACCAAGGGGGCGGGCAGGGGTTATCTTAGCTGTGTAATCCCTTTACCTTGACTAGAAGGAATGGTCCCTACTTGGACAGGGTGCAGGCCATTGCCAACTAGAGACCCCCATTACTAAACTTTACTACCTAAATCCACTTGTTTTATAAGCGCAGTCATCTTATCCCTGTTGATGCATTGGTGAACATATTACTGATTCAGAAGCTAGGTACACTGTAGGCTCAAAAAGAAAGAAGATCATTTTACATGTCTACTCTGTATTTAAAGATACTTAGGGAATTATGCACAATGTATGTGTTTTTTTTTTTTTTTGACAGGTGCTATTTAGTAAGCTCCAGGGAACTACGTGTATCAAATATAAGTGCAGGAAACACACTGCTAGTGCAGAATGCTGAATGTGAAGAGGAGCCCCTGAGTTTCACATATTTCACAGGTATTCACTATCCTTGGGCAGAATGGGGACCCTCTCCAGCCCTTGGGGCCCCCGAAGGGTTGGACCTCCTGCGCCACAAGGGCTGCAGGTGCCTGTGTTATGCCCCTGAGCTAGTGATTGTCTGATCTAGGCAGGGAGAAACATTTACTGGTCTTGGAGCCAAACACAGTAGGACATGTCACACCTAATGGACTGAGCTTCACGGGAAGACTTCATCTGGATGTCAGGTGTACATAAAATATGTTTCTCTTGATGTTCTCCAAGTAACTCACAGGCATTGATATTTATATTCTGCATCCTTCACAATGGAAAATGCAGGCAGGCTAAGGTTTAGCCTAAATAGTCTAATGATTTACTTAACATATCAGTATTAGACAGAAAGCCAGCATAATACCACAAGCTACGTCAAAATGAATACGTCAGCAGGTTCTCACACCTTAGCTAATATGATCAACCCCATATTTAGTGACTGATGAAAAATACTTTGGAGTGGCCGCTACACTTTCAGAATTACGCACCAAGGCCCCTTAATGACTATGTAGTGTTCAGTTTTTCCAACACATTTAGCATATGTCCAGATATCTACCGTGGGCCCTCACTCAGGAGCTTATCGGTGATAATAGCTCAAAAATGGAAGGATATTGCAAATCATTGAGGAGCTCTGTGTCCATATAGCGGAAAGAGAGAAGGCAGAGTTTCCATGTAAGGTCATGAAACTCTGAGGGTTATTGCAATAATCGTTTAACATAAAATAGAGGATATTTTACTCCTCATAATACATGATCACATAATCACTCAGCCCTCAAACATCTTATATCCTTGGGGACCTGTATTAAAACAGATAGTATGGTTGAAGACATGAAGAAAGAAGGAGAATAAAAGTAGAATCTGTACTGTGAAATTAAACACTCGAAAAAAAACTATTCGTAATTTGCGTAATTTGTTGAAAACAATAGTGAGAGAATCTTTTTACTGTCATGAAGTATGTGCAAAAAATAAACATGTTGCCATGGACATCTACTTTCAGCTAATTACTGTTAATTTTAGCAAAAACAGTTCATAAGAATAAAAGGCCAATTATTGATTTCATTGTTTAAACTGCAGCTGCAATGATGCACTATGACCTGTCTTTGGCCTTGGCAGCAGGCATTACAACATAACAACTCAATTCTAATAATTTATTACAGATGAGCAGCTTCTGAATCTCATTATTACAGGTGACTAGTAACATCACAACTCAACTGCAATAAGGCAAAAGTAGACCGGCTTTTGTAATGGTGTGGGAGTCTAGGCACTTGTTGCAGTACCCCGCCAAACACTTTTTGCCTGGTTTTTGATGCAAGTTTGACTGAGGTATACTGGGTCCCTGGTAACCAGGTCCTCCATACCAGTGCTCTTTCCCTAAAACTGTTCCTCAAGTGGCACAACTTCAGCAACTCCTTTAAGTCTCTCCTGGAGGTTCCTGTAGGACGGTGGCGACTATCGCCTCTCCGGTCGCCGAGTCACCTGCGGTTCTCCTGCCCTCTTCTCTTGATTGGACTGTATCAACCATGGTCAGCACGTTTGTCAAGACAAAGACTGATTGACTTGGAGGCGCGAGTGGAATTTAAATGAGCTCCTGCTTTGCACTTGTCAGAAGCAAAAGTGGTCTCTAAACAAGCAGGATTCACTGGGTGACAAATTTGTGGTGTGACTTTGTGATTCCTGAGCGGATTTCGGAGGAGGCTGGACCGGAGATGCACAACGTGGGTCTCTGTGTCCCAGACTGCAGAGCAGGTAGGAGGAGTCCTGTTGGTTTCCCTGCACCATGCACACTGGAAAAACATTTCTCACTTACTGCGGTGCCGGGCGCATCTGGGCCAAGTGTGGGCCTGTCCCCACCTGTCAGAGACTGGAGCAGGCTGGGACCCACCTCTTGGTCTTCTGACTATGAGCCCTTTGCCTGGAGGCACTATTGGCACTTATTGCTCCCACTGGATATGCAGCTGTTGAGGGGCATGGGGGCCTGAGAACGTTAACACAAGGTAGGCCTAGCAGGGTGTTTTCCTGCCAACGTCTTTGCACTTAATGGTCTTTCTTGCTATTTGCCGGCTGCCAGACTGTTGTTTTCTTTTACTTTCCTGTTTCATCTGGCCACAATATGCTTTTAAATTCAAGGCCAGATCATCATGGGGAAACGCAAGGCGGTAGCGGCAGAGCTGCTGCGATAACTACAATGGACTCTTTTTTACATTGTGCGGCAGGGGTTCTAGATAAGGAAATTGAGCTAGTGGCAAAATCGCTCTCCTGCTCCCAAGCTAACCATCTGCTCCCCAACTTACTTAGCTCCCAAACGGGTCAGTATCCCTCAGCCCGGAGTTGGTGAAGTTGGCTGAGCCAGAAGGGGGATTCTATTCACCTACTGGTCAGGGTGCCGGTAGGGTGCCAAGAGCACTTGGTATCACGGTTGAGGCTAGCAGGGCAAAACCAGCTTCAGCATCCATGCCTGGTTGCAGCAAGAGCATTAGCAAACCATTGGCTTCCAGCCTGATGAGGGTGTACCAGTGATGGTCCTGGGTCCGGATCCAAAAGAAAGTGCTTCCTGGTTGGGAGCAAGGCAAAGACCGAGGGCAGAGGCTGCGTCGTCCAGTGTACATGGCTTACAGGTCCTGCCAAAGGCAGATATAGGGGCCAGGATGGAAGCACTTGTGGGTTCCCTGTTGGCAAGAATGGATTCAGAATTGGACCTAATTAAGCAATGAATGGTTTCAATTGAACAGGAACTCTTTAATCTGTGGCAGCTTAATTACACGGTTACCAGTGCAGCCAAAAATGGTTCGTGGACACCTCGGCCGTTTTCATAAAAAAGGCTTTGGTCAGCCTGGGCCATGTATTGCGAACCAGGTGGCCGATCATTCCCTCTCCAACTGCAGTAGAGCATTCCCCAACTATCACCTCAACCATCACGGCCTTCACCATCCTCAGTTTTGAAAGGAAAGGTCAAACCTCAGGATGAAGGCCTGATTGGGCATCGCCAAGCCCAACAAGGGGGAGCCATGGAGAGGAGGGGAAGTCACCGTAACACATGGAGTACTAGGTACCTAGAGTCAAAGTCCTTTTTCCCTTCACCTACCACCGGAAGCCATCGGGTGTGTTGTGGTCTTGGGGAATGTACCCATGTAGAAGCCAAGTGTCACAAAGTATAGTTTTGGCTGAACACTAACATGGTTTTGGGGATAAGAGTGGAGAAATATATTAACATGGTGTGTACAGTCACCTGGGTAGGGGTGTCAAAAAAGAACTGTGATGGTGACTGTGTTATAATTAATTTTAACAGACTGCAGAGAGGATCCTCCATGCGGTCAGTTCAAGCACCTCCTCGGGTCCCACCACATCTATTGTGGCCCTTCCCTTGGGCTACTTTTATAGACCTTTTAATCCTGCAATACCTTTTGGATGATGGTATCCTAGGAGGCTTCCCTGCCAACTTAAGCAGGGGTGGTAAATGGGGATTTCGGCCATTCCCCTTTAAAATGGCTTAGCTCCCTTGGGGTTCTTGGATAACTGTGATTGACTTCCAGAGATAGCACCTGCGAAATCAAAACTCCTTTTCCACATGTCGCTCTTACTCATCAGATCAATCATGGCCCCCTTGGTGACAGTTCTATGGACGGCAACTCCTGTAACTTTATTTCATGGAATATAGCCGGTCTAGCAAGTACGTTTTCTGACCCAGGATGGTGTTGTTTTATAAAAAGGTTTGAAGTTATATGCAGGGCCGGACATGCCAAGCGGGCACTGGGCATTTTCCCTGTGGGCCCGGGGTGGGGGCCAGTTTCCTGGCCGTGGGGGATGGTTTTGTCACTTGGGGCCGGTTTTGCAGCAGACAGCAATATCGGCCCCCTGTAACAAAAGCGGAAGCAGTGTTTTTTTACTAGCACCCCCCCCCCCCCCCCCCACCCCCCCCCCCGTTCCCATGGGCGGTCGAGCAACAATCAGCCAGGGCAGGTTGCTGTTACCAGTCCGGCCCTGATTATATGTTTGCAGGAGACATGGGCAGTTGAAAACTCCTTTTTTATGGAGGGTTATCAGTCTTTTTGTGTCTGCTACCTCTTCGATGGCAGGTCAGCCTAAGGAGGACCTGGTTGTTTATGTCTCCCTGGTGATGAAATGTAGTATTGCTGTATTGTCCACAGACAACCTATGTTTGAAGGCTATGTCACTTCCCAGTGGGTCTTGCAAACTGTTCTTTTAAACTTTTATAATTACACGTCGTCTCTTCCAGAGGTTTGTAACATCTCCAGGCTGGGTGCATTTTTGTGCAATCCTAATGCCTCTATTCTCCCAAAGAGGTATCTTATGCTGGTCGGAGATGTTAATATCCATCCATGTGGGGATCCAAGAGAGTTCGGTGCTGGAGCTTCAGGATGTCCTCGTTTGACAGGGCTGCATCTAGAACATACCTGTCAGGGAGATTACCTTAATGCCAAGGTGAACGAGTTTGACCTTTTATCAGCAACGGGCAAACTGGAACCAGGACAGATGGAACTTATCCCCACATTTAAAGGGAACGCTAGTGATTCATTTATAGAGTTTATTTTTGTTTATACCCCGCTTTTTTATCTTATACTCGATTTCTCTATCGAATCGAGTGTCTTCAGTGACCATAACCCCCTGTGTCCTAAAGCAAGCTGGCCCCGCTAGCCCAGAACAAGGGGGGAGGAAGGAGGGGACTATTGAAAGCCACAGATGGTGGTAGAAGGCTTACATTGGCCCAGATCTTTCACGACTCTTTCCATGAGGCCTTATTAGCCAAATGTTATAAGGAGCTACAGAAATGCCTGGCTCTGCAGCCTGGGCCAGGAGTTGTCATTAATGCTTTTGCAGTTATTTCTCGCTCCCATAGCTGACTTATTGGAAGCTCCTGCCTCTAAGAGGTACTTAGACTGGGTCCCAAAATGGTTTGGTTCAGCCTGGTCATGCGCATCTAGGAAGCTTAAGAAAGCTCTACGTACCACCCCAAGAGACACTTGCTTTGTAAGAACCTGTAGAAAGTAGTATAAAGGAGCGTTGGCTAGGTGAAAGGAGGCGTTGAAGGAGAATGCCTAGAGCAAGCTTATTGAAGGCCAGCACCATTAAGAATAGTTCCAGGTTTTGGGGCATTGTCAACAGCCCCTACTTGGCAGCCAACACAGTAAATGTCCTTCATGCCCAATTCACTGAGGATGAATGGGTTAGCCCCCTTGCTCAGAGTATCTCTAGAGGAGAGGGAACAACAAAATCAGCCCTGTCTGTTTCAGAGGGGAAAGTTAGATAGGGCATAGTAGGTTTGTCCCGTAACAAGGCCCTGGGAACATATGGGATTCCCCCTGACTTTTACATCTCCAATCTAGAGTTGTGGGCCCATGCCCTCACTTCAATCATCCATGCAGCATTTAGAGTTGCCCCCCAGGTTCCTGGGCCGCCTCCACCATTGTTCCTGTTTTTAAAAAAGGGAATAGAGACATTATGCACTGTTATAGGCCAATCTCCCTATTGGATTCAGTGGTCAAAGTGGTCAGATGTATTTTACTGGACAGGTTATCTAGCTGAGCGGACGACAATAAAATGTTATCAGAAATTCAGTATGGTCTTCGTCCTGGTCTATGGACCATGGACCAATGTCTGAATCTGTTCATGACGCTTAATAAGTATACAGTTGCCTGCCCTGGTACTATTTACCTGACCTTCAAGGACCTATCCTCCGCATTCGATCTCATTAATAGAAGTAAGCTGTGGCAGACTCTGTCATCTATTGTGGTGGATAGGTATATTGTTCTTTTTTGTTTACAGATTTTGCTTCTTGATGTTTTGTAGTTTTTATGACCTACCTCGGAAGTCCTTTATCAATACGATTTGGAAAAAGGCTCATTTTAGGCATGTGCGTCCCACTTACATTTTTTATTAATGCTTAAGGGTAGCACAGTTTTTTATTTACTTAGTTTTTAAAAAGCTCCGGTTAGGCTTACATCTAGTTGCAATTAACTCATGTGGTTTTAACATATCATCTATTGGTAATCTTTTATGGTAGTTTTCTTGGTTTTATCTATTGCCAACGTAGTTGCAGTATCCCGTCAGTCGAGGTCACTACGCACTTTATCATGTTTTGTACACTCCATTAATAATAAAGAAGGGCCTTTAATATTTCGTAACTCATAGCTAGGTATCTTGTGTAAACCACATTTGACATTTGTCCAACCTTTGTTTATGTCTAATGTGAAAAGTCGTTTTCAACCTAGTCATTTTTCCCATCTGGTGTTGCTGGTGTGAGACTTGTGCTTACTGTATTTTGTCTTTTATACACAGTTTGGGACACTATCTCAACTGTAACGTCTTTTATCTGTTGATTTTTTTTATCTCCAGTTCATGTGTATGCTTTTATAGTTTTTGTGAAAGAACTGAGTAAAGATTGTTGATTGATTGAACTCCTGTAAGTTCCTAGTAAAATGGTGCCCCCTTGTACCTGGGGCATCAGACTGAAGAGGGTCCACTAGGGCATCAGCACAAATTGTGCCACCCTAGGGCCCCTCAACAAGATCATGCAAACTGCCATTGCAGGCTGCATGTTTTGGTGCAGAGAAAACTTAAGCGTTGACTTGGCACACATCCCTGTGTGCCATGCCTGAAGACACAGAAATACAAAGGGGATGATGGACGGAACGTTTGAGCAAATCAAACACTCACCCCCAGTTAATAACCCTCATCAGCCAGGCTATCTTGAATCCAGTGGCAAAGTGAGCAAGGGACCCACGTCTAGGCATACCCTGCCAATTTAGGGCGAACAAAGCGATACCAAAGGGGATGATGAACGTAGCGTTTGAGCAAATAAAACACTCACCCCCAGTCAACTGATCTGGGTTTAATCCATCATCATTCTTAAGCTCACTTCACCACCCCAGTTCAGACATGGCCATATGCAAATCAGTCTGACCCTGTGCCTCATGGGAACAGTCCAGCCCGAACTGGCAAGCTATGTCTTCCCTGGACCGGAAACAAGCATCCTGGGACCGGTTTCAGGTTCATAACCCTCATCAGCCAGGCTATTGAATCCAGCGGCAAAGTGAACAAGGGACCCATGTCTGGGCATACCCTGCCAACTTAGGGTGAACAAAGCGATACCAAAGGGGATGATGGACGGAGTGTTTGAGCAAATCAAACACTCATCCCCAGTTAACTGATCTGGGTTTCATTCATTAGGCTCAGATCTCTGTACTGAGGTTCATGTATGACATTGTTCTGAATTCTGTCCATCAACTGTTGTTTTTGCATTTGTCACCCCGACGGGTATGTTCAGACGTGAGTCCCGTGGTCCCCATGCTACTGGAATCAAGCTATCCTGGCTGATGAGGGCTGAAAGCCCGAAACTGGTTCTAGGATGCTTGTTTCCAGTCCAGGGAGGACCAGCCTTGGCAGTTCAGGCTGGACTGTTCCCATGGGGCACAGGGTCAAGATTGATTTGCATATGACTAGGTTCAAACTGGAATGGCATGGTGAGCAAAAAAACAATGGATTTAGGCCCAGATCTTTGTACTGGGGTGAATGTATGACATTGTTCTGCATTCTGTCCATCAACTGTTGTTTTTGCATTTGTCACCCCGAGTGGGACGGGTATGCTCAGACGTGAGTCCCGTGCTCTCCATGCCACTGGAATCAAGCTATCCTGGCTCATGAGGGCTGAAAGCATGAAACCGGTCCTAGGATGCTTGTTTCCAGTCCAGGGAGGACCTGGCTTGGCAGTTCGAGCTGGACTGTTATCATGGGGCACAGGGTCAAGACTGATTTGCACATGGCTAGGTTTAAACTGGAATGGCATGGTGAGCAAAAAAACTATGGATTTAGGCCCCGATCTCTGTACTGGGGTGAATGTATGACATTGTTCTGCATTCTGTCCATCAACTGTTGTTTTTAAATTTGCCTGAAGACACTGCATGCAGTATAGGTAAGACACCCCTACTGTAGGCCTTACAGCCCTAAGGCAGGGTGCACTATATTACATGTGAGGGCATAACTGCATGAGCAGATATGCCCCTCTACTGATTACTGTGAACAGGGAAGCCATGTTAAATCGTGCTGGGCACTGGTGAAAACTAGTTTCCTAGCTGCATGATGGTTTCACTGAAAATAGGGATGTTTGATATCCAACATCTCGTATTGATGAACCCACACTATATGAGATGTTGGATATCAAACATCCCTATTTTCAGTGTTGGATTTATCAATACATGGACTTAAAGGTACCCTCTGAAAATGTACCAACTGCTGGTGGGCTGACTGACTGGTTTTAGCCAGAGTGACACCAGAGACATATTCCTGACCCCCAAGGGTGAGGGCCTTCACTCTCAGGAGGCCAGAAACCTGGCCAGCTCTGGCAGGAGGTGTATTCTGCTCCCTCCCACAAGATGACTTGCAGATTAGCCTGTCAGGGCATGGGGGCTTCAAAGAATCCCCTCCGCCTTTGGTATGCAACTCTGGTTTCTCTCATAGGAGAGGATGCCAACCACCCCCTGTCCTGCTCCACTTTTGGCTGGAGGACAGGCAAAAGAATGTGTTAGATTTGGAGAGGTGCCCATATTCAGCCTGCACCACCCCTAGGGTGAGACAGGTGATGTGGACCCCTCTCTTCAGATTCCTCCATCTTGTCTTGGAGAGAATTAACCAACCAGGGTCAGGCTTATGCCCACTTCCCAATGGAAGTAGTCATATGAGGGTGAAGTCACCCTAGAGGTAAGTAGCCTATGGGATACTACCTTGTCGTTCCTCTAATGCCCCTAAATTCAGTATTTAGGGGAGCCCATGGCTAAGCATGGGCGGAATATGCGATTTTGCGATACGTGAATTTGCACGAATTCGTAATCGCTATTCGCAAAAATCTTTTTGCGAGTTCGCGAGATTTTTTTACCAGTTCGGGAACGAGAACTTGCGCATGCGGTCGCAACGGTCGCGAACATGTTGTTTCCACTTAACCAGCCTGCTCGCGATGCCTTTATCCTGTTTCGGGTCACAATGGCGCGTTCGCAATTTCCTGTTTCAGGTCGCAATGACGTGTTCGAGATCGCGGTGTCGCTCGGCCAGCTACCAAAATCTTGCAGCACACGCGAACAGGGAGGAAAACTCATCAGCTAACGCAGAATCATGGTCAGTCAATGCCGCTCGCGAACAAGAAAAAAAAATTGGCCAACTCGCGAATTGTGGATTTTTGGGCAAATTCACGTGAATCGCGGAGAGCGAAATTGTCAAAAATTTGCAAATTCCGCGAGCGGAACAAATTTTCTGCCCATGCTTACCCATGGCACCAGAGGAGCAGATCCTGCTGACCAAAGAAGGACTGAAGCCCCATGGAAGCAAAAACTGCAGAAGAAGCAAATAACTTGGCACCAGCCCTGCCACCCTGTTTGCCTATTTTCGACAATTGCACTGCGGTCACCACGCCCTACAAGCTGCTGATCCTCCAGAACCTTCTCCAAAGACTCAGGAACTCCTGTGGAACAGTAATGCTGTTCCCCTGCATCTTGCAGGTTCCAAAGACTGAGCTGTTAGGTTCAAAGATCGTGAAACCCTGACTCCGGGAAACACCACTGCACCCGAGCTGACTAGCCTGAGCTGAAGTGTCCAACTGTGCCAATGTTGTCCAGAGATCTGGACGACCTAAGAAGAGAGCGAAAACCAAAGAGTTGCAAAAGCATAGAAGACTGTCAAGAGAGCAACTGAACAGCGGGCGCGTCGTCGAGCAGACCACCCAAACTCGTTCCGTACTATTAGAAACACACTCCTCAAAACTCAAGGAATGACAACGCCATGTCTTGACAATTCATTTAGATTTTAATCGACGGCTGTTCGGACGCATTCCGCCTGAACCAGCAGGCTTGCTCACCAACATTGTTTTGTCAAAAAACACAATTTTTTATATGCTGTGCATGTGATTTGTCACGTGTAAAACTACGACTGCAGAAAGCTGGAAGACAGACTTGTAGTTTGTAAGCTCAATCCGGTTACAAACTTCCGTAATTTGTGGTACACATTAAATGTTAGAGCAATAACGCAAACAAATTGTATAATGCATACAATTACATTCTCATAACAAAATACAGGTGTGCGCTACCGGCCCTCAATTATTCGAGCCTTCCAAAAGTACACGTATTGCCTCCACCTTTTGCGCTTTCCCAATGGATCAACATTTGTCATTCGGTATTTACGCCATCGCTAGTAAGGCTTGTGTCTTTTTCAACACACATATCTGCAATTGCACCCCTGTGGGCATATATTGCTCTTTTTGCTCTCACCCTCCTAATTCAGCCCCAGTGGGCGTGTATTCAATTCTTGCCTGCTACTCAACACCGTAAACATAGCTTTTCACATCAAAGTGCAAGATAACTAAACGTGATACCCTAATAAATAAAACAACTAACAAAACAATAAAATTATTAAAACAGAGACTATGGAGAGCCTAATTGACTGTTACATTGCATTTTTCTATTCTAAATACTGTTACAAACCCATGTCCAGATACCTCACAGGTGCCTATACAGGTCCTCTTCCATATTGAGGCCCGTCAGGGCTCTAGTATTTAGTTCCAATATACAGCGGGATTCTAATCTTCTTAAGCTTTTCTCTCTATCACCCCCCTTACATTGGGAGCGATCGCGTCAATGACAAAGTATGCAAGACCTGACACATTGCTACCATGGCATTTTGTAAAATGCCGGGCCACTAGGTATGCTTTGTCTCAATGTTTTATCGCTCTAAGATGTTGTAAAACTCTTCTATGAACTGGAAGAATTGTGCTCCCCACGTACTGAAGATTGCAAGGGCATCTCAATACGTACACAGCAAATTCTGTTTTGAATTAAATTACCCTTTTATCTTTTTCTCAATTATAGATAAGGCTCCCGGTTTTCCGTTTAAACTGAATTTTACATATAAATACAGGCTGAAAACTATTTTCCACTGTCTGTATTTATAAGTTAAAAACTGGAAAATACTGATAAACTGTGCGCCGCAGCCCCACTCCTGCCCAGGTTTACATCGGCAGCCCCTCTTAGTAATCTACACCACTACGGCCCATTTAAGAGAACTGTTAAGTCACAGAAGGCAGCAGATGGCAGTAGGTGTGACACATTAAGGGGGGAGGGGTTGCAGTAAGAAGTGCGAGTACTCAAGGTTTTAAACAACACTGTGTCCATCATAGGATGCCTAATTTGCGAGGACGAGGTGTTAATATGTGCATTAGCAGACCGGCTCCCTGATAGAAAGCTTTATACCTCATCTGGCGGGGCCTGCTGGGGTCAGTGCCAATAAGATAGCCTATGAATGGCAATCATTGGCGCAAGGCAGAGACCTGTTAGATGGTAGCGGCGTGCTTTGCTTCAGGTGGCAGGCATTGAGGAATTTTTAAAAAATGACGTACCGCCAGTGTACAAGCATGATTGCAATCCCATTTCAAGAAAACATGAAATTCTTTCTTCCTTTCTTTATATTTTGTGTTAACTGTTTCCATGTGTAACACCAGCTGCTTCTGTGCAACTGGCCCTTCTCAGCGAGATGTGTGGATCGCAGTCTCCTTCCTTTAATGTTGCCTTTGCAGAAGTCATTTGCCATTTGCTTTCAGACTTTCTTTATTCCTATTCTAATCTTCCTCAATAACGCTGCGCTTGCTCTTTGCATCATGAAAGGTTAGAACGGGTTGCAGCAGGTAACTTCCAAGAGATTTTGTAACAGTTTGATGCCAGTCCAATAACAAAAATTTCAAACATTGCCAAAAGAGAGGCTGCCTCCCCCATCCCTCCCTCTTCGAACACGGTACGTTACTTGCTTAAAGTTCCCTGGAATTCTGTCATTAAATGCACACTTTTTGTTTGAAATAGAATGTTCTAACTTTCAGTGTTTTCAGTTTGATTTGGTAACTTTCTAAGTGCGTGAAGTTCTTACAATCCCTCCATAGCCCCTCTCTCGCATAAACAAGAAAAAATACTAGCTGCAGCATCTTCTTTTGATTGTAACAAAAATAAATGTGGATAAATACAGATAAAATAACTGAAAAATAAATATGGATAAATACAGACGGAAATGGTAAAAAAAAAAATACCATAAAACCGGGAGCCCTAATTATAGAGCATCCTGTCAGAAAATTTGTTGTATTCTTCCCAAGCTGACACTCTTTGCATTTCATGCATTTAATAAACCCATTTTTACATTGCAACCATGTACATAATCACTTCCATCTGCAAGATTGTCTCTACATATATGTACAGTCTAACTCTGTGGGACTCCCCTTATAGATTAATTGATCATGTCTGGGTGAAAAAACCTCCATTAAAATGGAGGTTCAAGGATATCCATCTTCTGTCTCAACTGTGTATCTATATAGTTGAACACACTAGGGTGATTGATTTGATTTATCTAGTGAGCATGTTGAATGAGGATTGAGAAAAAGAATGTTGATTATTGTATGGTGTATATACCCCCCTATGAACTGTTGTTTCCAGACTCTTGAGCAACCTTATTTTTCCGAGTTAAAATGCAGTAATTGATAAGATTAAATGACTATGGGCAATTCAGACCCATATTTGGATTAGAAACGATGATGTATGATATACCTTAACAATTGTTATATGCCAATGTATCTGTATATATATTTTGTATTTTCAGATATACAGTCCCCTACTCCGTGGTACTTAATCGACCTGACGAAGGTGTGGCCCGTGTGGGTTCTTACACCAAAACGCACGTCGGTGTGGTTCTTGTTGGCGGCAGGATTGTTTATTCCACCATCAGTCCTTATTTCCATTTCTGTTTCTGCCTAACACTCCTTTGCTTAATGAATTGTTGTCCATTCTGTTATCAATTCATTTGATGGCATTTATGCACTAGTGGGATTATTTATGCTTGGAAGTGTGAAAGATTGGTTGTGTGAATGTTATTAGAGAAGATGGTTATGTGAGTATGAGATATGTACGGTGTTTGTGGGACGTTATATGTAATATTGATCATGTGAGTTTTAATCTATTGTTCTGAACAATGAACTTATATTTATCTTTTGTAAAATCAGTATATGGAATTTTGAAAATCAAAAAAAATGAATAAATAATTATTTAAAAAAATATATCTATACTTGACTGACCTGATGTTTGGCTCTGAATGGTAGGCCCGTTGCTCCAATGATACTTTAGGATCCTCATGTAGGACCTTCTTTAAATATTACTGGCAGGGTCTTTCTGTTCTGACCGTTTTTGTTTTCTTCCCCTGTTAGCCTGCCTATATCCTTACCCATTGGGTGGCCTTCTTCTATTTTGCTGTTACAAACCCATGTCCAGATACCTCACAGGTGCGTATACAGGTCCTCTTCCAAATTGAGGCCCGTCGGGGCTTTAGTATTTAGTTACAATATACAGCGGGGTTTTAATCTTCTTAAGCTTTACTCTCTATCACCCCCTTTACATTGGGAGCGATTGCGTCAATAACAAAGTATGTAAGACCTGACACATTGCTACCATGGCATTTTGCAAAATGCCGGGCCACTAGGTATGCTTTGTCTCCATGTTTTATCGCTCTAAGATGTTGTAAAACTCTTCTATGAACTGGAGGAATTGTGCTGCCCACGTACTGAAGATTGCAAGGTCATCTAAATACTTACACACCAAATTCTGTTTTACAATTAAATTACCCTTTTATCTTTTTCTCAATCATAGAGCATCTCTGTCAGAAAATTTGTTATATTCTTCCCATGCTGACACGCTTTGCATTTCATGCATTTAATAAACCCATTTTTACGTTGCAACCATGTAGATTTTGTTTGTTGAACTTTGGGTTTAGGTGCCATGTTAGTAACCAGCATTTGCTTGAAAGATTTTGCTCTTTGAAATATTATCAAGGGTCTAGCAGACACAATTTTGCTCAAAATGGGGTAATTCCAGATTAGATGCCAATGTTTTGACAAGATGTTTCTAACTTGACCATGTTGTTTCTTATAAGTCGTTATCATTCTGCATTCATTCATTGCACCTTCCCCATTTTTAGATTTCTTTCTAGTTTCATATTTGTTCACAAAATATCTTCTCTGGTTTTGTTTTTAACCTTGTGTATTGCAGTTTGGATACATTCCTACCCATATCCTCTAGATTTAAAGCAGGAGTGTAGGTTCCTTAATTCTAACTCCGCAACTTCTGGTTCACTGCAATTACGCATAGTTATCAAACATTCCCCATAGGGGATGCTTCTAATCAGGTTACTGGGGTGGAAACTGGTTGCATGAAGCAACGCGTTACCCTCTGCCGGTTTCCGATAGATCTTAGCGTGTAATTTGGAGTTTTTCACATAAACTGTAAGGTCAAGGAAATTCACTTCCTTCTCACTGATAGTACTCGTGAACTTAAGGTTTAAACTATTAGATTGTAGTTGTTTAACAAATTGTCTGGCTGATGTTTCCGTGCCTTTCCAGATGACAAATGAGTCGTCTATATACCGACTACAATGGAGGATGTTGTTATGCCATTCTTCCTGCTACTGCTTACGGGTCACCTGCTACTCCCACCAGCCCTATTGCAAATTAGCATAGCTGGGGGCGAAGCAGGTGCCCATTTCAGTACCACATAACTGGTGGAATAATTCCCCATTAAATAGAAAAAAGTTGTTCTTTAAACAAGTTTCCACCATTGAGGTCAACATTTGAGTATGGGACCACAGTGAATATAGGTCTCGTGCCCAGAAAATGTTTTATTGCATTGAGATCATCCTCATGCCTAATGCTCATATAGAGTGTGGTTACATAGATGCTCATTAAAAGCATATCCTTTTTCCATGGCAGATCATAGATGCCTTTCAGAAAATCACCTGTCCCCTAAATAAAGAGGGTAATAGCTTCACCATTGGTCACAGGAAGGAGTCAATGAAGTTGGAGGTGTTTTCTAAGGTACTACCGATGGCTGAAATAATCGGCCTACCCGGCGGATTGTTCAGGTCTTTATGCACCTTAGGTATTAAATAAAAGACTGGAACTACCGGATTATTGATCTTAAGGTACAACAACTCATCATGTGTTATCAAACACTGTTCATACCAGTGCTGTAATTGCGTATTATATAGTTGAAGGCTGGCTGTCATAACATCTGAGGGAACTCTGACCTAATTAACTCGATTTAGCTGTTTGTAAGCTTCATCTAAGTACTTCTGCCTGTCCCACAGGACTATGTTCCCACCCTTATCAGCATTCTGCACTATACAATCATTATTTGTTGATAACTTCTTAATAAGATCCATACAATTTTTTTGCTGCAGTGACCATCTTTTATATGCTGTGCCAGTACATTTTTCCAAATTCTTTAAATCATTCACTACTAACTCATTAAAGACATACATTGAATCTCTCATAGACATGGGAATAAATCTCAAGTGTGGTCTAAAACTTGTAGTCTCGCTGCCCCCAATATTGATTCCTTGCTTAATTGCCACCTCCTCAATATTATTAAGTCTTTCTTCTGGTATAATGATTTCATCAATAGGACTAGCTGTGCCCATTTTCTCCAACTCCACCAGTAGATTCATATCATTAACCTGTAGCTTTCTCAGTTCTCCTTGCACACCAGGTACCCTCTCCCCAGCTGGTATATTGTATTTACCTGGATTTAATGCAACATTTTTTTTACTATTTAGCATCTGTGTATATTTAAATGTGTCAATTCTTGTTGAAACGTAGTCAAATTCTAGAGGTGGACAATAGGACAATACCAATTGCAGAACTTCTTGCCAAAATGCAAACTTTGCAACAGAATCATTGGGTACTGCACCCTCAAGTTTCACCCGAGCTTACAGACTGAAAACAGCAGTGCTAAAAGCCATAAAGGTGGAGACGCATTCTCTGGAGTTAGTGCTACCCTTCAGATATCACATTAAAAGTCTTTATGACATCCTAAATAGGGCCAATATACTCCATCTATTCAAACACATATCATCCCTGCCCCCCATCCACTCAGATGTCCTTGCCTGGGTCAGGTTTCAAAATCTATATGGGGACACTCAAGGTGAATCAACTCTGATAGGATTTTGCCAACAACAACATCAAGTTGCTGTGCTCAAGGAAGCACCCCAGTTGGCTGAATGGGGAATTGACATCAAACTCCACCAATCAGAGAAATACCCCCATGACCTTTACGCCTGTTCTACAGAAGGTGGCTTACTCTGTCTTGCGTGGCACAAATAACTCCAACGATGATAGGAGCCACAAAACCAGACTTAAGATCAATGGTCTCAGAAACACACTCAAATGATCAAAGGTCTGTGCATCTTCAGCCCCATGACAGACATTGCAGCAGGCCAAAGCCCTCCCCGATGCTATCCCCAAACAGCAACCACGGATGGACGCAAGGCAAGCACTCCATGGGGGAAGGCCTGTGCCAACAATTGTGAATCATTTCCTGGAATGTGGCAGGCCTCATGAAACTCACTGAGGATAATTCAGCTCTCAATTATCTTTGCAATGGAGACATATTGTGCTTACAGGTGACATCGGATATTGCAATCACGCCACTTGCAGGGCATACGAATTTCACAACACAGCTACAAAAAGCAATATTTTTTTGCCGACCAGCCAGCGGACTTTCAATTTTCATCAAGCAATCTCAAAAAACAGAGGCCACTGAAATACCCCCCAACTTGCACATCCGTCAAGCTCCGCTCAACAAAGGCCTAAAGTTTAACTCCAAAGCCCTTCAACTGCTGCTAATTAACTACTATCTTAACCAGGAACAGCATCAAAAGAAACAGGCTGGCTCTGGACTCTCTTGTAAACATGAAAAAAAGAGCTGCTGAATAAATATGATTTCCACAAGCCAAATATAGTAGGGGACTTTATAATCAGGGCTTTGGATAAGCACTTTAGTTCCTTTAGTCTGACTTCCTAAATCGCACCCCTTCAAGCTCTCTTTAACAACCAAAAACGAATCTCTGCCCAATCCCTAAAGGAAGCTTGCAATCCCCACTGACTAACCAATCCCATTTTCAGGAATATATCCACCATTAATTACATCTTCATCAACAAAGGGCTGAAGCCCAAGCTACACGATTTCAAAGATGACGTCAGGGACAAAAGCGGCCATAGACCCGTGCATGCACTTCTGCAATTAAACTCAAAGGGCTCCCCATCACTATTGTTGCTTGGGAAACCAACTGGGAAAGAACGTCACAGGGTCCTTTTCAGAATCAAATGGTCTGTGAACCTCGGAGGTAAACTCTCAGCCTGGTTTGAAAAAAAGAGTCCGCCACTAAACTACTCAGTACAACAACACCACTGGGGTACTGGGAGGAACATGTTGAAGACATCCAACAGTCTCTGTGAAATGGCTCAAGGAAATTCTGGAGAAGGGACTCTCCTACCCAAACAATTGCCCTTTTTAGCGCAAAGGAGCTGACAGCTAGCAAGCGCACTCGCTGAAGGGACCTGGCAGCCAGAAGAAGAGGTGGCAAAATACAACCCAGTCAAACAATTACTGCACTCAGAGCAGGTCACAAGTGAAATGTATGGCAACATAAAAAGGAATACATCGAATCAGAATGTATTAGGATTTTTAACCCTCTTAAAAGAAAAGAATGATTCTGGTCTCTGAAACCACATAAACCACCTCCTCAACTCGGCTCAGTCCAATGACAACTGTGTGGTAGAAAAGGTTTGGATCACTCACGTCAAGCAGCTATATACAATCGACCAGTTTTCAGAAACAACACTTCCCCCACATCACACTGCCTCCGTCCTCCGGGTCCAACAAGTTATCTCTATCACAGATTGTAGTATCAGCTGCAATGAAGAAAATGAGGAATGACGTTGTACCAGGGCCAAATGGGATCCCTGCTTTTGTTTATAAATTTGCACAAGATTCTTGGGTTAGGGTTCTTATTCCGCTATTTAACCATGCTTTTGCCACATCTACAACACTGACCTATTGGAGGAAGTGTATACTATTTCCAAGTCATAAAAAGGGAGACCGCACCAACCCTGAAAATTATCGGCTCATTGCACTCCTCGACCTGGAAGGAAAAGCTTTAGCCCACATCCTACTGGAGGAGCCGGAAACATGGGCCACACAAAATTCTTCCTTTTTCAAAATCTGGATTCAGGTCCAAATGTTCCATGATGGACAGCATCATAGCATTGGTGCACCTATGCCATTGAGCCGCACAGAGCAAGCAGCTCCCATTGTTCTGCTGCTTCATTGACTGCAGCACTACCTTTGACAGGGTGGACCAGGGCAGGCTGTGGTGGAAGCTAATGACATGGGGGAATCCCGCCTTTGCTTCTTAGAGCAAAACCATATTTTTTCCAGGAGACCTAGGTCTGGGTAAAAATAAGTCTCACCACAGCTACCGCCAAGGTGCCAACTAACAATGGGCTCAAACAGGGCTGTGTGCTGGTGACCCTCCTTTTTAACCTCTACACTGCCAACCTGGTTACTTCATTGGAATGTGCCAGTTTATTCACACCAAAGCTGGGCAGAGTTTACCAATCCATTTTGCAGTACGCAGATGACATTGCAATCATGGATCACTCCAGAGCTGGCTTACAGAGAGTCCTCAGTGCCCTCCACTGCTATAATCAGGAGAACAAACTTCAGATGAACTATCGAAAAACCAGGGTCTTCATTTTGGGGAATTACCCACACAAAGAACAAACTTACTGGGATGGAGAAGACCTACAAATCTCAACAACTCCAACCTATAACTACCTAGGTATCTGGTTCACCAAAGGGGCCAAACCGGCAGCCCACCTAAGGCCTCTCAGAAATAAGTGTACCAGAGTCATTCATAGCTTAAAATGCCTAAGCAACCGCTTACACCGTCCTACTGCTGATACAATGCTGAAAGTTCTGAGAGCAAAACTGATCCTAGCTCTAAACTACAGCCGCTTAGCCTTTCCCGGTGCCTTGGACATGTATCTTAAGAATTCTCAGATCTTTGCATATAAAAAATCGTGATTGCTCTCTGGCAAGCTAGAAGATCAAGCTGGGTCTTGGGAGCCCAGACCATATGCCTCTTACACGGGACCTAGTTAAATACTACATTATTGTCCTGCAGGGCCAAGAGCTCACCCTAAATTTCTACCATAAATTAATCTTCAAAGAGCAAGATACCCCATGGCACACACAGTTAGCTAAGGCAATCAGCTGCCTGAACATCGAGGCCACTAACCTGCATACCCAGGAAATACCATACTCAGCCTGGAAAATAGCTGTGAACAGGCATGTCATGCAAACCTCATTTGAGAAGGACATTGAAAGGATTCTGTACGATTCCATCATGCTTCCTACATCCCGTGGAAGGTTCAGACTTACTTTCAAAACCACCCTCAGCCCAGGCACGAAGGAAAATCCTCTTCATGAGGCTCATTTCCCCGCCAATTTTGGACTTTAACCCCTCCTGAGAGAGGTGGAACAAGGACACCATATGCAGACTATGTACCTATCGCAGGGAATCTTGGCTCCCTCTGCGGTGCTGTTGCCCTAAGCTTGCTGGCAATCGTCTCTGTCTGATACTTCCATTGTTCCAGGCTAATGTCATCAGAAGGTATAAGGATCTGTGCTTCTCCGACAACTCCCCTAAGGCTCTAGCAAAACTAGGGAAGTTTACAGCCTCCATTCGATTTGCTCTTCTCAATGCTGCCTCAGGATGAGATTGGCGTTGTTGAAGTGCATCACAGGCACTCTTTTCATCCTCCAGGGGCCAGAGTCAGCACTTACTGACTATCCCAATGTCCACAAGAAAAACCCTTCAAGGCACTGTGGACTAGAGCATCACAAGATGACTGCTTTGCATTTCTCATCCCCTGCACCATCTTTGTGGGCTTTACACAGTGGGGCAGGGAGGTAAATCCAGAATAGCTAACATCCATGAGCCTCCATATGTTAGGTACTTTGGGGCAAATGTACAAGCCCCTTAGGCCTGATTTGCGCCGCCTTTGCATCACTTATGTGACACAGCGGCGGCGCAAAGCCAGCACCTTGCTGCAGGCTATTTACAACGTAACGCATCTAGGGAGATGCATCACGTTGTAAGGCCCTGTGCCACTTGTGGGCAGTCCTGCACAGGGGGGGCGTTCTGGCGCAGGAACGCTTCAGAAAAGTGGCTTAGTGAAATCTACAAGATTTCACTCAGTCACTTTTCCGGCCATGCTGCGTCAAAACTCTGCGCCTGCTTGAAGCAGGCGTAAGGATTGATGCAGCATGTTAGGGATAGGGGCACCCTGAGCAATGCGAAACATTTCCGTGGAGGGGGTGCGACACGCATCTGCCCATCCATGCGCCACGTAGCGCTGCATTGTAAATGCGGCGCATCAGTGGTGCTGATTAGCAGAGACGCGCCAGAAGTAGTAAATCTGCACCTTTGAGTCTCAGAACAGCACAAGCGCCAACATACCGGGCCTGAGGAGCCATTAAGAACTCTATTCATCAAACTAAGGATCCCAACTGCACTCAGCCCGGTTGCGGTGGCCGCACTCATTTAAATAAAAGTACTTTGCACTTTCCTTCCCCCTTCCCACAACTCTGGCTGTTGTGAGCACAGAAGTGTCAAAACTCTATGAATCTACTTTTAGTTATTATTATTGTTAATAATTTTTAACTTTGCTCACAGAGAGTTGTGCCTTTTTAGAAACATCATAGATTGTATTTTACATCCTTCCATAATTTTTTCACAACAATTGTTGGTTACTCTACTCATGAAACTGTACTGCACGGCTGTTCACTTGTAATGATTTCAATGATTCAAACATAATAAAAATACACTACATAGCGGATCGCCGCTCCTTCACTTTTTTGGCAGCCACTCATTGGAATTTGCTCCCCTTGGACGTTTGATCCACTGAGGACTACCTCATATTTAGGAAAAAACTGAAGACATGGCTCTTCCCTGACTAATGTAGCTCTGACTTTAACATTTACTATGCTGAAATCAAAAAGTAGTTACAAGTGCCAGGATATCTCAGTGGGGATGAATGTCTGCGCTCTGCAAAAACCATTAAATAAAATAAGAAATATATATTCCAGTGTTCTTCCAACAAAGGCCCCCTCAATCCAAGGGCATAGTAGAGAAGCAGCACAGCCAGGCAGAGCAGGTTGTAAGTAGTCATTTTTGTTTTATTTTTAAAACACCGACAGTGCAACAAGAGGACCTACGCGTTTCGGCCGGAGCCTTCAACTGGGTCTGAAGTATGTACATAAAGACAGATTATTTAAAGGGAAACTTCCCTCCATAATGACCTCTACAATTTAAAGGGGCACACCGACATATTTTACATTTCACATTTTGAACATTTCACACATTGCACAAGCAAGGAAAACAGGCAAAATTCAATGAGTTATTTTCAATGAATTTTTCTCCTAATTCCCTACAACAAGTAATATTAGTTGATATAGATTTCAGAAACATATTGTAATGTTCCTATATGAATTTATAATTGAATTCTCTAATAAATATATATATATTCACTGAAAAAAACATAGGTTTCAGGGGTGTTATAGTTAGTTGGACATTTCACTCGTACAAAACCATTGAAATTCCCCCGTTATAGTCAGTTGAGCTAACTATAACTTGCGCGCCCGCAGTGCACTGCTGATGACGTCACATATTGCATCACTCATGACATGGTCAGTGACATCACTTATGACATCACTGATGACATCTCAAATGACGTCACTGATGACATCACTGATGACATCATCCAGTGAATGTGTGTTTTTCTAAAAATTATATATTTTTTATATATGTATATATCAAGGTTGATGGAAGAATAAATGGGTATATAAGTGTCTAAATGGATGATTTTTTTGTTGAAAAATTGATTGTATAACTGACTGATTAAGTGTATCTTAGTGAATACACAGGTTAGTGAGTAATGTTTAAATATATAAATATCTGTATCAGTCTCTCACTTTGTGCATAATTGACTGCATGGGTTGGTGAGTAGCTACATGAGTGTCTGTATAGGTTATTAGTTGGTTTTTTGAGTATCAGTATTATTATTATTATTATTATTATTATATTTAATTTTGTAGAGCGGAACAGCTACCCTAAGGTTTCCCGGCGCTAAAGTGAAACTGAAACAAGTAATAAGGAGGGATAGTGAGTTAATGAAAATCGAGTTATTGGTTGAACTACCATGTTTTCAAATTCTTACGGAATTGCAAATAGCATTCATTTGTGCGAAGATGAATTGGAAGGGAGTTCCACAATGTGGGGGCCAGATAGGAGAAGGAGCGACCTCCCTGTCTGACTCGATTTATCCTAGGTACCTGGAACTTATGTTGGGTCGAGGAACGTAGGGTTCTAGGGGGGGTGTATTGCTGGACCAGAGAGCTCAAATAGGCAGGAGCCTTACCAGCCTTGATTCTATGCATAAAGCATAGAGCTTTAAATTTTTCTCGTTGTTCAATACGGAGTCAATGGAGACTCCGGAGACAAGATGACGTAGGGGATCTTTTTGGTAACATACATATCAGTCTCGCAGCTTCATTTTGTACTGTTTGCAGTTTCTTTGTAACATCCTTGCATGCTCCCAGGTTTAATATGTTGCCGTAGTCCAGCCTAGATGTAATTAGGGCTTGGACTACGGTTTTTAGTATGTTTTGTGGGAGCATCCACCTGATTTTCTTAAGCCACTTGAGTATGGTAAAACACGTGGTGGCCACTCTAACAGCTTGTTGTTTCATGGACAGGTTTTCATCAAAAATTATGCCCAGATTGCGAGCGGATTTAGAAGGGGTGGGTGTGGGTCCCATCTGGGATGGCCAATGTTGTGGGCCCCACAAGGAGGTTTGAGTGTCAGAGTGTCTATATGGTTCGGTGGGGGGTATTACGTAGTACATAGATGCATAAATGAGTGACTCACTGTTTGTATGTGTTGAAGACAGCATGTGTGCAGGACTGTATGGGTGGATGAGTGTGTGTATGGGTGAGTTAGTGAATGAATGACTGTCTCAATAGTGTCTTTATGAGTAACTACATATGTTTTAAACTAGTATATGTGAGTATTGGTGTACATAAGTGAGTATATGTGAGAGTGAGAGATTGGAAGAGTTCCTGTATAAATTAGTCTGTGTGTCTATAAGTGATTACTTAAGAGAGTAAGTATGTGTAAGTTTTTGTAGCAGTAAGTGTGGTGGTGTGTGTATAACTGTATATGCAATTTAATGGAGGTTTGATACTTTGTTTGCATGTTTGACTATGTGTGTAAGTAACTCTATGGATGAGTGTCATTGTGTAACAAGATGTATAGGTGTATGAGTACATATGATGAGTGAGTACATGTATGAGTGACTGTATAGGACTGTTGGTGAATGAGCGGATGTGTGTGTAGATCTTGGAAATACTAAATAGGTGTGCTGTAAGTGGCATTGGTATGTCCATTGTTTTGAAAATGTTAGTGTCTATTTTTGAGTGTGTGTATCAAAGGTTATATTAGGGTGAGAGGAGGTCTGCCACTCACAAGGATGATATCATTAGTGATGTCATCAGTGATGTCATTTGAGATGTCATCAGTGATGTCATCAGTGATGTCACTGACCATGTCATGAGAGATGTAATATGTGACGTCATCAGCAGTACGTTGCGGGCGCACGAGTTATAGTTAGCTGAACTAACTATAACGGGGGAATTTCAATGGTTCTGTACGAGTGAAATGTCCAACTAACTATAATGCCCCTGAAACCTATGGTTTATTCAGTGAATTTCTAAGGTTTTTTAAATGCTAATTTGTAACTATAACGTGCCTAAAACCTATGGTTTTTTCAGCTAATTTCAAAGGATTTTTAAATGCTAGTTTCTAACTATGCCTGCAGAAGTAGGACATGTGAAGAAAGAAGAAAAAAACAAACAGAAAGAAAAAAAAGAAATGCAGAAAGAAGCAACAGAAGTCCTCAAAGACTGTGGCCGGTTTAATTTTGTGGATAAAGTCCCCTTGAATTCTGAGTGTCCCTTGGGTACAACTAGCCCACCAAGTATCTCCAATTAGCACCACAGAGCTGCGTTGCAGAGAGGTGTAAAAATGGGCACGGGCTGGACCACCTCTCTGCAACGCAGCGCAATGGCCCTTACTGGAAGCACCTGGTGAACTAGTTGGCCCCCAGGGGCCTTCAGGATTGAAGAGGAATTAATTTCCCAACAAAAACGCGCCACAGGGCGTGTTTGCACATATGTCACTTCAGGCCCCGCCCACTCCCTTCACTACTGTGCAAACGCGCCCTGTGGTGCGTTTTAAGTTGGGGGATTAACTCCCCTTTAATCCAGACGGTCCCTGGGGTGCAACTAGCTCACCATGTACCTCCATTAAGCGCCACCGAGCTGCGTTGCAGAGAGGTGTAAAAAGGGGAGTGGCCTCAGAAAACCTCTCTGCAACGCAGTTCCAAGGTGCATACCGGAGGTTCCTGGTGGGCTAGTTGGCCCCCAGGGACCCTCAGTATTCAATGGGAATTAGTAGGGGGAGCGTTTGGAGAGTGCTGCAGGGAGGGGGCGGGGCCTCTGGTGCGATGTCGGTCTTCTTTAATTTTTTTTGGTTCAAGAAGGGTGGCTGTGTGGCCCCCTTCTTTTCCTAATATTTTGGCCCAGGGAACCCCATTCCCCAGGGCCTGGCCCCTTTTTAAAAATTGTTTATATACATTTTGCCACGTGGCCCCATCCCGAGGCCATAATTGCCCCCGGGGACCCAATCCCCCGGGGTCTGGCCTTTTCTTTTGTTGATTTTATTTTAGGAGGAGGCAGCGTAATATTTTTTTTTAAATTGGGAAGGGGGGCCACGTGGCAGTCCCCGGGGCATGTGCGGGCGTTAAGCCCCCCCCACAGAGGGAGTCCACGCTTTGTTTTTTGTTTTGCTGCTGGATGTGCGGATCCTACGCGCATCCCGTGATTTTTTTTTAAAAAACAAAAAATATTTTGGAGCCTTGTTTCTACCCTGCCCCCTTTTCGTGTTTTGTGTGGTTTTTTTCTGTTTTCTTGTGCCTCGGTTCTACCGAGGCACAAGATGGCTAACAACACTTCCTGATTTGGAGTGTTGACAGGCCATTAGCATGAAGCTCGTGATTGGGAGGGTACGCAGATCCTGCGGGCCATAGATATCGAAACTTTTTTCATTTTGAATTTCTCAGGAACTACTGAACGGATTTACACCATTTAACAGAAAGGGCTCTTTCTGAACCAAGGGCTACCTTTTTGCAAAATTTGGTGTAATTCCGTTCAGCAGTTCAGGCTGTAGCCGTGTCTAAAGTTTCCTATGGGAAATTGCATGGGGAAAACATGTTTTGGGACCCCCCTTTTTTCTCAGCCCCCGATTGATGAATCACCCTGAAACTTTCAAAATAGGAGCGGACCAGAGCGGACCATAAGTTTTGAAAATTTCACGAAGATTCGTCAACTGGTGCTAAAATTATTGCGAATAGAATGTTGCGAATTTCCTATGGAAAATAGGTCCTAACTCTAACTACCTACTGACGACCGCCAGTAGGTAATATATATATAAAACAGCTCAACCACACAAGTGTGAAGCACCCACGGGGTAAAAGGTTTATTAGCAAGCAGTTCTTCCAGACGCGTTTCGGCATGATGCCTTTATCAATGTTTAGAAATGCTATGTGTTGTCACTTTGCTGATTGGTTTCAATCCTATAACCACTGTTCTCATTGGTGATTATCAGGCCAATGGGAAGACTGCTTTTACTTGTCTTTTCTAGCGGAAGTGCCTTAAAGCAACGTTACAGTCACTGCAATAATATATGTTTATTTACATGCCTCGATGCAGATTTGGAACATAATTCCAAATGGACTGATTCAGTTTCTTATAACTCTCACCTAAGTGCCACATTGGTCCTCATTGCCATCCCTCCTTGGCCCCTAGATCTGGACACTGTTTCCCCCTCACCAGCCGGATATGTACAATATATATATATCACATGTTTTTCTCAGAGTCTCAAAGAAGAACGTGTTCTCTTTGTGTATAAAGATCCATTGAATGTTTTTTAATTAACATATCTTTTGATCTCCAGATTACCCTTTTGTTTACACTAAGGGGCTTATTACAATGTCAGGCATCCGCTCAACACCAATGCAGATACGGGTCCGATGACCTTCAGTCGGCAGTCCTGACTGCATAATTGTGATGCAACCAAACATGGTGCGATTGCAAGCTTCCTTTTCTGTATGGAAGCTTGTGCTGACTGCGGTCAGAAACTAGCCGCAGCACAAGCTCTCATATAAAAAAGGGAGTTAGTGTTCATCCTGCACTGCGTGGTGCCTGCCACATGATGCAGGATTAACCGGAGGCTGCTGGTTGAAGGGGCCCCTGCTAGGGGCCCTCAAACTAATTTTCTGGCAGGCTTTCCATATGGGAAAGCCTGGCATGGGAAGCCTGCCGGACACCGAGCATCATAATCCGAACGGCTTAAACCGCCGTGCATATGGATTACAGACCGGTTTCTGACTGACCGATGGGCTCACCCATCGGAATGCAGCCGGAATAACCGTCTGGTTTAATTTCCGACCGCCTAAATTGCAATTAAGTGAAACCGACGATCTCGGTTGGAGGCTTTCCAATCAAGATCATACTCAGGCCCTTCAGGTCTTTCATGCATCTCTTATTAAATTAAGAAATTTGAAAAATGTAAAGTAGTTTTACTTGATTCTATGCCCAACAGTGTGTAACTAGTCATTACTTTATATATCTTGTGCACAAGTACTTATAGTGCTGAATTGGAAGAGGAGTACTGGTCAAGATTTTGTAAGCATTGCAAGTACCTACATTTCTGGAATGTTTGAGCCACCTACATCTCAAGACAGAATTTTGAACTGTAGATGTATCTTGTCCACTACGCAACCCCTTCTCGAACATTACACCTACTATCTACCACAGGGTGCCCCACATATCTTCATGTCTTTTATAGTAATCATACAATGTACTTGATTTAATTTTTTTATCCCACCTCTTTATAACGTCCTTATCCCCTCATTCCCTCACCTAACTAGGTACTACTAGAGCTCTTTCCCATCCCTTAGGAACTATGCATTGCACTTTACTATTTCTATCACTCATTACAACTTGTTGAAACAAACCATTCAACTTAGTCAAGCTACCATACAAAAACGAGTGCATAAATGGCACTTAAAGAACCCTTCTTCCACACTTCAACAAACAACTGATTTCCTCAGAGAATGTGGTAGACTATATTTAGATGTAGCTGGGCTGGTAGTGGTAAAAAGTGTGTTTGATAAATGTTAGACAGGGATGGATTTGTGTCTGCTATGGGAAAAAGTGTTGCCATCTCTTCACATAAATATTCTAGTGGATTTATCTATGTTGAGGGTTTTTGTACATATGTTAATCTATGTTTGGTAATTCTATACACTGTTTCCAACAAAGACACATATACAGACTAATATAGGTATATGTTTATCTTTAAGGTAACTTTTTATTTGTTAAGTTTTTAGGGTTGGATGGGTACCTGTGTGTTTAACACCTACAGACACACAAAAAGCGGAAAAGCAGACATACACACGTATGCATATAGCAACCAGCAACATGAGATGGTGACAGACAGACATTATTTTGCACACATCTATAGGCATAGACTCAAATGCATGCAAATATATATACACAAACATGAGCACATATTCACACAGTATCTCTCACATAATATCAGAACCAACAATATTGTGACCAAAACTATTGTGTCAAAAATATGGATTACCAAAATATTGCTTTCTTATACTTATAATGGTAACTGCAAACATATTTTTAAAAATATTGTTTTACTCTAATAGCCTTAAAAAACATACAAAAAATATGTATATTTAAAATAATAATTGTTAAATATTTTAATATATATCATTCATGTAGTGGAAATTAAAGAAATTTACCTAATATTAAATAATATATAAAATATATGCTTGTATAGACGCATGCACATGCAGGCACATTTATATATACAAATATATAAAGTAGTACATTGTATTTATATATATAAAATATATGTATATATATATATATATATATATATATATATATATATATATATATATATATATATTCCCAGTCTCTGTTTCACTGGTCTATCACCACCACCACAGATACACGGACCACCACGCAGCAGATAGTATTCAGTAGGTAGGTTTATTATCTTCCATAGGTCTTATCTCGGCATGACGCGTTTCGGCCAAAGAATGCCCTTGATCACATGTCGACAAAGTTTTACAAACCACATTAAATACTAGTTTCATTGGTGAGTTTTTGCACATGATACAATGAAAAGTGAAGACATACTTGAAAGTGCAATAGGTGCATGACTCACAGGGATCAAACGCATTTCGCGCATATTCATATTTCTTACATGGGTTTCGGCGCTTTCAACAAATTAATGCATTCTTGAATATAGCGGTTACTCATTCTGATTATTTTGGCATGAATGCACAAAATTTAGAAGGTGCAACATCTCGCAATAAATAAGCATAGTAAATACATACACATTACAATTAAATAACAATATTATGTTAAAAATTCATTGTAATTAAAACCTGTTATTATAAAACATATAAATATGATACAAAAATATACATTTTGTTGAATAACATGTGCAAATATACGCAATAATGTGCAAAATATTGCAAGGTTTTCAGTGCAAATCAGTTTTCTGCATAAATGCCCAAAAAAACACTTCATGTGCAATACTATGCTGAGAAGATCCTCATAAATGAGTTTATATCGCTGTGATATGCCGATTGTAAGAATATATAGCCACTAGTGCTATATGAAGATAGATGTATAAAAAAGTTCTTGGGCAGCATACGGTCCCGAATGTTTGCCCACCTTTATTATAGTTCTATATGGAACCTCGTCCCTGTGTAAAGTGCTAATTAGTCCAAGTGATAAAAAAAAAACTACAAAAAAATGTGTAGTGATTAAAAACATGTTAAATGAATGTTCATATCTGCACTAGGAATTGGAGGCTCCTATTTCATCTCTACCATTCCTAGTTACTAGGTAACACTGTTGTTTTGCAAGTCAGTTAGTCTTAATAATTTATTGATTCAGGTAATGAGGTTGAATGATTTCCAATTGTCTTAAAAGTTTGTCTCTATCTCCTCCTCTTTTTTGTTCTGGTACCGTGTCGATGACAAAGTACGAGAGACATTTCACATCCTTATTATGTACTGTCTTCAAATGTCTAGCAACCGGATAGGCTGGGTCGCTATTTATGATTGCTCTAATGCTTTGCAATATCCTCACGTGCACCTGGTTCTTGGTACTGCCAACGTACCTAAGCCCACAGGTACACGTGAGGACATACACTGCATGATCAGTGCTGCAATCATATTTACCTCTAATCACCTGATCTTCAGTTTTAAAGGGTGTGTTGTATTTGGCGGTGTTGACACCAAAGTTGCAGGCTCTACATGTGGTACATTTAAAAAATCAATTTTTAACTGGGAGCCATGCATTCGCGACTGGAGCCCCAATCACCGTACTGTTAGAGAGAAATGCGGCCATGTTCTTGGCTTTTCTAAAAGTTACATTGGGCCTTTCTGGTAATTCACATTTCAACACACTATCTGTCAAGACAATGGGCCAATTTCTATTTAAGATGGAGCGAACTTTACGTTCCTGTCTACTGTAAGTCACAATTAATCTTGGTGTCTCTCTCTTTTCTAAAATTGCACTTTCAGGTTCAGTGTTGTTAGGTAGTAAAGTGCTTCTGGGCCTAGCATTGGCTTTCTCAATTGCTTTAGTCAGTATGTTTTCTGTGTTTCCTCTGTGTCTCATGCGTTCTATGCTCTCGTTTTTACATCTTTCAAATTCATCATCGGTACTGCATATACGCTTGAGGCGCAAGATTTCACCATAGGGGATACTAGCAATTAAGTGTCGTGGGTGCGCGCTGGAGGCATGGAGTATCGCATTTCCTGCTGTTGGTTTCCTGTATGCAGTGGTGACTAGTTTGTTTCCTTCTACCTGTACCTGTACATCCAAAAATTGAATGGTGGTTGTACTACAGTGTGATGTGAAGTGCAGATTGAACACATTATTATTCAATGTCTCAACGAATGTATTGGCACTTTCTATTTCACCCCTCCATATGACGAACACATCGTCGATAAATCTAAGCCAGGAAACGACTCTTTGGTTGTAAAGTATACTGTGCTCCCCCATGAGGACCTGCTTTTCCCAGAACCCCACGTGCAAGCACGCATAGCTCGGGGAAAAACAGGCCCCCATAGCTACGCCCCACTTTTGTCTGAATAAATTCTTTCCAAAAGAGAAATAGTTATTGTCTAGGCACCATCTGATTAGGGATACAAGCATTTTGTTATGTAGAACATATTCTACTGGACGAGTGTTCAAAAAATATATACATATATTACCAGATATTAACAAATCAATTACAAAACAATACAAATATTACCAAATTAATTAAATACTACCAAATGTATCCAGAAAAAAAGCATTTACTTAAAAACATAAAAAAATATTTAAAAGTAAAAATAACTAAACAATAATGATAGATATATTTAAACAATATTAGGAAAAGTCTAACAATAATTTATATATACGATTCCTACTCCATCCCATGCAACATCAGGGAAAGAGTTGTACTTCGGAGGGGTAACATTTACTGTTCTCACTCCAGTATGCACAACGGTAGGGAAAGCGCTGGATTTGGGAGGGAATAAACTTCCTATTCTCACTCCAGTCTATGCAATAGTAGAGAAAACATTGGACTTCAGGGGGGTAAAATATACTATTCATACTCCAGTCTGTGTAATAGTAGGGAAAGCATTGAACTTTGAAGGGGTAGAATTTCGTACTCTGACTCCAGTCTGTGCAACAGTAGGGAAAGCGTTGGACTTCGGAGGGATTACATTTACTATTCCCAATTCAGTCTGTACAACAGTAGGGAAAGCGTTGCACTTTGGAGGTGTAAAAATTGCTATTCCCACTCAAGTCTGTGCAGCAGTAGGGAAAGTACTTCACTTTAAACACAAATCATGTTACGCTATTAATTTGTCAACAAATATAAAACTCATACTAGGAAAATTATTAAGTGCCCCCCCAAAAATATATATAAATAATTAAACAAGGAAACATTTTACATGTTTATTAAATAATTAAATAATGAATTATCAATAAAAATATGTATTACTTGATTACCTTCCCATTCTATACCCCCACAATCTAGCAGCTCACATTTAAAATATACTGAAATAAATAAGTATAACACAATTCACATTATTATTAATCAATTAAATAATTATTAATACATTAATATCTTTCCGCCCTATGCTCCTACAAACCCAGTAGCCCACACCTAATATGTAACTTAAAATATATCATCACACCATTTACATCATTAATAATCAATTATATAATTATTAATACATCAAAAATGCATTAATTATTAATTAATTATTAGTTAATTAACTTCCCACCCTAGACCTGTACAGACTCAGCCACCCACAACTAATATATAACTTGTAAAATATGAGTAATGCACAATTTACCTAATTAATAATCAAGTAAATGATTACAAAATAGATTAATAATTAATTGTGAATTGATTATTTACATGCTTATTAATCAATTAATGGATTATTAATCAATTAATTGCTAAATAATTGTAATTAATTAACTTCCCATCCTATACCCCTACAAAGCTAGCAACCTCCTACAGTGCTATAAATTGGTATTAGCAATTAAATCAAACATTATAGATCACTTAAAATTACTAACTATATTTAAAAATATTATTAACAATTATGCAAACAATAGTACCACATACAATTATATATGAACTAAAATACATTTAGACAATTACACAAGAATATTTTTAACAACTAAGTTATTGAAAACGATATTAACAATAAAATATGCTTGAAAACAATATTACTTACCTACAAAAATGAATATTCCTGACAACGATATTTCTGCATCACAATATTTTTGTAGCACACAATTATTTTCTGATATTTTTGCAACTCGATATTTCAAACTTGCTATTTTGTCTAAATTGCTTCACAGATTGTGCTGAGTGGGAGTATGTTCAAATTCTGTTTTAGTTCTTTATTTTCTCTGGCCCTTTGGATAGCAATTTCCAGCAGTGACTGCTGCAGTCACATTTCTACAGTGGGAGCTCATATCCCAAAATCAGGTCCTTTGGAAATTGCAGCAATCAAGCGCTAACATTTGTGGCTTGGTGGTCTAATTGTATTAAAGGAAAAATGTTAAGCAAGAAAGGCACATTATGCACAATTGTATGTTAATAAAAACAGTTGTGGGGCACATTCTAAAGAATTATGACTCTTCAAATACATATTGATATATGAGGAATCCCAGTGCAACAAATACATAGGTTTCTTATGAAAGGAAATGCACTTTCAGCAGATCCTGTTTAAAATGTTATTGACCTGCAATTAATGATTTTGACACAGAAACGCATGAATAGGCATCTCATTACCATTGTCCTTTCTGCATCACCGAGTAAGATTGTGTAAATATATTACATGTTGCAGTCAGCAGAAAACAAGCCTACATGTACACACTTCTGAAAATAAAAGGTGGTCCTTATTGTTGTGATGGGAAAGTACCTTGCACTGTAACACAGATGAGCAACCCCTGTCCTGAGTAGCCCAGCTTCATGAGCTTTTTTCTAGACCTAGAGACTGGTCCTGTGATTTGTAGGGGCAAACCAAGCCTACCCTTGAGCTGACATTATACTACTCTGTGTCCTGAGGTATATACTGAAAGCACTGGAGGTCTGAGTGTACCATCTGTGTTCAAACTGATAGTCATAAACAGGCCTTTTTCCTTTTTGTGGAGAGTGTGGTGCCTCTTGGCCCAATCTTGTAATGTTCTGTGTGAATATAGAGGCAGACCCTACGGTGACATCCAGAGTGAATGTGCATGTGTAGTGCACGAATGTGGTGTTGTTAGCAGGGCTCATTCTTAAATGTGTGTGCTTGATCAGATGAGTGGAACTCTATTTTGGATGGCCACTAGTACAACGTAGCACAAGATGGCGGTAAAGAATTGTATTACCGGCTTTACTGGGTTGGAGGGAGCAGCCCCTGATACTGAAATGTGGAAAGATGGTGACTTGGCTGCTTTATAAATTCAACGGTTATCCTTTGGAAAAGTCCCTGCAGAGGATCTCTTTCAGAGCACAGTGATCAGGGCTGATAGTGGGCATGGTAAAATGAGTCTGCAAAATCTTTTCAGCTGGAAAGGGAATTCTCTGATGCAAGGCT
Source organism: Lissotriton vulgaris (assembly GCF_964263255.1). NCBI lineage: Eukaryota > Metazoa > Chordata > Amphibia > Caudata > Salamandridae > Lissotriton > Lissotriton vulgaris. The sequence continues at coordinate 921,576,125 of NC_141693.1, forward strand.
GCTGTTGTGGATTCTCCAGTTGGTTGGAGACACATCTCTCCCCCACCTTCAGAGCAGTCCATCGGACCCCCAGACTCACGGTGAAGGTGTGGGAACGCCAAAGGACCACCCACCAGACTACGAGGAAACTCCTAATCTAGCAGGCAGCCAGTGGCCTTGTTTGGCAGTGTGGGAGCGGGGCGACGGTGTGGCGGCCCTCTCCCATACCACCAAATTAATAATTGGGCCCTAAGTCTGCTCCACAGAGATGGTTACACAAAGTCAGAGAATTGCCCCAAATCAGTTCCAAGGCTTTGACTCAGCGATCCACATCCCCTGTCTGGAAGAAGACTATAACAGTGGGACAGAAACTTGAACATTTGTTTCCAGTGTATTTATTGACCAACCAGTTGCTCGACAAAATACTGATATTTTAGGCTAATGTCATACGCAGCGAAGACTCCCAGATGGAGGGGAATATCATCTAAATACTGCAATATTGCCGATAAGATCTCTGAGTCAGTCTGCGATCTTGGAACTGCTGGCCTGCATAGAGAAAGAAAAGTGTGCCTGATCCATGCAGGAGGACAGCTGTAAGAGTGGTAAGCCCAGATGTTGTGCACAGAAGCATGTTGGAGCCTTAGAAATTGCAGACTGCCATGGGGAGTGTAACCGATGGTGACTCAACTTTGGTATGGATCTCACAGCTTCCCCAACCTAATCTCAAAAAACGAATTCCTCCTGCAAGAGGTACAGCTTCTGATGTGATGATCCCCTGGGTGTTATGCAGGTAGAAGTGACCACCAATTAAAGTACCTGCAGCTAGTAGTGCCTGTATTCTGAGATACAGACAGGTTAGGAGAAAATATGGCCAGAAACACCAACAGCTATGAGCATCTGTTCTGAGCCGCCCAGAAAACGTTAATGCATGAGCCAAAGGTACTAGTGGTGACTCTGCTAATCCCCATGGTGTCCGTACACCACATGCTAGCAGAGTGCCCAAGCTCTCTAAATATGGTCCTTGATTTGCAGGACAGCCCGCTGATGCATTGAGGGAATCCAAGGAAAGTGTGCCTGTCCTTGCATCCAACACAAAAACCCGACCAGCACTCATGGCATCTGACCATCAATACAAAAGTAAAGCCAGGAACAGTTGAACTTTCCTGAGTTCCTAAAGCATTTAACGAAAGTGGGTCGGAATAATGGCATAACGTTAGAGACTCGGTACTGGGGCATTTGTAAGGACTCACCTCCTGGTTACAGAAATAGGGAAGCTCCCCATTCATTTGATAGTGGGCCTGCGCCCTCGCTTAGCATTAAACCAATGCAGATGCTATGTTCCTTTGTTATTTCTCTGTGTAGTATTTTGTTTTGAAGATATTAAAGTACTTCTCTTTTTCACAAAAGAAGCACTCGTCTGGACAGTCATTTTTGGTGTCTTTTGAACCGCTGTGTCATTTTGATTCCCTTCCCACCATGAGAAGTCCTGGACTCGTCAGCTTTCTACCATTGAGTATGAGAGGTTGGAGGTGTGTACTTGGTGTTCTGTTTGCAGGACCTTAGAAGGACAGGCCCCTGAACCGCAGAGAGGGAAAAGTACTTAACCCACATTGCTTGGCTCAATAACCCCTGTTTGTCATGTGCCCCATCAAATGGGTTCCAACATTCATTTATTTTGTTTCTTCCAGTTATAGTTTCATCTTATTTTTATACTACATATCTATGAGAATAATCTTTTTCATTTAGAACTGAAGTATGCCTTCAGAGCGCTGTAAGACATTTCATATGTATTAGTATTGTAACAAGATGCAAAATCTTTGCAATTTTTCCAAAGGTTGTGTGTTCTCTTGAAAAAGCTGCAGCTTTGAAAACAGTGTCTATGAAATAATCATGAATTTGAGGGAATAGTGATTTAAAACAAATGTATGTAAAAATACTCATTGTTTGCATCTGAGTGTTTATGTTTTCCTCTACCAACACAAACGCTACCACCAGTACATCATTGAGGGCTGATTGATATCTGAGAAATATAGTTGCATTCAATTGCACTCCTTTGAATATAGAAATCTTGTACACAAAGACTCCTCCACCACCACTTGGCTTGCCAAATGGCAAAGTTAAATCTTCTAGAAGTTATGATCGGTGATCTACCACCAAGTCTGACAGAGTTAATGATCAGCCATCAAAATGGAAGTTTAAAAAGACTGAACAGCCCCTCGTGAAATAACTTCGCCTTCTTTAATTCCTCACTGACCACCTTTTTCACTATAGTTTCACTTTCACTCTCTCCCACTTATTTGTTAGTCTCTTGCTTTTGTTTTTCTTACCTTGTTATTTAACCCCTTGTATGCTGATGACGGAACCGCTCCGTCATCAGCTGCGGTGGCGCTGTGCTGATGACGGAGAGGTACCGTCGTGGCCCGCCCGCCGCTCATGCACGGCACGAAATCCGCGCCTGCGCTGAGCATTCCATTGAGCGGGCGGGGCCATGACGGAACCGCTCCGTCACAAGCACAGCGCAACTGACGCTGGTGACGGAGCGGTTCCGTCACCAGCATGCGCCCGCCGCTCTTCCGCCACGCCCCCTTAGCACTGCGGCAGAATAGCCGCCGCAGTGAAGGGGTTAATATGTGTCACCCTCTCTCTCTTCCAGTTCTATATTGAAAATCCCTATTCTTACAATAAGTAGTTCATTTGTTCCCTTTGGCCGTAATTACATATCTCACTTTGATGTAACATCAATATTCTCTCACCCAATGGGTGTATCCCTGTCCAATGCAAGTGTCCAATGCAAGATAAAAGGATTACGCAATAAGCAGACTAGAGAGAGAAGCGAAGCCTCAGGTTTACTTTATACACTTCAGGCACAGCATACCAACTCCCAGTTCAGAAGCGCTCAGGCTTCTCACTCTACATTCTAGAACTTTGTGACCGCAAGTTTCCACTGTTCAAGTCTCGTCTACAATAGTCTGCTATCTTCTACAGTACAAGTGCAATAGGTGACAGTCAGATACCACACATCTCCCTTTTCTTAACAAAAGATATGTTTGTGAGATTCCCACACCAGAAAGCATAGAAACACAAACAGTGAATAACGCATTTTTGAAGACAAGCGACTTAAACAAATATGTTAAGTAAGTATTTTCATTCATGGCTTCACAGAGTTAGAATTTGAAATGAGTAGCACATTACACTTCTAAAGATAAGGGGAAGTTAACAATGTAATAATTCTTGCCGTCTTACTTGATTAGGTAATACATTAAAAAACTGGGGGGGCGATTCACACATCCACTTGATCTGACCCAAACCGTAGCATTTTCCCCCATTCTTATGTCCACTTTCTGACCTTGCTTCACTGTTGTTTTCACATGTCTCCCCATTATGTCCGGGACAGTAATGTTTTACCACCCTACCCAGATTCTATATTCTACACTCCTGTTTCTCGACTGCATTGCAAAAGAAGATTATGATTTTATGGGTTCTGTAAATTTTGACCATTGTATGTTGTCAGTTGGAGCTTACCCCCACTTTAAACTTGCTAACTTTGGTTTTATGCAAATTGTCAAACCTCTCTTTGCAGGCTACCTGCAACTTCAATGTTTTTTCCTCCAGAGTTTGTCTACATCAACCCTCACCTAACCTTTGTGCCACTTCACCCACCCAGGAACCAGCCTTGAATTGGGCTACCTACTCTTTAACAACACAAAGGGACTCATACCTTTTGACTGATGAGGAGTTTCTATTCTAGCTGCTATTCGCTTCCAAATCTCATCTTTTTTTTTTCAACCCATTTGATATTGCAGCTGAAGGTCTTCTTTAAATGTTTTGTTCAATTTTTCTGCAGCCACATTTGTTTCTAGGTGATACAGGGCACTAAGATTGCGTGTTATTCCATTGCATTGCATAAATTCCTTAATTTCTCTGGAGAAAAACTGAACACCATTATCAGTTGAAAAGTTGATGGGGACTCCCTCTCATGAAAACCCCCTACCAGGAAGTGTATAACTGCAGTCAAGCTGATGTGAGAGACAAATTTGATTTTTGGCCATCTTGAATCTAAGTCCACTAATACTAGAATGTATGGGGAATTTCTTTCTCCTATCAGTGTCCCAATGATATCCATTGCTACATCAATCCAGGGACATTCAAGTAGGTTGTGACACTGCATTGGTGGAGTGTGCAATGCTGCTACGTTATTACTGGTGGAACAGGCTTTGCAATTCCTTATTTCTCTCTCAACCAGTACGTTCATCTTTGGGCACCAAAACTCTAACCTCAACCTTTGCTTGCTTTTGGTGATCCCCAGATGGCTTTTGTGTTCTATATCAATCATTTTTTTTTCTGTGGGCCTCCGGGGGTATCCATTTTGTGCCTCTGAAAAGGCTTCTATCTACTTATGATAATTCTATTCTGATTATCCAATATGGCATCAATCACTCTTCATTCTTTTCTACACTATCCTATCCCGGGATTAACAAATCTTGTACTTTACTTAGAATGGGCTCTGTTTCTAACTCTGTTTTCCAATTTTCCTCCATAACCAACCCTTTGGTGATCACACACACATTTTCTATGTGCAATTCTACTCACTTTGGTTATCACAGACTTTCTCTTTCTTTTCTGTGTCATCAACCAATCGGGACAAGCAATTTGCTGCAAAGCTACATGTAGCAGAGATATATTCTAAGTCAAATGTATACTTTTCTAGATTAATGATCCATCTTTTAACTCTACTAAAAAATTGCATCCAGACCTTTTTTTGTAAATACCTCCTTAAGTGACTTGTGGTCTGTTCTTAACTTGAACACAGTCCCCCAAATAAAATTATTGTGTCTGTTTAGCGCCCAGTGCACTGTCAATGATTCTTTTTCAAATACAGAATAGTTGACCTCAGATTGTCTAAGTGTTCATGAGGCAATGCAATGGTTTCATTCCCTTTTCTGCTTCCCTGTAGAAGTACAGCCCTAGCCCGTTTGAACTGTTATTTGCTGTAATGATAATTGTTTTCCTGGAACAAATGCTTTCAAGTCTGCTGCAGTGGTCAGAGCAAACTTAACACTTTTAAATTCTCTCTCACAGTGCCCATCCCACTGAAAGGTTGCCCGAATTTTCAACAATATGCACAAACTGGCAACTGACAAAGTTGCTGATTAACTTACTACAACATTCTATCATTCCCAAAAAAGATCTGATTTGGGTTGTACCCCTTCAGAAGTGAACTGATGTCCAAGATAGTTTATTTCAGTACATTGAAGTTTACATTTGTCTTTCGTTACTGTAAGGCCATACTCTTAGAATCTATCCAAAACCATAGTCTCTCATTTTGAGGTGCATGAGAGTTGCCAAATATCAGCACACATTTCTGATAACAAAACACCCAAGTGATTCTAGACAGTATATTTGACAAGGCTCCCTGAAAAACTGACACCACCGTTACCAGACTGAACGCCATGCATTTGAACTTGTATGCTCCCATGGGTGTTGTGCAAGCAGTGAGCTCTTGAGAGTCAAGGTGTAGACAGATCTTGTAATAGGGGGGTGTTAGATCTAATGTTGAGAAATGTTTTGCTCCAGCTACAGTTGTGATCATCTCTGATATGTTTGTCAAAGGTAACTTATCAACAATTACCTCTTTGTTGCGGGCCCTACAGTCAATATACAGCCAAATCCTGACATCTGCTTTTCTTGCCACTACAATGGGTGCTATTGATTCAGTTGCTCCCACAGGTTCTATTTCATCTAGCTTGTACAATTTTTCTAACTCTTCTCTCACTTCGTTCTGTATACTCAGGGAAGAATACATACTTTCGCTGGCACTGGAACTGCTTTCTCTTTCAATTTTATCTTGTGCGCATATTGTTTGAGGCATCCTAACTTTTCTTTGAATACTTCAGAATATATTTTCTCAAAATCAGATCCCATCTGTACATCCTTGTCACTATTCTGGATCACTATCTGAGGTTCAGCACTAGGATTCAGATCAACTCCTATGCCTTTTTGTACTGGTCATCATAAAATGTTTTCTCCTTTACATGAAAAATACACTTTGCATCCTTTATATCTGTTTTTATACTCAGTCTTTCCTACAAAGTTTCCTATCATCTTTATCGGCTGACCACCATTCCCTCCCAGGTGTATATCCTTTTGTGTAGCTTCATCTGTTTCTTGAACAATTTATTAAATACCTCCTCTGAAATGAATGGTATCTCCTTTACATGAAAAATAAACTTTGCATACTGCATATCTGTTTTTATAGTCGATCTTTTCTACAAAATTGTTGTCTGACCACCATTTCCTCCCAGGTGTACATCCATTTTGTGTAGCTTCATCTGTTTCTTGAACCATTTACTAAATATATCCTAAGAAATTATTGTTAGGCTAGAGCATGAATCAAACACGACCTCAACCTCTATGTTGTCTATCCTTACCACATATTTGGGGTTGCTAGACCCTACATCAGTTATCTCCAGTACAGTTTCTATGCCCACCTCAGACACACCTTGTTTCTCCGTTTTCTTGCTACCAGAGCTAGTTCTCTTTACACGCCATCAATTGTCCCTACCTCCCTCACTTATTACATATATATTTCATTGTTAGACATTCCTTGCTGTTCGCCATGTGGCCAACCCTCCCACAGCAATAGAATAGTCCCTTGAAGGCACAGACACTCTTCCTGTCCTTTGTCATAGAAGTACTCTTAACTATGTGTACCTCATTTTTCTCATCTTCTCATCTACCACTATTTGTACATTTGCCATACTATTGGTGCCTTGCTTAATTTCGTTCATACATCTCATCATGTGCTCTACTTGTTTTCCAATAATCAACACATCTCCCAAGGGAGGATCATCGTTTAGCCAAAATTCCTCCTGTGTCTATTCAATTTTACAATTCAACAAAATAGGTCCCTGGTGCGTTCATCATTTGCTGCTTCAAACTTACAGGCGGCTGCCTTATTTAGGCACCTCAGACAGAATATCCTCTACTGTTTCTCCTTTCTTTTGCGAGCAGTTCCCAAAATGATTACGCTCCACGATTGTATATTTCCTATTCGTTAAACACCCCAGATTCATCATCACTCTTTCTTTTCTTGTCCCTCTGCCCCTAAACAATGTTGTAGTAGTGCTATCTTCCTCTCTAGACTCAAATTGGGCCCACAAACTATGGAATAATTGGGAAAGACTTTTTCCATTTGTTCCGCTCAATGGTGGTTCCCCAGGGGATGTTAAAAAGAATGGGGGAGGAGTGACACTCTGCATACTCATTTCATCTTTCTGATGTCACATAAAATATATCCCCCACCCCAATTTCTCCAACCCCTCTACCCTCACAATCAAACTGGGGTCTAGGTCTCACAGTATATGGTAAAGTAAAATGTATTCACACACTGAGTTTCTTTTCTCTTTTTATCACTGCCAACATCTTTGTGGTTTTCCTCAACAGCAGCAAGCTGACGCTGGTTCTGTGTCAACAGGAAAAGACTCAGAAGCCCAGAATCAATGAGGAGAAGACACCTTGCAGGCCTAGGATAAAATGCGGCACCACGTATAGTCTTCCCAATACTCCCAGCAGATACTCTTTCTTCCGGGCTCCCGCAGAACCCCAAGGGAACAAGAATGCTGCTTGCTTCCTGCAGGCAGACTTGAGGAAGTTGAGCAGGCCTATTGAAGTGAAAAACCTAATTCAGGTACTTGGGTGCCAAATTCTCCTTATTGTGCTGTGAAAGAGGCAAGTTAAAGGTTGTGAATTCTCGTGTTGAGTGTGCACCCCTCACTCTCACAACAGTTCGTAGCTGCTTGTGCTTGGCATCAATCATGCTCACATCAGTTTGTAGCTGCTTATGTAATGAATTCTCATGCTCAGCGTGCACCCCCAGCAAGCGAGGAACACCAACGGCAGTGAATTCTTGTGCTTAGCGTTCCGATGATGATGTTCTCCTTCATTTTAAGTAAGGAACACATTTTGGGGCAAATGTGCAAGCCCCTATCACCCCCACAACGTCACTTTTTGCGACATTGTGGCGGCGATAGGGGCATTGCCTCATTTACAAGGCAGCGTTAGGCCTCTGAAGGTGGCTTAGCGCTGCCTTTTAAATGAGGCCCCCTTTCACACTATACTGAGTGTGAAAGGGGTGGGCAGTGGGTGTTGCAGTGAGCTTTCCACCGCGACACTCATTGATTTTAACACTGCCCCCTATGTACAAGGGTAGTGTACATAGGAGACAGTGCCAAAAAGTTGGACAAATGAGGAGAAATGCATTATTTCTCTGCGTTTTTGCTTTTTCCATGTGTGCTGTCTTGTGCAGCACACATGGAAAAAGCAAACTGCCATGGATTGTTTATGTTCAGGAAGGTCTCCCTTCCTGTACATAAACAATCTGTAAAACAAATGCAATTTTGTGACTTTCATGTGTGCTGCATGAAGCAGCACACATAAAAGTGATAGAATGGAATTTTAGGATTGTTTATGTGCAGGAAGGGACACCTTCCTACACATAAACAATCCTCCCTTGCACGCAGACACCCTTGCACTATGATGCAAAGCTGCCTGCGTTGGCAGCACACTGCTAAGTGTAGCACCCGCGCACGGAAAAACGCAAAGCTGCACCATATCCTCGCAAATGTGGTGCAGCCTTGCGTTTCAGAAGTGGCAGAGTGAGGCGTTAAGCCATGACGGCTGCTGCCTCACTCCGCCACTGCACTTGTACATATCCTCCTTAGATTGAGACTTGTTCCCAGAGCCAATGTGCGTGAGCCCCAAGATTTAAAAATAGAAGCAGGGACTGCAGTAGATATATTACTGAGACACATTACTGTTTAAAATATTATGCATCATCATTTTATTATAATGGGACCAAATTAGTACATTTCTTTTAATGAATCTATAAACAGTGCACAGTTCTTTATTAAGCTGTGTGCATCCTTCCCAGGCCATTACTTGAGCAAAACACTGCACACTTTTTTTCTTGAGGAAGTCAACCAGCAAGACTTACATTCTATTGGAATTCCAAGTGACAGAGATCTCTTGATCACCCACCTCAGAGTTTTATTTTACTTTTTAATACACATAGCCCTTAATTTATATTTGAGAAAGAGGACAAAAGGTTTGAGAATGCAATATAAAGTTCAACATGCTGACAGGGCCCTGCTGGTACAAAAGGGGGTGGTTATGGAAGGAGCATCTGAACCAATAAAACACTCACACCCAGTCAACAGATCTGGGTTAAATCCATCACCGTTATTTAGCCCACTCTGCCACCCCAGTTCAGACATGGCCATATGCAAATCAGTATGACCCTGTGCCTCATGGGAACAGTCCAGTCCGAACTGCCAAGCCATGCCTTCCCTGGACCGGATTCAAGCTTCCTAGGACCGGTTTCTGGCATTACAGCCATCTTCAGCCAGGCTTGCTTGAATCCAGTGGCAAAGTGAGCAAGGGAATCACGTCTGAGCATACCCTCCCAACTTATGGCGAACAAAGCGGTACAAAAGGGTGTGGTGATAGATGGAGCATCTGAACCAATCAAACGCTGACACCCAGTCAACAGATCTGGGTTTAATCCATCACCGTTCTTTAGCCCACTCTGTCACCCCAGTTCAGACATGGCCATATGCAAATCAGTCTGACCCTGTGCCTCATGGGAACAGTCCAGCCCGAACTGCCAAGCATGCCTTCCCTGGACTGGATTCAAGCTTCCTAGGACCGGTTTCTGGCACTACAGCGGTCTTCAGCCAGGCTTGCTTGAATCCAGTGGCAAAGTGAGCAAGGGACTCACATCTGAGCATACCCTGCCAACTTATGGTGAACAAAGTGGTACAAAAGGGGGTGGTGATGGACGGAGCATCTGAACCAATCAAACACTCACACCCAGTCAACAGATCTGGTTTTAATCCATCACCGTTCTTTAGCCCACTCTTTAGTTCACCATAAGATACTGTAACGGGGTGTACCGGAGGTCCCCAGAATTCGGATCGTCACCTCCGCCTCCAACTACCAGAATGCATCAGGCCAGGAGGGAGTCCGGGGACATGGACCGCAATGTACTTTTACCCTACTCCCCTGTCTCTCTTCCCTCCCCACAGGACGTTGAGTCGTGTATTGCTGATAGGGCGGAAGAGGACTGGCCCTTTAACTCATGGAAAGAGGCAGAGTGGGAGGAGCCAGCCTACTACGCGTTCCCGTCAAAAGGTGTTGCCCCCGAGACACAGGTGTGCTTGATCACCCGGAGGTCGGAGGAGGAAAGTGTTGGGAGTACAGAGTTCAAGGAGAAGACGGAGTCAGCAGGAGAAGACGGAGGGAGAAGCAGGAGATCGGAGGAAGGAGCGGAGAGTAAGGGAGGCGGAAGAGAGCGGCGTGGAACATCAGAGGCCGGGGGAGAAGAGACGGAGAATCGCCTACAGGAAGCAGAGTCGGCGTCTGCTACGGACAGAGAGAAGCCAGGAGGCCACCGTTCCCGTGAGCCGCCCAGCCACTCACCCAGGGGAGGTGCGTGGCTTTCACAGGTGCGTGACCGATTGCGGGGCTGGGTAGATCTTAGAGGTACATTAGGTACAAAACCACGGGAAGCCTAAAAGCCCGGTACCCTTTACCCTGTGCACCCTCCCCACACCCTCACGATAGTGCACCATTGTATAGTAGAGCACCGGTGACTTCCCTCACTCCCTTACCTGAAAACGAGATATTGGATAGAAATCTCACAATTCCCTTGTTCTCTCTTTGCCTTCTTGGTGAGAAAACACTCCACTCGCAGCTACGGACTCGGAAGAGGAAGAATCGCCCCCTCGAAGTCCTGAAGAGTTCCGAAAGAAGGAGAAGGTCCGCCACCGAAGAAAGAGTAGAAGTAGATCCCCTCGGCGGTCTAACCCCATTCGGAAGAGTTGTACTGATCACTTATTAGCTGCAATAAAACCCTCCTTAACACGAGCTCGCCTGTTGCCCATATCTGCTCCTCTACCGGCGCCCTGCGTAACAGTTACACATAGACTTCCAATATACTTTACACAAGCAGTTGCTGTCACAGGTGCGAGGCTTAGTGGCCCTCAAGATGAGTGTGCATATTATGGGGAAGTGAATAGGAGAAAACAGATTTCAAATAAAACAGTTTTAAGTTTGGCTGCCTGATAAACTATATGTTTGACAGTGATGAGAAAATGTATCTGGCTTTCTGACAATTGTTTTCCCAGCTTTAATAATGGTAAATCTGGAGCATTATTTCAGCCTCAATTGTATTCTTCAATTATGAATATAAAAACCCAAAACAATACATTTTAATAATTTCTTAAGGAAGTCATTTTGATAAAACAGGAGGATTAGGAGGAAAGTCTATCTATCTATCTATGAATGTATATGCATATACATAAATACACATATATTTACATATATTTATATTCAAATATGTGTGTGGGTGGGTTGGTGCGCGCACATTTCTTGGCCACCACAGTATGGTTTCCTTGTGCGAAGGGCTTTCTGTATTTACGCCTCAGTTACTACTTACTGAAAGCACATTTCACAGCCCATGGTGGACACTTCGGTACTTGGTATGATAACATGCAGCGCTGGCCACTGAAAATAACAAGAGCAGTGAAACCTCAAGGTTCGTTGAGCAAAGCAATCCCGCTAAGCAGTAACTGTGAATGTAATGACGTGCTTTTAACAGGGAAATGGAGCAGACATAATATGGAAGTAGGCACATTTTCAATAGCAAAAAAGGGGCAATCGTTTTATATTTTTTTACAGATCACAAATGCGCGCATTGTTATATGTAGTGCAGATGACCGGGAACTGAGTTGGTTGGAAGGTCTGCTGCACAGCTGGACTTCTTGGCGCGTGCTCTTTGAGGCAGCTTTTGAATCACATCAGAAGGGGATGGGGCGCACGGCGGTCTGCCCAGAACACGAAGTCTGCTTCTCTAAGAGAGCATGGTGTTTCTTCCTGATTTCGTTCACTTGTGTCAACTGGTATTAATGAAGGGGACACAAATGGGTTTTAGACCCCTTCTGAAAAAAGCACTGGAAATGCCAAAAGGTCCATCTTTAATGTGCAGTGTCCTGCACTCTCAAGGGCACACAGCTCATTTTGCGTTCGTATGGGCAGAATATTTTCACTGTGGAGCAAGACACCATGTGAGAGAGTGTGTATGTGTGAGGTACTATATGGCAATTCGCATGCCAGTGGGCCTTAATCCTGAAAAACAGGAATGTTTCTATGTAAGCCTTTTTGAAAGATGAGGCATCTGACAATCAAAACAGTTAAGCCTACTACCTTTGTCACTACATTTAATAAACAATAAAGCAAGCTTGTTGGCTCAAATATGAAAATAAACATTACAGTGTGGTCTCTGCCTACAGAGATGCATCAAACATTTTAGGAAGGCGCAAAGTATAGAGAGAAATGAATCTTAAACGTCCTCTTGGAATAGAAACATTTTTTGATGCCAGACAAAGAAAATGGACATATGATTAAACCCTGTCTTATTGCATTATGCACAAAGTAAATCTCCTTATCAACTGTGTTCACCATGTAAAACTACTTCCTTTTGCATGTGCTAGAATTCCCTAATACCTGCTCCTATTGTATATGACAGAGAGTTCATAATATAAAGGCCATTCCATTCTATGAAGTTGGTCATAGTTTCACTTTCTGTTGTATTGTCAGAGTTCACAATATAATCTCCCTCCCTAATGAAGTTGTCAAAAAGTTCACCTAGTCACATAGTGTCATTGTTGACAACCAACTCCCTCTTGCATTTGAAAGAATTTGCAATGTTAAACCACTTCCTATTGTATTTGTCACTGACTTCACAATTTAAAACTCTTTCCTGTGAAGCCTGGCAAGGAGTTCAGAGTGTAAAGTCCCTATCTACTGTATTTATCAAAAGTTTCACAATGCAAATCTCCTTCCTGTTGTGTTTCAGACATCCGGTTCAGGATGCCCAAGTGCAGGCTTTAGTTACTGGGTCCTAGTTGTGCCAAATGAGGTCTTTCTCTATGATCGTCGGACTAGGGACCAAGCAGACTTTTTACCATTCAAATGATTGGTCAGAAGGCAAAGGATTTCAAGGTAGGATCAGGGAGATTATATGGGCTAGAAAATAAAAACCCTTCAACAAATTTAACAATAAAATTATGTCCACCCCATACCTACATTAAAAGTAAACATCCTGTAAAAAGCACACAACTAAATACAATGCACAAAATAAAAAATAGTTACAAGGTTTCAAGTGGAATTGCAAATTAAAGGCTCCTCCTAAAGGCCCTTGCCATAATTTCAGGGTGCTCCAAAGAAATATCATAGAGTGCCAGTACACTGAGTCTGCCCCATTACTTGTGTGGTACCAGGTACCAATTTATTCATCAACAGCATCCAGCCCTAAAAGCCAGCAATGCTAATATATAAGCCAATTGCAGCAAAAAAAGATTTTCATAATCTGCAAAGGTAAACCTATAGGCTTTGTCAACCTATTCGAGGGGCGATTCCGATCCTGGAAAAAGCGCTCCGATTAGCCGTACGGAGCGTTTTTCCCGTACGAAACATACCCTGCAACGTCCCCTGTACGTACGACGAAGTACGATTCGTACCAGGAGCAGGACTCCGTACGAATCGTACAAAGACCGTACGACTCGATTCTCCGCACGATTCTCCCTCGGAACCCGCTGTACGCAACATCTGTACAGATAGCAGCTGCTTTTTCCGACCCGGCGAGTACGATTCGTGTCGGGTACGCACCGTACAACCGTTTTCCTACGAGAGCTGAAAACAGCAGTAAAAGCAGAGTTCGCCCCAAAACAGGTACAGAACGGCCCCCCGGGTATGGCGCATACCCCCCATGATCGCAGGGGTACGGCATGTACCCCTGCGATCATGGGGGGTACGCACCGTACCCCACGATCTCGGGGTGTACGCACCGTACCCCATGTTCGCTAGGTGTACGGTGCGTACACCTGCGATCGCGGGGTACGGCGCGTATCCCCCATGACCGCAGGTGTAGGCGCCGTACCCTTGCGATCATGGGGGGTACGCGCCATACGGTGTATATTGGATTGTGCACTTTTCCGTACGAATCGCCCTTACCTGACGTGGACCGTACAAATCGCGTCCTGAATCCCTGGTCCGGATCGTACTCGTCGGGTCGTACGTCATGTGTACGAGTCGTACGGTTCACAGTTTCAGCCTTGCAATACGTACGGATCGCGACGATTCAGACGGATTAACAGAATGCGGATCGTACTACTCGACTCGGACGGACGGTTACGATTCGTACTGAAAGGGCTCCGGATACGAATCGTACGGACGTTTTTTTAGGAGGATCGAAATCGACTCCAAAGTCTCCATTTAAAAATACCAAGCATTCATTGTGACTAGGCGTAAACAGGGGCATCTGTGCTAAACCCTTTTGATATTTCTTTTGCCAGAGAGCTTGCAATGGAAAAACACATTTCCATTGCATTTCACACATAGTTCAAACATGGAAAGCCCCTACGTTTGGTGTTTGTCATGGTATTCACTATGTAAAACCCTTTCTTTTTGTATTTAATAGAGTGTTCACAATATGAAGCTCCTTGCAATTGGTTTTGTCAGTGAGTTCAGAGTGTAAAACCACTTCCTATTGCATTTGTCAGTGAGTTCACAGTGTAAATCACGTTTCTGTGGTGTTTGGCCAAGCCAGTAATCTAAAACTCCTTCCTATTGCATTTGACAGGAAGTTCCCTATGTAACTTCCTTTCCTATTGTATTAGCGAAATACATATTAGGTGGTCCCAGGACAATCAGAAATTATTAGCATACATTTTGCCAATGTAGAATCAAAGTATACATTGGCATACACATTGACTTTCCTTCTGTAGACACTAAGCTTTTGTGGCCAGACCGTAAAGGGATATGTACTATACCCCTCTTCTACTGCATGTATAAGAGAGTTTGCACTGTAAAAACCTTTCCTATTGAGTTTGTCTCATAGTACAAAATGTAAAAAGCCATTCCTATTGTATTTCCAAAAGACTTTAATATGAAAATACCTTTCCAATTCTTTTGACAGAGATTTCACAATGTAAAACTCATTTCTATTGTATTTGCCAAAAGGTTAAAAATGTAAAGCCTATTCCTTTGGTGTTTGTCATGAAGGTGATCTTTCAAACTCCTTACTAATTTACAACACAAATCCCTTACTGTTGCATTTGTCAGAGTTTACAATGTAAAACATCTTCCTATTGCATTCCTCAGAGGGTTCACAATGTATATTTTTATTTCATTATAAAGTTTTATATAGCACCAGCATGACCCTTGAGAGTGTCAGAGTGCGTGCTTTACAAGTGGTCAAGAAAGAAAAACAGGTAGATCAAAACAACAACATAAAAACATATTCGAGACAAGTACATGATGTAGTTACTCCCAAAGTAAGGGATGATACCCCCAAAAGGACCAAGCTGACATATCGACAAACAAGGATAAAAAAGTGAGTATTAAACATGAGTGTAGACACTGCACCAGATCGTGGCCCTGTGCGTACAGTTTGTGGTTTCTAGGTCAAAATTTAGTTTATTAATAGCATTTTGACCCCTTTTTTAAATGATGCAGATGAGGGGATCAGTCTGTTTTCAGGACGTAGGGAGTTCCAAATTCTTGTGTTAATACCCGAGAAGGCCTGGCAGCAAGTTTTTTTGTATGAAATTTCTTAAGTTTCAACAGTAAAGTGCTGGTCTTCTAGAGGATCTGCAACCACCATATATCTCAAGTTATTCTGCAAGATATCTTGGGGTTTTGAAGTGTAGGGCTTTATGAGTCATGCAGGCAATGTTTAACTGTATCATTGCTTCATAAGGGAGCCAGTTTTGAGATTTCAGATTAGGAGTGATGTGATTGTATCTTTTTTTCCTGTGATGAGCCTTGCAGCAGAGTTAAGAGGGGCCCGTAGTGGTGCCAGCTTATATCGATGTGGGCCACAAGATAGTTGAGCTTCCATAATCCAACCTGGAATTCACTAGGGCTTGAGCAGCTGACTTGAAGACATTGGGGGGAGGAAGGGTTTTATTTTTCGTAAGATTTTCAATTGGAAGTTCACTCCTTTGGTGGCTTAACTAATATGCTCCTGCATGTTTAGGTTCTTGTCTAGGTTTATTCCGAGTGATCTTATGGAATTAATAACATGTGGTATGCAGGTAAGATGCTCAGGTGCTTCATCAATTCTTCAATATCTGGTGACTGGGTGGGGATATTAAGAGGAATTCCATTATGAAAGCATTTAGATTGAGATGGTTGCAGGCACTGTTTCCTGTAATTTGCAGGGGCATGCGCACCTTTGTCACTCCAAGTGTGCAGTGTCCTGTGTGAAGCACGCACACACAGCACCTTTGTAAGGACTGTTCAGGCCACCGCTTTTAAAACACAAGCGGTAGGACCACCCATGAAGAGAACACGAGCGGAAGGCAAGTTCGTCAGCAAATGGCTCATGATCTTGCTGCATTTCTTTTGTTTAAAAGGGCGCGGCTGTGGGGCAGATTGTGTGCCTTTTAAAAGTATTCATGTTAATCACAGCACCCGTCATGCGCTGCAATTAACTTGAATACTTTCATAATGGCACACAATCTGCTCCGCAGCCATGCCCTATTAACAAATCGAAGGCAGCAAGCCTACAAGCACTACATGTGCTTTCAGCTGATTCTGAAAGCACGCGCCATGCTTGTAGACTTGTTGCATTTCATTTGCTAACAGACCTGGGCAGATTGTGTGCCTCGATCTATTAACAAAAGGAACGCAGCAAGTCTACAAGCACGACATGGGCTTTCAGAATCACCTGAAAGCACATGTTGTGCTTGTAGACTTGCTGAATTTCTTTTGTTAATAGGGTGCAGCTGTGGGGTCAGGTCCAGCTCTAGGGTGGTGTGTCTGGTGCCAGTGCACCAGGTGCTGACTTCGGGTGGGGGTGCCGTGTTTGCAGGTATATAAGAACCCGCTGCTACGTTCCTTGCTGCCAGCATTTTTCAGTCAATAATAAATATGTCAAGTTAACTCTGGTTATTAAGGTTTTGTCTGGAGAGAGAACAGTTTTCTCTATAAGAAGATTTAAGGTAGCACAGAGGGTGAATATTCCTGCTGCAAAGAACGTGTACCATGCATATAACAAAGTGCATAGAATGAAAATAGGTTAGTGTGTTACTACTTTTGTCAGAGGAGTCATTTTGTTACTTGCAGTTCATAAGTTAAAATCCTAATATATAACAGTAAACTATTAACTGTCATCAAAACATTTGATGCATACTGCAAGGTGTAGATTAGATGTTACGATGTTTTACCGATCCATTCATTATCCTTCTGATGCAAAAAGGGTTCATTTGGCAATTTGTATTAAAGAGAACCTCCAACCATTGTGATACATTTCAAATTCCAAGTTTGTGCTTCTCCAGACCAAGCACTCTTACTGCCTACCAGTATGGATGGCGTGACTCATGCACCTTGCATTCCTCAGTCTTAGGTAACATTTCTAATACACTGATTTACATACCAATGAGTGATTGTCTCTATTAAATGTGTGTGCATTGTAAAGTGCTCTGACACCCTACACTGGTATGAGTGGTGCTATAAAATAAACTAAATGCATCAGGGAGAGAGTGGTAATGGAGACTTGAGGGGGACTGTTAAAGGGTGTTAGTGAGGGAATCCATGGCAGAGGTGGTCATTGGGGGGAGGCGCCAACAAACATTGTTGCACAGGGCGCCACCAGCACAGTTACGTTCCTGTCACACATAGACTTTACACTGCCGCACACAGAGGAACCAATTTAGAGGGAACATTGGTTGCAGGTCAACCACATTTGGGTTTTTGAAGAGTTATGTTGAGAGGCTTGATATCTTCTGCGGAAGAGATTTTCAGGTATAGTTGGGTGTAGTTGCATACATGTGATAATTGATGTTAGATATTTCAGAATTTCAGTTAAAGGCTTGTTAAACAGCTTGAATAGAGTGGGTGAGAGTCTGGACCCTTGTAGGACACCTAATGTGACCAGCGTGGAGTTAGACAGGTACTGATTAACCTTGATTCTTTGCACTCTGTTCTGGGGAGACAAGACAAACCAGTTAAGGATGGAACCTGAAAGCCCACTCCTGAATTCTAGTAGGTCCAGGAGGCTGTCTTGTTTGTATCAGAAGCTGATGAGAGGTCAAGAAGGATTAGAAGGCAAGATTCGTTCTGATCCAGCAATTTTTATCACAGTCTGAAATATTGCTTTAAAGTAGGGAGACATTCTCTATGTTGTTTTAAAATTTGAATATAGATGTTTTCATTTCACTGAAGAAGTTAGGTGGCATATGGTCTCTAAAGTTGTTTGAAGGTTTCAGTGCTGTTAGAATAATGAGAATGTCGATTTCATCAAAGGTTTTAAATATGTTCCATAAAGCGTTGTTTTTTTTGGGGGGGTGCCCTGGGAGAGAAGGGGGCTCTTCAATCTGGGATAGGGGGCTGAGATGTGGTGTGACCAGGAGGTGTTCCAATGCTGACTGAAAATCGCTATCAATCTTTTTTTATCTTTTCCTGGAAGAAGGAGGCACATTTATCTCAATTTGGCTATGGAGTGGACCCAGTTGGGAAAGAGTTGTGTTGGCTATTAGATTATAGTTTGACTAGATCCTGTCTATGGTGTTTGTGAAGGAGTTAACAAAGTAAAACTCCTTTCTCTTTTATTTGACAAAGTGTACACAATATGTAAGGTTGTTGGCAAGCAGTTCAATGTAAACCACCTTCCAATAATAATTGACAGAGAGTTCCCAATGTAAAACTCCTTCCTACTTTATTGGTCGCCATGCAAAGCTCCTTCCTACAGTATTTGACCTGGGGTCTGCATTAGTAAATGCTTGTCTTCTGGAATTAACAGAGTGTATTAACAATTCACCCATAAGGCCTACCACATTTAACATATCCTTTTCACAATAAATAATTCAGGCCTTTTGCCTTTGTCATACATTTTTCCAATAAACAGATCAGACTAATAATAATATTTGATATACCTTTTCCCAATGAAACAATCAAGCCTACAGCCTTCATCACTGAATTGTTACCATAACCAACTCACGCCTACCGCAATGAGCATAATCTGTGCAATACACGCATTATTTTTCAACAGAAACAATACATTTCCCCATCAAATCCATTAAGGAAGAAAAACAACACGTTGGTGAAGTCAAATCCCCTCTCTAAGGTGTGCTTTGTAAAGCTCTTTTTCAAATAATCACATAAGATCTGGCAACAGTGATGGTGTCAAGACAAGTCAAAAATGTATATTAGACACTCACAAAGTTAGTGCTTTGCAATGAGAAGTGTGAACTCCCCTAAATTCATAGGTGTGTGTTTCCAGACAAATGAGGGAATGCTTTTGTCCATGTGTCTTCTTCATACTATAGAAGCAAGCACACGCTTAACGATGCCATTGAGGGACAAGAGATCATTAATCCAGTATTGAGGTGGCACATACATAAAGGGTCCAGCTACCGTCAATCACGCCACAGCTATAGAAATGCTGTCTCAGACTATTTTGCACAGTATGCCTTTCACTTACAGCCAGGTTGAAAAAAACTCCTAAAGAGACAGTTGCAGGGCAGCAGTTGCTGTGCTGCCAGTGTCTGAGTAGGGGCAACTTGCACCTGATACCCTGAGGTGGTGCTTGAACATGCCTTCAAGAGTCAGAGGGAGAATTATGCACAGACACATCGATGGGTAGAAATACTACTGCTTCCTGTTACTTTCCTTTGCTGTCTACGCTGAATATTCGATCTCAGAGGTTAGTACATGCATTGGAGACACTCCTTTTAGGTTTGATCTTAAAGATAGTGATTGATATCTCCATTAAAGTTAACACGTTGGTGTTCTCCCTGAAATGGCTAGTGGCAATGCAATAAGCTTTTCCGTGTGATTGTCGGAAACATGAAGAAACACGGCCATCCAGGAAAAAGAAAAATCCTCTACCAGCTTTGGATAGTAGAAGCTCCCTTTGCACTGTACAAGAATATAAAAAGAACAGAACTCATCCACTAGAGTCTCATGAGGGGAAGATGCTAGGCACTCACAGGAGTATAGATGGAGGAGAATCACAGACACATTCTCCTTCTTTCCTGTAAGTAGAGAGCAGCCTCTCAAAACACCCTCCTTCTCTTGCAACCCACATACCCTTCTTCTCAACAGTCACCATGGACAGGGAAGGAATGCCTTGTCTTATGAAGTGGAATCAAATGAGCAGGATGTGGGAGAAGAGGCTTTGGCTTGTGCATCAATAAATAATGGATGGCCTCCAGTCTTTCTTTTCTCTCTGCAAAGAAGCTCGAGAGGGAGCAGAATCAGGATTGAAGAGGAAGAGTAGATTTGCCTGCTGACGTCTTAAGAGGAGAAGCTTATATCACCATGTAATAGGAATGAGACTATGTACACAGTCTATCCTGCACCCATAAGACACAGGGAAGGTCCTATTGATTTGACATCACATGATCTTAAGAGCAATTGCCTTTCTGAGTGCCAGCTGCCTTCCTAGTTGGTGTCTTGTTCACACCAATGGACTCCAGATTCCATTTATGGTGAGGCATTGTGAAAATCTCTGTAGACTCACTCTTCCTTGACCCTGCACATTTGTTTCCCTAACTGGGAGGTTTTCCTTTTATGACCCCTGTACACAGGGGCCCCATGAGCTCGAGTTTCCTGACCCTTTTCTTGGGTAATGTCTCAGTCCATCTAGTGGGCCCTTGTCAAATCTATCTCATGATGCATCTCACACACCCCTATCTTCTGGGAAGGAATATTGTATTAATTATGGGAACTCATTTCTTTTGCATTCCTCGTGTTTTTTCAATGACTACACCAGGTGTGGGAGCTCAGACTATGAACCTTAACTAGCGAATTTCCTATCTTTTTTAGACATCGTGGTGTTGCAACCATTGGACCCCTTACAAACGTAGCTCCCCTTTCACTTGAATTTTATTGGGATTCCCTTTTTTTTTAGTTACAGCACCTATGATGTTTGAGCCTCATTGAGATTATGCCTTTGTTTGCTATTTTCCCATCACCCAGCACAAGAAGTGTCATGACTGGTTTCCTACCAAAACTGTCTTAAACAGTTGTCAAACGAGAGGGTGTCAGTTGCCTTTATTCATCTACACAGGCAGGTCACTGGATTTTGCATCATCAATTTGCATAGAAAGTGACATCGCTGCTTTCTTATCAAAATCGTTGTGGAAAAAAGAAGACAAGCAATAGGTCGTCCTTTCCCATTATCCATCTGCATAGGAAGTGCTACCACTCGATTACTCATCATCCATATGTATAAGAAGTGCCCTCACTGGTTTTCCCTTCATCCATCTTCACAGCAAGTGACTTCACTGGTTTTCCACCAAAACTGTCTTTAAAAGGCAAGAGGACTTGAATTCCTATCATACATGTGCACAGCAAGCAACATCACAGGATTTCCCTGTAGTAACAACAAGGTGATGGAAGGAATGGTCAAATTAGTATGAGCCACTTGCAGTTACTAGGACTGCATTCCAGAGATAAAGGTCTACCTTATGCAAATCAGTACAGATTCTGTTCCTCCTGCAACAGTCCATCTCATGTTGCTATACAGGGGCCCCTCAAGAAGGGACCACAAGTTTTGTCCTAGTTGGGGCTAAACAGTAAGGTGTGGCTTGCGTACTGTGACACTGTGAGCACAGGATCCATGTTTGGGCATACTGTGCACTTATAGCATCAACTGCACAACAACAACAAGGTAATGGAAGAAATGCTGGAAATAATCTCAGCTACAGGCAATCAACTTGTTTCTCATGGCAACAGTCTATCCCAAAAAGCTAGGTGATGACCACTCCAGAAGGCACCGCAAGCAACCACGGACCAGTCTTGTCCTAGTGGAAGTTCATCAGAAGGGTGCAGCTTGAGTCCAATTGCACTATGAGAATAGAGCTCAGTCCAAGCTAAGGTAGCATGATGTGCAGAATAAAAATGGGGGCAGAGTATCTACAAGTTATGTTATGTTAGGTTCTGTTATGTTATGTTATGTATCTTACAGCAAAGGGGTGTCCTGGCACTAATAACAGTCAGAAGGGGAGGACCACCAGAAAAGGTATAGGAACCTACAGTGAAGGGAAAAGATGAGTCTTAGTTGCCCTATGGAATGCCAAATAATTGTTTAGGCTGCGAATGGACAGTGGGAGAGAGTTTCAAAGTTTGACCGCCACTGTGCAAAAGGCACATACCCCAGTGCGTGATCTCCTTACCCTAGGAACCACCGCCAAGTGTTTGCCCATATAACGAAGTTGTCCGGGAGGACTGTAGGGCGAGAGCAGAGTGGCCAGAATGAAGACTTCAGGATCTTAAAAGAGATGCAAAGAGATTTGAATTCCACACGTCTGGCCACCAGCAACCAATGTAGTCGGCGGATGGCGGCAGAAGTAGAGCAAGCCCTCAGGAAGCCAAGGAGGGTTCTGGCCGCCGCATTCTGAACTCTCTGTAATCTTAGGATCTCTGACTTGTTGGTCCCCAAGTAGAGCGAGTTGGTATAATCCAATCTCGACAGGATGGCAGCCTGGATGATGACGTGCCGAGTAGATGGATCAAAATAACCTACAATGGTTTTAGCCCACTCAGAATACCCGCCACTTTCTTGGTTTGGGCCTGAGAGCTGAGAGCGGAGTCAACCGAAACACCCAGATTCTTTACTATCTGTTTGGGGGTGGGGACACAGCCCAAGGTAGTAGGCCACCAATGCTCACTCCACAGCTTACCATCCCGCCATCCCACCATCCTGAAGCAAGAGGATTTCAGTCTTGCTTGCGTTGAGCTGCAGAAGAGATGGCAGACATCCACTCTGAGAAGACTATAAGATTACTCCGAAACATGCAGGCATCCTGGGCTGAGTTAACAGAAAGTGCCACTACCTACCGAGTATCGTTGGCGTATGATACCAGTGTCAGGCCTCTGCTCCTAGTCACCGTTGCTAAGGGTTGAACGTACAGATTGAACAGCATAGGGCTCAATGCTGAGCCCTGTGGCACCCCTTGTTGAATAGTAAGGATCCGAGAGGAGAAAGGGAGAGCCGACACCTGAAAGTGTCTGAGAATAATTCAAGCATTCCAGCTATAACTTTTTTTCATACTTCAGTGTGATGTCTTGTTATGTTGTTCTACACTTGAGCTGCCTGTGGAAAGCGCCGGGACACTCTTTTTGAGTAGCCGAGCGCTATACAAACGCAATTTAACATAACATAACATAACATAACATAACATGTTCTAAGTATGACAGTTGTGCTAAGATGCAAGTCCTGTGTTCACTATGCCACTGGCACCAAGCCACGCCCAACTGAAGAGCTCTTATCAGAGCAAAACCAGTCTTGGGATGCTTTTCTTCTGGTTCATGGAGGACCTAGCTTGGCAGTTCTGGATGGACTGTTCCTATTGGAGTAGGGGGCAAGACTGATTTACATATGGCTGTGTCCAACCCAAACCGAGGTAGCATGGTGTGCAAAATAGCAATGGACTAGGATGTGTTCAGAAAAATTACCAGTGGGACATCACTGGATTCCCACCAAAAATCTTTATAAGAAGCCAAACAATAAAACTTCGTTTCCCACTATCCATTTGCACAGAATGTGACACAACAGCATTTCCCAACACCCATCTTCTGCATAGGAAGTGGCATCCCTGAATTTCCCATCATCCATCTGTGCAGGAAGTGACATCACTTCTTGCCTTCTCCCTACTTCAGTCAACTTTTCAGAGCATCCCTTTGCCAGGTGTTCTCAGAAGATGACAGACACAGACAAGAGCACTGACTGGTTGGGCCTGTTAGGGCCAGAAAAGGCCTTGGGCATGAACCCCTGTTCCTCTGAAACGTACAAGGTAAGAGAAAAATCATGTGCATCACCTATCATCCCATACTGCAAACCCCTACAATCACTCCCAGATCTAGATGACCCAGACACTCAGAGTGTTGCACCGCAGACCCTGACTTGTCCCACGGTGAGTCTGCTTCTTCCTCGTTGACCGCAATACAACCTGTGGACCTTCCCTCTTTTCTTCGGGCACATCATGGTGCTGTGCGGCAGCCCGCTGTTGCCGTTTTGGCATCACAGGTGCATCCCGCGGTGCCTGCTTTATTTCTGTTTTCAAGCTTCAGTTTTTAACTTGTGCACGGTCATGCAGTAACCCATGTCAAAGTACACGAATTGAGGTGAGGAGTACAAAACCTGGACCAGAAATATATATGATCTCAACATAGAAACTGGTTTTGGTTCTGTACACTTTATCTATATCTCAAGGACATCATAGGGAAGGATTCTGCAGTATAGTGGCATTAGTCTTGGAGGATAGGTGGCATCTAAGTATCCCTCCCAGATCTTTTTTTTCAAAATAGCCAAACTCCAGTTTACTTCCACTGGCATGATAGATTATCTGATGCCACATTTCCAATACTGAGTTCTGCTCATCATTGAAAATGTTCTTATAGTGTAAAGATTACCCCTTGTGTTCCTTTGTTTAATGTGTGTTGGAGCATTTGTGATGTGATGTACTGGAGTCACTGTAGGTTTTCAGCTATCATTCTTTATAATAAATCTTTTAATGTAGCTCAATAGCATTTTAAGCCTGTGCTAGTGCACATTATGGCCCAAAGATCTATTACAAATGGACCTTTCATGGGCAAACTGATAAAAGAAGCAGCATTCACCCAGATGTAACAATTCATTGAAGACAACTCCATACTTTGATGCACTACGTCTCTTGGACCTTTCAGCTGCCTTGGACAAAGTTGATCATGATACTCAAATCCAAAGACTCTATAGAGTCAGCATAGACGGGACTGGTCTCGATTGGATACCAAAGGAGCCTGTTGCTGTGGGACTTACTGTCCAAACCGGTTATCCACTTGCCTGCCTTTTTCCCAGGGAGAGGAGGGGCCACGGCTAACAGCAAACCTGTGCTGCGCTTTTTTTTAAGCACCCACCACCTCCCACAGTGCGGGATACCAAAGGAGCTTATTGCTGTGGGACTCACTGTTCCAGCCTGTTTTCTACTTGCCTGCCTTTTGCCCAGGGAAAGGAGGGACCTTGGCTAACAGCAAACCCTTGCTGCATGCTTTTAAGCGCCCACCATCTCTCACGGCGCTGGATACTGAAAGAGCTTATAGCTGTGGGACTCACTGTCCCAGCCTGGTTTCTACTTGCCTGCCTTTTGCCCAGGGAGAGGAGGGAGAGGAGGACCGCTGACAGCAAGCCCAAGCCGCGTGCTTTGAAGCGCCCATCACCTTTCCTGTCACAGGATACCAAAGGCGCTTGATGCTGTGAGACTCACTGTCCAAGCCTGCTTTCGACTCACCTGTCTTTCACCTAAGGAAAGGAGAGGCCACTGTTGACAGCAATGCATGCTCTCAAGCGCCCACCACCTCCTGTGGCACAGGACATGTATGGGACACACCCGGGCATCTGCCCGAGTAAAGACTTGCTCAAGAGCTGGCCCATCATTACCCGCAGCAGCCGGAAGAGTCCTGTTTTTATCTGAAATTTTGTGGCCTGTTCCTCAGTCAACTCGGGGAGCCTTCTTTCCTCCTTTACAACTATGGGGAGAAGGGAAATTGCATCAGGTGCCTCAGGGGGAAATGATAGCCTCCATTGACCCTTTCAAGTTCATGCAGCAGGCGTTCTATCGAAGGAGACTGAACTCATAGAAAGATGCCTCTCGTTGAAGGAGGTAAGGGGTAACGCGCTTGTTTCTGAGGGTTTGGCCAATCCCACGGGGACAAATGAATGTTTAGTTGGTCACCAACCGCTTGCCTTCCCACTAAGGCTTGACAGTGTCTGTTTTCCCCATGCTGATAATTCATCTTGTACGGAAACCCCAGTGAAAAACAATAAGGGCAGAATCCTACACAAGAAGGGTACATTAGATTGTAATGGGACCAAAGTAAAGCAGGACAATGTCAAGCGACTGTTGACTTCCTACAACATGGAAGAACTGTGCACCAGGATAAGACGTATGGTCAAACCATATCTAAAGGCTGCACATGACCGTCTTGATTCCATAGAGAAAAATGTGTCTAAAATACTTAAGACCTGATTTAGATATCGGCGGACGGATTACTCAGTCACAACTGGGATGGATCCCATTTGCCGAAAAATATATGCCATAATATCCTATGGGATATAGATTTCTGCAGATGGGATATAGTAACCCTTCTGCCAATATCTAAATCAGGCCCTTAGTCTTGTTAAAACTAACTCTACTCGTGAGGTGCTCCTGGTCACCTCGCATTCTTCTAGAATTCCAGTAATTTGGGTAGCAAGGCCCATGACATTAAGTCCATCCAACCCATTGTCCCTCTGGTTGCGATTTGAGGGGCAGGGCGGCTACTCAGACACATGAGCCCACAGTCTCTACTCTCCCCTCCCCCCGCAATCAGTACCAGTTTTGCTTTCTAGACAAGTAGGTGGTGAGGAGAAGCGGAGTTTCTAAGACAGGTACGGAATTTAGGGAGATGAGCAAAGGAATCCTTGGTACAGACTTTCAAGTGTTAAATCTTCCCCTGGCAGCATACCCTTATGTCTTTATCTTAGCAAATGTTCCTAGTCTCAAACCGGCTCAGACCAAGACTACAGGCCAGTTTCATGTTTATTTATTTGTTTGATTAATTAAAATCTTACAAAATGGATATAAAATGTTTTTATACAATACTTAAATATTGATGCATCGCTTATATTCAAATACTTCTCATAAAACAATAAAAAGTACTCTGACCCATTAAAATTATTCCATTAATCATCTTGAGAGTAGTTACACAAAATTCAAACACAAGCGTCCAACTTTTTCTTGGCCAATATAAGAAATTTCACAAATGCTGAATTAATTGCTAGGTCTTCGGGATCTAAGCTTGCCATAAGAGCCTATCTACAGGTCCTTATACAACGTTCATTAAATAGTTTCTTAAGTACAGTTTTTCATTCGACTTCCAAGTTCGGGCAAAGGCACATTAGGTGTATGATGTTTTCTTGACCCGATTTACAAAGCGTACACGCCCCGAATTCTTCAGGTCTTTTCCAAGGTGCCAAATGACATGAGCCTGGAAAGATACCAAACCTAGCATTCATAAAGATTTGTTTATTTCTTTTTGGTCAATGATGTTTCCAAATAGGTTTGGATCTTCTTTTTCTTAAAACTATTTAATATTGGCCACGCGATGGTGTCTTTTAGTGAAATTATCTTTGTCCTTTATCAAAGAAAGATAGTCCGTGATTTTGTTTACTGTCTTTTTGAAGCTCTCCTGTTTGGCTGTGTTGTTCCAAATAGAAGCTAAACCATAGTCCTTGATTGCAGATTTTAAATAGGCGAAAATAGTTAGGGAAAGTTTGGTTCTTACTTCTTGCCAAAGAAGGCGGGACATTTTGTTGTCATAATCATTTTTTATTCTGTTCCACGCCTTCATTATGTTTCCTTTTCTTGCACAAGATTGGTCGTTTAGACCAAATTCCAACCTTACTTGTGATTGTGAGGCATTCTTAGGGAGTGAAAATAAATGACGATAGGTTTTTGCTACCGAAGTATTTATAATCTCTGTATCGCTCCCATTGAGCACCTCACTCCCATATGTTAGGGAAGGCAATAGTTTAGCTGATATTGATTTTAATAGTGGGCGATAAGACAAATCTCCAATGGATTTCTGGATAGATCTAAATGCGGCGGTAATGGAGTTCGCTTTCCTTGTAATTTCACTTTTCTGATGAACGAATTTTCCATTATCACAGTAAGTTACTCCCAAGTATTTGTAATCATTTACTTAATTACTTGTTCCAGTTTTTTACCTTCCAAAAACCAGGTATGCGCATGCTTTAATCGAACATTTTTGGTGATTACCATCATTTTAATCTTTGCATCATTAATGTGCATACCGTTTTCCTTGGAGTATTTAGATATGCCGTTGATCAGTCGTTGCATCCCCACCTTTGTATAACTCATTAGAACAACATCATCCGCATATAGCAGGTTTGATATCGGAGTTTGAGCCAGCCTTGGTGGGTTGGCATTGATATCATTAAGGTCAGAGGTGAGATCGGATAAAAATAAGTTAAAAAGTAGGGGAGCTAACACACAGCCCTGTTTAAGCCCATTCGATGTTGGAATAATTTTAGTTACCGTTGAGCCATTACCCATCCTCACTCTAACCCAGGTATCAGAATGCAAAAGTAACTACAGGCCAGTTGATTTTAAAAATTCTACACTGGTTAATGAAATTCAGAGCTTATGACCACCTCAAACTTGAACATATTTTGATGGCAAGGAGGGTTGATTGGGTAGGGCCAACTCTTAAAACAATCCAGTGACTGTATAGTGGTCCAATTTAACAATCCAAGAATTGTTTCAACTCCCTTACAGCAACCTCCATCTCTTATTTCACATGTTTCCCAAATACCTGTCCTCCCATTTGGGTATTTCTATTAACTGCACAAACCCTCCCATCCCTAGTGCAGGAAGACCAATCTTTAGAGACTACAACGTGCAAGACTGTGTTTCTGATCCTGCTGGAGTGGTGCTGAGCAATAAATGTACACCCTTGCAAGGGTTGGAGGGGTCTGATTGACTGGATACTCTACCGGAAGTGGAGTTTCCTGATAACAAACATGGGGATATACAGACTTATATGGAGGCAGATGTCAAAGTTATTGTTAACACCTTCGAGCCAGTTAAGGCCTTAAAGTGGAAAATTGTAAGACAGAGGAAAAAGCTAGGCGATCAAGACTGGATCAAGCTAGTGGCTAGAAATCATGTGGTATGCTCACAAGAAACCAGGGAGTACGAGTCAAGTTAGTTAGGTTCTCTACATATCAACCTCTAGCCCTATCGTCAAATGCCAGTAGACCTAAAAGTGGCCTACTCCCACTAATCGCAAACACTTTTTTGGCGAGGTCATTAAGTTTTATAGTGATTCCCCCTATTTCTACTGCCTTGTGTGTGACGTTGCAGGGATTAGGATATGTTAATCGTTAATTATTATACCTGGGCCTGAGTCCTCCTCTTCAAAACCACTCATTACAGATATTGAGTTTATAAAAAGGAGTCTAAAAGAGCCAGCCACATTTGTAGCACTATTTTAAGAACTAACAGAAGAACCTGCAAACCTCAGATGTCTTTTAAATATTAACTGCCATTTTTTCCAATAATGATAACAAACCCAGGATGAGCTAATTATCTGTTGCCCTTCTGTTGGACATCGAAATCCGCTGGGTACCTGCTGCCTATTTCCTGTTCCTAAACCCTGCTGTATGCGCTGACCCCGTTCTCACGCCCCACCCCCACCACCATTGTTTGCTTCCAGTACCTGCATAATGGTTGAAGCCCTGCTCCAGCGCAGATCACAGAACTGGACGGTACTAAAATCCGGCAAGTAGCTTAGAAATGTGCATAACTATAGGTCTGGGCAATAATTGATTCAGTAACTTACCGGCGGGGGGGACTCTAATGTGACTTTGATCATTAATTAAGAGGAAACATTTGAAACATTCACAATGCAAACAACATTCAAGAGGCTATCTGAGGCTTTTGTGTAATTGGCCCTTAAATGAGGATACATTCCATCAAATATTTGATCATAGTCTCAGGTAGCAAAGGATGCGTTGGGAAAAATGCTTCTCATAGTGTTAGAAGGAATTGGACAAACGCAAATGGGCGCTGTAGTAGGAATGTGAGAGAAAATCAGAAGGCCATAATCTGGGGAGATTCTGTTGGACAGAACTGTTAGCATAATGGTTCCAGGGCTCCTGCTAATCCTCTGTACATGCATCACTGGCATAAGACGGTGGGATCCTAAACAAGGATAACTATTTAGAACAAACAATCAATCATGATGCACTGTATTGATTTTCTGTCACAGCAAAAAGGTATTGGCTGCCTTACAATAAGGGAAGCTAAAATATATAGCCACCTCCTTGGTACAAAAATTGTATACGTTATTTTAGCAATCAATCAATCAATCAATCAATCAGTGAATTTGTAAAGCACGCTACTTACCCTTGAGGGTCTCAAGGCTCTGAGGGGTTGGGGGTGCTGCTACTGCTCAAAGAGCCAGGTCTTGAGGAGCCTTCTGAAGGTGAGCAGGTCCTGTGTCTGCCGTAGATGGGTGGGGAGGGTGTTCCAGGATTTTGCAGCGAGGAATGAGAAGGATCTGCTGCCAGAGGTCGTTCGTTGGATGCGCGGGACGGCGGCAAGGGCCAGGCTGGCGGAGCGGCGCTGGCTGGCGGGGGTGTAGAAGTTGAGTCTGTCATTCAGGTATGCTGGTCCGGTGTTGTGGCGTGCAATAGGAAAACATATGCATCCCATGATGTCCTTTGCAGTTTTTATGTGTGTGAACCACATATGGCTTGAGCAGTTCTCACACTCGTCGCTGATGGTTCAGTAAGGCAACAGCCCAGCTGCTGGATTCTGTTAGATATTTGTGTCATTGCAGGAGAGTGCACAAGAAATTTGAAACAGTTAATGTAAAAAAATCTCGGGGCAGATTTACAAGCTCCTTGCGCCACTGGTGTGCCAATTTTTGTGTTGTACCGGTGGCGCATTTTACTGCTCCATATTAACCAGGACAGGAAAAGCCACCCTGCGTGACTTTTCCTGTCCTTGTAAATATGGCCCCTTTACATGCAACTCTTTGCGTGAAAGTAGCATTCCATGGGTGTTGCTGTGGTTGTTTCCATGCAACACCCATGGAACCAGACACATTTCCAGATTTACGAGGAATCGTAAACCTGGAAATGCGTCAAAATGCTCTGCCTCCCCAGGGGAGGCGTAGGGAGGCGCAACAAGGGAAATGTTTTCATTTCTTCAGGGGACAGATTTAGAAGCAGGCCCCTTTGGCTGCGCCACGTGTCAGCACTTTCAAAGCACAGGAATGCGACATGCTTACAATCATATGTTGCATTCCTGTGATCTCCCCTGCGCTGGTGCACAAAACAGCTGCCATGCGCCGGCACCCTTCCACCATGGTGCAAGGATGCCTGCATCATGGGGAGACTTTTTTGTGCAGGAAAGGGCCCCTTCCTGCACAAAAACAATCACTAAAGGCATTTTCCTCTTTCAATGTGTGCTGTAGAATGCAGCACACATTGATAGAGAAAAAAAGCGAGGAGAAATGAAAACATTTCTCCTCGTTGAGCCTCGCTACGCCACCCCTAGGGTGGCATAGCCTTTTGACACATTTCCAGGTTTATGATTCCTCGTAAATCTGGAAATGTGTCTGGTACCATGGGTGTTGCGTGGGAACACTCACAGCAACACCCATGGTACGCCCCTTTCACTCAAAGTGTTGCAGGTAAAGGGGCCGTATTCAGACGGACAGGAAAAGTCATGCAGGGTGGCCCTTCCTGCACCAAAACAATCTCCCCATGATGCAGGCATCCTTGCACCATGGTGCAAGCGTGCCTGCGCCGGAGCATGGCCACTGTTTGTGCGTGAGCACAGGGAAAGGCACAGAGATGCGACATATTGTTGTAAATATGTTGCATTCCTGTGCTTTGAAAGTGCTGCAGCGTGGCTCAGCCAAAGGGAGTGCGTTGCCACGCTACGGCACTTTCTTGTAAATCTGCCCCCTCATTTTATAACCACTTTACCAGAGACTCACTGTTTAAAGAACCGAGTTCTAAGTCTAGTTGCCAATATAGAGCTTACTACTGATTAGCTTTGCTTTTCTTTAGTCTTATATAGTGCGAACTCGACCCTAGGGTATCAGAGCACTAGTTGGGTACCAGATGGACACATTCATTTTAATAATCAGAGGGAATTTAAATAATTTGCCTGGAATCACAGGATGTTGACTGCCCCTGCCGAGACTCGAACTTCGGCTCTCCAGTTTCGAGGGCCACTGCTCTAGACGTTAAGCCAAGACGCAAAAGTACAAAAGCTTAAAAAAATGCAAATATGCAATACATATTCTAGACAAAATAGAATGCACAATTTTTTTTAAAGTAAACTATGATTTTTTCCATCTAATCGGAACTAAAGAAATATTCCAGCTCAGTAAACCCAAAGGGAAAGGGCACTAGAACTCATGCGCTGTACTTGAATGAATGCAGCACAAACAAGAGCCTTTTCCGCATAAGATACATTGAGTGCACGAAAGGTGTACACTAGGAAGTTCTGTCACAAGCTTACTTCAGGACATTTAAACAATGTCCAGGCCAGAAAGCCAGACAATGTTTTTCCAAAAGGCTGCACTCAAAGTGCAGGCACCCCAAAGTGCCAGACGTCACTCACATTCTAATCCTATCTGCAACACTCCAACGATGTGGAGAGATGAGCGCATTTTATTAACAATGATAGGAATAAGCTGTCATTTCCCATTGGAACGCAGCACTATGAAGAAGTGGTTGCCTGATAGGAACCTGGGGGCATATTATCAACAAATAGCGATATTTATCGCTAAGTAGGGTTAGCGGAAATGTTTTTATCACCGCGCATCACCGGATTTTATCGCTGAGATAACGTGCTATTAGCAACGTTTATCTCAAAAGCGATAACATTTCCGGCTATAGCGGCAAAATCCATGAATATCGCTGAGAATACAGCGATATTCACGCATTATCGCTAACAGGGTCTTAGCTAGTATATCCACCTCCCATTGGATATAATGGCTAAGAACTGGACTGAGCAGGCGTTAGTTTTTGGAGAATAGGCAATAGCAATGTTAACGACTGCTTTCAGTCGCTAACAGGTTGGGTACGCCCGCTGTGCATCTCATTAGCGATAAATATCGCTGACATGCAAAGCGGGCCCCAAACCGCTCGCTATCGCCTACAAGCTGTTGCAAACAAGCTGTTAGCAGTTGCTTGCTAATAGGACAATAGAATAATCGCCGCTTAGCGGCCGAAAACGGACGCTAAAGCGGCGATAATTTCCTATCGGCCCCCCTTGATAATATGCCCCCTGGTGCGCTCCCCTTCGCAATCCTGTCTTACATCCGAGGTGCCGTACCCAGATCCATTTCCCGTTTTATAACATTTTCCTTTCCCTTTCTTTTGATCCTATGCCCGATCTTCTGTTTCCATAGAGATAGCATCTTTGTCACAGTTATTATCCGTTGTTACTTTAAGAGATGTTATGTTATGTTGCACTTTATTTGTAGAGCGCACGTACACCGGGTTGGTTTCTTGGTGCTGCTCTAAAGGAAGATACTGAGGTGTTACTAGTATGCCTGTCTGAAAAGCCATGTTTTCAGGAGTTTGCGGAAGCTCATGAGGTCTGTGCAGGATCTGATCTCTAAAGGCAAGGAGTTCAAGTATTTGGGGCCTAACGTGGCGAACCTGGTCCCCCCGGCGCGTTTTAGCTTGGAAGGTGGTGTGATCAGGAGATGCATGTTGGACGATCGCAGGTTGTGATGGCACTATTTCACTGATGTATCCAACTTTTGCATGATTTCTCAAATACCAACTTCTCCTTCCTAGGTTCCACCAACAATTAAAGATTCTCTTAGTCTCCTTTAACTCTACCTTATTACCGCTTTAAATACATCAAATCTAACCTAGGCCGTTGACACAATATTTCTAAAACTGTTCTATCCACTTCCATTTGATTTGCACTACCTATTCATCTGGGGAACACATCAATATAGGGTTTTCTGTAAAAAAAAAATAAAAAAAATTGAAATGAAACAATAATAATGCTATTGTTGTATTTGTTTTCGCTAACAGTGCTATTGTTGTATATGGTGTCAATTTGTACACAACCACTCTTTTTCGCACAGCCTCTATCCTGCCTTCACCACTTTTGGACGCCATTTGCACGCCCTTGACTTCAGTAATCTAGTAATTTGCTTGCAAATGATAGACATTTTCATTAGAGTTTGTGTTACCTTTCCCACCCACCAGACACCGAACATTATCCTCCAATCAATCTTTGTCTACTGACCCAGTGGAGTATAAATTGCTCTGCAGGAAGATGTTCAAGACACAATGCTTAACCCTTGGAAATCTTTTTTTCATCAGCTTTCAATAATCCTGATGCAGACAAAAAATGAAATATAGCCACAAAGTAAGCGTGGCTGTTATACACAGATCACACTTGACTACTCACTCCTGTTTCCCCAGTCGTTTACCTTTTCTTAAAAACAGTGATAGATGCCTTTCATTAGAAATCATAGTCAGTCTTGGACCAGAGACAGCCAGCATGTTCACATGGTTGTCTCTGATTCCTAATGTTAAGGTGATTTGTAAAAACACCTCTGAAGAAGCACAAAATAATGTACCTGTTACGTATGTACTAATATCTCTGGTTTCAACTCTCATGACATCTTCACAGCACTGTGCCTTACGACCCATGTTACATCAGTTACTAGGAATAATTTTTACACCTCGGTTATTTTGGTTCCCTACTTTTTCTACTTCTGATACGCAGGTGTGAAGGTCTCTTCCTGAAAAAGTACTGTAAAGGTAGGTGTAGAAGTGTCCCTTTTCATTTTCTCTGCCACAGTTTGTGAGGTCACTTGGAGAAGCAGCATGGAATGGTTGTAACAGTAGTACTAGTGGTACTAGTCAATATCCCTTCCATGCAGAGCCTTCTACTAAAGTGCTGCCAGTCCTGTAAATGCCCTTTTCAGGGACTGTTCTGTATTCCCTCTACCACAGCCTGTCCATGCTGAAGTTCAAACAATCAGTCCTACACAGCATTTCCACCTAGATGTAGGTTCAGCTGGTAAGAAGAGGACACGCCAGCACAAAGTGATGTGCTCGCATACCAACATCAACTTACTCCCCACGGTGGAGGGCGGCATTATATTGCGGTGATAACATGCAGCCGCCATACACCGCCACCACAGAGACCATTTCTTCTATTTGCATTGTTAGGAGAGGGAGCAGGAGTCTAAAGGTCCTTGCAATGCCGCTGCTACAATGCATGTGCCCGATGCATCTGCCAGGGGACACTGCAATGAATGCACTGATATGCACTTTTTACCAGAAGCAGTGTCATCAACAGCAGCACAATTTTCATATCACCAACTTGCACTGATACTCTTGTCTCATAGCTGAAGGGTCACATCAACCACGGTTAAGGTGGAACAAGATGGTCCTTGCCTAGCAAGCTTTTATAGTATTATGTTATTATTATTATATGTATTATTTTTATTATTATTAATATTATTGTTTTTGCTCTTGGTGTTGTTATTATTGTTGTTGTTATTGTTATGGCTATTTTTAATAATATTACTGTTAACATTTTTGCTGATGTTAATAATGCTAATAATATTATAGTCTGCAGCATCACAGGTAGTTGTAATTCCATAATGCCACCACTTGGTGTGCTCTCCAATAGGCTAGTATATTTATCACAAATCCAGTGGAGCGGCAACATATAATCCAATTCCAACTTGTCTTTTTCCATTAAAGAGAAGGCTGAGCCCCGCACAGGACCAGAAGCTGAAAGGTTCAAGTGACCCAAGGGGGCTTCCCAGCTGGAAAGAGGGATTTGTGAAGAAGAGGTGATAAATATTCAGGATCCTTCCTGCCAGTGAAAGAATGACACCGACACTTCTGATTAATCAGTTTACTAAACGAATATGTCTTTCTGATAAATAGTGTTAATACACTTTCTAGAAGAAAATGGTGATCTTTGCCCTTCAGTGCATATCACTTCTTGCCTCTGACTGACCAGTGGCAGTAAACGGAATTCTCTAAAATGCAAAGTAAAAGCAAACACCTTAGACCATGAAAATAGAGGATGTAAGATATTTTCTTTTTTTATTTGGTATCGTTGTATATTTCCTCGGAGTAGGGTTGGGAGGATGCGATTTACTGCTGACATGGAAATTTGCAACAATTGTGTCTGAATGTATTGATAATAATACAACATCTCCATTGAGTGAAAAGTTCGCAACTAACAAAAATTAAAAATATACTCGCTGCATATAGGCCTGGTTGGTGGGGGAGGGGGTGGTTTGCTTCTATTTATGACAGCGGAACTGAGGAAATAACTTTTTATCGGTTGTCAAATTTCCTCTTGAGAAGAACTAATAAGACCCCCTAGTAACATTGCATGTGTTAGGTTCCCTTACTCCCCACTTGGCAAATCTTTGCGTTATTTTAGATTTCGGATTGTATAAGGTATCTTTACTTGAAAATATATATACAAATAATATAGCTGGCAACATTATTCAGAGTACAGCATGGGGCTTTATAGGCTGCTTCGGTAATAAAAGTTTCTTGCCTTAAAAACGACAATTCTACATCCTTTTTTCACCTATTGAAATCTCTGTATTTTGACTATTAACAACGTATCAGTTTACATAATGCATGTGTTGTACTTTCCTTTAAAAATGACGAATAAGTATGTCGTTTTTGAACTGTCCAATAAGTGGTGTATCTTGAACATATCAGGGATGTTAGAGTTTGGCAAAGAAAGAGAAAAAGTGTGGTACTGGCAACAATTTGTTTATGTTTTAATTTTTTCTTTTGTAGTGTTGCTGCTTTTCTGTTTGGTTTAGGTTGAAGGTTAAAGTGCTATGAAACTGACTGAAGCTACTGATGGCAAATTTCAAAAGATATAACACCCTTGACAGCTCTAAAAGCCCTGCACTTGCTTCTAAGTGGAAGCCAAGGTCAAATTCGCAACCTATGCATGGGGCATAGGGTGTGCTGCAGTAGGGGTCTTTGATGCCTCTTCTTGTCTAAATACAAACATGTGTCTTCTCAGTGGCACTTGCCTCCATTTAATTCATCCCAGACAGAGAAATGTTTAGATTTTCGCTGTCAGGATGACTAAATGAATGCTTACCCATTCCCAATATAAACATCTGCTTTTATTAATATGTCATCTCATTGAAATCCAAAGTTTATCAATGTTAAATAACTAAAACAGGATTCCACTAAATTTTCAAGTGTAACAAATGTGTGTGACATAGGTATACATCAACAGGCTCAAGTCAATCTTCAAAATGCTTATCTTTTTTGCAAAATTCGGCAAGAAATGTATTTGATGTTAGTACTACAGTGCAAAGACTACCGAAACACCCACAATTGACCAAGCGTGTATTTGGTGATATCATGTAGGGTTAAACTATGTGAAATATCTGAGTATATATGAAATGTGCTTTAAGCTAACAATTACAATAGAAATGTTTTCAGCTATGTTCTTATAAGTGATGTTAATAAACAACTGCTGGGTTTTAAACATTAGGGAGATAGCAAAATCGACTCTTTGAAATTTGTATTACTATTTTAACTTTAAAATGCATTCCATCCTGTGGAATCTACTAAGCAAAGTTAACTTGATTTGAATATATGTGTGGTTATCCAAAGCTCTAATAATGTGTTATTGGTAGCCTACGCAAACTATATTTCTCTGGCCGCCGCTCAGGCCCACTTTGGAAAGTTAAAAAGTATGCGCATATATCGATATATTTGTTTGTTTTCACAATCCATTGTATATATCATGCTCTTATGTACGCATACTTTGTGAGTACTTAATACATGTATCTCTTGTGATTCATGAATGTTCTGCACTTGTGCATAATACATCTATTTGCAGCATTATGCCCGTAAACTCTTTTATGTGTTCTATGTTAGAACTACTTCTGCTCCTTTTCTAGTTTCTAACTAATTCAATAGAGATTAATTTTGAGAAGATGATAATTATGACTTCTTAGTCCTCTTTGACTGTCTGAGATCTTAAGCAAGTCGACCAGGTAAAGTGGCTTGTTACCAAAACTGGCCTTGTGGACAAGGCAGCAGATCTTGAATTTGATTCTCGTCTTTTAAATGGGCAGCCAATTCGAAGTATAGATGAAATGTGATTGAATTTACTAGCAGAGTGGATGCACCTAGCTGTCAAATGAAGTGATGCTTTGTCAGGAGTCAGAGAAGTATTAGGCACTGCATTCCCAAAGTGAAATCTCAAAATGAACAATGCAATGACAGTCATTTTTAGCAGAACCAGAGGGAAAAGGGGGTAGAATTTGTTAATGCATGAAGTAGAACATTTGCTGTGATTGACACCTTGTTGATATCCGGGGTAAAACTGAGGGGAGAGTCAAGAAAGAAACTGAGAGATTTAGTCATTGAGGTTGTGATGGGGTGGCTAAGCCTTTGTGCTTCAGAAAGTTGAGGAGCTAGGGATCAAATCTGTTTTTTGGTAGAAAAAGACAAGACAAAAGGAAGGAATACATTTTCAGGGGGGTTTCTGAGGAGGAGGATGCCATCAACTGTTGAAGTCTTTAGAAAGAGCTGAGTGTCATTAGAGTACTGGTGAAGGGTGACATCGGTGTTGTGGGTGATGAGGTATGGTAGCTCTATGAAGAGATTAAATAAAGTGGGAGACAGAATGGAACCTTGAGGAACACCGAAGATGTTAGTAGTTGAGTGAGTGTTAGCCCGGTCAGCCTTAGTGTGATCTTCCCCCAAACCTTTTGCCTCACCTCCTCCATTTTTGCTGCACCTATTTTGTTGGTCTTGGAACTCTGTGCACTTTACCACTGTTAACCAGTGCTAAAGTGCTTGTGCTCACTACCATAAAAGCACATTGGCTTATACACACCCAACATATTTGATTCACTTATAAGTCAGTAGATTGGTATACCATATACACAAGGCCTGTATATTAAATGCTACCAATGGGCCTGCAGCACGTACTGAGCCACCCACATAAGTAGCACCTTAAACCATGACCCAGGTCTGCCATTGCAGCCTGAAAGGAGTTTTGAACTGCCATGTCAACTTGGCATTACATCTCCCAAGTCAAGCCGTAAATGCCTCTTCTATTACAGATGACACCTCTAAGGTAGGCCCTAGGTAGCACATAGGAAAAGGTACTACTGGGCACTTAAAAGGTTGGGTGTGTACTTTTATATTGACGTGTCCCGGTAGTGGAAAAACTCCTTAGTTAATTTTTCACTATTGTGAAGCCTACCCCTCCCATAGGAATACATTGGGGATTCCATATTACATTTAATAAGCTGTCATTAGCAGTTGGGATCAGGTAGTTACGTTATGTGTGGTGTATCTGAAATTGTTGTAAAAAACCCTATTTAATGATAAAGTTGTTTTTTTAATACAATTTTAAAAATGTCACATCTAAGAAAGTTGGCATTTTTCTGCCCTTAGCCCTTTTGTGTGTACAGCCTGGCCTGAGTAACATGAGCGGGTGTAACTAACAGTTAGACTTTGTGAATTCCTCCCTCACAGTCACACAATAGAGGGATTAGGGGTGCCTGAATGGGCCATCTGCTGGCAGGAATGGTGGGGAGGAACTGAACACAGGCACATTTGCAACTGAATAGCCTATGCCCTGTCTTCACACATTTAGCTTAACAGACCCATATTGACAGCCAGCTTGGAGCCAGGGCAGGGGAAGCAGGAAATTCCGTGCACTTCAAATACACTGTTTAGAAGCTTCTCCCACCTTCCTGAAGAACAGCACTAGGATATAAA
Source organism: Lissotriton vulgaris (assembly GCF_964263255.1). Taxonomy (NCBI): domain Eukaryota; kingdom Metazoa; phylum Chordata; class Amphibia; order Caudata; family Salamandridae; genus Lissotriton; species Lissotriton vulgaris. The sequence goes on from NC_141693.1 coordinate 921,615,513, forward strand.
ATAGGGCCTCAGACACCAACTCTTCAGTACACTTCTGGACCTGTGGATACTCTGCCAGGAATAAGGACTGCTGTTCTGCTGGGAGGACTGCAACTCTGCTGGACTGCTGCTCCGAATGATTGCTGCCCTGCTGGATTGCTGACCTGTTGCCTTTCTGTTCTGTTGCATTCTGCCTGGGTACAATGACTGGATATTCATCTGTCCCAGGATTTCCAGAGTGACTCACAAGGGCCAGTTTGCTGGCCTCCTATTCAGAGCCACAGGGACACAAAAGGCTACCTCAATCTTGAACCCAGACCTGGACCCAGTCTGAGTGAATCCACACCCTGCAAGTGGTGCCACTCTGATCCCGGACCCTTGGAAGTGGTGCTAAATGTAACCAGTCAAAATCTAAAAGTGCTCTTAGAACCACAAGTAGACCGGGACCAATCTGCTCACCTCTCCGCACAAGGTGCATTGTAGGACTACTTGACTATGCAGATTCTCCTGCTGTTTTTTTTTCTCCTAAGCAGCAAATCCTTTTCAGCGATCCTTCGACAAAAGAGGTATCCTGACTCAAAGAACTGTAAGATGCCTGGCAACCCTTAGCACTGACCAAATCAGTTCCAAAAGGCATACAGAGAGATAGAGCCTTCCGGAGCTGATTTGTACAGCTCTATGGACTAGGTTTTCCGAGCAAGCAAGTACGATGAACGATTCAGGCAGCCTTTCCTATTTGGTTTGCCCGGAACGAAAAGGATTCATGAAACGGTGTTTGGGGGCCCATATAAAGCCCGCCTTCACCCGGCGCCCTCTGCATCGGCTCCGTGGGGATACCCAGGGGTCCCCCTTTCCCAACCATCAACAGTGTGGCAGGCACCATGGGGTGCCGCCACAAGGTGCATGATTATCCCCAACTATCCCTTTTGTCTATGCAAGCCTGTGTACTCGTTCGGGTCACAAGCTACCGTTGAAGTCAATGGGAGTTCAACTGAATCGTATCCAGATGCATTCAAATGCATCATACTCGTTCGGTCCGAGTCGTATGGAAAGCATCTCGGACCCGAGCCGTTTGGTATGCTTTCCGAACGAGATCGGATTCGGACCCTAAGTTGGAACGTAGAAATCTTCGCCTTTTCTTCGACTCATATCTATCCAATGACGGCGCTACCTTCTGGGACACTTCCTGCAGCCTTGCCCCACTAAACATTTACCTTCTTCAACATTTTTTTTCAGAATTGTTTTGAGTTTGAAGATAAGTGCTGACTGTTCCCAATCCACTCAGTGTATCCAAACCGTGCTCTACCCTGGTTGGCCATATTTTACGACTTTGATCCATTCTCGGGTGACTAGATGTATGCGGTTGGTGTTTTGATGTTTTAGGCGCTAGTTTTCACTAAAACTTTAATCATTAATAACTGGATCTACTGGTTGGATTTTTGTTGTTTTGGAGTCAACTAATTTATTAACATTTACTCTATTTTTCTAAATTGGTTTGGGATTTTTCTTGTTTTATATTTTCACTTTATTACTGTTTGTGTTCTGCATAAATACTTTAAACATTGCCTCAAAGTTAAGCCTGATTGCTTTTTATGACAAGCTATCCTGGGTTAAAGACAGGTGTTGGGAATGACCTTTTTCTGCAGGGTCACCCCAATATTTTTGCCTACCTTCTCCCCTTTTTCCTGACCTTGTTTTTGTTGGCTTTAGGACTTTGGGCACTTTACCACTGCTAACCAGTGCTAAAGTGCATGTGCTCTGTCCCTAAAATGTGGTAACATTGGCTTATCCACAGCTGGCATTTTTAATTTACTGATAAGTGCCAAGAAAAAGGAATTACATGTGTCATGGGTCTGCAAATTAAATGCTACTAGTGGGCCTGCAGCACTGATTGTGCCACCCACTTAAGTAGCACTTTAAACATGGCTCAAGTCTGCCACTGCAGAGCATGTGTGTGCAGTTTACACTGTCAGGTCTACTGGGCATTTAAAAACCCTTGCCGAGGCTTAAACTCCCTTTTGTTATGTACAAGTCACCCCCGAAGGTAGGCCCTATGTAGTCGATAGGGCAGGGTGCTGTGTAATTAAAACGTAGGACATGTGCTTCTAAGGGTTACATGTCCTGGTAGTGAATATTCCCAATTTATTTTCACTACTGTGAGGCTTCTGAGGCCTACCTCTCCATAGGTTGACATTGGGGATTCCTTGTTACATCTAATAAGCTGTAATTTCTAACCGTGGGAAAAGCACTAGGCTACGCTCGAGTAGTTTGCGAAGTGTGCGCTACTTCACACTACGCAAACTGCACGTAACACAGTGCAAACATGCGTAGCGTAGTGTTGAGGTAATTTTCTGTTTGCTCGCGGTCCTCAACGTCAAGTTGGCGACCGCAAGCAAGCAAAATGACATCCCTGTGAGACTGTTTCCTCGTTCGCGATCAGCAACATCAAGTTGCCGATCGCAAGCGTGGAAAATAAACCTCCTGGTGAGATTCTCAAGGCGGGGAGGTCAGGTTTCTCATTGCGAGTGGTCGTGTATGCTTGCGACCGCTCGCGATGAGAAACTACCAGTCGGCGTTGAGAAAGCTGCCGTTCGAGTAAAAATCTTCTCGAGTGGCAAAAAACTACAGCTCGCACTGTGCAAGATACCGTTTTCAATGATTGCACAGTGCCGGAAGCTTGCCCACACTGTGCAATCATTGAAAACGGCATCTTGCACAGTGCAAAAAAGGGTACTACGCATTTCGCGTAGTGCTACGTGTAGCTTGCGTAGTGCGAAGTGCACTTCGCATAGCTACACGTAGCGCTACTTCGCAAACTACGCCCAGCCCTAAGTGTTTCCAATTGGAATGTGCTAGACCTGCCATGTTTAGTACATATGAAATTGTAATGATAAATCCTCTTTAGTGGTAAAGTCGAATTTATCATTACAATTTAAAAAATGCCACTTTTTTTGCTCTTAGCTCTGTATGCCCGTCTCCAATACACGTCTGGGGTGGGTGACAGGTGGACTTTGTGCATTCCCTCTAGACGGCCACACACTTTGAGAGCTAAGGTGTGACTTAATGAGCCATTCATACTCTCATGGGCCATAATGGGGAAGATTTGATGGGAAGCTGTGCACAGCCTCATACTTACACCTGAATAGGCTGTGTCCTGTCCCCACACAAAGGATTGCTTAACCCCCTGTAGTGAGTCTGGAGCCATGGCAGGAAGGGAAGAACCCTGTGTACTTGAAAGCCCTTCTTTGAAGTCTCCCCCACCTCAAGGGATTGCTGGGTACAAGACTTGTACTTCTGACGCTGAGACTTCAGTACACTTCTGGACCATGAAGAAGGACTGCTGTGCTGCTGAAGGACTGCAAACCTGCTGGACTTCTGCTCTGGAAGAACTGCTTTTCTGCTGTGCTGAACTGCCTTGCTTGGATGAGAAGCACTGGACCTACCCCACTTGAACCAAGAGTGACTCCAAGGGTGTCTGCTTGCCTCCTGCTTGAGGTCTTAGGGACACATAAGTCTTCTAATCTCTCCACAACCACCACATGTACTCTGCCATATATGAGTCTTGCCCTGTAATGTGGTGCCAATCCAGTCCTGGACCTTTGGAAGCGGGTGTAAAGTGTTGCGTCTGCCAGAACTCCTGCATCGACGATGTTGTGCCAATCGGAACTGGTACATCTTCCTCAACCCTTCTGAGAGGATCCAGTACATCGCTTGCTGACTGTGTGGTGCAGCACCTTCCTTACTGACACATCTGCGATGATCCATACATCGCTTGCTGAATGCGCAATGCATCGCCTTCAGCTGGAAGCTTGATGATGATGCACCTCCCCTTCGGTGCTTGCATTTGGATCCGTCCATGACTCAATAAGGTTCTTTGCGCCTGTCCAAGGCTAATCTCTGTATGTGACCCATGCCCCATCACGGTCAACCTGAACTTTTGACTTTGTCTCTGTCAAGCGCGACCAGATAGCCCCATTTGGTGCTTTCTGCTTTTAAGCACTATACTTCAAGATATCCTTTAAAAATCCATAACTCTGGTTCTGCTTATTGGATTTTCGTTGATTTGGTCTAGTTTTGTTTACTAAATTAAACTTTTTTTTCCAACCAGGTGTGGTTTCTTTTTGTATGATGTTTTTACTGTTTTACTTTTTAAAGTGTTGCACAAATACTTTACAAATTGCCTCATAAGTTAAGCCTTCCTGCTCTGTGCCAAACTACCAGGGGGTGAGCACAGGTAAATTTAAGATGTGTATCTGACTTACCATGACTTGGCCTGTAGTTCCTCCCTGGGCAGGATGCATACCTCTGCCAACCAGAAACCCAATTTCTAACAACAGGTTAACTTAGTGACTTTTTGTTGTTCACCCTGCGAGGGATTGTGGCTGTTGCTTGACCAGGGCTCACATCCTAGTCAACGAACAAACTAATTTTCGAACATGGAGACAAGTGGTCACCTATTTCACCAGTTGAGACATATTATATAAGAGAGACTCAAACCAACTTAGAACTTTGCGTTGGAATCCCATAGGGCATTCAATAATCTTGAAATGAATATTCAGTATTCCAGCATAGAAACTACCTCCTAGCATTCACAACCAATTCACAAAGAGTAAATAAACAACCTCTTCCTTTACACAGAGGATCAGAAGAGTTGTGTGAATCTTGTTTTCTTTTGCCAAGTTCTGAAATGCTTTGGCTAAAGTTTGGGCTACTCTGCTGGAGTAGGAAAGTTAATAATATTTTCAGGGCTCATCGTGTGGGATTGAGTATCTCCTTCAATGGTGGAAAAATCAATGTAGTGAAGTATTTCAATGAGCAACCGACAGACTCGCAGGGAGGTGTTTATATGTGTCTGGATTTGGAACTAGCTGATCAGTTTCAGTTTCTGCTTTTTTTCATAGCTCATTTAGCCCTTTCTGTCACAAAATGTAATCATAAACCATGATTTCAGGTTGATTAGGGTTTCAGAGGGCCAAACCCACAAGCAGAAGGTCAAGCAAAACCATGGATTTGCCTTAATTACTATTTCAGTTTTGAGAAAATATTACATCTTTTTTTAGTTTGGTCTGGACTAAGTATGGGCGAATTTTGCAGATCTGCGGTCTGCAAATTCGTGCAAAATCGCAAAAAATCTGCGAATTCACAGATTTTCCTGCGAAATTGTGAAATTTTTTTTGCGACTTGCACTGGAGTACTTTTTACTGGCTAATCCAGTAAATGCTACCTCGTTGGGTAAATGTATAGTGCTTTTCCTACACTACAGTTGCATAAAGGGCCAGATGATTTGTCTCCACTGACCATGTGTGCCAGTAACTTTTCCACCGCGCCAACAGGCGCCGAGGTCCCTTGAGTGAGCTGTCCATCATAGTTGGGAAAGGGTGGGAAGACGTTTGTAACCGCTAGTGTGTGGTGCGGGGCTTCTATGCGTGTCAACATGCCTCTTGTGTATAAAGGGTCAGAGACCGAGCAGGGGAGCAGGTGAGGAGAAAGCAGCCTCCTGGTCACAGGAACTACACGGGGTTGCACTCAAGAAACTCATGGATGCAAAGACCAGGGGCTTCTATGCGTGTCAACACGCCTCTTCTGTAAAGGGTTAGAGAGCGAGCAGGACAGCAGGTGAGGAGAAAGCAGCCTCCTGGTCACAGGAACTACACGGGAGTTGCGCTCGAGAAACTCATGGATGCAAAGACCCAGGGCTTCTATGCGTGTCAACATGCCTCTTATGTGCCCAGCCCGTGCTCACTAATGTTTTGGGCTGATTAAAACGTTACTGAATTTGAGCTTCAACTTGGGCACCTGCTTTATTTATATCTACCTCCTGTTGAGGTTAAATTTTTGGCCCAAAGGAAGCACTTACAGAGTTAAGGCAGGTGCCGAGTTGAAGCTAACTTTGCAACTTGCAAGTTGCAACTTCAACTCTGGCAGCTTGCCGGCGCCATTCTAAAATGGTTACAAAGTTAGCTTCAACTCGAGCACCTGCCTTAACTGTAAGTGCTTCCTGTGGGCCCAAAAAAAAAAATCCGCCTGTGAGCGGATTTGTGGATTTTTGGGCAATTTCACGAGATTCGCAAATCGCGAAATTGCCGAAAATCCACAAATTCTGCGAGCGGAACAGATTTTTGGCCCACAAATAGTCTGGACAGATTAAAGGTTGTGCTGATGAGAGAGTTTGAGAGAGGAGGCAACAATGAAGGTGGTGCCAGCTGGATTAAATGTAGAGGTTATGTGAATAGGGATGGGTGTGGTTAAGGAGGAAAGCCAAGCACATACCTCTTTTTAAAAAGTAGGAGCTGGCAAGCCTGTTTTTCTATTGCTCCTACACAACCGAATGGGGAAGCATTAGGCATACTTTGCAGTATAAAAGGGTTGTTGATGCCTACCAGTGGAAGGCTGTAAGCTCTGCTTAGTTAAAACATTTGCTTGTTTCTGAAACTTGAACCACCACCTCTGTGACTTTATCTTCCTTTTTTCCAGATTTAGGGGCATATGTACAAGCTCCTATCGTCACCACAATGTCACTTTTTCTGACATTGTGGTGGCGATAGGGGCTTAGCCATATTTACAAGGCAGCGTTAAGCCACGTTAACTCTGCCTTGTAAATAAGGCCCTCTTTTATGCTATGGTTAGCGTGAAAGTGGTGGGCAGTGGGTGTCGAGGTTGGGGTTCCACTGCAACACCCATTGATTTTGATGTTGCCCCCTAGGGCAGCGTATAGGAGGCAGCGCCAAAATTAAGACCAGGGAAAACCTGGTCTTAACTTGGCTAAATGAGGAGAAATGCATTATTTCTCCTCGGTTTCTATTTTTCCATGTGTGCTGCCTTGTGCAGCACACATGGAAAAAGAAAACTGCCATGGATTGTTTATGTACAGGAAGGTTCCCCTTCCTGCTCATAAACAATCTGTAAACGAAAATGCAGTTTGGTGACTTTCATGTGTGCTGCATGAAGCAGCACACATAAACGTTACAAAATAGGAATTTAGGATTGTTTATGTGCAGGAAGGGACACCTTCCTGCACATAAACAATCCTTCCCTGCACACAGACACCCTTGCACTATGGTGTAAGGGTGCCTGCGTTGACGCTACACTGCTAAGTGTAGCGCAAGAGGAAACACAAGGCTGCTCCATATCCTTGTAAATATGGTGCAGCCTTGCATTTCAGAAGTGGGGGAGTGAGGTGAAAAGCCATGACAGCTAACACCTCACTCCACCACTTCCTCATACATATGCCCATTAATATCCTCCGTTTCCTTCTATTCTTTGACATCTCGACCCATTTCCTCTCTTTGCTTATTATTTGATGGTTATTGTTTTTACACATTTATATAATCTTTGAAATAGTATAACTGTGCAGGTCTTCAAATTCTTATCCACAGATTAAAGTGAAATATGAACTTGTAGAGTCTAAATTATATTTTTAATTGAAATAAATGTATTACATCCAATCTCAGTGGTGACCTCCATATTGAGAATTTATCATCACATGACACGATCTGAAACTATGGAGAAACAATATTGCTGCCTCCTGCTATATCCCAAACATGAAATAAAGATTAGATTGATTTCGAGTAGCTTCTAAAAGGCTTCCAGCTGTTCATATCTTGATAGATGGGTCGAGGAAAAAGCTCTATTTAGAATGGAAATGTCAGTGATAAAGAATAAATATAATTCAGTAAAGGCAGATAGTGTCAAACCATAAGATACAAAGAGTAAAATATTCTAAAAGCTTCAAGTCTCCCTAAAAAGTGTAGAACCAACCTGGTTCCTTCAGGGCCAGCTGATTGGGAGAAAAGGGTTGTTAAAAATCCCTGAGAAAAAAAATCATGTAGCAAAGACAATAATTTATATGATAGAGGGCTCTAAATGGCATGAAATGACACATTTTCTCCAACCTGGTTTGACCAAAAAGCTAATACAAAAAATATGTTGGGGTCAACTAAGAAAAAAACTTCCTATAATGTAAATCCTAGCTGGACATTCCACAGGCACAACAAATATTAACATCATTCACCGCTTGATTTAGGGGCTTATTCTGTATCCCTTTGTCTGACCATGTTGCTATCCGAGTCAATCAGTTTCGCTAAACAATGGAGCTGACAGAAGTGCTCAAAAGTTTGAAAATAGAAACTCTTATGATTGTAACCAGTCCCATAAAACCATAAGACCATCTCGTATCCACTTATTTATTCACACCTCTGATTTTCAGAAAATGGAAACTAAGGCAAATCATTGTTTCTACGTTACTTTGGGTTTCACGTTAATCATGCTCAGCTTCCATAACATAAATTCCAAAATCAGCTACCTTTACACTCACTTTGAGCTCTCCTTCATTAGTTGCCCTAGAAAGATTAAATCCCTAACTGAACTGCAATTGAGATTCAGATATTCTATTACTCATTTGTTGTCTGCACCACTGTAAGTTATGCAAATACATGCACCAGCTTTTCATGAAGGTCAGTGCTGCCATAGCAATAGTTCAGTGACAAAATTCAGAAGATCGGACAGCATATCGACAATGAAAAGCTGCTTCTTCTCCGAGTTCTACCCCTTCTTGCAGCATCCTGCAACAGACCTTCTTCAAAGTCCCATTTCATGCAGAGCTTGCTGCTATACCCAACTCCCTCTCAAAGCCACCTCCTAAGAAGATGAAAGATGATGTCTTACCAATGTCCGTCATCAAATCTCTTCCGAAGGAAGCTCTCTTACCACTACTCACCAATGTCAACACCTTCCCATCTTCCCATAAGGACCGTCACACAGACCATCTTCACCAGCCGGATGGACTTTGGGAAAACACTCTACGTAGCATTCACCACACTCCTCCTGAAGAGACCTAGAGACAATGCAAACCTAAGCAACAACACTCATCCTTGACCTCCCTAGATGTACCCAAATCAGACCCCACCTCAGGAAGCTACACTGACTCCCGGTCAAAAAGGGATGCCAGTTCAAGGTGCTCACCCATGCATACAAAGCCCTGCATAACAGTGGACCAAAATACAGCAACAAGCACATGACTTTCCACCAACCGACTAGACACCTCCAATCTGCCTCCCTCTTACTTGCAGACTCCCCCCGAATTCTCCAGGAAAAGAGCGGAGGACGCTCCTTCTCACACCTGGCAGCCAAAGCTTGGAATGGCCTTCCATTTCACTTCAGGACTGCATCATTGCTCCGGCAATTCAGGAAAGGACTTAAGACCTGGCTGTTCGAATGAATAGATCACTGTGAGACAGTCAGCTACCAGAGCATTGTGGAAACATTGTTTACAACGCAGGGATTACAGTCAGCTACCAGCGCATTGGGGAAACATTGTTTACAACGCGGGATTACATTGTGATGCTATTACATCGCGGTTTTCACAGCGCAAGTCGTTAAAACAACTTGCGCTAGATGGCGCTACAGGACAAGGAATAGTATAATTTACTATCCAACACCTTCCCTACTGTACATAGACAGGAGTTGGAATAGTAAATTATACTACTCCTAAATCCAGCGCCCTCCAACGCAAGTCATTGTAACGACTTGTGTTGTAAAAACAGCAATGTTATGTACCGTTGTACCGTCATACATCCGCGCATTGAGACCCTCATAGGTTATATGCACTCTTCATAACTCCTTTATTGATTGGTTACTCATACTCTGAAAGCATTCATCTGCTGAAACACCCAGCACACTCACCTCACTTCAACACCCACTCATTACTAATGTTACCCACTCATCTCGTTACACCTTTCATCAAACCGACCTCTCTCACTTCACTCACATGTCTTCACACTCATTTATAGTTACACGGTCATGCACTCTGACAGTCTGCATGAGCAAGTGTCAGTGCTAGTATATTTGAATATGAGAATTTGAGTGTTAGTGAATCTGTGAATGGTGTGTAAGTGGATATGTGACTGGCTTCATGTAATCTGGTGTTTATGTGGGTTCATGTCTCTAAGTGTACTTGCAGGGTGAGAATTAAAGTGGTGGGCTGCAATGAGGTTGAAAGCTCCCCTTTGCATGAAAATAGCATACAAATTAAACTACAGATACTATTTTACATTATTTAGTGGGATATGCTGTGAGTGACGGTAATTTACTTGATGGAGGATTCCAGGGTTGATCACTTGCACAAAATCTTGTTTTGTATGTGATAAACCATTGACAAAAGAATCTGGACTTGTCTAGTCAGTCAAGTAGCTTATTGTCAAAATATCTCTCTGAATACACATTTCCGAAGTGTCAGACATTACCTTGTAAATTGATACTTGTATAGCGCACTACTCACCTGCAAGGGTCTCAAGGCGCTTGTACGAATACCGCTGTTGAACCCATCCTGGCTTTCCCTGTGAGGCGTCCACTCCTGGGCACCCCCAATGTGGAGGCCAGGCATCCTTAGCGTTGTGGGGGCCGTTGTGGAGATTAAGCAAGCTATTGCCCAGAGTTGCAGAGTGGGACTCCATGATTGGAATAGGCACCGAGGCGAGAATTATCAGGTCCGTGGAATTATGAGCCCAAGACCCGCCGAGACGGGGAATTGAACCCTGGTCCCGGGCTAGACCTCTGCATCAGGGTCTGCCGCTCTAATCATTGAGCCACACTTCACCTTGATGCTCATACATGGACCTCACAAGCAGATCATGGACTTTGACTAAGCATGGGCTTAAAATCCGTTCCAAATTCCGCGGTCCGTGAATCTCACGAAATTGCAGAAAAATCCGCGAAATCACATGCGGGATGGATTTTCAAAAACTGAAGTACATGAAGCACTTACAGGGTTACAGCAGGTGCCCAAGTTGAAGCTAATTTCTTTGCAACCATTTACAAAATGGTTACAAAGAAATTAACTTCAACTTGGGCACCTGCTGTAACCCTGTAAGTGCTTCCTGAACGGCGCCTCCAGAGTTGTTGCCTACTTGCAACTATTCTCTGACCCTGCTCTGACCCTCGACGCAGGGACAGAGAATAGTTACAAGTATGGCACAATGCTCCAGGCTGTCACAAAAATTAAACCACAACAGGAAACACTTACAGATAAGGAAGCAGATGCCGGACTTGAAGCTCAATTTCAGCAACACATTAACCAGCCCCCGGCTGAGGCTGGGCAGGTGTGCTTTCTCCCCATAATCTACAGTGGTGAACCAGAGGGTGTTGTGATGAACCAGAAGGTGCAGTTGTGAACCAGAGGGCGCTGTGATGAACCAGAGGGTGGCAGTGGTGAACCAGAGGGTGGCAGTGGTGAACCAGAGGGTACTGTGATGAACCAGAGGGTGGCAGTGATGAACCAGAGGGTGGCAGTGATGAACAAGAGGGTGGCAGTGATGAACCAGAGGGTGGCAGTGGTGAATCAGAGGGTGTCAGTGGTGAACCACAGGGTGGCAGTGGTGAACAAGAGGGTGTTGTGATGAACCAGAGTGTTGCAGTGATGAACCAGAGGGTGACAGTGATGAACCAGAAGGTGCAGGGGTGAACCAGAGGGTGGCAGTGATGAACCAGAGGGTGGCAGTGGTGAACCAGAGGGTGACAGTGATGAACCAGAGGGTGGCAGTGATGAACCAGAGGGTAGCAGTGGTGAACCAGAGGGTGGCAGTGGTGAACCAGAGGGTGGCAGTGGTGAACCAGAGGGTGGCAGTGATGAACCAGATGGTGGCAGGGGTGAACCAGAGGGTGGCAGTGGTGGACCAGAGGGTAGCAGTGATGAACCAGAGGGTGGCAGTGATAAACCAGAGGGTGGCAGGGGTGAACCAGAGGGTGGCAGGGGTGAACCAGAGGCTGGCAGTAGTGAACCAGAGGGTGGCGGTGGTGAACCAGATGGTGGCAGTGATGAACCGGAGGGTGGCAGTGATGAACCGGAGGGTGACAGTGGTGAACCAGAGGTTGACAGTGGTGAACCAGAGGGTGCTGTGATTAACCAGATGGTGGCAGGGATGAACCAGAGGGTGGCAGTGGTGAACCAGAGGGTGGGAGTGGTGAACCAGAGGGTTCTGCGATGAATCAGAGGGTGGCAGTGGTGAACCAGAGGGTGGCTGTGATGAACCAGAGGGTAGCAGTGATGAACCAAAGTGTGGCACGGGTGAACCAGAGGGTGCTGTGATGAACCAGAGGGTGGCAGTGATGAACCAGAGGATGGCAGTGGTGAACCAGAGGGTGGCAGTGGTGAACCAGAGGGTGACAGTGATGATCCAGAGTGTGGAAGTGGTTAACCAGAGGGTGGCAGTGATGAACCAGAGGGTGGCACTGGTGAACCAGAGGGTGCTGTGATGAACCAGAGGGTGGCAGTGATGAACCAGAGGGTTACAGTGATGAACCAGAGGGAGCAGTGGTGAACCAGAGGGAGGCAGTGATGAACCAGAGGGTGGCAGTGGTGAACTAGAGGGTGAAAGTGATGGACCAGAGGGTGGCAGTGGTGAACCAGAGGGTGGCAGTGATGAACCAGAGGGTGGTGCTGCTAAACTGCCCGGGAGCCCTGTGGGTGTGAGCCCTCACACTGCTAGGCTGCCCAGGGGTTATGAGCCCACATGCTACTGAACTGCCCCCGGGCCCAGTGGGTGTGAGCCCCCGTGCTGCTGAACTGCCCCGGAGCCCTCTCAGTGTGAAAATCATTTGTGCTCAATTGCCTGGGAGCCCTCTGGGTGTGACCACACATTGTGCTAAGTGCCCCCCTGCCCCCAGTACATATATACCTGTACTGCACAGCACCATTATGCTCTTGCACCATAAAGCCTGGTGCCTGGATGCTCCTGATCCGTGTAGGTGGTACCACCGCCTGGTACAGTCAAAATGTAAAATCATAACTTGCCAAACAGCACCAATAAACACGTGTCCCCCCTGGCACCGGTATGCGCATGTACCAGGCGTGGAGCACCCGCATGCCACTGCACCCTACTGCCCAGCGCCAGCATATGCCTCTACGGGGCAGTTTAGTATGAGATGGGACATTGTCCAGCAGCAGCAGCTGCATGCGCCTGAACCCACTGAGCAGGATCAGAATGGCTTTGTACCAACACGCACAGCAGAGCTATCTTGGACATCTGAAGGATTCTGGGGTCCTGTGCCAGACGTATTTTTGCATCCATGAGTTTCCTGAGCGCCATCCCCGTGTAGCTCCTGTGACCAGGAGGCTGCTTTCTCCTCATCTGCTGCTCTGCTCGGTCTCTGACCCTTTATAAACAAGATGCATGTGAACTCGCATAGAAGCCCCACCCGTTTGGCCCCATCCACCACACACTAGCGTTATGAAAAGTCTTCCCGCCCGTCCCCACTATAATGGCCAGCTCACTCAAGGTACCTCGGCGCCTTTTGGCGCGCTGGCAAAGTTACAGGCACACGTGGTCACATATTTGTGCAAATGGCACAAAAATCCGCGAGTTCGCAGGAAAATTCGCGAACTCGCGGATTTTTTTTGCCATTTCGCACGAATTTGCGGACCGCGAATTCGCAAATTTCACCCACACTTAAGTCTTTGACTAAAACTTTCAGAGCTTTGCTTGCTCCATATGACTCCAGTTTCAAAGATTATTATTTTAGGAGACTTCAATTTGCAGTATGATGGTAATTCAGACAAATCGGTTTAAACATCTAATTTATGTTTTTTAAGAATTAGGATTAAAAAATCCTCCTCCCAACCACTTCTGAAGGGGCTTATATCCTCAAATAGGTACCGATAATGGGAGCTGAGAGAAATGAGATGAGGTATACTCAGGGACACTGGAATCATGCAGGAGGAGAGGGCCATATTTTGGGGCAGGGTTGAGTACATCATGCAGCAAGAAAAGACTAACTATCTGGAGTAATGCAGAATATTTTGCAATAGTATTACTTCATTCCGACACTTGTTAACACTTTCTGAGCATTGGTGGCACCTCATTAGTACCAGTTTGTTTGGCCTGGCATCTTTGGTATGATTCCCCTGTATTTTTGACTTTGCCTCCAGTGATTTTACTGTGTGTTGGACATTTTGATGGTCTAGATGCTTTGGGCACTTTTCCACTGCTGTTCAGTGTCAAATTGCAAGTGCTCCCTCTGTAAATTGTAGTCATGGATTAGTGTTTCCATAATTGTCTAGTTGGTTTACTGTTAAGACCCTAGTACAGTGCACTTTGTGTGCCCAGGGCCTGTAAACTAAGTGCTGCTAGTGGGCTTGCAGCAATGAGTGTGCCACCCACACAAGCAGACTTGCAAAAGGGTTCCAGGCCTGCCATTGCAGTGTCTGTGTGCAGTCTAGTACTGCCATGTCGACCTGGCAAGTGCAACCACTTGTTTGGCCCTAACGTTTCCTTTTCTTAAATGTGAGTCACCCCTAAGGTAGATCGAAGGTACCCCTGTGGGCAGGGTGAAGTGTGTGCAAAAGGTAAGACATGCCCTGATGTGTGTGGCATGTCCTGGTAGTGAAATACTGCCAATTTCTTTTTTCACTATTGAAAGGCTATCTGTCCTATAGGATAGAATGGGGAGTTTTCTTATAACATCTTATCAGTAAAACTGCCAATGGGAACAAGATTTGAAAATTGAGTTTGGTATGCCTGAACTCAGAATATAAGGTTGCATCTTTTAGTCCGGATGAGTTTTATATGCTGGGTTTGAAAATACCACTTTTAGAAAGTGGATATTTTCGTGCTTAGCCATCCGGTGTGCCTCTGCTATGTTTGTGTATTGACTTCCTGGTATCGGAGTGACAGGGGCTGTGGATGTGCATTCTTTTCAGACAGCAACTTGGGGGGTGAGGTGTGTCCTGGCTTTCCAGGGTGAGTCAGGGCTGGGCTGAATAGACCTGGGCTGCATTCAGAGTAGGGGGAGAAGATTTCTTTCACACCTCAATGGGCCTTGTCTGCCTTGGACAATGCTGTCTCCACCTCCTGCCAGGAAGCTGCACCAGAGTGGACAGAACTGGTTTTGGCTGAGCAAAGAGCTTCTCTGCCACCAGAGAACAAAGAAATGTGTGCTATAAAAAGTGGGTGCCAGACCCCAAACTTTAAGATTACTTCTGGAATTCAAGAGGAACTTCTGTAGATTACTTCTGGAATTCAAGAGGAACCTCTGCCAAGAAGAAGAGCTAGGAAAACTGAATGAGAAGTACTGCCCTTTGCTGTGTGCTGTATGGGGTTGGCCTGCAGTGGCTCTTTCTGCCAAGCAGAGGATAAAGATGTTGCTGTGTGCTGTGTCTCCTGCTTGAGGAAGATCTCCAAGGGCTTGAAGTAGAGCTTGCCTCCTGTTTTTGAAGTCTCAACGATACAAAGACTTCACCACCAGAACCCCTGAGCTTCCTTGCCAAGAGTTCTGACCTGCCAAGTCGTGTATGTTGCTGTATTAGGCCTCTGGGGGTTGTTCCTGCTGTTGGGAGCTGGAAAAGAAATGTAACTTCAAGAAGCGCAATGCATCAGCACCTGTATCTGATGCATTGCCGAAGAAACCGACATAGCACCTGCCAGCGGCTCAAGAAATCGTCGCACACTGAATCCCGTGCACCGATCTCCAAAGTCCAAATTTACCGCACCAATTCCGACGCAGGCCCTGCAGTGTGGCTACAAAAACCAACACATCATGGGACTGGAGAGACCAACGCAGCGTCGTCTCCCCAGCCACATCGAGAACCAACGCGTTCCAGAAAATCATGCATCGCAGCTGGGCGGCACATCTGCAAACCGATGCTTCACCTCCCTGCACAGTAAGAAACAGACGCATCACCTCCCCTGGAGTAAGGAACCAATGCATCACCTTCCTTGGGCATAGGGAACCGATGCATTTTCTTCCCTGCTGCAGTTTCTGACACATGACACATCCAAGGTACTCTGTGTGGAAAGTGTTGCAACTATAATTTGCTATGGATAGAACTGTTTCTACCTTTTAAAAGCCACATTTTGATTACTGTATTGTGCATTTTTGTTGTTTTGGTCTTGTTTGGTTTAGATAAAGATTACCTACTTTTCTAAATTGGTGTGGTGTCCATTTGTAGTGTTTTCATTCTGTTACTGTATGTGTGCACAAATGCTTTACACACTGCCTCTGAGATAAACCTGTCTGCTCGTGCCAAGCTACCAAGGAGGTGAGCAGGGGTTCTTTTAGAAGTGTATCCCCCTTACCCTGACTAGGAAGAAGGGTCGCTACTTGGACAAGGGTGCGAACCATTGCCAACTAGAGACCCCCATTTCTAACACAGTTTAATACCCAAATATAGCAATAAGCAACAGAAGGGGGACCATTCAACCTTGCAAAGGGCCTTCCCCTGCTTTGCAACACGTGCTGCTGCATTTTTGTAACTTTTGACCTATTTGAGCTGGAAACAGTTTTTTTTGTTTTTAAAATTTGCAGATTATGCAGCAGGTGGTAAATTATGTGGCAAACCAAGAATTATGCCAAAACGCTCTGGCCGCCCAATAACATCATTCCAACGGCCATGCGTATACTCTGTTTGGCTGCAGCATAATTAGACCACGCGTGTCACTTTGTTGAAATGTTAAGTGTCTCTCTCCTGCTAAACTTGCCAAGATTATTAGTAGAGAAAATTATAATTGGTCTGAGGATGTGAATATTATGCAGATGACAGAATGGCATTATAACGCTTACCGGTGTTTGTGGAGGAGTTTGCACCTATTGACATCCTCAGGTAGTGAAAAGTGCACTAGATCAAAGCCTTGATTCAGAGAAGAGTATATGCTATTACAGGGTAATGTTAGGCAATTGATCGGGCAAGCCAGAAAAATTCAAAATGAAACAACTAAATGCTCCCTCAAAAAGTTGGACCATGATCTGGATTTGGAATCAGGAAGGCTACTTTGGCCCTGTTAAATTGAAAGGATCGCTTTCTGGATGCTTATGCAAAACATTTTTTTGCTGAAAATGCAAAAAAAGGCAAGAGGTCCCAGCACGTCCTTTCCAATAGAAGTATTTTAAAATTTACTAAAAATCCCATAGATCCATGAAGCTAGCACCATTTCCCACATCAGTTAAATAGCAGCGGAGGCACATCAGTGGTTTTTTTCTAATCTTTTCATAAAAAATATACCTTAGGACAATTTATCCTGCCACATACATATTAAAAGGGCGGGAATCACCACAAGTCACATCTACCTTCCGAATTTCATAAGAGGAAGCCTTACCATCAGAAGAAATTAGTTGATATTTTATTCACTAAGACAAGATTATCTGAACAATGGAAACTGGGCAGATGTGCGCATTTCTCTGCAGCCACGTTTCAATTAGAGCACCCTTCTGTGCAGGAGCTGTCAGCTCACATGATCATATATGTTAAAGAAGAGCTGAGGCGGGGTCAGAAACCTCAGACCTGCAGAATTTTGAATGGAAGAAGAAGATAATATGCATCTATTTCACACAAAATAAGTAAAATATATGCCCATAGGTTTATATATTGTCATGGTTATTGATATATTTATTGTTCAAGTTCACAAAATTGTTCTAGATTGGGCCTGGGAATATACAACTGTTGCTAGTATCCAAGCCTCATTGCCCTTCCTACTCCTACCCTGGAAATGGATGTTTTCCTATCAGAGGCATTTTTGTGCAAACCTGCAAACATATAGGTTTTGTGAGTTTACACAAAGGCACAAGGCATTCAAACCCTGGAATATGTAGTCCCTTCCAAGCTATGTGAGGTGATTAATTCATTTAAAAGTCTTTTGGGAAGTAAATCACTGTACGAGTCAAAAATTGACTTCTGTGAAGTCCAACAGTGGGTTTGCATTAGTTAAAAAAAGGCAATTTGCAGTCAGCCAAGCTTTCACCGGCAAATTGCTTTGTCATAGGCAAAATGTTTGGGGCATTTAAAAATAACAGGAAAATATTTTTATTGATGGTGCAAAGAAAAGGTACTGTATCCTTTGACTTACCGTGAAATTAGGATAATTTAGGCCAAGGATGGTTCCAAAATAACAAGCATTGGCAAATCCAATAGGTCTTGCCTGACGGAGAACTATTAGCTTTGTCAATGGTTCTTTGTTACTAAATAGTAGAACATGCAAGTGCACATCTTGGAGTGCTCTTCTTAACCATTATGAAGAAGCTTTTCAAGAAAACTGCCATTTGTGTACATAATTGTGCGTGCATGCATGGGGGCCATCCTGGAATAAATTGTTTTATTGACCTTAAGAAGAAGAAACTCAAGATGGCCGCTGTTTGCGCACAGACATGCGCATGCAGACTGCCATTTTTTCCAGAGTGCAACAAAATCATGGTAAAGTGGCTGCTGCTGCCTACATATGCATGTTCACACACAAGGGCCATCTTGGAATTTTTTTTTGTTAACTTTTCTAATAATTTAGTACTCAGAGAGTCGTTTTGGAAAAGTAAACTGAGAAATAACATTTTTGCTATGAGCAACACTAAGCAGTAGATTTTCCCTAGTTGAGCGAAGTGAATCAATAATGATATACTTCTATTTCTTTATAGTCCATTCCAGAAGTACATTAGTGACAACCACAAAAAGTTCATTTTATTTTTTATTGTTTACACAAGATATATATATGTATATATATATATATATATATATATATATATATATATATATATATATATATTACCTACTGGCGGTCGCCAGTAGGTAGTTATAGTTAGGATTTTTTTCAATGTTAAATCTCAAAATTCTATTTGGAATAACTTTGGCACCGGTTGACGAATCTGCCTGAAAATTTCCTGAAAATGGCCTCGTCGAGCTCCGGTTCTTCCTTGAAAGTTTGGGGGGGATACGTCAAGCGGGGGCCGAGATAAAAGGGGGGTCCCAAAACGCGTTTTCCCCATGTTAATTTCCATAGGGCGGTCGATTTCACTTTTAGCTCGAACGGCTGAATGGATATACAGCAAACTTGGCAAAATTGTAGGGACTGGTAGCCCGATGTGCCTTTGCTATGTCTCAAGATATGTGCTCCAGTGGATTTTGAGTAATTTAGGTTCAAAAAAATATATATATCTATAGGCGCTCTCCGGTGCGCGCACCGGAGAGCGCTCCAGGCGCGACACGCGACTTGCGCGCAGAAAGCTGATTGGCTCTTGGGTGTCTGTAAACATTCTAAACAGTCTGGAGCGGCCGCCATCTTGTGTCTCGGTAAAATTGAGACACAAGGGGTTTAAAAAAAAAGGGGCAAATGACCATAAGGGGGAAGAGTAGACCCCCTCTGACCCCCTAGTTTTGATGTGGGGGCCATAAAAGGGTCCCGCGGGTAAAAAAAAAAAATTTTTTAAATCGATTTCCGCGGGGGGCGCACACGGTACGCGTACCGGAGAGCTTACTGGGGAGCGTACCATGGAGATAAAAAATGACAGATTTTTTTTCACAAAAAAAATTGCATTTTTTTATAAATTAGAGGTAGTTCTGAAAAGAACTTTTTTTTTTTTTTTGTTGTTTTATATTTTTTTTAGACTTTTTAAAACAATTTTATAATTTTTTTGGATTTTTGTCAAGGGAAAAACAAAAAACAGGGATTCCAAAACGGCTCAACAGGAGCAAAAAAATGTGAAAATTTAGGGACTGTCAGGGCAGCGGTGTTGCTGTTTCTTTAGGGCAATGAGTTCAACACTCTGCTCCCCATAGCAGAGCAGTTCGTCACACTCCGTGCACAGAAATTTGATGCCTGCAAACTCTGGCTGTATGTTAGGGACCATTCTTCTACGGGATGGTCCCGAAGGTGTTGCTCCACCAGTGGAGGTGCTGCCACCATCTGTGGGTAATTTCCGTGCCAGGTCTCTGACACTCTCCCTCGCAAAGTTGTTTGGGTGTCTTCTTTTGACATGCCTGATTAAATTGGCATTTCCAAAACTATATTTTTTCAGAGGATTGCCTCTGGATAAAGTACTACCACATATTTTGCAGGTTACTTTTGGAGCGTTGACTTTTTTTTCTCCTTCAGGGATGTTATAAAATTTCCAGATGAAATGGATTTTTTTCTTCTGCCTAGGAGGGTCCTCATCTAAAAATGCCTCTGAATCACTGCTGGATGACTCTCTTGCAGCCATTGCTGTAGATCAGGAAAGTAGGAGATGAAGATAGTACACAGAACAGCTCTTGCTCTCTCCAAGTACAAAGCAATAGTGAAGGAAATGGGTGGGGATTTCATTCTTTGTAAAAAAACTGTTAGCAACCAATGAAAAGTGTTATTTTAGGGTCACATGACCCGACGCGCTTACGCTGCGCGCTCCGGAGCACTTCCGGGTGCGTTTACGCGGCGCGATCGTAGGCGCTTCCGGGGTGCAAACGTGGCGCGATCGTAGGCGCTTCTGCGTGCGTTTACGCGGCGCGAACGTAGGCGCTTCCGAGGGCACTTACGTTGCGCGCCGAAGTGACGTCATCAAACTTTTACAGAAATGAATAATCATTTTCCTTATAAAAAAAACTGATTTTATTTGTATGGTACGAAATGTTTTGCATTATTATTAACTTTTCATTCATATTTTTTTTCACGAACGACAGTAGCGCTCTGGGTGCGCTTTCAGGTGAGCTCACCGGAAAGCTTACCGGAGAGCTTAGCTGAAAGCTTCCCGGAGCGTGCACCCAGAGCGCAAAAGAAAAAAATTATATAAAAAAAATGAATACTTAAAAAAAAACAGCAAATTGTAAAAAAAAAAAAAGGTTAGAAACTCGATATAGAAAGGAATTAGCATTTAAAAAACCTATGAAATTCACTGAAAAAACCATAGGTTTCACACCAGTTATAGTTAGGAATTAGCATTTAAAAAACCTATCAAATTCACTGAAAAAACCATAGGTTTAACACCAGTTATAGTTAGCTGGAAATTTTACTGACATAAAACCATTGAAATTCCCACGTTATAGTTAGTTGGACTCACTATAACTTGCACGTGTAATGCACTGCTGATGACATCACATATTACATCACTCATGACATGGTCAGTGACATCACTCATGACATCACTGATGACAGAGAGACTGACCTACTTTCACTCGCTAATATATGTATTCACTAAGATACACTTAATAAGGCAGATATCCAATTATTTTTTTTTTAAAAAACATCCATTAAGACAATAATTTAAACAAATATTCTTCCATCGACCTTAACATACATATATAAAACATATTTATTTATCTGAAAGACACACATTCACTGGATGGTGTCATCAGTGCATTACACGTGCAAGTTATAGTGAGTCCAACTAACTATAACGTGGGAATTTCAATGGTTTTATGTCAGTAAAATTTCCAGCTAACTATAACTGGTGTTAAACCTATCGTTTTTTCAGTGAATATATATATATATATATATACATATATATATATATATTTTTTTTTTAATTTCTTTTTTTTTAAAGATTTTCTTATCTCATTCTTTTTCTTAAGGACAACTCATTTTATCTTGTGAATGTACCAAAAAAGTTAAATTGCTTTCCATTATTTTTACACATTATTTCATGATTTACATATGTGAATACATCATAGAAAACAATTCATCATACAATATATACATAGTAAAAAACACAATATGTTAGACAAATATCAATTCATAAAGAATATGAACCCCTGGATACACATCACTCTCACAACAATCACACTATCACAGACTCACTCTCACTAAATTCACTCAAGCAATATCTGTACAAGGACGTGATCTTAATGACAAAGAAAATCTCTGCCAAGAGTAAATCTCAAATGCCAGGCATGAGATTCCGCACTAGACCTAGTGCGGAATCTCATTGAAATCGGGGATGGAGAAGGAGTTATGGAAAAGGATATGAAGGAGCAGACAGCCAGAAGCATGTGGCCTGGTGGCAGTGTGCAAATGCTGAGTCTTCGTAAAAAGAATACAAAAAACAAATAAAGATGGGGATGACATGCTAGCAAATGCCCACACAAAAATAATTAAAAATAAAGAAGTAAATAATAAGTTGGGGGATGAGGTGGAGAGTTATGCAAGCGATGCTTTAGGCCCCTCTAGTCAGCAGTGGAATGATACAACTCATTCAATCAGAAAATATGTTAAGAAGAGATGCTTCAGTGGCAGAACAAACACAAGAATTGGGGGGGGCAATCAAATGAATGAGTATGAGGGTCTGAGACATGAAAGCCATCCAATCATAAGCAAGGTGCTGACCCAAAAACACACTATCCTTCCTCTACAACAAAATCACTTGGATGCACACACAAGGTTCACGGCACCGTGTGACTGAATGTGCACATCCGCTAATTGGACATTGCTACCTCATCTCTCTAAAGCCTCTCAGCTTGGTGGAATGGCCCATGCCAACAACCCACATCGGAGCACAAAAGAACGCAGCAGATACCATAGAACAAGTGTGGCCACAGGCAGCTGCATTATCCATACCAGCAGTGGCTAAAAGGTCAGTCTGACAGAAGTGCCAGCTTACTGATCTCAGCAAAGTGGCTACGATTCAAAACTTTAAAAAATCACTACTCTACTGAGGCAAAGCAAGTTTCCATGCCTACAAAACAGTGACAAATGCTGAGGTCTACTTTGGAAAACAAACTGAGATACATAGTCTAAGGGTTCTTTTCAATAAACCGTTGCATGTAAATGTCTAAAGTATAACAGAGATCCATAAAACAGCGTAAATTTACGGCAGCACTTAGCATGAAGCAGTCAATTCAGACATAAAAACAATACCAACTGGAAAGCATATGATTGTGTTGATTGAACTGCCTGCCTGGTATGCTTTGTGCAGCATTATAGAATTACTGGCTATATAGGCGGGGTGGAGAAACATATATAACCTTCATTTATTGGTCTTGCGGAAATACCAAATGGCTTGTTAGGAATGTCTTTCCTCACATCCAAAATGCCAAATGCCGAGCACACACGATGGGATGTCCAAAACACAACAATAACCTCAAGTGGAGCCAATAAAAACCACTGCCAATATGCATATGCAGGGGACGAATAACTTACTGAGATCTAATAAACGTGTGAAAATTGAAAAAACCTTAATTGTCTCCAAAGTTGTTGTTTTTTTAAACAATATTTTTATTGGGGTTTTTACAGACATTTAATACATTACAGATTTGCGTGTCTCGTGATCTGTACAGGGTATGGTATTGATCGCCTGGGTTACATTGGCTTGGTTTCCCTGATATCAACATTGCATAACATATAACATATAACATATAACATATTACAAGTGTCCTATGATGCTTAGCGCTGGGGGGAGGGGTGCCTGCTAAGTGTGGCTGGTCGGCTTGGCTCATGGGGCACAGCTGGCCCCTGGCCCCTGGGCTACTCTGTGTGCCTAATGATTGATGGAGAGATAGAGAGAGGAGGAGGGTAAGCGGGGGGAGAGGTATTGCGTGGGCGTCCTGTTTTGGTTATGGGAGCCGTGCTTACTCATGCCAGTGGTTTGTGTCTTACATTTCACGGTGGGTCAAATGGGTTCAGGGATCTGTCTAAGGCGGACCATAATCCCCTGCTGGGTATTCTCCCTGGTGTGTAGAGCAGGGTTGTGATGTCTGCCTCTCTTAGGAACGTCACCCAGTTCAGCCAACCCTTGAATGTGGCTTTGGAGGTGTCTTTCCTGTTGGTGAGGACTATTTTTGTTGCTGCTGTTAATAGGAGGTCAAGCAGATCTCTGTTGTGTTGCGAATCTAGGTCAGCTGTTATGAATGCGGTCGTGAGAGAGGAGAACTCTTCTTTAAGAGTGCATCCTTGGGTGTTGTTTATGAAAGCGAAGACTTTGTTCCAATAATTCTTGACTTTTGTGCAGTGGAATATGAGATGTGCCTGGTCGACTTTTTCTAAGTCACAGTTCCAGCAAGGGTCGTGTTCTCTCAGGCCCCTGGCCGCGAGGCGGGCCGGGGTCCAGTAGAGTTTGTGTAACAGCCAGAATTTTGTCTGGGCAAGGATCGGTGTTACCATATTCTCACAGGGGGCTGACCATAGGGTGTGACTTTGTTGTTCAGTTAGTGTTGCGCCTAGGCCTGTCTCCCAGAATTTGGTTGCTTTGTTAATAAGTGGGGACCTGTTTGGCCGGAGAAGTTTGTAGATGCGGGAGATCTGATGGCCCACAATGTTCAGATTTACCAAGTATTGGAAGATTGATGGAGTCTGTTTGGTTAGGTTTGATTTGGTTATGGCCGTTCTGATTTTGAGGTAATTATACAGTTCTATGTTCGGAAGGTTGTGTCTGGTTTGAAGAGTGCTGAATGTAAGAGGTGTTCTGCCCTCCTCCAGCAGGGCAGAAAAAGAGAGTCCTGATTTTGTCCATGTGTCTAGCTTTAGGGTTTTTCCTCTGTATTTTGTCCTGGAGTTTTCCCACAGAGATTCCCACCTCGAGTTTTTGATACTATGCTTTAGTACCCTGTCCACTTTAAGGAGGGCCAGTTTGGTGTTCTTGAGTATAAGGCTCACATTTTGTGCTTGTTTGTTTGTGGTGAGGAGTGAAAGTGGATCGCGGTTGTTAAGTATGGCTTTCTCTATTTTGACAGTGTAAATATGAGCTCAAAGAAAATCCTGAGCTATTGGAGGCAATGCTGTAAGGCAAACGGCCTTTTACAAATATAAGCACATATTTTTCAATGTGTTGTAGTCTCCAGGGGTCGCTGATGTTGAATCTATTGCACATATTTTTTAAGGTGATGAGTGAAGCCGGGGGTTGGCTGTGTACCTGAGATTGTCTGTCTAGGGTGTGGTCGAGTGCTAGATTGAAGTCCCCTGCCACCACTGTCATGTCACATGGTGGGCCCGTCTCCTATCTCTTGGCAACATCCTCCCAGTATGTGCTGTCATCTGTGTTTGGGGCGTATAGGTTCACTACTTGAATTGTCTTGCTGTCTCTTTTCAACTGTGTAACTAGTATCCTGCCCTCCGTGTCTTGCTGTTGGCCTATTTTTGATATTCTGGCCTTCTTATTTGTGAGTGTGATGGCTCCTTTTTTTCCCCTGTTGCTGGTGAGCAAGCGACCTCTCCTATCCATTTTGCTTTGATTGTGGCTGTGTCATCCAGAGATAGTTTGGTTTCCTGTAGCAGTATGTCACCTTTGGTTTTTGCTAAATACTCTACGATTTTCTTTCTCTTGACTGGGTGGTTGAGGCCCTTGACATTTAGGGAGACTATCTTGAGGTCAGATGTTAGAGAGGGGAGGTTGTTGTGTGTCATGGGTTAATCTGCATGCGCAGGATCTACTTCCCCGCCCTCCTGTGTGTGCTGCGTGAAGCCTCATTCTAACATGGACATTCTCTTCTTGAATCTCCCCCACTGTGAATCTGGGACTGTGTAGATAGCCGCTACGTAGGCTGAAAAAAGGAAAAGGGGAAAGAGTGGCCTTTGTAGAGTAGCCAAGATACATAGGCTTTACCTGACAGACAGACTTGACAAACAGGACTAACTGGAATACATTGACAGATAAGACATACACCCCCTGCCCCGCACCCTCCCCATCCTCCCTTCACTTCGTATGCTGAGCGTGCGACGGCAAGATCCCCTGATCCGCCTCCCTGAGAGATTGTCTTTAGTCAACCCATCCTGCCAGTCCGGCCTGGTTGTGTTAGTTTATAAAGATGACCTTTAGTACTGGCATTTAGATGTACATATATTCATCTACATAGATACCCCATATGACACTAGATTTAGATAGTCAAATTTTATGTGCATAGAATATGAAGGCGCGGGTCTGAGGTAGCTTTGTTGTGCTTGGCAAAGGTTCTGGGTCGTATGGTTCTTCTTAGGTAGATGTGGTTGAGCGTCTATATTGGATTTTTCATTTCCTTTGTTCGTTGCGGTCGTCAGCTTCCTCCACTCTTGGCTATGGCGAGGCCCTTCTCTTACTTGACCCTGGGAGTGATGTTTCCATTTTCTGTTGTATCGGGTCTTGCAGGTACTTGTACAGTTCGTTGGGCTCCTCAAAGACTATTGATCTCCCCTTGTTTGTTATTTTGAATCTCGTTGGGCCCACAAAGGAGAACAGGATATTTTCTTTTCTTAGTTTGTCGTGCTGGGCCAGGAAGCATTTTCTTATGTTCACTGTTCTTTTTGAGTAGTCCTGGGTTATGATTATTTTTTGGCCATTCCAAGGCGCGGCCTGGTTCCTCTGTGCTATCATGAAGATGGCCTCAGTGTGGTGCGCTCACAAGGGATTGCATATAATCGGTCGCGGGCCCAGTCTATTTGGTGATTTGAATGCCGGGACCCTGTAGGCCCTATCTAGTTCAAAAGGGTGGTCCAGTTTCACGTTAGGGATTTTGGGGATCAGGTCTTCGATGAGGGCCATACATAAACCGGCCTTATCTTCTTCTCCTTCTTGCACCCCGAGGATCCTTATGTGACCCTTTCTGTTGTGATCGTCCAGTTCCGTTGTCAGTTTTAGCACCATTGTTGTACATTTAGACAAGGCGGCAAAGATTTTGTTTGTGTTTTGGTCCGCGTCTTTTATGTCGCTGACTCTCTGTTCTAACGCTGTGATCCTGTTGTTTGCCGCGTGATTATCTGCCCTGGCTGCTGCCATCTCCAGCTAAATCGCGTCTGTGGTGTGTTTGGTGGACTTGGCAAGGTCGTGCACTTCGGCTAGTTTTTTCAGTATCATGTCTAGCGTGGTGTTCAGGTCTGCTCTTTGTTTTATGGGGAAGTCCGTGGGGGAGTCTCGCCTGTTTTTATTCGATTGTTGAATTTCACAAATTGACCTCGCACACCAAAAAACTGTATAATAAACACGATATTAGTGCTTAATAAACATTTGTATTGTAACAAAGATAGAATCCAACTGTTCTCCCAAGAAATTTTCAAGTCAGTTTTCTTCGTTTTATTCTTTCTTTTATTATTCAAAAACTCGCAGATAAAAATAGCCAACGCGTTTCGTCCGAAACCGGACTTCTTCAGGGCTTTACGCAGTGTATTTTTATGCTACACGTCCCATCCGTCTTGGTAGGTGTCTGAACAATAGGTTTTATAGTTGTGTAGTTGGCAGATCTAATAATCATCCATTCGTTTAAGATCCAGTAGAATAATAGAAGAATAAGGTATATGCCATATGTTCGTCGTCGTCGTCGCGTATGTGTGCGGTCGTCTGGTCTCCCGGTCGATTTTTATTCGATTGTTGGCCTGCCAGTGTGTGAAAGCCCCTTATCACTTGAATTAGTTGGACTCTTTTGTCTCCCTTTTGTCCTGCAGCGTGGCTATCTTGGACTTTGGCTGCCTCTCTTGTCCTTTTGGGTTCCTCTCTGCCATTCTCTGAGCCTGAGCTAAGAGGGTTGATGGGGTTTACGGGGCTTTTCACTTTTCTTGCCGCGGTTCTGAGTTCTTAAAACGTCCTCCCCTGTACCTTTCTCTTCGGGGGGGTGGCTCTGATGCCCTTAAGTTATCCACTGTCTTTGGCTCCCCTCTTCCATCTTGGATGTTTACCGTAGGGACATGTGTCCGCTTGGTTTGCGTAGCTGCTCTGTGGTGGGCGTCTACAGCGTTGGTGCGCCCTTTGCTTTTGCCCTTGTGTTGTAGCTTGCTTTTGTGTTGTTGATTTCTTCGTTCTCAGATTTTCTTTAGTTGCTGGGGTTGGAGGGGCGTGTGCCCGCTGGCGTCATTTGTTGGCTCGCTCTTTCCCCTGGAGATGCTCGCTTGTGCCGCAGCCCCTCGTTGGCTTTTCTAGGGGGCTTAATTGTTGCACTCCCGCTCCCTCACTTTTCCCCCGCGTTCCGCCGGCCTTCTGGGTTTTTATTTCCTGTTATCAGCGCCCAGATCGCTGAGTGTCTCGTGGCTCCTCCTGTGATGATCGTTCTTCCCCGTGTCTGTTTCCCCTCCTCGTATTGTTAGTGTTTGATTTTAAAATGGCGGCCAACCCGCGAATATTTTCGTTTTCAGTATCTTGCATGTCGTGCCTAGATCTCGCACTGGCCGTTGTTCTGGCTATTGTAGGTGTGCGTTAGTTTGCAGGCAGAGGGATGTTCAGTTGTGCCTTCCCTCGTGTGAGCGCCTTGTAGCCTTTTCATTCAAGCCGTTGTTCCCACGGTTCCAAGGTTTCTGTAACTGACCCCGCCAGTAAAGGATCGCGGTCTTGGTCTTCAGGTATTCGGGTGGGACTGCTTCTTGGGGCTTCCTCCTAAGTCCCCTGTTTACACCCGTGCTTTCCTCGTTATGCCTCTCCTCATTGTGGTTGTTTACTTGGGCCCCCCCCTAGTCCAAGATGGCGGCCCCCACGATGATTTTGGTATCGGTTTTGGCTCAGTTCCCACCTGTGGTGTGGATAAGTGCATGTTCACGGTTTTGGACAGTGCGGAAGACCCGCATGTGGTTTACTCCCCCTCGCTGGTTTATAGTACCTTTTTTCGGGTACTTTTTCAGCCTTTGGTGGTTCCCGTGGCTCCTACACCTCCGGTACAGTTGGTGGTCGCCATCTTGGGCTCGCCTAGTCTCTGCCGATGGGATTTTTTGTGGGGCCCCTTGCTTAACCACCGCTTCACCGCTCGATACCCTTTCTCTCCTTCAGTGCCTGATACCTTCTGTCATGTGCCTGGTCGTTTCCACGGTCTTTTGGGTCCTCTTGACTGGCTGTTTTGTTTGGCTTCTCTCAGGGAGTTACGGAGCTCGGGATTTAGGCAAGCTGCTGCATGAGTCTCTGGCCAGCACTGTACCAGACACCTTGCTTTAACAAGCAGGGTGAGGGGGTGTTTGTGAGTCGGGCCTGCAGATTAATTAAAACAATGTGGCGCTATGCTAGGAAATGCAATCACAATTTACGTGGACACTGATTATTTCAGGTTAAGAGAAAATCAGCATGCCTCCAGTGTAGCCATTGAAAAAGGACAGCGGAAGGTCATCGTATGCACACGTTCGCTGTTTTTAACCAACACATCATGTTTGTATAATTTATTGTGCCTCCTGTGTATGACCCCGCCCTCCCCTCCTCTCCACCGCCCTCGCCACTTTCCTTGCCAGACTACAACCGTTGCAATCAATATTAAAGACCACTAAACATGTGTAATTAAAAAGAGGCATTCCATGATGAACGCTGCATGCATATTTAATCACAGCAAGGCGTCAGTGAGATTAGAGGAAACGCAAAAACGATTTCATGTTAAAAAGGCGTCAACTTTTACTTTAGTGGGAACCGCAACCAATATTAATGTATTTGAATACCAGTGGCGTCGCAACGTTTTCGTTAGAGCTAAGGCAAGCAAGGAAACCGATAACCATACCAGGGGTGCAACGGGGTCCCTCAAAACCCTGGAGCTCGATGTCACTGCACCTGCCGAAAACACCCCCCTAATAACAATCTTTAAAATATACACATATAAATAAATGACTATAAAACCCATACACTCTTCTCCAATAATTATATATCCGGTCAGATGCTATGGCTCTCATTTGATGTAGAATGTATATCCCATCTCAAGTCTCGGTGTCCGGACCAGGGGTAAAATTGGCAAATCTTCTCCCTGTCATACAGCATTGGCTTTAATAAATACTACAAGTACTCCCCGGAATCCCCTACCC
The DNA here is from genome assembly GCF_964263255.1 of Lissotriton vulgaris. NCBI lineage: Eukaryota > Metazoa > Chordata > Amphibia > Caudata > Salamandridae > Lissotriton > Lissotriton vulgaris. The sequence continues at coordinate 921,644,870 of NC_141693.1, forward strand.
CAAATTCCACTAACCACAAGCTGAACATAAGGTCGAAATCTCCATTCGAGCTCTGTCCTTCTAAAAGCTGAAAAAAGAACACGCATTGATGAAGTCAAAGGGAAAAATATATTTTTTCCACACGCACATAAATCACAGGTAGAGAGATTGCGTATGCACAAAGTAGCAGATAGTAAGGCAGAGGCTCTGTAAAGAGGATTCAGAGGAAAAGGGGCAAACCACTGTTAGGCCTGCAGGGTTACGTTCCTTCGATTTTTATGTGATACCTGCTCGCAACAGTAGTGCGTAACTGGGAAAGGAGCATAGGTGTGATCGGTTCCACAGCTGTAACTTGCCTTCTCATCCCCCCCTCCCCTCCCCCCTCTTCGGGGTGGTGCAGGGGCAGCCTAACCAGACTTGAGAGCAAGGATAACTCGGTTGAGGCCAGAAAGTGTCTGGGTCATCGGCCACCCCATGTCAAAAGCGGGTCATCCGGTGCTGCCGTCATGTCATGTGGCCGACCTGATGAATGCACATGTGGGGTTCACGGCATGACAGCGCTGCAGGGCAGATAAAAGCAGAAACAGCAGCTCCTCTCATCATTGCAGCGTTCAGGGGGCAGCTTGCTGCTTGTGAGCTGAAGTCCTATCTAATGCCTGCCAGGTCTCCCGCGTGACGGCCAAGTGGCACACAACTGGTGCCAGCCATGACGGAGGGTCACCACCTGCACTAGAGCTGCTGCTTACTCTCAGCCTGGAAAGGTAGGAAATGCGGGCAGCGCTTTAAGTAAGGCCGAGATGAGTCTGTCCGAGTTTCAGATGTGGCAGTAATTAAAAACGAAAGTTTTTACGAGTCCCTTTATTCAGGGCTTTAAGTGGGATGAAAAAACTGGTTGGTCTTTCAGAGGGGGCGTGGCCAATGTAATTAAGGGCGTGGTTTAAAAACACTTAAGCTAAAAATCGGTGCTTAGCATAGTGTGCCGCCCGACTTGCATTTTGTTGTTTCTGTCATTGCATCTAGATATATGATACAACAAGTAACATCATACCTACAACAAGTCAGGACTACTGGCTGTGCCAATGGTTGTTAGTTGCATAAGAAATAAACAGCAACTATGGCTTGTATATAATATTGAAAAAGCTTCCAATTACAGCCCAGGTGACACCACAACAATGTTGCTGCTCCGGAGTTTCAAAGAAAGAGGAGAAATCCAGAGAGAAAATGACTCTCTTAAAAGGATTTCCCTTCCCTTACAATGCTTGCCTGGCATGCTGTAATGTCTCCACTAGTGAGAAGTGAGCAGTGTAAGCACGTGCACATTGATGTGCTTGCTGCCATGCAGTCCGAAAAAAATGGACAGCCTGTGCCAGGGCACAAAGCAGAGCCCGATAGAGATCCGTTTCGAGCCCCCCATTAAAAAACTGCCTCAGACCAGGTGAGACCCAGCTCACTTAAAGCCCTGCCTATATTGCAATGGCAGCTCCTCCACTAGGGCGGAGGAGCATCGCTCCACTGCTTCTCGCAGTGCAAGAAGCAGAAACATAAAATGGCAATAACTTTCCTTTATTACCATATTATGTTTGGTTGGGGGTGGGGGGGGGGTGGGCAGGGATGCTCTGAGAGCAGGGGAGGGAGGAGTGATGTGCCTGCTCACTCCAGATTGCGCAAAGACTGTTTGGTTGGCCTCCTGGGGTCGCCCAAACCAGTCATGCGCACTCTGCCTTTTCTCCATTTAGGCTGCATGCAGCCTACATGGAGAAAACGGCCTCACCATTAGCCCCTGGCTGATTGGCGTCCCGACCAATACAATGCTGCTTGAGCAGCGTTGGGATTGACTTATGGGAGGGAGGTAGCCTGGCTGTTCTTGGAGAGCAGGAGAGCTGGCAATCGAAAAGGTAAGTGAAAATATCTATATATATATTTTTTTTTTTTAAATTAAATTAACATCCCCTGCGCGACCCCCCAGTGCGCAACCCCGCAACCCACCCACCCGTGATAGCTATATTGATGCCTTGAACTTTAAAACCAAAAAACAAAACGCTGATCGTTTTCTTCACAAAAAATACACGAAACACATGAATAAAATCCATGTTACCAATGATGTTCTTAAATACACTTCAAGTTTGGCTTACTATTGCATCCCCTAAGAATTATTTTATTTCCCAGGATGCTGCATTGAATTTTTTTTTCATGCAACATATTACTCATATATTATGTGCAGTGTGAAGGAGTCACCTATGGGTATCTGTGTGAGTTCAGGTTATTATGATTGGGTGTATATAATGGGCCGTAATAGAAAGTTCTGGAGCTCAGGCTGAAGGCACTGTTAGTTTTGTACAGTGCCAGTGGGACATACAACTTTTCAGGATATATGCTCATCTGATCCCTGGCCCCACTGTAGAGTATACTGTGCAATTTTCAAGTGTGCCAATTATAATTTAGATTCTATGCCAAAGTGTGTGAAAGCTCTATATTGCTGTCAAAATATTTACAGCTAGAAGTTAAGGAAAATGCAGCACTTACAAGGGCATGGTTGTGTACGTTTTGTGTGTGTATGTGTGTGTGTGTGAGTGAGAGGGTGATGAAAGGCATCAGTGTCAAAGTGAGAAACTGCAGAAGAAAGTAGTGTAAAGAGTAAAGAGGAGGTGACTGGGGCACTCTGAATACCACTACCCCTTCCACTGACCTTAGTAATGCTTAATTCGCAGTCTCATAATTTCATATTGAAACCTTTTACATTGCAGCTATTCACAACAAACTTATAGTTGTTGCTTGTTTAGCTGATGCTGCTAACACGTAGTGGAAAAGCCAATAAGTCTGCCTTGTTTTAGAGGCATGTCTGCTACTGAGCGATATGCATGGAAGCAATATCTGAAAGCTCACAGAGAGTCATCAAAATAATGGTTGTCTGTCACACTATGAATTTTAGTTTACATGTTTTAAGCAACACCCTTAATTAAATGGACCACACCTCTTTGACTGTATTCATAATAGACTTCTTTATAAAGCCCTTTTTTGAGATGACCAACCCCACGGTTTTCATACCAATTAAATCTCTAAGCAAGTGTTTATAAGTGGATTATTAAATCTTGCTTTCAGTCATAGTTTTATGGAAAGTGCGAGCGTGCCTGCCTGTCCAAAGTTAGCCAGATTGTAGGGAGCTGAGTGGCAGTCATGGTCTCAAGCTGCATGAACTTAAGTTGTCATTTTACTGCTCAGCATGGATGCATGAACTTAAGTTGTCATTTTACTGCTCAACATGGATGATACTATGCCTAACGACTACGGGGCTCATTATGATGTTGGTCGGAGAGCAAACTGACCGACTCCATGTCGGAATGGGTTCCAACCGACTCACGTTCATCGTGTCCGCACAACCAATTACAATGTAACTGAACACTGTTCAGAAAGTCTCCTATTGACTTCAATGGGAGCCTGTGTTCCGACCGACAACACTTGCTCCCACTTAAAAAATGGGTGCTTGCAGAAAACCTTGCACCCTGTCGAGGGCACCCCATGGTGCCTGCCATACTGTGCATGGTTTATAGGGGGGTCCCTTGGGTACCCCCACAGGCCACAACCAGAGGCCACAGAATAAAGGGGGCCTGGTAGGTGCCCCCAAAGTCAGTTTCCGACAGCCGTTTAGTGACGAACAAACCGAGTTGGAAACGCTGCCAGAATCCAACATCGTAATCCGTCGGTCGGAAACGAGGTCCATAGAGCTGTACGATTTGGCTTCGACCGACTCAGATTCTCCAAATGCCAGTCGGAACCAATTCAGACTGCCTGAACTGACTGTTTCTTTTCTGACCGTGAACATCGTCATCAGTCGGTCAGAAATGTTTCAGATGCAAAGGTTCCGACGCGGTTTAGGAGAATCTGTCTCTTGGAGGCTTTTCGACCAATATCGTAATCAGCCCCTATGTTGTGGAAATGGCAAAAGACTTTGTCCCTTTCTAGCTCAGCGTGAATGGTACTGTGCAAATCCTGTGCTTTTATTTGAATGGCGGCCTAAAGCGATGGGTTTTCCAGGGCCTCTTGGAGGCTCGGAGTGGGGGTTACGTGCCACTCCTCCCCTTTTATAAAACCACGGGCCCTCCTCCCCCTTATTTGTCAATACTCCATACCAAAGGGGGTAATTTTTTAAAAGGCCCACGCTTTTCTTTTTAAAATTTAACCACGGATTCACGGATCCTCCATGAATTTGAAGCAACATTTGAAAAAAATGGTTTGGGCCCACGGGTCCATAGTATCCCTACCCTGACCCTTTATGTCTTTTTTTTACATTTTTGTTAGGACTCTGGACTGAGTCCTAAGATGACAGGTGCTACATCATTGTTGATGTGGTGGCAGCCAATCAGATCTCAGCATGAGATCTGCCGGACCAGGATCCTCCAAAGTGGGACACATACAAAAATTTGGAGCATTAATTCCTCAAAAACGACTGAACGGATTTACACCAAAGTACAAAAGACCCTCTTTCTGGACCAAGATCTAGCTTTATGCCAAGTTTGGTGTAAATCTATTCATTGTTATGCGCTGTAGCTGTGTCTAAATTTCGAACGGAGAAATGAATGGGAAAATGCATTTTGGATCCCCTCTTTTTCCTCAACCCCCACTCGACAGATCACCATGAAACCTTCCTGCGCAAACTAGTCGAAAAGAAGCACTTTTTTGGAAAGTTTTGTGGGCAATTATCTAATGGCACCAAACTTATTAGCAACACAAAAAGGCATTTCCTATAAAAATACAATTCTAACTATAACCACCCAGTCGCGACTGCCACTGCATAATATGTGTGTGTATATATATATATATTTTTTTTAAAGCATAAGAACACTCAAACTAAAAAAGTACTTTCTCCAACACAACAAAGCAACAACTGATGAGAAAACAAAATAGCCTGAACAACCAACAGGTAGTCCTCCTTTCATTAGGTTGACCGCTTCAGACATGCCACTCCGATCAGATCTGCATGAACTAGCCAACAAATATACCACTGCAATTAATACCAACAGCCTTTAAAGTGTGGCCAGCAGTGCTGTGACTAAACTGACCACAGCAACCACAACAACCACTCCATTTAAATCTCGATCCAAGTTCAATCCCATTACACCTATGGACTCAATAGACATTTTTCAGGAACAGGTAACAACGGGGATCAAACAACTTAATCATAAAGTACAGAGGTTTAAAAGGCAAAAAAGCAAAAAACTGGATCTCCAATACCATTTGTTGATGGACAAGCTCAAAATCAGCAAGAACATAGTTATCCGCAATGCTGATAAAGGTGGAAATCTAGTTCTGTGACCAACTTGCTTTGAAATCTATGCACAATGAGTACAATATGAAATGGGAAGCATGGAAGAATGCAGGTCTTGTGACTCCTCAAGAGTACAAATATTTACGGAACGATATCCCGGTAACTCCATTATTGTGCTTTATACCTAAGATACATAAAAATGCTTCCAAACCCCCAGGAAGGCCAATCATTTCTGCACGCAATAGTCTTCATGAAAAAACATCGCAATATGTAGACTTCTATCTACAGGAATATGTACAACAGTTCCCATCTTAT